>NC_064921.1:420325589-420953367 GCF_023897955.1 Schistocerca gregaria | reverse complement strand
GTAAGGAACAGTTAAGTAATGAAACAGCTAAGTAATTAAATGCTGTTACTGTGCGTATCTATTAGCACGCTAGAGCGGAACACAAAAAAATCAGTTCACACTTCCTACTTTTATAACAATCCAAGAGATACCTTCCGCTACAATTCCACATGTCACTGTACGAAGTTATTAAGACAAAGAAGCGAAACTGCAATAAGAGATGATTATTCTACCAGTTGGTTTCACACTTTTATCATATATTCTTTGTATTCGTCATGTAATTCCTTCTAAGGGTATTAAATACACTATCGATCCTGTCTTTCAGTTATGTGTGACTGGATCCAGTAAGCAATGTTAAATTCGATGAAGCTTAATACACTGAACAGCCAAAGTTACTGGTACACCTGCCTAGTACCGTGTAGGGCCGAAGTGAGCACGCTTAAGTGCCGCAACACGACGTAACATGGACTCGAATAATGTCTGAAGCAGTGGCGGAAAGAGTACGAGGGGATAGAGATCTCTTCTGAACAGCACGTTGCAAGGCATCCCAGGTGTGGCCAATAATGTCCATGTTTTGTGAGTTTGGTGGCCAGCGGAAGTGTTTAAATTCAAAAGAGTGCTCCTGCAGTCGCTCTGCAGAAATTCTGGACATTTGGGGTGTCGCGTTGTCCTGTTGGAATTGACGAAGTCCGTCGGAATGCATGATTGACATGAATGGATGCAGATGATCAGACGGGATGCTTCCGTACGTGTCACCTGTCGGAGTGGTTTCTAGACGTATCAGGTATCCCAATTCACATCAACTGCTCACGCCGCACTCCATTACAGAGGCTCCACCGGCTTCAACTGTCCCCTGATCCTGATGACATGCAGGGTCCATGGATTCATGAGGTTGTCTCCATACCCATACACGTCTATCCGCTAGATATAATTTGAAACGCGACACCTCCGACCAGACAACGTATTTCCCGTCATCAACAGACCAATGTCGGTGCTGACAGGCCCAGGAAAGGCGTAAATCTTAGTGTAGTGCAGTCATCGAGGGAACAGGAGTGGGCCTTCGGCTCCGGAAGCTTATATCAAAGATGTTTCGTTGAATGGTTCGCACTCTTACACTCGTTGATGGCCCAGCATTGAAACTTGTGTCACGTTGAACGATTTTCTTCAGTCGTCGTTGGTCCCCTTCTTGCAGGATCTTTTACCGATCGCAGCGATGTCGGAGATTTGATGTTTTACCGGATTCCTGATATTCATGGTGCACTCTTGAAATGGTCGTATGGGAAAATCCCCACTTCATCGTTGCCTCCGAGATGCTGTGTCCCATCGCTCGTGTGCCGACTATAGCACCACGTTCGAACTCAAATCTTGATAACCTGCCATTGTAGCAGCAGTAACCGATCTAACAACTGCGCCAGACACACGTTGTCTTATATAGGCGTTGCTGACCGCAGCGCCGTATTATGCCTGTTTACATATCGCTATATTTGAATGCTCATGCCTATATCAGTTTCTTTGGCGATCCAGTATCTGTACAGATTGTTGAAGTTCCATTTTATTGCTGTCATTAAGAGTAGGGCAAGTTCACGCATATACAACAATGACGGCGCCTCTGAGGTCGCCCAATGACATTGTTTTGCGGCAGTGATTATTAAGCTAGCAGAGCTGGGCCGCACAATGTGGCGGTGACGGGGGAGGAAGTGCGCGTCTGTGGCGGGGATCAGCGGCCATATTGCGATGCATTAAGTGTCGCCAGCCGAGCGTGAAACGCGCGGGTAAGCTCTCTGCCTGTCGGCCTCGTCCCATCACAAACTTGGCCGTTAAGTCGGCGCGACTCCTGCTTGGTCTCTGCTGCTCCGCTCAGTCGGGGCTCATATTGCTCCACCTGCGTCCTATGTGATGACATCAGAGTAAACCAAGCCCGTGATCGTAACAAGATTTAACTGGGGAATATAACGTGATTACTAATTACTGGATGGTTAATATGCTAGCTAGCTACTCAAGGCTTACACAACGGAAAGGATCTAGAAACTTTTGGTAGATAATTCCTTAATTGTAAACTGGAGGTATTTTTCCGACTATGAGAAAATTAGTAATCGAGTTCCACATGGTTCAATATTAGGTCCATTGTTTTTTTGAAAGATATTAATGACCCTCAATTTGACACATATCAGACATAGTGAGTTCTTTTAAAAATGGCACAATATCTATAATCAATCCCATTAAACATATAACAAAAATAGTAAGAGTAAATTGTGTATTTAAAAGAATTACTGATTGATTTTATACAGCTGGTCCCTTTCATTGTCTGAATAAAAAATAAGAAACTCAATTCTGAACTGCTCTCTGGTATTCAGCTAGATGACGACATTCAGCGAAATCTAGATGGATACCTGACAACATTCCATGGTCATGAAATAGTAGGGAAATCTAAGATCGGATATTAAAGTCTGCCCACTAAATAGTACAGTACCAATGATAACTTTTAAACAAAGACAAAATTTAGTAAGATAGAGTCTTAAAATTTTCCAGTGTGTACATTGACGACCGTTTAAACAGAAATAACTATGATCCCTTAACAACCTTACCCTGACACTCAAGCACTTAGTGGCGCCCAACCCTCAGAAATAAACACTGCAGCTGAAATTATATTCTGGAGCAGCTCATCTTTGAGATACAAACTTTTCATTGCGTAGAAACCTACCCTAAAAAATACTACTAGAATACAGTGCCCATTCGAAATTGCCTTGTAGACAAGCAGTTAAAGTGTCACGTATTTTAAAAACAGTATCGCTACACATATTTTCCCTCACAAAATTCGTTGAAAACAATCCAGACTTGCGAATGAACAATCCATTATGTTTCCTAAGAAATAATGTACCCCATAAAAACCAAAATGTAAACAGTTATCTCCATTAAAATTGATTCAAGCTTAGAAAACGGTTCTTAATGCTGCTAAAAGAATTTATAATAAATTATCGAAAAACTTTGCATTCGTGGCAGAGGGAAGAGGTACATTTGAAATTGATGTACAAAATCTGATTCTGGGCACCACCTCTCGTTTTGCAAAAGAATTTCTACATGCAATAACATAATGTTGTTCTGTGTATTAAGCTACATATTCTTTTCTCTGATACGAACACAATGTTACTCGTCAGCTTGAACTATATTTCAATGAAAATTAAGTTAATAATCTATAAAGTGACTCTTCTACTTCGTAAGGATGTATCATACAAATGTGCCAGTGCACTCATAAAATCAAAACATACCTAAGCTAGTATCGTTTTAGTATACAGTTGGTTTGTTCTTCATGCAGCCACCACCATGCTACTAAGTGTTACTTGGTTGTGTACCACTCTATATTATTTCACGATCATGCTGATAGTGTTTCCATAACCGCAGCCCAAAACTGCCCTTTTTTTTTTTTTCAATCAGTTGTTGGTTGACACAGACTGACGAGTCCCGAAGTGTCACACAGCCGTCGAGTGCCGGACGGTTCAGCACCAGCGGACGTTCTGCCGGTGTGGGAACGTTGCAGTCCTAAATTCTACCATTTTCTGAGCATTTTATACTCATCATCTAACATAGTTTACGCATTTTTCAATCACATATTTGAGGTGACAGTGTGATGGAACTTTTATTTGCTTATATTTCGCCAGTAGAGATTAAAACATAAATCGCCATCTAGGTGAGATACTGCCACGGATACTAGCGATTTATGTAAGAGATTAAATGTTAGTCAGAGATCGGAAAATATGCAACAAAAGGTAGGAGGCCAGCGGGCTATGAAAGGAAACACTTCTGCAGTGAGTAAACAACTATGGAACAATAAAACTGAAAGCGATGTTGAACGCAGACGGCTACACTTTTGACCGCCCTAGTTGTCTCCTACGGTTGTTGCCAGTCTCACCGTAACGTCGAGCAATAAAGTCTGCAGGAGTTACAAACTGAATGAGCCGCATAGGTAGGTCCTAGCGAACTGCACTTCAGTCTTCACTAATCAGGCAGAGGCTTCCTTCTTTCATATCTTCTAACATGTCTCGATGTCCCCAATGAATTTATTCTCCGTAGGACGCGACTTCTAAGTAAATTCTGCAGTGGCTTTCGATGATGGTACAATAAAGCCTCAGTATGTAGGATGCCACCTCATGCCAAAATGAGGACACGGCATCTTCACAATGAGCCCCGTATAATAGCTAGTGAGAAATAGTTAATCAAAATAACGGCTACAGAAGCTTAGAGCACCTTATAATCATAATATAATGCCATTTATATGTTTCTTTGATTCTTTTGTTCAGATCGTCGCATTATTCTGAATAAAACTTTCGGTTGTTTCTTGAGTGAAATGGAGTACTCATGAAGAATAGACGTTAAAATCTGGATGGCAGTCGTAAACTGGCTGAAAACGCTTCCAGAGGTAAAGTTAAACTTTGACTAACTTTTGACTAAACGAAACAACCACTAATAATGAGCTCCTGATGCCTGTTTGACTGCTTTTCTTAGATTTCATACTGGGCTCGGTTATGTCCCGCCAATCATTCGTAACATTACATTACTCTTTTTGTAAGCCTTGCAGGTCAAATTTTTAATAACCGACGTCGTAGTTATGCAGACGTTAGTGTGGGTACAGTTTTCTGCATTGTTATATCGGTTTGTTACCCATTTAAAAATTGAATATTAATACTAGAACTTATGCCTCTTGACGCCAAATCTGATACGATACTTCCTACTCTTTGTCGTTGGCTAGCTAAGGTCAACTAATGCAATTTTCATCGCCTTCCCACTCTGCCGGTCGGTTTGTCAGGACCATCTGTAACCATCACTCCGTCTTCAGGCCACGAGTGGCCTACCGGGACCATCCGACCGCCGTGTCATCCTCGGTGGTGGACGCGGATAGGAGGGGCATGGGGTCAGCACACCGCTCTCCCGGTCGTAAGATGGTATTCTTGACCGAATCCGCTACTATTCGGTCTAGTAGCTCCTCAATTGGCATCACAAGGCTGAGTGCACCCCGAAAAATGGCAGCTACGCATGGCGACTTGGATGGTCACCCATCCAAGTGCCGACCACTCCCGACAGCGATTAACTTCGGTGATCGCACGGAAACCGGTGTAGCCACTGCGACAAGGCCGTTGCCAACTTATAGAATGGGCAACCTTTATTTCCTACGGCCTCGCAAAGCTAGACTGCCATGTATATCTGATACGATACAAGTAAGTAATCATGGTGCACTATGAGGCATAAATGCCACAGTCCGTGTAGGAAGGCTTTTCTTCCTTATCTCAAGAGGTGGAGTGAGCTATCTGAGATGCGTTCCTTCATAAACCATTGGTTCCTTTCTGTTAAGTTTCAGGTGAGCTGATAGTTTAGCGGTAGAGCTCACAGTTGGGTATTAACGGCAGTCTTAGAACTACAAAGAACTTCCCGAAAACTTATATCAGGTCAAAATGAATCATTTTTCGATTTCTTCTCTTGAGAACAAGGAGGACCGTTGCAAAATTTCTGATTGATGACGCATTAATATGGAAATATGGAAAAGTAAATCGTAAAAATAATTGAGAGAGGATTTCTAGTTCCAGCTTTCGCCTGGCAACTGCAGGAAACGCCCAGTGTGTGAATATTTCAAAGTCTTCATTTTTTTATTTAGACCCACAACTGAGCGTTCAGATGTGGGAGATTACTGAAGATGAGGACATCATATGAATTAGCAGCCTCAATAGGACTGAACCGGGCTTAATCGGCGATGGCAGTAATAGACGTAGAACGTGTCACTGTGGCTGGAATATTGCAAACCTGTGAGTCTGTGATACGTTAAATGTGATAGCTTTGCCGGTTCCCAATATTGATTTTACTGTGAAGGTAACGATCCCTGCTATTTTAGCCTAAATACATATCGTTGTTGTATTATTCCAGTACAGTGGGCCATTGCTTTGATCGTAATTTTTAGGGTTCAGTACCTCAAGCGACAAACACGGAACCCTTATAGAAGTACTTTCTTGTCTTTCATTCTGTCCGTCCGTCTGTTAAGATCCCTGTTTCTCAGAAACTGGTAGAGTTACACGGTTGAAATTTATGTCAAGTATTAAGTTCTGCAATCCCTTGGCGGTGTAAGTAATTTAAGTTTATAAATCAAGGCAATCAAAAAACACATATATAGCACGTATTTTGATACTCGCAAACTCATCATCATCATTTAAGACTGATTATGCCTTTCAGCGTTCAGTCTGGAGCATAGCCCCCCTTATAAAATTTCTCCACGATCCCCTATTCAGTGTTAACATTGGTGCCTCTTCTGATGTTAAACCTATTACTTCAAAATCATTCTTAACCAAATCCAGGTACCTTCTCCTTGGTCTGCCCCGACTCCTCCTACTCTCTACTGCTGAACCCATGAGTCTCTTGGGTAACCTTGCTTCTCCCATGCGTGTAACATGGCCCCACCATCTAAGCCTGTCGCCCTGACTGCTACATCTATAGAGTTCATTCCCAGTTTTTCTTTGATTTCCCCATTGTGGATACCGTCCTGCCATTGTTCCCTTTTACTAGTACCTGCAATCATCCTAGCTACTTTCATATCCGTAACCTCAACATTGTTGATAAGGTAACCTGAATCCACCCAGCTTTCGCTCCCATACAACAAAGTTGGTCGAAAGATTGACCGGTGCACAGATAGCTTAGTCTTGGTACTGACTTCCTTCTTGCAGAAGAGAGTAAATCGTAGCTGAGCGCTCACTGCATTAGCTTTGCTACGCCTCGCTTCCAGTTCTTTCACTATGTTGCCATCCTGTGAGAATATGCATCCTAAGTACTTAAAACCGTCCACCAGTTCTAACTTTGTTCCTCCTATTTGGCACTCAATCCGTTTATATTTCTTTCCCACTGAGATTACTTTCGTTTTGGAGATGGTAATCTTCATACGATAGTCCTTACATTTCTGATCTAGCTCTGAAATATTACTTTGCAAACTTTCAACCGAATCTTCCATCACAACTAACTCATCCGCATATGCAAGACTGCTTATTTTGTGTTCACATATTTTTATCTCACCCAGTCAGTCCATTGTTTTCAACATATGATCCATAAATAATATGAACAACAGTGGCGACAGGCTGCAGCCTTGTCTTACCCCTGAAATTACTCTGAACCATGAACTCAAGTTACCGTCAACTCTAACTGCTGCCTGACTATCCATGTAAAGACCTTTAATTGCTTGCAAAAGTTTGCCTCCTATTCCATAATCTCGTAGAACAGAAAATAACGTCCTCCTAGGAACCCGGTCATATGCCTTTTCTAGATCTATAAAGCATAGACACAATTCCCTGTTCCACTCATAACACTTCTCCATTATTTACCGTAAGCTAAAGATCTGGTCCTGACAACCTCTAATAGGCCTAAACCCACAATGATTTTCATCCAATTGGTCTTCAACTAATACTCGCACTTTCCTTTCAACAATACCTCAGAAGATTTTACCCACAACTCTGATTAAAGAGATACCTCTGTAGTTGTTACAATCTTTTCTGTTTCCATGTTTAAAGATTGGTGTGATTACTGCTTTTGTCCAGTCTGATGGAACCTGTCCCGACTCCCAGGCCATTTCAATTATCCTGTGTAGCCATTTAAGGCCTGACATTCCACTGTATTTTATGAGTTCCGACTTAATTTCATCCACCCCAGCTGCTTTATTGCACTGCAATCTACTGACCATTTTCTCCACTTCCTCAAATGTGATCCTATTTCCATCATCATTCCTATCCCATTCTACCTCCAAATCTGAAACATTACTGATCGTATTTTCACCTACATTGAGCAACTCTTCAAAATATTCCCTCCATGTGCGCAAGGAATCCACAGGATTCACCAGCAGTTTTCCTGACCTGTCCAAAATACTTGTCATTTCCTTCTTACCTCCCTTTCGAAGACTGCTAAATACACTCCAGAATGGTTTTCCAGCAGCTTGACCCATAGTCTCCAACCTGTTTCCAAAGTCTTCCCAAGATTTCTTCTTGGATGCTGCAATTATCTTTTTGGCTTTGTTTCTTTCCTGAACATAACTTTCTCTGTCTACTTGAGTTCTAGTATGAAGCCATTTTGATACTCCTTCTCTTTCCTTTTACAGGCTGCCTTGACTGTGTCATTCCACCAAGCTGTTTGCTTCTTCCTACTTTTACACACTACTGTTCCAAGACATTCTTTATCCACTTCTAGTACTGTGTCCCTGTACCTTTTCCATTTCTTTTCCAATGACTGTAATTGACTACATAAAACTACCTGGTACCTTCTTGAGATCGCTGTTATGTACTTGTGCCTGATTTCCTTATCCTGAAGTTTCTCCACTCTTATCCTCCTACATATGGACCTGACCACCTGCACTTTCGGCCTCACAATCCCAGTTTCACTGCAGATTAAATAATGATCAGTGTCATCAAAGAATCCCCTGAATACACGTGTGTCCCTCAGAGCCTTCCTGAATTCCTGATCTGTTATTATATAGTCAATGACAGATCTGGTTCCCCTGCCTTCCCAAGTATACCGGTGAATGTTCTTATGTTTAAAAAAGGAGTTTCTGATTACTAAGCCCATACCGGCACAGAAATCCAAGAGTTGTTTCCCGTTCCTGTTGGCCTCCATATCCTCTCCAAATTTACCCATAACTTTCTCATACCCTTCTGTTCGATTTCCAATCCTGGCGTTAAAATCACCCATGAGCAGAACACTGTCCTTGTCCTTTACTCTAACAACTACATCACTGAGTGCCTCATAAACACTATCCATCTTGATCTGTCCCTTCACAATGCGAATATAATGACACAATCCTAATTTTCCTGCTAGACACTGTCAAATCTATCCACATCAGTCGTTCGTTTACATACCTTATTGCAACTACGCTGGGTTCCATTTATTTCCTGATGTAAAGCCCTACACCCCATTGTGCTATTCCTGCTTTGACTCCTGACAGGTAGACCTTGTTTTCTCCCACTTCCTCTTCTTTCTCACCCCTTACCCGAATGTCACTAACAGCTAAAACGTCCAGCCCCATCTTACTTGCAGCCTCTGACAGCTCTACCTTGTTCCAGAGTAGCCCGCATTGATATTAATAGCTCCCCATCTCATTAACATTTGTTTGCCAAGTCGTATCTTAGGAGTCCCTGATTTGTCAGAGGTGGGACTCCGGCACCGCCAAAGGTCCGAGGCATTTTGCTCTGATTGTTGCCAGCATCATATTTAATGTACCAGGGAAGCAGGTTGCTAGCCTTACTTGCCCTGAGTCCCATTGGGTATCACCCCTAACGGTTGAGGGCCAAAGCGATGGATTTGGTAGTCTTCGCCGTATGAGCACAAAGGTGACCACGACTCAGAATATGTCCGAGATGTCCTGCCTTATTCCAAAGTAACTGGTATCCCGACTGTCGGGACCACTTACTTGGCCACTCAAACGTTGCCCGTGGTTCATGAACTAGGACGTGACTACAGGAACCCACACCATGAACCAAACTGATTCATCAAAATTTGTAGATGAACTCAACTGTAGGAGCTGGTGATTTAGCGGGAAAGCGCGCGTCTGAAAAGCGAGATGTCGTGGAATAGAATCTCTGTAAGAGCATGGATTTTTCCTTCGATTTGTGGAGTCGCCATAAACGACACGTGGTTCGGATTTCACATTAAGCTGTAGGTCCCCTTATCCTGGTTGGATAACTGGGGTTCGATTGACTTGCACAAGGACAGTGAGTCACATTAAATTATTATCATTACCTACATGTTGTTGTTGTTATGGTCTTCAGTCCTGAGACTGGTTTGATGCAGCTCTCCATGCTAATATATCCTGTGCAAGCTCCTTCATCTCCCAGTACCTACTGCAACCAACATCCTTCTGAATCTGCTTAGTGTATTCATCTCTAGGTCTCCCTCTACAATTTTTACCTTCCACGCTGCCCTCCAATGCTAAATTTGTGATCCCTTGATGCCTCAGGACATGTCCCACCAACCGATCCCTTGTTCTAGTCAAGTGGTGCCACAAACTTCTCTTCTCCCCAATCCTATTCAACACCTCCTCATTATTTACGTGATCTACCCATCTAATCTTCAGCATTCTTCTGTAGCACCACATTTGGAAAGCTTCTATTCTCTTCTTGTCCAACTATTTATTGTCCATGTTTCACTTCCATACGTGGCTACACTCCATGCAAAGACTTTCAGAAACGACTTCCTGACATTTAAATCTATACTCGATGTTCACAAATTTCTCTTCTTCAGAAACGCTTTCCTTGCCATTGTCAGTCTACATTTTATATCCTCTCTACTTCGACCATCATCAGTTATTTTGCTCCCCAAATAGCAAAACTCCTTTACTACTGTAAGTGTCTCATTTCCTAATCTAATTCCCTCAGCATCACCAGACTTAATTCGACTACATTCCATTATCCTCGTTTTGCTTTTGTTGATGTTCATCTTATACCCTCCTTTCAAGACACTATCCATTCCGTTCAACTGCTCTTCCAAGTCCTTTGCTGTCTCTGACAGAATTACAATGTCATCGGCGAACCTCAAATTTTTTATTCCTTCTCTATGGATTTTAATACCTACTCCGAATTTTTCTTTTGTTTCCTTTACTGCTTGCTGAATACACAGATGAATAACATCGGGGAGACGCTACAACCCTGTCTCACTCCCTTCCCAACCACTGCTTCCCTTTCATGCCCCTCGACTCCCATAACTGCCATCTGGTTTCTGTACAAATTATAAATAGCCTTTCGCTCCCTGTATTTTACCCCTGCCACCTTTAGAATTTGAAAGAGAGTATTCCAGTCAACATTGTCCAAAGCTTTCTCTAAGTCTACAATTGCTAGAAACGTAGGTTTGCCTTTCCTTAATCTTTCTTCTAAGATAAGTCGTAAGGTCAGTATTGCCTCACGTGTTCCAACATTTCTACGGAATCCAAAGTGATCTTCCCCGAGGTCGGCTTCTACCAGTTTTCCCATTCGTCTGTAAATAATCCGCGTTAGTATTTTGCAGCTCTGACTTATTAAACTGATAGTTCGGTAATTTCCACATCTGTCAACACCTGCCTTCTTTGCGATTGGAGTTATTATATTCTTCTTGAAATCCGAGGGTATTTCGCCTGTCTCGTACATCTTTATCACCAGATGGTAGAGTTTTGTCAGGACTGCCTATCCCAAGGCCGTCAGTAGTTCTAATGGAATGTTGTCTACTCCCGGAGCCTTGTTTCGACTCAGGTCTTTCAGTGCTCTATCAAACTCTTCACGCAGTATCGTATCTCCCATTTCATCTTCATCTACATTCTCTTACATTTCCATCATATTGTCCTCAAGTACATCGCCCTTGTATAGACCCTCTATATACTCCTTTCACCAATCTGATTTCCCCTCTTTGCTTAGAACTGGGTTTCCATCTGAGCTCTTGATATTCATACAAGTAGCTCTCTTTTCTCCAAAGGTCTCTCTAATTTTCCTGTAGGCTCTATCTATCTTACCCGTAGTGAGATAAGCCTTTACATCCTTCCATTTAGCCATGCCTGCTTAGCTATTTTGCACTTCTTGTCGATCTCATTTTTGAGACGTTTATAATCCTTTTTTCCTGCTTCATTTGCTGAATTTTTATATTTTTTCCTTTCATCAATTAAATTCAATATTTCTTCTTTTATCCAAGTATTTCTGCTAGCCCTCGTCTTTTTACCTGCTTGATCCCCTGCTGCCTTCACTACTTCCTCTCTCAGAGCTACCCATTCTTCTTCTACTGTATCATTACCTACATACGTTATTAAATGTGATTGGCATAGCCTGGCAACGGATCCGGCTTCTTCAGTGCGTATTCACAAATACGTACGACTTCTTGCGGGAATCTCAGAGAACAAACATAAGGAAGGATAGGTGGCGCTCCTTCGGAGTCTACATCTACATCTGCATCCCTACTCCGCAAGCCACCTGACAGTGTGTTGCGGAGGGTACCCCAGTCATCCGCGCAGTTGCGAATGCTCTATATTCCAGATAGCACAGTGGTTGAGAAGCGGACGTGCACGGGGCTCTGTGTGGTGCTCCGAAAGCTGGCCGTTGTTTACTCGCGCGGGTAGTGGTATTGCAGTTTGGGCGACGATGGCGCTTTCTTATACACTCCTGGAAATTGAAATAAGTACACCGTGAATTCATTGTCCCAGGAAGGGGAAACTTTATTGACACATTCCTGGGGTCAGATACATCACATGATCACACTGACAGAACCACAGGCACATAGACACAGGCAACAGAGCATGCACAATGTCGGCACTAGTACAGTGTATATCCACTTTACGCAGAAATGCAGGCTGCTATTCTCCCATGGAGACGATCGTAGAGATGCTGGATGTAGTCCTGTGGAATGGCTTGCCATGCCATTTCCACCTGGCGCCTCAGTTGGACCAGCGTTCGTGCTGGACGTGCAGACCCCGTGAGACGACGCTTCATCCAGTCCCAAACATGCTCAATGGGGGACAGATCCGGAGATCTTGCTGGCCAGGGTAGTTGACTTACACCTTCTAGAGCACGTTGGGTGGCACGGGATACATGCGGACGTGCATTGTCCTGTTGGAACAGCAAGTTCTCTTGCCGGTCTAGGAATGGTAGAACGATGGGTTCGATGACGGTTTGGATGTACCGTGCACTATTCAGTGTCCCCTCGACGATCACCAGAGGTGTACGGCCAGTGTAGGAGATCGCTCCCCACACCATGATGCCGGGTGTTGGCCCTGTGTGCCTCGGTCGTATGCAGTCCTGATTGTGGCGCTCACCTGCACGGCGCCAAACACGCATACGACCATCACTGGCACCAAGGCAGAAGCGACTCTCATCGCTGAAGACGACACGTCTCCATTCGTCCCTCCATTCACGCCTGTCGCGACACCACAGGAGGCGGGCTGCACGATGTTGGGGCGTGAGCGGAAGATGGCCTAACAGTGTGCGGGACCGTAGCCCAGCTTCATGGAGACGGTTGTAAATGGTCCTCGCCGATACCCCAGGAGCAACAGTGTCCCTAATTTGCTGGGAAGTGGCGGTGCGGTCCCCTACGGCACTCCGTAGGATCCTACGATCTTGGCGTGCATCCGTGCGTCGCTGCGGTCCGGTCCCAGATCGACGGGCACGTGCACCTTCCGCCGACTACTGGCGACAACATCGATGTACTGTGGAGACCTCACGCCCCACGTGTTGAGCAATTCGGCGGTACGTCCACCGGGCCTCCCGCATGCCCACTATACGCCCTCGCTCAAAGTCCGTCAACTGCACATACAGTTCACGTCCACGCTGTCGCGGCATGCTACCAGTGTTAAAGACTGCGATGGAGCTCCGTATGCCACGGCAAACTGGCTGACACTGACGGCGGCGGTGCACAAATGCTGCGCAGCTAGCGGCATTCGACGTCCAACACCGCGGTTCGTGGTGTGTCCGCTGTGCCGTGCGTGTAATCTTTGCTTGTACAACCCTCTCACAGTGTCCGGAGCAAGTATGGTGGGTCTGACACACCGGTGTCAATGTGTTCTTTTTTCCATTTCCAGGAGTGTAGAAAGGCCACGATTAAAGTAACGTTCGGTGCCCAGTACGCACGACCTAAGGCCCTCCTGCGTGAAGTAGCTCACGTCGATCCACAGGAACTTAACGATATACATCTTTCGATCGTCTCCACCACAGTTTATCTGAAACTTGTCGATGAAGCAGCGAGCGAACGACTTCTTCACCGTTCCACCGATGTATATCGTTTCCACCACGTGGGTCTAGTGACTGTCTACCATGCAGGAGTCGCCGTTCGAAGCATAAGAATCTTCGAGCTGCCGTTTGAAGTTCCGGCCTCGCTTGTCGTGAACGTGCTGTGGTATTACGGGGAAGTACTAAGTCAGGTGGAAGAAAAGTGGCACACGTTCGAGACGTATCCTGTACTGAATGGAGTGCGTCAGGTGCGATTCGAGCTGCTTAAACACATTCCATCGTACGTGACCGTTGGTAGCTGTCGAGCGATCGTCATATATGACAGTCAACCGCGGACTTGTTCAGGTTGCGGGCTGGAAGGGCATGTACGCTCTGAATGCCTGCAGCGACGCCTAGTCCAGATACCAGGTGCAGACACGGCGTCACCATCGCAACCGCCAACGTGGCCTATTACATACGTTGAGGCAGCGAGGAACATGTCGGACGTGGACGTTGTTCCGTTCCAGTTGCCAACCCCGAGGGCCCGGTTTCCGCGCCCACGCTAACGTAGCCCCCATCGGAACGGTCGCCGTGCTCGACATCAGCTGCCACGTCTGTTCCCCAGCCGTGTGAGGAAGGAGTGCATGAGCAGATGGATTCAAGCTGGAACACCGAGATGCGTGAGGTGCCTACTGTCTGTCGTGATCCACAGGACGCGTTCCCGCAAGCAGAAGTTTCCCAAGCGACGAAATAAGTGGAGGCTGTCTGCAGGAAATGATACGCGAGATGGTGACACGTTGCAGGAGGATGAGGAAAATCCATCTGCGGCCAGGGCTGTGGACCGCACACCAACGCTTCCTTGTTAGCTGCTAGCAACATCCGTCCAAGGACAAAGCCAAGTTGATGATGCTCAGCCCACCCATCAGCCACCTGGCGATTTTGCGGCTAAAACATCGGATGAACGTCATGCGTCGCCTAACGTACCGCACCTCCAGCTTGGTGACTGGGCGTCCGTGATGGAGATGGGAAGAATGATACCAGACTCGATAGGCAATCAGATGCCCGCGGTCAGCGGATCGTCGGACGGACATCTTGTCTCAGCCGATCTGTAATACATACGGTGCGAATGACAGGAACGGTCGGACGGACGACGTGGTGCATACTGGCTTAAACGACTGTAGTATACGTTATCGTACTATCAGATCACCCAGGTGCATCGGATAGGTATAGTCAATGTCAACGGCATAAGTTCCACAATCAAAACTCAGTTGTTAAAAGACATGATTCTGGCGGCGGACATTGTTATCGTGTTTCTTCAAGAGGTACGGCCTGATCTGCGCCTGGATGTTTACCGATACGTGTCTTACGTCGACCCAACTACCGACGGTGGTGGTGGTACGGCCATACTACTACGCGATGACATCGAGCCAACGGATATTCAGTTTTTGCCATCACCGACAGCCATTGAGCTCACCATCGGCGCAGTCCGCCTTGTGAATCTGTAAGCCCCATTTGGTACTGCGAAGCGTCGAGAGCGAACACTATTACTCCACTGTGGTAGCTCCATTGTTTCCAGGCGCTACAGAGCACTTGGTGGGCGGGGACTTTAACAGCGTCTTTCGCCCTGAGGATCAGATCCCTCACCATATCCCATGTCCAGCCCTTCATGCTATGGTCAGAGATCTCGCTTTGCATGATACATGGACGCTAATCCACGGTGACAGACGCGCATATACACACTTCACCAGATGCTCGGCCAGCAGGTTGGACAGGACTTGTGTCTCCCGAGGTCTTCGGGCAGCAACTGTCGGTGCTGAGTTGTGGCCCACTGCATTCACAGACCATCAAGCCTTCATCTGCGCCGTGACTCTGCCACGACAACAGACGAGCCATAGTAGAAGACCGTGGACTATTAACATTTTCCGGTAAGAGGCTTGCCGTGTAGCCATCACTGATACCTGGCAAAAATGCGAGCGACGGCGTCATACCTGTGATTCCACGACACGATGGTGGACACACTACGCCGAACCGGCGTGGGAAGAAATGCGCATGGCCCTCTCGTGGGGCGCGAGAAACAAATTGCCTGGACCTGATGGTCTTCCGCTTGAATTATATAGCACCTTTTCTAACATGAAGGGAGGAGTTTGGCGGCAGAGGTGTTGCGAACTCCTGGTTCCAAAATATGGTTCAAATGGCTCTGAGCACTACACGACTTAACTTCTGAGGTCATCAGGCCCCTAGAACTTAGAACTAATTAAACCTAACTAACCTAAGAACTTACACACATCCATGCCCGAGGCAGGATTCGAACCTGCGACCGTAGCGGTCGCGCGGTTCCAGACTGAAGAGCCTAGAACCGCACGGCCACAACGGCCGTTGCGAACTCCTGGATCCGGGATCCGCGTCTCCCCTGCCCCACCCCCCACACCCAATGTTTGGAGGGCATGATCATTCCTGCGCCAAAACCAAACGGAAGGGAGCAGACCACAAGTCCACCGGCCGTTGACGTTATGGAATTCGGATTACAAACTGTTCGCCCACATTCTTCGTTCTCCCATCCTAGCTATTGTCAAAGATGTGATTCATGTCGGCCGAACATGTCTGGGAGGTGGAAGTAATATACACATGGCGTTAAGTTCTTTTAGAGATGTGGCGGCACTCAAGTCGGCATGCCGCTTAGAAGGCGCTCTCGTGGCAGTTGACGTAGACCAAGCATTTGACCGAGTTGAGCAACATTTCTTGCAGGCTGTCTTGAAGATAGGACTGATCCCAATATCGGTATGTGTGGTTCTCCGTCTCACCCACGGAACCCCTTCCACAATTCTGGTCAATGGCTACCGCTCGCCACCGTTCACTACTGAGGCTCAATGCGACAACGATGTCCCCTGTCAGTCTTTCTCTTGGCCGTCGCCCTCGAGCCTGCACTTCATGGTCTACGAGAGCATTTGTAGGGCATCCGCCTCCGCGATGTGCCTATACGGATAATGTAGTATTCTCGGGAAGGTCGGCAGAAGTTACATGTATGGCGATCGCGTGGCTTCAGCAATACGGAGTGGTGGCCGGTAGCCGTATCAACCTGCGAAAGTCGCACGGATGTGGGCACGAGGACTGCATATGAGCACGCCAGTGCCTATTACCGAAGTCTTGGCGAAGCAGCGATTGGGAGTGACCTTCCATGGGAACATGCAGCGTACAGCAGCAGATAGCTATCGCAGACTACTTAATGGGATTCGCATGCAAGTTCGTCTCCATAACTTTCGAACACTTTACGTTTCCGAGGGAGGTAGACGTTGACTAAATGGACCCGCATGATCAAGTAATCATTACACGTTCTCCCGATGGTGGCTACGGTAGTAGAATTAAGGCTTTCACGACCGTGTGACATGGCTGTTGATATACTTTCCGGGATGTGAGGTCGTGGTCCAAGAACTTTTTCTGCTCCTTACGTTTCGTCCAGGACTGCGCTGGACTTCCTCAGAGGCGCTGCTCCGCTGAGTCTTGCCGACAGTCGGCAAGACTCAGCGGAGCAGCGCCTCTGAGGAAGTCCAGCGCAGTCCTGGACGGAACGTAAGGAGCAGAAAAAGTTCTTGGACCACGACCTCACATCCCGGAAAGTATATCAACAGTGGCTACGGTAGCTGCCAAGTTCCAGGCGGTCATAGGTCGTTTAATCAGCTAGGGTAGGGTGTTCAAGAACCGTTACGAGACGTTAACGTTGGCCACATATGCAGGCGGCATTGGAATGATAAACGTGCACAACAGGGCACGCACTCTCTTCCTGCGTACGATGCACTGCCCTGTCAGTCTTTCTCTTGGCCGTCGCCCTCGAGCCTGCACTTCATGGTCTACGAGAGCATTTGTAGGGCATCCGCCTCCGCGATGTGCCTATACGGATAATGTAGTATTCTCGGGAAGGTCGGCAGAAGTTACATGTATGGCGATCGCGTGGCTTCAGCAATACGGAGTGGTGGCCGGTAGCCGTATCAACCTGCGAAAGTCGCACGGATGTGGGCACGAGGACTGCATATGAGCACGCCAGTGCCTATTACCGAAGTCTTGGCGAAGCAGCGATTGGGAGTGACCTTCCATGGGAACATGCAGCGTACAGCAGCAGATAGCTATCGCAGACTACTTAATGGGATTCGCATGCAAGTTCGTCTCCATAACTTTCGAACACTTTACGTTTCCGAGGGAGGTAGACGTTGACTAAATGGACCCGCATGATCAAGTAATCATTACACGTTCTCCCGATGGTGGCTACGGTAGTAGAATTAAGGCTTTCACGACCGTGTGACATGGCTGTTGATATACTTTCCGGGATGTGAGGTCGTGGTCCAAGAACTTTTTCTGCTCCTTACGTTTCGTCCAGGACTGCGCTGGACTTCCTCAGAGGCGCTGCTCCGCTGAGTCTTGCCGACAGTCGGCAAGACTCAGCGGAGCAGCGCCTCTGAGGAAGTCCAGCGCAGTCCTGGACGAAACGTAAGGAGCAGAAAAAGTTCTTGGACCACGACCTCACATCCCGGAAAGTATATCAACAGTGGCTACGGTAGCTGCCAAGTTCCAGGCGGTCATAGGTCGTTTAATCAGCTAGGGTAGGGTGTTCAAGAACCGTTACGAGACGTTAACGTTGGCCACATATGCAGGCGGCATTGGAATGATAAACGTGCACAACAGGGCACGCACTCTCTTCCTGCGTACGATGCACTGCCTACGTACTTGGGAAAAAGACACCCGCCGTGGTACACCGATTCAGGAGGTAGTGCCTCAATCCCTCCGTCCGCCGATTCCTGTCACACCAGGCACTTTGTCACATTCGCACCTATCTGATCGACATGAGTTATTTATTGTATGTCTTGCCGACCACAAAGGATACTAGAACCAAGGCCTTTTACCGCTGCTTTCAACGGACACTGCCTGCTAATGTGGTTGATCGCCCATATCAGGCAGTTGGCTGGAGGCGGGAGTGGAGTAACATACTCTTGCCTTTCCTTCCCACCACGATCACATCGCTGTGGTATTTGATAAAGACTGAAAACTTCCCCACACGACAACGTTTGCACATGTACATCTTGCCGAGGATCCTCTCTGCCCCAGATGCGCCGCTGTCTACACTGACATGTACCGTTTCATTTGTGGTACGGCTACCGACTGCTGGCTCCTCACACGGCGCATGTTGGCACTGCTGCTGCGACGGACGCCTCAGTCTGTAGAGCCGACCGAACTGATCCATCCCGACGTCATTTACTTCCCTGCTACTCGTCATAACGCCACGTTGTGGTTTAAGGGTATGGCATTGTCATACTTTTCAATGACAGCGTTGCAGGGATTTTAGATTTACGGCATTATTTAACGAGTAACTACAGGATTATACGGCGCAAAGCGTCGTATAGTACGCTCATTGTGAATTACTTGGGGTTGTTGTTTACGCACCATACAGACTATTGGGGTCTACCGCATGTGAGAAGAGACTGATATATCACACATGATGAGAGACATCAACGGTAATTATAGGGTGTTTCACCCTCGCTGAACGAGAATGCGACCAGGACATCCCACCGTCTGGCAGCTGTGGACACCCCCTAGGAAAAAAAAAGAACAAAAAGGAATTACTAATAAAAACATGAGAACAAAATGAACAACAAATAAAATATAATAAAGTATTGTACCCCTTCGTATATCCTTTTCTTTTTTTAATAAAATTTTGATAGGCATATTTAATTTTTGTTCGTGGGCGGAGCATGAAATGGTGGCACACGACCGTCCTAGTTACCTTTAGGGTGAAAGTGGCGGTGGCACTGGCTTTGTTTTTGGTTTTAAGTTAGAAAGGATTTGAGTGTGGTATGGGTGATAGGGGCCAACGTCTGAAGTGGAAGAGGTCTAAACACTACATTAATATGACAATTTAAAAAGAAATAAAAAAAAACAAAAATGTTAAAAATAAAAACAAAGTAAGAAGAAAAAATCCCGATCGGGCATATTTTTTCACTCGGCGTCCGTGATTCCCGTAATGTCCCGATACAGCTGAAAGCAGTGAGTCTTTCCCTTTCCTTTCCTTTCTTGCCTCTCCACCTTCAATTAACATATATGAGAGCCATTCGAAAAATAAGGTCCGATCGGTCGCGAAATGGAAACTACAGCGAAAATCCGATGAAACTTTGCAGAGATGTGTTGGTCGGTGTCTCTAGTATGCCCGTACATCACGTCTCCACGCTCTTTTCAGTTTTGAACGCTAAGTGAGCTCGTAAACATGCCTAGAAAATAGTGTCTCTTGTCAAGTGCGGGTCTGCTAAGAGATTTCGCTTGATATCATGAAGCCAATATAACATAACTGTCATGTGTATCTTTCGTCTTGCAAATTCTCGCCCACACTCTGCAGGGACAGTGAAGATGCTCCTGAAGCCTTATCGATGGGAAGTTTTTAATTGCCCTTAGTACAGCCCGAAATTGGCTCCCACTGAGTTTTGTTTCTGCTCACATGAACCGCTGGCAATCAAGAAAACGTTTTGGCTGAGACAGCGAGTGGTAGACCATCGTAGAGGTTTGGTGAAAAGCACGAAGGCATTGGAAAGTTGGTACGAAGCTACGAAAAATGTCTAAGTCTGAGCAGCGAATATGTAGAGGAGTAGATGAAAAATCTAGGTAACTGTTTCAAATAATTTTTGAATTTCACAGTGGTTTCCATTTCACGACGGATCGAACCATACTTTCCAAGAAGGCCTCGTAAGTTTGTATGGAACCCTCCAAGCGCAAGTCTTGCTCCACTTGCCCAGTTTTTCACATATAGAATAAGTACGTGTTAGTCTACGCCTGTGTGTGTGCTTGTGTGAGTGTTTATCTGAGAGAGAGAGAGACAGAGAGAGAGAGAGAGAGAGAATCTATTAAGTTGACCATGTGCTGGAGGACTCAGCTCCCGCCTACCTACACATTACTGTGTGCTACAAACTTCGGGCAGGGCTAACGCTCTCGGTGACACCATTACCGGAGGACCATCAGAGCCAACAGCCTACAGTGGCGGTGGACCCCGGACTTTTCTTGCAGGGCCGCGAAGCGCTCTCCGCGGCGAAACTCCTGCCTACCCCTTAGCGGCCCTTCTGTAGGGAAGCCCGCTCCACTACTCACCCCTGCAACGTCCAGCGCCTCCTCCCTTTTCTCCTCTTCTGGCGCCCAGAAGGAATCGCCCTGCCTCCGCCAGAAGTGGCAGGCACTCGCAACCCCTGCTAGATTCATTTTCTTACATCGAACTCTCTTCCTTAACAACTTTTACTTATTATGAAGCAATCTCATTCTCTGTCTCCATCACACTTACTGACTGAGGTCTGCATTCTCCTTGCAAGGCCACAACTGACCGCACTTGTAGTTGTTGGCCACAAATGTGAAAACAACGAAAGTACAACGCATTACCATTCCTAACACTATGCAGGAAAGTCGTTCACTTTGAAACCAGATTCCAGTCGTCTCTTAATGGATAAATACGGATCCTGTATATAACTTCCTGGCAGATTAAAACTGTGTGCCGGACCGAGACTCGAACTCGGGACCTTTGCCTTTCGCGGGCAAGTGCTCTACCAACTAAGCTACACAAGCACGACTCACGCCCCGTCATCACAGCTTTACTTCTGCCAGTATTTCGTCTCCTAACTTCCAAACTTTGCAGAAGCTCTCCTGCGAACCTGCAGAACTAGCACTCCTGAAAGAAAGGATATTGCCGTGACATGGCTTAGCCACAGCCTGGGGGATGTTTCCAAAATGAGATTTTCACTCAGCATCGGAGTGGGCGCTGATATGAAACTCCCTGGCATATTAAAACTGTGTGCCGGACCGAGACTCGAACTCGGGACCTTTGCCTTTCGCGGGGCGTGAGTCGTGCTTGAATAGCTCAGTTGGTAGAGCACTTGCCCGCGAAGGGCAAAGGTCTCGTGTTCCAGTATCGGTCAGGCACACAGTTTTAATCTGCCAGGAAGTTTCATATCGTCGCCCACTCCACTGCAGAGTAAAAATCTCCTTCTAGATCCTGTATAGTTTTCAAGCGAAATCTACACGATTCTTCCTGGAAAATAATGGCAAGTGGAGATAGCGATCACGCACACTACTCTCCAAAGTAGAACAAAAATGCTCAATAATATTGAGATTTGGCGACTGTGGAGGCCAGGGGAGACGCGGAAATCCATCCTCGTGCTGAAAAAAGCAACCGTGGGCGCTGCGAGCTGTGTTAACAGGGGACCTTTCATATTGGATACAGCGTTACCACTGGGGAACAACCACTGTATGGACCCGATCGTCCAAAATGGTCACGAAATTCTTGGCAGAAATGCGACCTTGCAGAGTGACCATGGGGTGGTTGGATTACCACGATATGGCTGTCGAAATCAACATCTAACTCCCGCCACGTTTCCGTTTTTGGAGGTAAACTTTGCCAAAAATTAGAAACTGTGTGAAACAAGACATCCGATAAAATTACTTTTTCCATTTCTCCATTGTAGAGTTTCTAATGGTTTCGGCAACAGGTTTTATTGTTATGGCATTTGAATCAATGATAAGCGCATATGAAATTTCAGCTCGCCTTTCAATTCCCCTTTTATGGAGCTTCCTTCGTTTTTATTGTTTGTATTTTTTATTTTACTTTTTTATGCCGGCCGGGTTCGCTACTCCGGTATTCACTGCAACACTAACTTTTGCAGCTGCCGGCCTGTTATTTTTCATCACATTCCTCTTTAGTTATCGTCTGCAACCATCAGTCACCGCATACTTCCGTCCGCTTTAGGACATCGTTTTTGCAGTTTCCCTCCATGTGGTATATATGTCCCATACGACAACTCTTGAAACCCAAACACTCCTGCTATTTGTGTTGTGGAAGCACCCACCATACAAGCAACAAAAATCTATCCACGTTCAAATCACTTAGCTAAGAAATAATGCACTCACAACTAGACGGACACCTGTTACGTATTGAGGACATTACACATCTGCCGTTCGTGATGAAATACGACAGTTCAAGATGCAGGTTCAAACAACCCTATCACAACAAAGGTCAAAAATTAATATCGATTGTGGTGTTGCTCACGCTGCTAAATACTGCATTTTCGGGCAACAACAAAGTTATTTTGTGGCAGGTGTCATTAGAGCACAGTTAATAAAGTCATTTCATGTAATAATGAATAAGCTAGGCACTCATCTTTTCGTGTTTCTCACTCTGGTCTCGTTGTAAAATCATGGCTCAATCGTCGAAAATCTAGGTGGTGATGATTCCAAGCTCGGATACAAAGAGGCCTAGGTTTTGTTCTGCTATATCCAAAAGTTTTGTAGATGCGCTTCACAAACCATTTTTGAATACTATACTTTTCAAAGTTAGCACAATGGTGATGTAAAAAAGTAATCAGCACTCCGAATTTAAGTAACACTTCTTTTTTATTACTTTTGCTGCAATATCACGTAACACACAAAACTTCACTTCACAATACAAAACATACTTGAAAACATCTTGCTCACTGTTCACATTTTATAAGCTGACTACAATACGCGTCTTTCCAAAATGACGTCCAAGTCTTGACTTTTTCAAGGTCCGACTCTCTAACAAAACTAACTAATCATCGCTTACGCGCCCAAAATCAGAGTTGCAAGTACGTCAAAGATCATAGTGACCAAAGAAAGAATTCACATAAGAACAATATCACTGAAACATAAACATATCGATGTATCAAAGTACCTCTACATTAATAAAATCAAATCTGAATGTTGTCTCAAAAACATGTTAATTACCTTACACACAGCAGAATATTGCTGGTATCGAAAGGTTCAGGTGAGCTGCCGTAATGGTTACGCAATTCAAGTACCATTACAAGGTGCATATTCATTTACGTTTAAGCAAGCTTTTCTAGTAGTCTTTCCATATTTTTTCCAGCCCTTGTACATTGCTTCCGCAGCGACTCACGATCTGTTGCAAATTTTTCTACTAAACTTCGTTTTGACGGCTTATGTCTACGCTGAGTTCCTTGTTTGTTTTGTTGCCGAGGGTGACAGACAAGTACAGTACTCGAACAGTCCACAGGTGTACTGCCGGACCTTAGTGTCCAACGGGCACAATATTTTGGCAATCAGACATGTCGCCATCGTCAGGTGCGCTAACGAACTGAGAGCTCCTGAGGGCGGGCGGCCGTCTTGAGTCCCCTCCCCCTCGAGGCGTTCTCTCCGCGGTCCGCGCCCGCGGCCGTGCTGAGACGCTGGCATCGGCGTCTGTGGTGACGTCGGTGTAATTGCCTCGTCCACCTTGGCCGCCCGTTCGTTTTCTTTGCTGAGCGTTTTTTTAATTAGATTCAATGATGGTTCTCATGCCTTACTGAGGTTATAGCCGCAATCTCGGTTGATGAGTCCATCCCTGGTACGAATTTCGATAGCCTCTCTAACGACGCTGTCCCAGTATTTAGATGTCTGTGCCAAGACGCTGGTATGTTGGTAGTCCATTTCGTGATTTTCGGACAAACAGTACTCTGCGACCGCCGACTTGTCGGGGTACCGAAGTCGAGTGTGCCTCTGATGTTGTCGGCAACGATCTTCGAAAGTGCGCACTATCTGACCAATATAAGTCTTCCTACACTGACATGGAATATGGTATATGCTGGCCTTCCGCAAACCGAGATCGTCTTTGACACTTCCCAATAATGCTCGTGTTTTGTTGTGTGGGTAAAAGATAGTTCCTAATCGGGGTTTCCGCGACAGTGCGCCAGTATACGGTATTAAATCGACATTATAACTGGAAACAGGCGTTGATATACACCATTGGGGATATGTTCAAAATGTGTGCCCCGACCGTGACTCGAACCCAGCATCTCCTCCTTACAGGGTGTCGATTTAATTGTCATTTCACTCTAGAGAAGCTGCACGGACGTCAATGGTATCAGTTCTTTCGGGAACAGATACTAACTTCATATACAGTTGGCCAGCCGGCCATTGACTTTCTTGTGCGTACACACATGCTATGCTCCAACTCATCCGGGACTTGGTAGGTTAATCTGCCACGAGTAATGAGTGTGATGGGCAAACATCTATTAGGCGCACTACGAATGTAGTGGTGTGGGCCTGTTGGGAATGTA
Organism: Schistocerca gregaria; assembly: GCF_023897955.1. Lineage (NCBI taxonomy): Eukaryota > Metazoa > Arthropoda > Insecta > Orthoptera > Acrididae > Schistocerca > Schistocerca gregaria. Next base: position 420,928,634 of record NC_064921.1, on the reverse strand, counting down.
TCTCATGGGGAGCGCGCAAGGGATAAGTCCCTACAGGAGCACTATCGTCTGTCGGCTCGGTGGCTCAGATGGGGAGAGGGTCTGCCATACAAGCAGGGGATCCTGGGTTCGAGTCCCGGTCGTGGCACACATTTTCAACATGTCCCCAATCATGTATATCAACGCCTGTTTGCAGCTATCGAGTCGATTTAATAATCATTTCATATTATTGTTATTGTTGTTGTGGCCTTCAGTCCAAAGACTGGTTCGATGCAACTCTCCATGAAACTCTATCCTGTGCAAGCATTTTCATCTCCAAATGACTACTGCGACCTACATCCTTCTGAATCTGTTTACTGTATCCATCTCTTAGTCTCCCTCTACGACTTTTACCGTCCTCGCTTCCCTCCAGTACCAAACTGGTGATCCCTTGTTGCCTCAACCGAACCCTTCTTCTAGTCACGTTGTACCACAAATTTCTCTTCTCTCCAATTCTGTTCAGTACCTCCTCATTAATTAAGTGATCTACCCATCTAATCTTCAGCATCCTCCTGTAGCACCTCATTTCAAATGCTTCTATTCTCTTCTTGTCTAAACTGTTATAGTCCATGTTTCACTTGGCTACACTTCAAATAAATACTTTCAGAAAGGACTTCCTGACTCTAAAATCTATACTCAAAGTTAAAAATTTTCTCTTCTTCAGAAACGCTTTTCTTGCCATTGTCTGACTGCGTTTCATGTCGTCCCTACTCCGATCATCATCAGTTATTTTGCTTTCCAAAGAGCAAAACTCATCAACTACTTTAAGTGTCTCATTTCCTAATCTAATTCCCTCAGCATCAACTGATTTCATTACACTGCACTCCATTATCCTCATTATTAAAATATTAATCTATTTTTCCTCTACTGAAAACTGATACTTTAATCTTCGAAGGGGATGCTAGAAAAATGTAATAAACAATATAGAAGAAAGGACAAGGCGGTAGATGCGTTAACACTTTACAAAATAGCTCACAAGAGGATAAGGGATGTGTAAGTCTATTATCCGATAAGTGCATGCGACTGTCAGACTAAGCAGATGACATTTCGAACTTTTGTCACCTGATTTTCTATGTAGAGGTGTTTTTCATTAATAACTAGTAACCGAATTGGTTAGTCTTCAAGGTAGATTTTTACCATGTCGACACATTTTTAAGATAATCGACCAGGCAATTTTAGCCTTTACAGTGAGTTGTAATAGTTCACTCATATTAAATTTCTGAGTATGAATAAAATTAGTTTAACGTATGGTAAATTATGCTCTTTACGTGAACGTACCAGTATTCAGTTTAGGTACAGTTTTGTTCTTGGAATTTCTCTATTTGAGTGCACACTGTTTGATAAATTACCTATTCATGTGACTCAACTGGTTAGTCATCAAGACAGATTTTTACTATTTTAGCATACTTTGGAGATAAGTAAGGTTTTTTGATCTAATTACCATATGTTCAGCAATTTCAGTATCCTACTTCTTCACTCTTTGTACTTTTACCACACTTAAACAGAATAATGAATCCTGCATATGTCATCTACATCGTCAGCAAGTTATGTAGAGCTGGAAAAACTTATGGACAGGATATGTAATAACTTGGATGAGTCACACAATTATAAGGTCTCGTCTTATTCTGTCACTAACTTTGTTGGACCATTTCTGTGGTGTCGTTTTTGTTTTAGCCTGTGCCATAATTTGTACAATATTGAAATTTACCCAGTGTTACATTCTCAGTCTTTATGTAGTGACCTGATCAACCGAGACCTTCATTTATGTTTTTATTATGTTTTTCCTGTGTGGTAGGATGACAAGGTTGTATTTTTTTAAAAAAAATAAATTCTTTGTTACATGACGACAGTGGAGATGAGATTTAGCTTTCTTTATGTTATTTGTCAATTTTTTTAATTTAGTAACTTACATTGCGATATACCTCCATATATATATCTTCAGCATAACGAGACCTTTGGGCTGTTAAGCCAGTCATTTTGTACTTGTTGTTATCATCTGATGTAAATAAGACGATTACTGCACTTGTAAATGATAAGAATGAGTTTTTAATTACAAGTTTCATGTGGATTAAAGCATTCAATGCTTTGTGTTTCAAAATTCATGAGAAATGAAACATTTGAAGTGATTTTCGGAAGTACAATATTATGTGACTGCTAGTGGCCAATTTGAGTTGTCTTAATGTTGTTCTACAAATTGGAAGGTTGTGTTGTTGGTACCAGATCATGCCTCACGGTTGAAACCAGTAGCATTAATAAAATCCGATTAATTCAGTTCAGTGTCACGAGTTCAAGAAAAAAAAAAAGTATTTGCACTACATTACGTTCTTTTAATAATTCTCATTCTGTTTTCACTGAATAAACTTCTAACGACATAAGCAACATGATTATATGATCCACTTTCAATATTTTGGTTGCATTCATTCAAAAGAGAGTTCCTTCTATATATATCCATTAAAATAGTGATATTATAACATTCTCTCTTAACATATTGCCAGTAAGAAAATAAATTGTAACAATTTAGTCTACAATAGTAGTTGAACAAGTACGCTTATTTCGTTCATCTAGTTTCTTTCCTTCGGTAAGCTCACTTTTAGTATTTAACGCACAACAATCAATGCTCTCTATAGACACTAAGTACTTCCTGATTTTTCAAAGTCTTATTTTGGCCTTGTTTATATCCACATACAAACTTATCCAACGTGAATCGTCGTCGCTATTCCATGCACAATAGGCAATAAGTATTTCTCATTTGTAAGCGTGTTCGTAAAAGGATTCGCAAAACTCTTCTTTAGCTGTTGCAGCAGTAGCAATCTCGTGGCAGCCGATTAATTTCGACAAGTAACCCAAGTGTCCAACCTATTTTCGGGATGATTCAATGCTGCTTACCACGCCAACTTTCCGTGTAAGTCTGGGTCCGAGTTATAACTCACGCCTGGCTGGTATCTTTCTGCTCGGCAAAATTCACCTCTCGGGAAATTTCTGTTACGTTGCCAACACCGTCAGAATGGGGCATCACGTGCCATCATGCACTGAGCAGCGCGCTGTGCAGAGGCCCCATGGTACACGGAGGTGCCCATCTTTCATCAGCGACCGCAATATTTAATAGTTTTTTTTGTTGTCTTTCCTGAGCCTTATCTGCTAATATAAGATAAACATTTTTAAAACTTCATAAGAAGAGTTTTCAACCTGAATAGCCAGTACAGTCGAACCCAGTAGTTAATAATAAATTAATTCAACAGGTGTGACGTTTTAAATACGAGGGGTGTATCACTGGTCTTGATTATGATAGTGATATATCAAGTGGAATGACCCTTCTAAAACAAAACAAAACAAAATAGCTGGATAAACATAAATTTAAACTCGAGTAGTATCACATGAAAGAAGTTTCTCTCAGATGGATTGTACCACTGTGTTTCTAGTGTAGTTCTCTACTTGCTTGATGTGTCACATACTTTTCTTTCAGTGTGAACATTACAAGATGCGTACAAAATGGCGATTTCCAAAAGGTCATCATTTACGTAAAACAGCTGCAGTTTTCACCCCTTTAGCTTTAAATTTGTGTTCAACTACACGCTTTGCTTTATAGTCGTGGTTCAAAATGTATGGACCACGCTATAGATGAAAAGCTGCAAAACTTTCCAGCAACGTATGAAACAACAGATAGTAGAGGAGAGTGTTGTATCTGAAGGACAGTCTACTAGGAATGCATGACGTTTTCTTGTCGGTGTTTCAGTTTGGTCACTCATTTCAGAATCACGCGGAGGAATGCACACTAGAAACACCCATAAGCATGTTTTAACAGTTTTGCTTGTTGTTGTGAAATATTGGGTTGTATTTTCTGAATTTTGCGCATTATTTATATAAATGCTGTATAATATACTAGCTGTTACCCGCGGCTGTAGTCGTATACCACTAGTTTTCTTATGATTAGTGATACTTAGTAAGTAAGCTGGTAATTTATAAAAGTCCTGGTACATAGTGGTGAAGATACGAATATGTGAATGTATGAATGTATTAATGTATGCAGTGCTGTTCATTGGTATGTAACGTATGTGTTTCTATTATTACTCGTAAGAAAGCATGCCCCAGAGCACCACACATCAACCATTTCTTCTGTCCATTTCAACGCATTACAAGTTTGCTCCATTCCTCCTAAAATGACAAATCGATGTTAACATAGTCCGTTAATGGCTCGTAATCAAATAAGCACGTTCTATATGTAAAGGGACGACGTTTCTCTGTTTGTCGTAGAGCATTTAATAGTCGTTATGAGTCTTCAAGCGTTTGAAAAGCTGTGACAGACGCGAAAAAGCGGTGGACATATGATGACATATTCAGAAATAAATAACGAAATATTTGTGACAAGGAAGAAAATAAATGTTATTGCTCTTCGCTTCACTCGCAGAAATTTGGCTGTCGTCTTACGTTCCTACCTATCTACACACATGGAAATCGACAAATATTTATTTCAGTCTTCGTCCTCTAAATATAAATAACATCGAATACTGCAGGACGTACTCGTATTGCATTCATAAGAAAGTACCGGAATGTGTTGACGACAAAATAAAAATAAAATAAAATGCATGTATCAGGGCGCGAACTTGTAGGCTTTGACTCCACGTGCTACGACGTTATCCGTTACGCCTGCACTTAATCACGTGATATTACTCTCTTGTCTTGGCTTCTGTAGTTTCTCTTGAAAGCTTATATCGTTGATGCATTATTATCTGACATGTAACGAATAATGTTGACATTTTAGTGATATATTTTCTGCGGGGTCCTGCCCACTCGTTTCGTCTAGGGTGCCTAAAGGATGCTGCGTTCTCGGAATGCTATATAACAATTCAAGCAAATCAGATTAATAGTTTTTATTGCAATAAAGGAATTGACAATACTTAATTTTGGATTTACTACGAATTGTCGCAAGCGATGGGCGACAAGCAAACAGTCAGTCTATTTCTCTATATACTATGTCCATGCAAGCAAAGGACGTTGATCACTAATAACTGCTATTGTAGTGCTCTCCTAGTGCTGGTCTAGTGTTGTGCGGCCGAGGCTCTTTTTTTTCCTTTATTGAATTTCAATTCCCCCCAAAGAGGTCAGGCTGGCGGCAGCTTATTATGCTGCTCTACAGCGTACAGACTTCTTTAAAAACGGAAGAAGAAAAGAAACAAAAAACAGGCGATAAAACGGTGACTTAAAGTGTAAAACAGCGGAAAATTTCGGAAAGTTAAATCAGAAAGCAAAGGGGTTGGCAATGTTAATAAAATACACAGAAATCAGACAAGTAACATAGTGGACACACAATTAAAAAAAACATGGCGTCAGTCAGGTTTTCGTTTGCAAGAGATAAAAAATCACACCCAGCAATAGTATGATGGCCGTTCGCAACACTTTCCAAAAGACATACAACACGGAACACTCACTGTAAAACACTGCACGAAAATGTCGGCACAAAGATGACGCTCCCTAGCCAAGGGCAGATGTGGGGGAAGGAAGTGGAGGAGAGGGAAATCAAGGAGGGGGGAGAGGAAAAAACAAAAAGGGGTGGGGGGCGAGGTTCGCAGGAGGGGCGCTTATATCCCCTGCTTGTAGAGGCCCTTCCTGTCGTGGTGCGGGCTATTGGCTGACGTCGTTTCACAGCCTTCTCTACTCCTGCGTTCTTCATCTTCAAGCCGGCAGTTGTCGATACGCCGGAATCATTTTCAGTGCGCCTTTACCTTGGAACGGCGTACTACAAGTTATAATACAATCGTGTCTCGTGCTTAAGTTGTAAATTATTGACGATAACCCCTCACTCTTGAAAAAGCACTCTTATGTGAGAGCGTTAACCATCCATAAATCCATACGTGATGTTTAATTATAACATCATACCACCAAGAAAGTTATGTTTTTATAAATCTCTCACATATGTGTGTGTGAAGTCTTGTGAGAGGCCTCTATCGAATGCTAAAGGGGTAAAGCTAAGGGCAGTATCAACATACTTCATCAAAATATCAGGGGGGAATAAAAATTAAAGTAGATGAGCTATTATTGTGTTTATATGATCTCAAAATAAGAATGCGATTGATATATTCTGTCTGTCTGAACACCATGTAACTGTGGGCATGGAGAGTGTCAGTATAAGTGGGTATAATTTAGCATCTTACACTTGTAGATCTAGGACGGATAAAAGAGAAGTTGCCATTTTTATAAAACAAGAGTATAAACGCAAAACTGTAGAAGTAAGCAAATTTTGTGTTGATCAGCACTTTGAGATTTGTGTATGTGAACTTCAGCTAGATAATGTAGTATTGATATTAGCAGCAGTGTACAGGGCCCAATTAGGAGACTGGGAGATGTTCATAAAAAAGTTTGACTCTATTATGCTGACTGTCAGACAAAAAGAAGTTATTAATCTGTGGTGATTTCAATGTAAACTTTCTAAGGAACTCTGATAGGAAAAGTGAACTAGAAGTGTTATTAACAACATATAACTTAGAATCACTGATCAATTTCCCTACATGTATAGCTCAGGACAGTATCATGCTAATAGATAATGTATTTGAACAGAAAGAAGATGTAAAACAAACACATGCTTTTCCTGTGGTAAATGGATTGTCAGACAATGCTCCACAACTGATTAACTTACAAAACCTAACAGGATGTACAGTTCAGAAACCATTAAGTAAAAGTGAGAGGTTACTCAACCCAGTATCTATACTGCACTTCAGAGAAAGCTTACGAAATATTAATTCATGAGATGTATATAATGAGCCAAATGCTAAGATAAGTGCAACATATTTCTTGATAAATTTAAAGCCCTCGTTATACATTGTTTCCCAAAGTTTAACACCACTCACTTTTCAAAGAAACCTTGGATTACTATAGGTACTAAAATGTGTTCAGACAGAAAACGAAAACTGTATGAGACAGCAAGAACTAGTAAAGATCGAGAAGTAGTTTTACAGTATAAAAATTATTGTAACATATTGCGAAAAGTTATAAGGAAATCAAGAAATATGTATGTTAGGGAAGAAATTAACAACTCTGGCAATAAAATCAAATTAATATGGAATGTTGTGAGAAGGGAGACAGGAAAATTAACCACTAGTGTAGGTAGTATTACTGTTAAAGAGAATGAGTCCATCATAACCAACAGTACACAAGCAACTAATGTATTTAACAACTATTTCTTAAGTGTAGGAGAAAAAATTGGTGAGAATTGTTCGAAAGGAAAAGCTAAGCAGTACATGGAAGAGTCTGTTTTGAGAAAATTTAGTCAGATTAAGTTTCACCTAACAACCTGTCGTGAAATAAGTAAAATTATTAAATCTCTGAAAAATAAATGTTCTGTTGGAGTAGATTTCATCTCTAATAAGATATTAAAACAATGTGGAGCAACTACTGCTGATTTTCTGAGTCATATTTGCAATGTATCACTAACTCAAGGTATTTTCCCAGACAGGTTAAAATATTCCATTGTCAGGCCACTCTACAAAAAGGGGGACATGACAGATGTCAATAATAATCGGCCAGTATTCTTGCTTACAACATTTTAAAAAATCTTCGAGAAAGTATTGTACTCAAGAGTGGTTAGCCATCTCCACAGTAATGGGATACTCAGTAAATAACAGTTCATATTTCTAAAATGCTGTTCCACTGAGACAGCAATATACAATTTCACTGTCCACATAATAGAGTCTTTAAATAGTAAAATGACACCAACAGGAATTTTCTGTGACTTGTCCAGAGCATTTGATTGTGTGAACCATGACATTATGTTACAGAAATTACAATTCTATGGAATAAATGGAATAGCATATGAGTGATTTAAGTCATAGGTACACAACAGGAAGCAAAAAGTTCCACAGGGTTCCATCATGGGTCCTCTTCTGTTCTCCATATATGTGAACGACCTCCCTTCCTATCTGAAACATGAAGTTGAACTGACACTGTTTATGGATGATACAAGCATCATTATTAATCCAGTAAAAGAAAGTCCAATTGATATTAACACAAATAAGATCTTTGGAAAAGTCATTAATTGGTTTTCTGCAAATGGGCTTGCTCTAAACATTGAAAAAACACAGTACATCCAATTTTCTGCTGGAAAAAGAACAGTTCCTCCAATATATATAACACATCAACAGAAGTCATTGGACAGGGTACAGCGTACTAAATTTTTGAGTGTACATATAGATGAGAATCTTAATTGGAAAATTCATAATTTGGATCTCCTAAGGCGATTAGGTTCATAAACTTTTGCATTCAGAATAATTTTCTAATTTTGAGGATTAGTAAGCTAACATACTTTGCATACTTTCACTCTCTGATGTCATACGGCACAATATTTTGGAGTTACTCAACAAGTAGACATAAAGTACTCACTGCTCAAAAGAAAGTGGTTAGAATAATGTGTGCAGTTCATAGTCGCACATCTTGTACGCATCTTTTTAAAACATTGGGAATTCTTACAACAGCCTTACACTACATCTACTCACTAATGAACTTTGTTCTCAACAACATAGACCAGTTTAAAAACAACAGTGACATTCATGATTACTATACCACAAAAAAGAAAGACTTACACTATCTTTTTCTCAACCTATCTTTGGCACAGAAAGGGCTAAAATATGCTACTCTAAAAGTTTTTGACAAATTACCAAACGAAATAAGGTGTCTGACAGACAGCAGTATAGATGAATTCTTGAAAAGGAATAAATAAATCTATAAATGTAGTATACGCATTTTGTGCCAATTAAGGGAATAGGGTAAATAATAGAAATATTAATCTTTAAGTTTGTATTGTAATATATATATAATAAAAAAATTTGTTTCATATGTGCATTTCTAGTGCACTTGACACATACCACATCATAAAGCTTACTGTGCCAAGGGACTGATCAATGGAACATGCAACCCACTAACTAACTAACTAACGAAAGACGATAGCAGTTCCTGCAATGATCTATACTGCACACAGTGTCAAAACGGAGCATGTTTGCAGAAAATCTTCCGAAATGAGTGTTACACCTGGATTTGCACCGTAATGGAGTAATCTACAGGCACTAAGAGTCGCCGACATCTGCGCATACGTCGCCCATATCTCACTCACGCATTCCGTATTAGCGGCCTCTTTTTTCCTCTCTAAAGCAGCCTATGTTCTTCCTCAGGTTCAAGCTATCTCCATGCAAAATTTCATCACAGTTGTTTTAGCAATCTAGCTGTGAGAATGAACTAAGTTTCTTAAATCTCTTGAAAATTGAAATTTGTGATAGTTGTCAATAGCTTCTGTGCCAAACTGTTTTTAACTTGTAACTGGTCATTGACAATACTGATTTCCCTTACTGATTATTGGTGTGTAGTACAGTGGTAAAGTAACATATAGACTATGTTAATATTAGGTATTAACGAAGCTGAAAGTCATTTCCAGGCGCCTCATTTCAGTTTTTGTGGAAGCTATTTTAGAAGGTAGTTATTTCGCAAAGGCCTCTCTTCACTAGGAAGTTTTAACAATTGTGCAATGTTCAATAATTAGTGCAAATTAACCAAAGCTGATTCTGAATCTGTAATCTGTCTGCTGTTCTAATCTGAAATATATATTCAGTGATATTATAGAATTCTTACATAATTAACTTCTACTTTACGCCACTATTCATTAGTTGCGTGAATCACATTCTCTAAGTTAGAGGCAAAGATATGAATTCCTCAGCCTAGATCGCATAAAGTATTTTTTCTCATTTAATACAACGGGTTTCGACACACTTCAGGTCTAAAAAAATGTTTGTCTGAAACCTGTTCACTTTACACGGAACCTCACATCAAGTTGTCAAGTAGAGACTCAACATAAAGTGAACACGATTTACAACAAAAAGATTTTTAAGACTAGAAGATGACAGGAAAGTCTGTCGAAAGCGTTAGTCTTAAATAAAGAAATATTTTATGGAATCTAGACTGTTGATTGTTTTTAGCAAGTAATATTTATCGCTCCTCCAGAAATCTCAAAATGACAAAATTCAAACAAAGATGTAAGTTAGTACGAAAAAAATACGACTCATAAGACTAACGAGTATGAAAACTTATATTGTCTGCTGATAGCAGGATGTGAGCCGATAACAGTCCTAAAGAAGACAAAAGTAATGAGCATTAGGAGAAATGACATTGTCTACGAACTCAACGTCCAGACTCGTGATAACATGGTATAAAATGTAGATGCTCTGCTAGCTTACGAAGAAACTAACGGATGTCGACCGAAATAAGGAGGAAATATGAAGTATACCGTCACAGTCAAAGAAAATCGGTAAAAACTGAGTGGACGGAAGAGAAAATGAGGAGATAAGCTGCCGAAATGGCAAGGAAAGCAGTATCTGGAAAACGTTAACCAGCCGAACGAACAGGATGATCGGATGCATTATAAGACATCGAGGAATTGCTACAAGGACCATTGTGAAGTTAAGAAAGAGAGAAAGAAATTGCACTGCGCACAGCAAATAACTGAGGATGTCGAGCGAAGTGCTACTCTGAGATAAGACGGGCGCAGGAAAAGAAACAAGAGTGATCATTCAGAAAGTAAAAAATCTGTGACGTTTGAACTCACTCACATGCTGACGTTGAGCCCTTTGAATTCGAAGAGACCTGATGACATGTGCATTCATACTTCCACTTCGCCTGACAAGTCCTCACTGGATGGTTCTGGTGCAGTACTGACCTTTTTGCCCGTAAGAGAGAAGCAGATGCGAGCGCTACTGAGGCTTTACGCTCGCTCTATCTCCAGTTTCCATTACTGTCGCTGGAACACTTTTCTACGGGTCCATTGAGATTGGTTCCATGTGATCCATTCGTTCTGCTGCTGGCTATACAATCTAAGACAAAACCACGCACCACGATGAAATTATGTCAATGGGAGGCAAATCAGTACATGTGATGTAAATGTACATACAAACAAATGATTACAAGTTCAGAAATATTGGACGATTTATTCATGAGAAAGAGCTTCACAAACTGAGCAGCTCCATAACGCGTTGGTCCACATCTGGCCCTTATGCGAGCATCTATTTGGCTTGGCATTGGTTGACAGGGCTGTTGGATATCCAGCTAAGGGACATCGTGGCAAATTCTGTCCAACTGACGCATTAGATCGTCAAAACACCGAGATGGTTGAAGCGCCCTGCCCATAATGCCCCAAATGTTTTCAGTTGGGGAGAGATACGGCAAACTGGCTGGCCAAGGTAGGGTTTGGCAAGCGTGAAGACAAGTAGTGGAGACTCTCGCCTTGTGCGGGCAAGCATTGTCGTGCTGAAGTACGAGTATAATGCCTAGGATGGCTTGCCACGAAAGCAGAGAAACGGGGCGTAGAACATCGTCGATGTATCACTATGCTCTAAGAGTGCCGCAGATCACAACCAAATGTGTCCTAGTATGAAAAGAAGTGGCGCACCAGACCATTACTACTGGTTGTCGGGCCGTATGGTGGCGACAATCAGACTGGTATCCAACTCCTGTCTGGGACGTGTCCAGACACGACGTCGGCATCCAGTCTATTGACTGGAGCAGAATTGTCTTCAGTGATGATTTGAGTGTATTTTCCAACAACGTAAGTTCGAAAAATGTGATGCTTGACCTGCGATAGGACGTTCTTGAATAATTCTAATATATCGACCCTGTAAATTCATTCACTCATTCGGCAGACCAGTTGCTCACAATCGCTGGCTCACAGTTTTAATCTACCAGGAAGTTTCATATCAGCGCACACTCTGCTGGAGAGTGAAAATCTCATTCTGAAATACATTACCATTTTATTTTTTTCTGTAGGATACGCTGTACTAGAGTTAAATTATATAGAGGGTTCATGATTGGTACGAGTCGGCCCTTTGTGGCCGAGCGGTTCTAGGCGCTTCAGTCTGAATCCGCACGACCGCTACGGTCGCAGTTTCTAATCCTGCCTCGGGTATGGATGTGTGTGACGTCCTTAGGTTAGTTACGTTTAAGTAGTTCTAAGTTCTAGAGGACTGATGATCTCAGATGTTAAGTCACATAGTGCTCAGAGCCCTTTGAACAAGTTGAATATGAACCTAACTAAATGTAACGCATAAATAGGCAAAGATGTCAATTGATATGATTACAGTGTCATCGACAAATGACTGTGTGGTGTGCATATTATAAGACCTTCGGTACACACAGCATCAGATTATTTGACTTGTCGCTCTAACGCAGTAGGTGTCAGCAATATATCTCGTGATGTTATCGTGGCCTATTTATCTTCTGCCGTTAGGTCAGACGATAGAAATGCCACTTGCATGCTTAGAGTAGCAGATTAACGGTGACCAACTTTAAACAGAACTTGATTAATTTTCACACATTTATTAAAACAAAAATAGCACAGAAATTATCTAATTTGATTCTGGATGCTGTTTACAATTGACAATCTGAAGTTCCACTGGTCTTGGTACGTTAATCTCATTCTCACATATCTCTGATACTTGACAAAGTGTCTATTCATTTATCGTCATGACTATGTACAGGAATATGATAATCTGATTAGGCGCAGACTGAAACATGACTACAGACAAGTGCAGACTAATGCAGATAAATGCAGACTGACTAATTGGAGGTCTGTACACTCATTATAATACCTCGAGCGTTCAGGTATCACTGCGCGAGTGTGATCCGTGAGGAGAAAAGGTTCTACATTAGCAGGAATCTCATTGGCTGTGTTACACATTAATACGCCGATCGGCAGAAGCAGAAGTTGGTCCATCTCCAAGACAGCGCCATCTCGTAGTGTGGTGACAGATGAGTGCTGCACCTGCACTGTTGTGCTTAGCGCGGAGCGCTCTAGTGGTAAAGTTGTGTACGCACTGACTACACGGAACTATGTAGACAAGAGATTGGAAACAGCAACTACCATTAAATACCAATGAGTTAGCATATGATAGTTCCTCCAATATACGTCTCGCGAAAGAACCACGACGAGAAAATATGATATATCAGAGAGCTAATATGGCGGATTACCAATAATCATTCTTCCCAGGCACCATTCACGAGCAGTATGTAAATTGAAGGAGCAGGGAAGGGGGGGGGGGAGGGGGGCGGGCGGACAGAATGGAAAGGAAGGGAAAGCAGTTCATAGTTCACGATATCAGCTGCCTCGAGACGTTTTGCAAGTCAGCGGCGAAAAGTGATCATGCGTACCAGACTGGGAATCGCAGCCGGCATCTCCTGCTTACTAACCCGTTGTATTTGTCACTGATCCACCCGGACACATTATTTATGGCAGTCGCGCCGACCATCTCCGAAAACACCCGATGGACCCACATTCCCACTCAGGGTCTCCTATCCACAGTCACGTTCATGTCCTCATTGCTCGCTGCCTTGAGATTCCCCCAGGAGGTTGGACTTAATTGCGAATGCCTTCATCAATAATTCGTTCTCTTTCCTCTCCTTTCTCCACCGTCGCTTCCACCAACAATTTCCAAAATATTTATCACAGACGCGGATTCCAAGTGGGGTCTCCTCTTTCAGACTTTTGCGGAAAAGAGTCAGTTACTGTGAAGAGTGATAGAACTGTTATCACCAGCATCGACAGCAAATCAATTTCAGCAACAGTAGTGCAGGAATACATGCCTGATAGAGGAAATATGTGAGGATGCTGAACGGGTAACTCAGTACGGAAACGGAGATTAGTATCTAATACTCACTGGGATTGCAGGATGGTAGAAGGGGCAGGAAGCGAACGAAGTGTTAGGGGAGAATGTGGGCTAATTAGTAGGAATGAGAGAGGAATAGGCTAATTGAGTTCTGCAATAAATTTCAGCTGCTAATAGGAAATATCACAAGAGAATGGAATGTACTTGGAAGCTGACATGGGCATGTTCCGAATAAATTACATTATGGTCACACAAAGGTTCCTAAACAATACATTGGGTTGTAAGGTGTACAAAGGAAAAGATAAAAATTCAGATGAGAATCTAGTAATGATTAAGAGTGGGCTGAAGTTTAATAAAATCGGCGGGAAGAATCAGTGTGCAAAGGAGTGGGATGCTGATGCACTGAGAAATGATGAAATGTCTTTGAAATTCTTTAAGGCTGTGTATACGGTGACAACGAACACCGCAGGCGGCAGTTCAGTCGAAGAATAATGGACATCTCTACAGAAGGCGAGCAAACCGTAGGTAACAGACAAAATACTGTATCTAATCAACGAGGGAAGTAACTATAAGAACAAGGTATATTCAGCAATGCGTCAAGATGTATTCAGCTATACAGAAATGTAAGTTACTTAGTAATGAAATTAACTGAAAGTGTAGTGAAACTAAGGCGAAGCGACTGTAGGAGAGATGTGAAGAAATCGAAGAAGAAATGGTCTCCGGAAAGGATGGTTCAGCATACACAGAAGTGAAAACCACATTCACTGAAATTGAAAGCAAGCGTGGTAACATTAAGAGTGGAATGGGAACTACACTGTTAAACGCAGAAGAGAGAGCAGGTGAGTGGGTAACGTACACTGAAGGTCTCCACGAGACGAGGACCTATCTGATGACGTGGCAATGAAGATCAAAAAACGAAGAAGAGGTAACATTCCTTCGGAATTTTTAAAATGGTGTGGGGTGCGGCAAACAAACAACTATTCGTTTTGGTGTTTAGTATATATGAGACTGGTGACATCCATCGGACTTTCCAGAAAAAGATTAGCTTAATAAATCATGCAGCCAAATTGTTAAAAAGACTTATATACAGAAAAATGGAGAAGAAAACTGAGGATCTGTATGATCAATTTGGCATTAGAAATGGAAAGAGTACTACAGAAGCAGTTCCGACGTTGCGCTTGATAATGGAAGTAAGAATGCTCAATCAAGATACGGCCATAGAATTTGTCTACGTGGGAAAAGCGTTTGACAATGTAAAATGGTGCAGGTTGTTCGAAATTCTGAGAAAAATAGGAGAAATCTAAAGCGAAAAACGGATAATATACAGAATATGAAATAACCTAGGCGGAACAATAAGAATGGAATCCCACGAATGAAGTGATCGGATTAAAAACGGTGTAAGACAGGGATGCTATTTTTCGCCCGTTTCTATTGAATCTATGCATGGAAGACACAATGGCAGAATTGAAACAAAAAAAAAGTGCAAGAGTGGAATTACAATTCATGGTTCAAGGATATCAGTGAGAAGATTCGCTTATGGCATCACTAGCCTTAGTGTGGGTGAGGAAGAAAAGCAGGATCTGCTGAATGGAATGAACAGGCTAATAAGCAAACGCTTTGGATTGAGAGTAAACCTAAAGAAGATGAAATTAATGGAGGCTATCAGAAATGAAATTAGTGATCAGTTTAGATTTCGTGATCGAGAAGCAGAGGAAATTAAGGAACACAGCATTGTGTGGTAATGAATTATAGACTGCGGGTTAAATGGACAGATGACAACGGAATGATGTTGAAAATTAGATGGATTGTAATATAGAAATGAGGCCGGTCCCTGCAGAATCAACGAAGAAAGGAACATAGGAAAACCACTGACAAGAGGAAGGTACCGAATGAGAGGACATGTCTGACGACATCAGCGAATTACTTCCATGGTATTAGAGGGAGCTGTAGGGGGTAGAAACTACAGGGGAAGACAGAGATTGGAACATGCCCATCGTGTACCTGATTACATAAGGTGCAAATGTTATTCTGAGATGAAGAGTTTGGCACAAGAGAGGATCTTGTGGTGTGTTGCATCGAACCAGTCAGAAAACTAAAAAACAATGGGATGGACATTCATAAATAGAAAATGAACTGCTCGCTCTGCCGCACATCGCAATGTGGCTTGCGAAACGTAGACATATTTGTACATTAAGATAGCCTTCCGTTATGACCATAGTTTAGTGCCGTTTTCCCTATGTTGTAAGGCAAATACTGAAAGCGGAAGTCACTAACGGTTCCTCATCCTTGTCAAATAAGTTCTTATGCTCCGTCTATAACTGCACGCAGGTGCCTTCTGTTGAGGAATTCGATACTACAATTACATGCCTACCTTCCTTCCGCACCGGCCCTGACTGCAGTAGGTGATGTCCTCAACATCAGGTGGTAACAGAGTACGGAGAAAGCGGTAGTACATTCGCAGTGTAATTCATTCAGCACCGAAGCAGTTTGTCGAAGCCATAAATAAAGAGTGGTAAGTGAAAAAGCTATACATTACCGAGAGCAAAGGTTATTTGGCAGTCTTAAAATAAAGGTAACTAGGTAGGGGGAGCTGCGTATAAACATCTACACAAACGAGGTAAGTGGCAGAAAGGTGGTAAGTTCCCCGTGAAAGTAAATTTAGCGGAAATGTTGATTCACGTTTATTTTGAGAATTGCCTCGTTAAGTGCTGAGTCAACAAAATATTTACCCGGCGGAGAAGAGCCGAAAGGGAAGTGAGAAAGTTTCTGGCTCTGCGGAGTACACGTTGGTGGTTAATTCGCACTGAGTACGGTGAAACTAGAAATCAGGAATTCTTTGATTTTCCAACATCGCAATTAACGGTTACTGACAGCTTAATTTCGCAAGCTCACATGTTAATTCTATCATAATAAAACTGAGATATTTCTTCAGCAGTATTTCTGCTGTAGTATCTTTGTTGCGTGCGTTTAAACAGTTACTCTGGATACGCTTAGATACACGTCTGTAATGATTTACAATTTCTAGAAATTTTGTATATCCATGGTTTACACACAGGTGGGTTGTAACTTTATTAAACAACTTGTTCCGATCGGCAACATCTTACCTGAGGATGGTCCATTTATGACCGAAACTGGTTACTTGATAAAGTGAAAATATAGCTATATGCAAACCATGATTTTCAAGGCAAGGAGGTTTAGAATCCCTTCTAGAGCGAGGTAATTAGAAATGGTTTACTAGCTCCGTTCAAAACTGGGAAAGAAAATTACCTTCTGCCTTGGCAGAGGAAACATTTAAGTTATTTATGGAAATCACACAAACCTTAGTGAACCGTGCCCAGACTGATTTAGTACAATTTTCGTCCTAAACATGAATCAACTATCGTAATCAAAATAGTGTGTATAAGCCACAGGGAGTGTCGGGTAATACACAGCGCTTACAATAACCAAGAACTAACAATAAGAAAGAAAGACCAAAAGAGAAGTGCTCGGATTTAAAGAGGCGTAAGGAAGGGATGCACCTCTATCTCGTTCCGTTCCACATGCATATAGAAGGTCGTATGCAGCAAATAAAGAAATTTTCATGAGTAGAGTGGGATGAGAGGATATCAATGACAAGATTCGTTTATGACACTGATGTCCATACGGAAAGTGAAATTATATGCCTGTTGAACGAAATGAATGGTCGAATGAGTACAGAATATGAATTAAGAGTAAACGAGAAAAAACAAAATTAATTAGGAGTAGCAGGAATGAGATTAGCCATCAATTTACAATCAAAATTAGATAGATGGTTTGAAGGAATTGTGTTACCTTGGTAGCAAAATATTGAATGACAGACGCAGAAAGGAGGATATAATAGGCAGACTGGCTCGGGTACTCCTCCACTGGTACCAAACAAGGGCCTCTATTGGAGGAGGAAATTTCTCAGAATGTGTGTCTTTATCACATCAATGTGCGGATAGTTAAAATTAAAAAACAGAAAAGAAGTAAACGGATGGTATAAGGTGTCATGTAGCAGAAGAATTATGAAAAATCAATGGACCGATGAGAAATCAGCAAGTTTTGGCGAGGAAAGGGAGATACTGACTAGAAGTGATACACGTATTAAAACTTCAGGGAGTGTCTCCCATGGTACTGGAGGTATTAGAAGAGAGCAAAAAATGCTGGGGAAGGCAGAGCTTGGAATATATCCAACAAGCACGAGGATGTCGGTTGTATGGGGTACTGTCAGATAAATAGGTTTGCACGTCAGAAGAAGTGTGGCTGACCGCAGCACGCCACTCACAAGTAAACCTAGCGAAGAAATACACTTCGATTTTGATCGTCTTTGAATGTGTTTTAATGAAGAGAAAAATAAGAGACTCGTGCGTCTTTGGTACGCCACTTCTTCATATGTGACTGAATTTGGTATTATGATGATACATGTCTTACTATTAGTCAAATGTCGAAATGAAGAACAAAATAATGAGGGGAAGGGGATTTCGAAAAAAAATGACGTTTTGGAGAAATCTTGGTGCACTGTTGTAACGTACATTAAAAACCATATAACTTCTATTAGCGTTTCAGTTGTGTTTATTGAGAAATATTAAATCCAATTTTTTTCAAGTCGTGTTTCACCCCCCCTTAACGGCTATTTGTGTGCTAATAAAAATATGTGTCTCTTATTCTTCTATACACTGCAACATATTCAAAATCGTTCAAAATCGAAGTTTATCCCTTGGGTAGGCTTATTTGTCAATAGAGTGGTACTACCCACAGCCTTGCTCTTCCCCTTCCCCCATTCCCACACTTCCGCAAAGAAAAAATCACCATGACATTCGTTAACAATAACAGGAAACAAGATGAGACACATACCGTCGACGACGAAATCATAAGAGCCGGAGCTCAAATCATGTTTGAGGGGTATTCGACATCATCTCCTCCCAAGGATTAGGTGTGACAGTCATCTATTCCGGCCTCTGTCATCCATCTATTTCTCTCTTCCCAGTTGGCCGATAGTTCACAATCCCTTGCGGCAATTTATTTTCTATCATTCTTTCAACATGATTTTTCCATTTCATTCTATTCTCTTCTATCTAGTCATTAACTGGAAAAATTTTTAAATCTCATCTTATCGTTTCATTTCTTATCTTATCCGCTTTATTACAGCCTCCTACATATCTCATGAATTTAACCTCTGATGTCTGTATCCGTTATGCCCATGTTTCAAAACCATATACAAGAGTAGCTACAGCCATAACTTTAAAGAATTTCATTTGTATTTCCCTTCTTGTTAATCTTCCCAAAATTATTGCAGTTGTTCCTCAGATAACTTAATTTTTATTAACTTTCTTCTCAATGTTTCTGTCGTAGTTAAAAATAATATTACATCTTAGTTAATTGAAGTGGGATACATGTTCTAAAATTTTCTCGTTTATTAGTTCCAATCTGACAGTTTTCCTTTACCTCACATGCAGATATAATTAAGTTGTAATATATCTGTTTTGGCTCAATCTCTATACTACTCTTCGTAATTTTTCTTGTTTCCTGTATAATTACATGGTCAGCACCATGTGACAGTGTGGTGTCACCGCCAGACACCACACTTGCTAGGTGGTAGCCTTTAAATCGGCCGCGGTCCGTTAGTATACGTCGGACCCGCGTGTCGCCGCTATCAGTGATTGCAGACCGAGCGCCGCCACACGGCAGGTCTAGAGAGACTTCCTGGCACTCGCCCCAGTTGTACAGCCGACTTTGCTAGCGATGGTTCACTGACTTCCACGCTCTCATTTGCCGAGACGATAGTTAGCATAGCCTTCAGCTACGTTATTTGCTACGACCAAGCAAGGCCTGCGTGAGCTAAAACGCGTGCATTTCGGCCTCCTTTAGTAACCCTGTGTTGGCTCTCCTGCCAACCACAACAGACAGAGTACTGAATGGTACGTTAGATCCTATTTTAAGTCCTAACTGCATTTCATCTTTCCGCTTTATAACTACGTCGTCAACATATAAATAAAATACAATGGGATATACTCTACACCCATGTCGAACACCTTGATTTATTAAAATTTCATTTGACGTTTTCGATCCTGAAGTTCTAAGTATATTTACATCTACATATAGACTCTTTACGGTATTAATAGTAGTTTAGAAAAACGTTTCACTCCCAGTATTTTACCTCACCAAAGACTTTCTCATAATCAATAAAAGTGTAAGTGCTTTTTAAGCCAAATTCCCGACGATTTTCAACAATTTGTCTCATTATAAATATATTACCATTATGTGAACGTCTCTTTCTGAAGCCTGATTGGGGAGAATTGGGAAAGAAATCCTTAAACGATTTCGAAAATTGACGGAAAACTTTAATGTAGATGGCCAGACGGGGATAGGAAGGCAGGCCGTCCACATTGCTAGAAAAGTGTCTTAACACCCGCATCACCTTGACCGACATGGAACTAATATGCTGTGTCAGTATCATCTGAGGTAGGCGTTTGTTATATTTCGACTAACTCTCTTAGAAGATACGATAAATCAACTTTTTCGTTTGGTAGTTGTTTATAAATTAAACACCTTTTTATTATTATAATATTAATGTAAATGGTACTATTGCAGCAATAAAAATGAACCTCATATACTCCAAAAGCGGTCTTGCGATGTGCGTTGGACGATATTTCTTATAGCACCATCCTTTTCCTTCATTGCCTGTCCCATTCACAGATGGAGAGAGGGAATGGATGTAAATTTTCGGGTGGGCTCTAATACCTCTGGCACCTGATGCGCAAATGTCCACAGGAACGAACTTATTATTTCTGACGGTGTGGCATGTAAAGTACTTGATTTTGCAATCAGGGGACCTTCCCATGTAGATGTGAAGAAAGAGAATTAAAAGGTGTGTGGCAAGTAAAAGTAACATAATTTTATCTCATCTCTCAGTTCGACCCAAACTGTACTTAGTAACAAAACAGCTAATCGTCAAAAACTTTGTTGGCGGTCAATTAGTCTGTCATTAGCCATGCCATCGAGATAGTCGACATGGCGGTTAAGATGTTCGTCTCGCATTTGAGAGGGCTGAGATTAAAATCCTCTTTACTATTTATCCCTGATACTACATACCGTCATCTCCACGAACCGCCTCAGTAACTGACCCAGAAAATCACCCTGTAAAAAGGACGGAGAAACTGAATAGGAGCACTTTTAGACACCGGCAAGCAGCAGGAAGTAGCGACCAATGCTAGTGAAGGACAACAGCGACGCCGTAGCACAGTAACATACAGATATGTGTAGAGAACGAGGTCTGAGTTGCCCACACCTACAGGTTTCCCCAGGTTCCCCGACATTTTCCACAGAAACCATGCTTCTCCTGTTCGCGATACTTCTCTCCCACCGTTTTGTGAGTCACTGGGTTATGCTCTACTTCTACCACACACTCCTGCTGTCGCGTACAGTTATCCACATGCGTGGGATTGCATAGTCCATACATAGCTGTAGAGGTAGCCACGAGGGGAGAGGGAGGGGGGGGGGGTCAGGAGGGTGGATTATCTTCTGCACATCACTGGTAGGCTTCTTCCTCAAAAACAGAGCGAGGCTCTGTAGTATTGTAGTATTGAACGTATACTTTGTAGTATCGGAGTTCAATTTATAGAGCCACTATTTTATCTTAGATCGTCCACAATTCCACATCAGGTAATTTTCGTGAAGACTACGCCATCCACATATTTTTCTTTATTTAATCCTTCTCCAAATGAATTTGTTTTCCGACTTGAGTCACCTTACAAAAGACTGACATCTCGACTCCGAATCTCACTACGGATCGCAGTTTTTACTCCTCGTGCATCAGATGTATGAATTATGTTGGAAATAAAAGGAAAGTTGTTTCCAGTCTTGGACACCATGGAAGTCACCGTAACGTCTACCTCTGTCAGCTATGTACTTACGTTTCTTTTCTCATTCACAAACTAGCGGTAATTTATTCAATAGGCATAAAATGAAAATCAATAAACTACTTGAAAACTATAAAACGCATTATTGTTTGGATGTGCACAGTAGCATTTATATGTCATCATTCACCATACGACATATATTTACCATAATAGAAATTTCAAGAGGGGAGAGTATAGGACCTGAGAGCGTACGATGTTTTGAGCGAAAATAACAGTCATGGTTGCAGAATTGATTTTATTCCATTTATTCATGACGTACGCTTCACCTAATGCAAGGCTTCTTCATATTGACAGTATACTGCTGGTAAAAGGATATTGGGTGCCACGATTAGGGCATCAGCAAAAAAGGGCCGCCCTCGCCATATATAGTAATATAAATCGTAGCAAGCATGTCTCACGTCATACAATAAAAGCTTAACACCCGATAATCTTTCAAGTCTGAATTCATACCAATGAATACAAGACAGGAGCCGGCTTGCACATTGCCCGTCGCATGGTAAAACACTAGAGATACCATGATTAGTTCTCCGATCTGATAAACTATACTAAGACCGGAGAATGAAGAACGGTGTCTCCAGCGCTTTACCGTCTGACGGCTTTATCCTGTCTTGTATCCATTGGTCTATGCTATTCAGACTTGAAAGATTGTCGGTGTTACGCTTTTAATGTAAGACGCGAGGACATTCTTGTTTCGACTTACCTTACCATATTCGGCGACTGCAGCCTATTTTCGCCGGTACCTTAATCGTGACATCCAAAACCCACTTACCAACACGACACTGGTCGGTATGAAGATGCCTTTTATTAGGTGAAACGGGTGCCATGAATAAATAAACCAATAAAATCAGGTCTGCAAACTAGACTTTTTTTCACCACTTTCCGCAAATTGGATGTTGTGCCGACAAGCGGTGAAGTGGAAATCCTTTTACGGTGTTTGCAGTTGGTACTTCAGTCTAATGACTGATTTTAGATTCACATGAAAGAATGCGCACTAGAAATCGCCGTGAACAGTTCCTGCCATTTTCTATTGACTCTTTCGCTGTTTTACATGTGGTTGTGTTTTGTGCAGCATTTTTAAATATTTCTCGTTTTAAGCAATTAAATGCTGTTTAATAAATTAATACTACTTGCTGTATGTCGTTAATTCTTCAGGTACAGAATTTTGTGAGCAAAACACTGTATAATTATATAAAACGTGGACACTTAAGCCAACATTTCGTCGGTAGAAATACACGGTACATTTAATACTTTCATATGAGCCGAGTTTCTTTTACGGCTTGTCAATGTTACCTGCCTTGAACTGGAAATATGCATCAATTTCCAACAAGTTTGACTTCGAAATGTACACAGATGAAAAAAAGTCACAGCACCAAAAATAATTAATGTAAAGTAATAAAATTTCTGGTATTCATTTATCTAGGTAACATATCTAAGTGATTAACATTGGAAGATCACAGGTAAATGTAAGCTCAAGATAAGTCTTTACAGGTGTGAAATTCTGGTACATTAGTAACCGGTGTAACTGCCACCTTGTTGAATGTAAGCATGCAAACATGAGTACACTTCTTTGTGTAGGTGCCGTATGTCAGTTTGTGGGATGGAGCTCCGTGCCTGTTGCTAATGGTCGATCAATAGAGGGACGGTTAATTCTGGATTGTGGATGGAGCTGGAATTGTCATACGATGATGTCCCGTATGTGCTCGATTGGAGGCAGATCTGGTTATCGAGCAGAGCAAGGCAACATGTTGACACTCTCTAGAGCATGTTGAGTTACATCAGCGGTATGTGGACGATCGTTATCCTGTTGAAAAACTCCCCCTGGAATGCTGTTTTTGAATGGGAGCACAACAGGTCGAATTACAAGTTTTAGGTACAAATGTTCAGTCAGGATGAGTGGAATAACCACGAGAGAGCTCCTTCTGCCATATGAATTCCCACCCGAAACTATAACCATAGGCGTATATCCATTGTGTCTCTCAAGCAGACAGGTTTGTTTGGAGACTCTCAACTGGCCTCCTTCTAACCAACACAGAGCCACCATAAAAAACAACAGACCTCCACCCTGCTCTCCAATTAGCTCTCGCTTCACATATCTCCAGTTGCAAATGGCGGTGGTTTAGGGTCAGTGGAATGCACACTGCAGGGCGTCTGGCTTGGAGCTGCCCTTCAAGTAACAGTTCGTCGTGTCACTTTGGTGCCAACTACTGCTTAGATTGCTGCTGCAGATGCAGTACGATACGCCAGAGCCATATTCCGAACACGATGATCTTCCCCCTGGGCAGTGCCACTCGGTCATCTGGAGCCTGGTCTTCTTTCTGCTATTCATTCCCGTGACCAACGCTCCCAACGATTATGTACAGTGGCTACATACCTGCAAAGTCTTTCTGCAATATCGCAGAAGGAACATCCAGCTTCTCGCAACTATATTAAATGACCTCGTTCAAAGTCAATGATATTGGTGTTATTGTCGTCTTAAAGGCATTCTTGGCTAACTTCAACTCAAAACGTCTAATCTCAAAGGTAACTAACGCTCACGTCCGTTGTGGTGTGTATTTTAAGCATATCTGATTTGCATCTCATAATGTCGCTACTGGCGACTGGTGAGAAGTTTGAATAAACGTCATAATTCAGATCTAGGAACATTCCTTCCAACTTTTGTTTATGTCACTCAATTCTGAATAATAATCTGCCAAGCAAATGATAAAATGCAGTACTGACAATATTTGTAGGTTGCAATGCTTTTAAATTTCAACAGAATACTTGTTCCCAGGTGACCATGTTCTAACTTAGAAGCGTTTTTCACATTTGGAAAAGCCTTACCTTTCTCAAATTATTTCTGAAATTTCTGAAAAATACTCCATCAATTAAAAAGCGAAAGCCACCACTTAAATCAGAATATAGAAATATCAAACATGTATTACAGGGCTCGCTAGAGGCTTAAGCATGAAACGTCTGCTAGGGTACACCACTATCACCTACTTCTAAGTTCTTTGTTATTCGTGTAAACACCTTTTTTGTTTTCCTTACGCTCGTTTGAACAAAAAGTTTAATTAATTTGTATTTAGTCGTTGATTACAGGTAGTGAAAGTTGGATCTCACTAATCTAAGCTACATATGTATGAAAAACCTTGAATGCTCTTTCCGTAATCGGATCAATACGGGAATTAAATTCACGTGCCTAAAAACTAAACAAGAAAAACACAACACGTTAACATTCACTGTAATCAGACAAATGATGACCTGCAATGTACCACAGTGGATATAGAGCGACGCTTCGTATAACGGTGCCAGAGATATGAGAGCAATATTTTTCCTTCAGCTGCAATATTGTGAAAACGCGCGATGCATTTGTGTCACAGGCAATCGCTCACAGGCATAAATTACGTTTTACGCCGACACTGACGAATTAATAGCCATCTAAACCGACACTGAAGCTGTACTGTCGATGATAACGTAGGCAGGTTCATATATGCAGATGGAAGCGCGAACGGGATAGTAACCACTGAGAAGATCTCATAAAAATAAAGCCGAATGTCCAAAAGCCACTATGTATATTAGTACATGGTGGTTATTCCGATCATCAGTCGCTCGCTGGAAACTAGATAACAATAAGAGCCATTTCTAGTGAGGAAAGTATGTCTCTCACTCAACATTCTTCTATAGCTCTGATGAATGTTCTTTCTATTTTGTGGCACAAATATCTGTTAAAAAATTGCCATAAAAACCACCCATAAATTTCAGTCATCGGAAGTTTCGGCATCGTATGTCTACTGGCCTCATAATTTCTTTTATAGCCTCACTGTCGTTTCCATTTCATGACGCCTCAGTTAACGTTCATTGAGAGAAAAATCAGTTTTATGGGCTCCTACAGCTACTTCGTTAATAAGGAACCCATTTCTTGCTGCAAATGTTGAATAACGTTCAGGAATTCAGGCAAACAAACATACATCTGTATAAATCTTTGGGAATAGATTTCTCAGAATGAGATAAAAAATATTTTCTTGTTTAGAATATATATATAAACATTAGAATTTCCAAGTTGCCCAAAATAGCACTGCTTGCTTCTGTACCCATGAATCCGTTGGCTCATGGGAAGTTGAATCTATTCAGACACGCCAGAACCATATTCAAGGTTTCTCCAAGTTTACATGAAACTTCGATAGAGTGTCTCCACGTACAAAATATTTGCTGCATAATTTGAATCTCTTCAGTGCTCCTAAGGATCGATACCGTAAAGCTTGGAGGTACTGCGCTAGCACCAGTCTTACCGAGCCTATGCTAACTGTATGAGTATTCAAATGGCTCTGAGCACTATGCGACTTAACTTCTGAGGTCATCAGTCGCCTAGAACTTAGAACCAATTAAACCTAACTAACCTAAGGACATCACACACAGACGGCCGCGGTGGTCTCGCGGTTCTAGGGGCGCAGTCCGGAATTGTGCGACTGCAACGGTCGCAGGTTCGAATCCTGCCTCGGGCATGGATGTGTGTGATGTCCTTAGGTTAGTTAGGTTTATGTAGTTCTAAGTTCTAGGGGACTAATGTCCACAGCAGTTGAGTCCCAAGTGCACAGAGCCATTTGAACATCACACACATCCATGCCCAAGGCAGGATTCGAACCTGCGACCGTAGCGGTCGCTCGGCTCCGGACTACAGCGCCTAGATCCGCACGACTATTCCGGCCGGCTATGGGTATTCGTAGAAGAAGAATACAAATAGTGTTGTTTGAGGCTGAAAATTTATAGACAATGCACATTCTCGCATTCGGTACAAACAAAACTAAAGATATAACTAGGTTGCCTTAGACCGAATGTCATCAAAATTATTCCATTTAAACGGTAACTCTGCTTTCAACAAGCCACTTTCATTATTTATTTTCATTTAAATTCATTCCTAATTCAATGGTTCGTTACAATTTATTTACTAACTTTGTATTCTATAAATTACTATTTAGTATTGTCTTATTAGAGCAAAGCATAACGAAAAATACACCATTATGTAGAAGAGGCAATGTATGAATATACATTTCTGTAGACACAAGAGGACAGATTTTGAGAAAGCAATAACTAAATAAAAGAGGAGTGAGATTTCCAGAACCGAAAAGTACCTAGAACCTTTTTTACTGGATATAAAAAGGGATAAAGACAGTCTTTATTAAGGAAATCACTATTACTTGATTTACTTTTGCTTGTATTGTGACAATAGCAAAAAGATTTCATATGATAGCTGTTTAGAAAGTCTGCCATACGACATGGCTATGAAATTACTGTAAGCGCTATGAATATAACAACTTATCCAACAGCAGAAGAAAGCACTTTCATTACACTGAATAATGAAATACAGATTATTTACAGTTTTGTACCTAACATCGCAACAAGTATTATAGATATTACGCATCAAATAAAATTATAACAATGATTAATTAAAATAAATTTATGGTCTTTGTTATCAATGTAATTCAGGAAATTTATTCATGATCTTCTGGAAATATGTAAATTACATAAGGTATGTAAGATACACGTCATGATGTGTCATTTAAATCGACATTACAGGCAAACATTCTAAATTAGAATATCCGCATTCATCTGAGTTGTATAGATGTACTTAACTGGTGAAAATGGCTATTACAAACCAGTCAGAGTAACTGAGTGACCACAGGAGCTAAACAGTGTCTCAAGCAAGGGGGAAAGTAAGTTACCGGGAGTGTTCCTCCGTTGAATCAGTGGTTCAGGAGATTTAATTTGCGGAACTTTGACAAATTTCAGGGATTTTGCAACCAAATACTCAGATGGTGAATTTGCAAGGTGCACATAATGGTCTGGTATAGGGTGATTCCGTGATGATGTTACAAGCTTTCAGGGATAATGAAAAAGCGTAAATGTATCAGTTTGAGATAAGAGGCCCAAGCCCAAACACCAGCTAGTAAAAACTTACAAGCGAAACTCGTCCTAATGCCTCTGACAGTAACGTATTCTACTGCACACTCTTTGCTGTCCAAAATTTGGGAGGAGGTAGTATGGACCAAAATGAGATAAAATGTCCAGAAAACATGGGCTCTAAAGTGCATACGCCAAAAGCTATGATTACTCTTACATGATTGCCCCTGAAACACCAATCGTCTACTCAACGAGAACTGATAATTCTTTTTTTCTTTTTGTCATCAGTCTACTGACTGGTTTGATTCTAAAACTGGATCCCCTAGCTCTTCTAAATCGACTCCTGTTTCTTCTTCCATCACATCAGACAAATCTTCACATTCATAGAGGCTTTCAATGTATTCTTTCCACCTATCTGCTCTCTCCTCTGCATTTAACAGTGGAATTCCCGTTGCACTCTTAATGTTACCACCGTTGCTTTTAATGTCACCGAAGGTTGTTTTGACTTTCCTGTATGCTGAGTCTGTCCTTCCAACAATCATATCTTTTTCGATGTCTTCACATTTTTCCTGCAGCCATTTCGTCTTAGCTTCCCTGCACTTCCTATTTATTTCATTCCTCAGCGACTTGTATTTCTGTATTCCTGATTTTCCCGGAACATGTTTGTACTTCCTCCTTTCATCAATCAACTGAAGTATTTCTTCTGTTACCCATGGTTTCTTCGCAGCTACCTTCTTTGTACCTATGTTTCCCTTCCCAACTTCTGTGATGGCCCTTTTTAGAGACGTCCATTCCTCTTCAACTGTGTTGACTACTGCGCTCTTCCTTATTGCCGTATCTATAGCGTTAGAGAACTTCAAACGTATCTCGTCATTCCTTAGAACTTCCGTATCCCACTTCTTAGAGTATTGATTCTTCCTGACTAATGTCTTGAACTTCAGCCTACTCTTCATCACTACTATATTGTGACCTGAGTCCATATCAGGTCCTGGGTACGCCTTACAATCCAGTATCTGATTTCGGAATCTCTGCCTGAACATGATGTAATCTTATAGAAATCTTCCCGTATCTCCCGGCCTTTTCCAAGTATACCTCCTCCTCTTATGATTCTTGAACAGGGTATTCGCTATTACTAGCTGAAACTTGTTACAGAACTCAATTACTCTTTCTCCTCTTTCATTCCTTGTCCCAAGCCCATATTCTCCTGTAACATTTTCTTCTTCCCCTACAACTGCATTCCAGTAGCCCATGACTATTAGATTTTCGCCCCCCTTTACATACTGCATTACCATTTCAATATCCTCTTACACTTTGTCTATCTGTTCATCTTCAGCTTGCGACGTCGGCATGTATACCTGAACTATCGTTGTCGGTGTTGGTCTGCTGTCGATTCTGATTAGAACAAC
This sequence comes from Schistocerca gregaria, assembly GCF_023897955.1. Classification (NCBI taxonomy): domain Eukaryota; kingdom Metazoa; phylum Arthropoda; class Insecta; order Orthoptera; family Acrididae; genus Schistocerca; species Schistocerca gregaria. The sequence continues at coordinate 420,899,786 of NC_064921.1, read as the reverse complement.
CCGGTCACTAAACTGTTCACAGTAACACACCCTCTGCCCTACCTTCCTATTCATAACGAATCCTACACCTGTTATACCATTTTCTGCTGCTGTTGATATCACCCAATACTCATCTGACCAGAAATCCTTGTCTTCCTTCCACTTCAAGTCACTGACCCCTACTATATCTAGACTGAGCCTTTGCATTTCCATTTTCAGATTTTCTAGTTTCCCTACCACGTTCAAGCTTCTGGCATTCCACGCCCCGACTCGTAGAACATTATCCTTTCGTTGATTATTCAATCTTTTTCTCATGGTAACCTCCACCTTGGCAGTCCCCTCCCGGAGATCCGAATGGGGGACTATTCCGGAATCTTTTGCCAATGGAGAGATCATCATGACACTTCTTCAACTACAGGCCACATGTCCTGTGGATACACGATAGTTCTTAAGGTGTACATTTTGGAGCCCACTTTTACTAGATTTTTTTCTTGCCTTGGTCCATATTACCTACTGCCAAAATATGGAAAGGAAAGATGTTGCAGATCAACTATCAGAACGATTACCGTTGATAGTTTTCAACTGCCGTTTCATTTCCGGACCAGTCTGAAACTGAGACATTTTACTCTTCTCCATTATCCCCTGAAAACTGGAACATCATCACGTAATGATCCTGCAGATCTTCGAGGAGATTGAGGACTCTAGCACTTGTCTTTGCGGATTTAGAGAAAGCTATAAACTTGTGATACTTTTGATAACACGTTATTGTTGTTGTGGTCTGAAGGCTGGGTTGATGTAGCTCGGCGTAGTATTCCATCCTGTGCATGTCTCTTCATCTCCGAATAACTACTGCAACCTGCAGCCTTTTGAGTCTGCTTACTGTGTTGCTGCATCATGCCTTGGTCTCCCTCTACAATATTAATGCCCCTCCACCCACTCACACACTCTTCCTTCCAGTATTAAACTGATGATCTCTTGATGTCTCAGAAGGTACCCTGTCAAACCGATACCTTCTGTTTGTCAAGTTGTGGAACAAATTACTTTTCTCCCCAATTCTATTGGACGTACCTCCTCAATAGTTACGCACTATACTCATCTAAGATGTTTATCATTCATGTTTCACTTCCATACCTGGTTACAGGCCTAGTAGATTAGATTACGAAATTTCAGTCACCAACTTTCTCTTCCGAATGCGAAAATATTTTGTTGAGCCCAACCTACATAGGTAGGAATGATCATCAAAATAAAATAAGAGAAATCAGAGCTCGAACAGAAAGGTTTAGGTGTTCGTTTTTCCCGCTCGCTGTTCGGGAGTGGAATTGTAGGGAGATAGTATGATTGTGGTTCGATGAACCCTCTGCCAAGCACTTAAATGTGAATTGCAGAGTAGTCATATAGATTAGATTAGATTAGATTAGATTAGTACTTGTTCCATAGACCATGAACACGACACTTCGTAATGATGTGAAACGTGTCAGAATAATAAAAGATGTCTGTACAAGATATTGCGTTAATCAAAATATTACTTGACACTTAATATTCTTAATTTTTTGTGGAGATTGGGGAAATTACCCACTAATTATATCCAAAAATTCATCTAATGAGTAGAGGGAGTTGCCATTAAGAAAGTCTTTCAATTTCCTTTTAAATGCTATATGGCTATCTGTCAGACTTTTGATGCTATTAGGTAAGTGACCAAAGACTTTCGTGGCAGCATAATTTACCCCCTCTGAGCCAAAGTTAGATTTAACCTTGAGTAGTGAAGATCTTCCTTTCTCCTAGTGTTGTAGCCATGTACACTGCTATTACTTTTGAATTCATTCGGATTGTTAATAACAAATTTCATAAGTGAATATATATATTGTGAGGCTACAGTGAAGATCTCTAGCTCTTTAAATATGTGTCTGCAGGATGATCTTGGATGAGCTCCAACAATTATTCTGATTACACGCTTTTGTGCAATGAACACTCTTTTACTCAATGATGAGTTACTTCAGAATATGAAGCCAAAGGAAAGCAGAGAATGAAAACAGACATGGTACGCTAATTTGCTCAGATGTATATCGCCAAAATTTGCAATGACCCTAATAGCATAAGTAGCTGAACTCAAACTTTTCAGCAGATCCTCATTGTGTTTTTTCCAGTTCAAACCCTCATCAATGCATACACCTAGGAATTTTGAATATTCTACCTTAGCTACCGATTTCTGATCGAAGTCTATATTTATCAATGGTGTCATTCCATTTACTGTGTGGAACTGTATATACTGTGTTTTGTCAAAGGTTAATGAAAGCCCTATGCAGAGAACCACTTAATGATTTCTGAAAAACATCGTTTACAATTTCACCAGTTTTGTCTGTTGGATGTGATAGCTATACTTGTATCATCAGCAACAAGTACCAGCTTTGCATCTTCATGAATATAGAATGACAAGTCATAAATATGCACTCCTGGAAATTGAAATAAGAACACCGTGAATTCATTGTCCCAGGAAGGGGAAACTTTTTTGACACATTCTTGGGGTCAGATACAGCACATGATCACACTGACAGAACCACAGGCACATAGACACAGGCAACAGAGCATGCACAATGTCGGCACTAGTACAGTGTATATCCACCTTTCGCAGCAATGCAGGTTGCTATTCTCCCATGGAGACGATCGTAGAGATGCTGGATGTAGTCCTGTGGAACGGCTTACCATGCCATTTCCACCTGGCGCCTCAGTTGGACCAGCGTTCGTGCTGGACGTGCAGACCGCGTGAGACGACGCTTCATCCAGTCCCAAACATGCTCAATGGGGGACAGATCCGGAGATCTTGCTGGCCAGGGTAGTTGACTTACACCTTCTACAGCACGTTGGGTGGCACGGGATACATGCGGACGTGCATTGTCCTGTTAGATCAGCAAGATCCCTTGCCAGTCTAGGTGTGGTAGAACGATGGGTTCGATGACGGTTTGGATGTACCGTGCACTATTCAGTGTCCCCTCGACGATCACCAGAGGTGTACGGCCAGTGTAGGAGATCGCTCCCCACACCATGATGCCGGGTGTTGGCAATGTGTGCCTTGGTCGTATGCAGTCCTGATTGTGGCGCTCACCTGCACGGCGCCAAACACGCATACGACCATCATTGGCACCAAGGCAGAAGCTACTCTCATAGCTGAAGACGACACGTCTCCATTCGTCCCTCCATTCACGCCTGGCGCGACACCACTGGAGGCGGGCTGCACGATGTTGGGGCTTGAGCGGAAGACGACCTAACGGTGTGCGGGACCGTAGCCCAGCTTCATGGAGACGGTTGCGAATGGTCCTCGCCGATACCCCAGGAGCAACAGTGTCCCTAATTTGCTGGGAAGTGGCAGTGCGGTCCCCTACGGCACTGCGTAGGATCCTATGGTCTTGGCGTGCATCCGTGCGTCGCTGCGGTCCGGTCCCAGGTCGACGGGCACGTGCACCTTCCGCCGACCACTGGCGACAACATCGATGTACTATGGAGACCTCACGCCCCACGTGTTGAGCAATTCGGCGGGACGTCCACCCGGCCTCCCACATGCCCACTATACGCCCTCGCTCAAAGTCCGTCAACTGCACATACGGTTCACGTCTACGCTGTCGCGGCATGCTACCAGTGTTAAAGACTGCGATGGAGCTCCGTATGCCACGGCAAACTGGCTGACACTGACGGCGGCGGTGCACAAATGCTGCGCAGCTAGCGCCATTCGACGGCCAACACCGCGGTTCCTGGTGTGTCCGCTGTGCCATGCGTGTGATCATTGCTTGTACAGCCCTCTCGCAGTGTCCGGAGCAAGTATGGTGGGTCTGACACACCGGTGTCAATGTGTTCTTTTTTCCATTTCCAGGAGGACCCAAGACTGAAACTTGCGGCACCCCGTTCTTGATTGTTCCCCAGTTTGAGAAATCACCAGTTTTTTGCATATTATGTGAACTGCTTATTTCAACTTTCTGCACTCTTCTAGTTAGGTATGATGTAAACCATTGGAGCACTGTCCGATTCATACCATAGTACTTGAGCTTATCTAGAAGTATTCCAAGATTTACACAATCAAAAGCCTTTGATAGGTCACAAAAAATCCCAATGGGTGACTTCCGGTTACCCAGAGCATTTAATATTTCTGTAGTGAAAGTATATATAGCATTTTCTGTTGTAAAACCCTTTTGGAAACCAAACTGACATTTTGTTAAAACTTTATTTTTACAAAGGTGTGAAGCTGCTCTACAATACATTATTTTTTTCAAAACTTTAGGATAAGGCAGCCAGAAGAGAGATTGGGTAGTAGTTGTTGACATCAGACGTATCCCTTTTTTATGCAGTGGTTTAACAATGGCAAACTTCAGTCTATCTGGGAACATACCCTGCTTCAGAGCAGTATTACATATGTGGCTAAGAATCCCACTTATTTCTTGGGAATAAGCTTTTATTATCCTGCTGGAAATGCCATCAATTCCATGTGAGCTTTTATTCTTGAGAAAGTTTATTATCTTCCCAATTTCAGCAGGAGAAGTGGGTGGAATTTCAGTTATATCAAATTCTGTGGGTAAGGCCTCTTCCATTAACTGCCGTGCTTCTTCTCATGAACTTTTAGATCCTATTTCTCTACAACATTTAGAAAATGATTATTCAAAATGTTTTCGTCTTCCGGCTTGTTTATCAAGTTTCCATTCACTTTGATGATGATGCCATCATCCTGTACTCTTGGTTGTCCTGTCTCCCTTGTAATAATATTCCAAATTGTTTTGATTTTGTTATCAGAGGTATTAATCTCAGACATGATGCACATTCTTCTGGACTTTTTAAAAACCTTTGTTAATGTAGCACAGTAGTTTTTATAATATTTGGCTGTTTCTGGGTCATTACTCTTTCTTGTTGTTAGCTACAGTTATCTTTTGCAGTTACAAGATATTTTTATTCCTTTAGTAAGCCAAGGTTTTTTGCGTGGTTTCTTATAATTCGATTTAACTACTTTCTTTGTGAAACAGTTTTCAAACTCTCTTGGAAGTGTATCATGAAAAAAATTATATTTTAAATTAGCATTGGGTTCCTTGTACACCTCATCCCAGTCTAACTGCTGAAGATTCTCTCTGAAATTTCTAATTGTTGAGTCATTAATTGAACCCACAACTTTGGAGGGTGATTTTGAATTACTGAATGGAGCTATGTCATATACTGTAACTAGCTGAGCATCATGATCAGAAAGCCTATTCTCAACAGGACAAGAATCTATGTTTTATAAACCTGTCTTGGTCTCTAAAAGTGTTATCTATCAATGTGCTGCTGTCCTTTACTACTAGTAACATGATAACTCTGAATTATTTCCCAATGTAATGCATTATGGACCATTATCCGCTACGGTGCGATGTTGAACTGAATTAACGAAGTAATATCTTCCAAGATAATTTTTCTTCCTGTTTTACTAGAGCTAAGAATTAACTCAATCTGCGATTATGGTTCTGTATCAGCTGTTGAATATCTCAGAATAAATGGAAATTTATGTTGGACAGGAACTCAGAACCGGATTTCCCAATTGACGCGAGCGGTAGCCTTAACCACTTCGGCTATTCGAGCACGCGTCTAGGAGCGGCACAAATTTATATTTGTTCTGAAATAATTCACATCTGATGCCGAACCATAATCGCAATTTGTGAGTTCATTCTTAGTTGAATACGATTGTTGATCGCCAACGCAATGTCTCACACAGCACTACAATAGTTTATTAGCGCTACGTGTGGATAGGTGAAGGCATTAGTCTTACCTACGAGATTCCTCGTTTCTGTTAAATATTTTCATAAAAAGCGTTACCCAGTTAAAAGTTCAATCTATTTAAGCCGTTGAAAATTATTTCAGATATTATCCCATAATGTTTAAATACGATTCTACGTGCGCAATTTTATACAAGGTGAACGAATCCTGACTGCAAATGGAGAAATAAATGTCCTAAGAACATTTGTCGGTTTTATTAATGTTCACCTTATGTAACTATATACTGTTATTTTAGGTGTACATTGCTGGCTATAAAATTGCAACACATGGAGGTGGCAAGTGTATAGTCATCATATTTAACATGAAGTGTACATTTTAGGATTTCCAAATGATCTGCATGTAGCACAATTGCACAAAATAGGTAGTAGTAACGCCATCTAAATTTGTTCTCTATAGGGTCGTCAGAAGAAGTCTAAAAAACTTGTAAAGGTATTGCAGGATACACTGCGCTGAGAAATAATGATAAGAAAAACATTCGATATTCTGTGCCGTGTCCGAGTTAATTACCACTGAAGTAGTGTCAGTTGTTCTCATGGCATACATGATAGCGCACAAGACTGCTCAGCCTTTGACTCGGGTTCGATCCTCACTACCGTCCCATGTCAAATTTTTATATCGCTCTCTCGTTCACTTTTATTAAATCAGGGGAAGGACAAGTTTGGCAACACCGTCTTTAACGGGTCACTTGAATTTGAGTGTGCAAAGACTAATTGGATAACTTCAGTGCTAATTAACTCGGAAACGACGCAAGTTGTCGAATTTTTTTCTGAACAATTATTTCTCAGCACAACCTGCTCTGTAACATCATTACAAGTTCTTCAGACTGCTTCTTACCATCATGTACAGGTAAAGATTACGCCACAGGTTTGTTATTTAGAAATGGCAGTTGAATTTTGGTTGTCTGAGTGAAGACCGTGTTACGCATCGCGTAAGAAGAAGAAACTTCTACTAGTACATGTTGGAACAGGACTGAGGCAGGATCATCGCCTACCGAGACCGTGGTTTATCGTCGCTCGATATCATTGTCTGTATCGGTCGGGATCCCAGGTCTGTCATGCGATTGTGGAATCTGAGGGCCGTACTCAATGCCATGCAAGATTTCTTACGACTAGCGCCCGAGAAAACATACGTCTTGATCGCTCAACAGTGCAAGATCCTGGAGTCATGTCACGTAGCTCGAGTCAAGAGATGGACTTGTTTGCTGTAATGTATCCATACCGATAGTTTGATGGAGTCTGTAGCAGTACTAACACTGTCACCACAGCGACATTGCAGCTTCCTTTGAAGAGGCAGCAGGGGGATTCCGTAGACAGTGGTACGGCAAACGAAAACTTTGGCAGTTGAGAGACACTGTGTAATCTTTTCATATGAGTCGGAGTTCCCCTACAGCTCGTAAGTCAGGGCTCTGTAGAGAACTAACGCTGGGTCACTACATTCGTCATTGTCTTCTGGATCCAGTACCTTCGTCACGGTCTGGGGTGCCATTGCGTACACAGTATGATTTCTTATGGTTGGCACAGTCGGTAATTTGGACATGCTAAGACCAGTGCCTGTGCCTTGTTTTCAAGGTCTCCAGGGCGTTATCTTTCAACAAGATAGCGCAAGACCACGTGTTGCCCGTTCTGCTCTCACCTACCCCGTTACAGAGGATGTTCGAACGTTGTCTCTGCAAGCACGTTTCCAACTCTATAAGCCAATTAAAACGTCTGGTCACCGGTTGCCGAGATACTAGCACGACAACATGTGCCATCCACTACCATTGGAGAGCTGAAGTAGCTTGAAATGTTTTCCGAGCTCAGTTCGATTCATCGCCCACTCGTTTTAAAGCCGTTTTTGCTGAAAGTGGTGTGAGTTCTGTGTGCTAAATGTCGCATCTTGTTTGTCCTAAAATTAAGTACAAATTTAAATATGTATTCTTTTGTCTGTACTATATACACTCAATCAGCAAAATTTCCTTATTATCTATCCTTCTCAGTGTTACAGTTTCAATGGTCAGCAGTATATTCAATGCCTTTTTTCTTTTTTCCGTGGTATTGTATAGATGTTTGGTCTTCCCTAGGTAACAATGCGAACGTATTGAGTTACCACATTCTCTCCTGGTGGTGCAATAATTATGGAAATTTAAACGACGAAGTAGGAAACAATATCCTGCAGTATTCGGTTTCTGCTACCGACAGAGAGAAGCTCGCAGGCTGCAGTGTACATCCGGCCAGCTTTGCAAGTTCGCCATAGTTTCGCTAGCCCACGCTGTCCGTACTTGCTAGAGCCAATGCGCAGACCGACTGCTTTCGAACAACTGCCAGTTATCTCGTTGGCTCACTAGCACGGCGGAAGCGAGTTTAGCAGTTTTACTGTTCCTGACCAATAATGTTTGACCAGTTAGGGATGGCCACTCGTGAATTTTCGACTTATGACAAATACATGCTAGACACTACTAAGCAAAAAGTAATGGCAACATAGAAAAACTATTTTATTGTAGTAATTGATAATTATTGTGTTTTGGATAGGCTTTATGAGATGGCGTGTTTGCGAACAACAGCCAATATCAGCACCACTGTGCATTAGAGCTTTAATTTCTATTGAAATTGAGTACAGACAGCTACAATCAGATGGGGCACGCATATATTACAAGTTGTTGGGTGCTTGTATGTACAGGAGGTCGCTTCTTCAGACAGTGTGTGTTTGGTTTTTCTCACACACTGGACGCTGGCCTCTTTCTGTTGGCACTCAGTGTTTACAGATTGAGAGTAATAAATAAAGAATAGCGCTTAACTCTTCGGCACACATGCAGTGATAATGGATACACCCATACCGCCGCAAGAAAGAACCTCCAGTACCCACAACTTCGGTACTAATATGAATGTGTAACTTATAAAGAGGAGACTGGAAATGGAAACAAAAGTAATGAGAATAAGTAATTAGTTCACAAGTGACCGGTCGCAGTAGTCTAGCTCTATAATTCATTTAGTAGGCAATCATGAGCTTCCACAGTATCTGTAATGGATACCACCGCACAACACTCGTGTGCATAATCCTCAGACAACAAAGCAAAAAAAAAAGGTGTTACATTGTTACGTATGTACGAGAGGTCCCAAAAAAGAAGAAAGAAAAAACACCGACAAGCTTTTGGGAAAGTTTCCTTACACCAAAACAAGAAAAGAAGGTCTAGTTATTAGTAAGTAAATAAAATGCCTTCCTTAAGAGCTACGAGTACTTGTTCATCTTCGATACTATGAAATACATCTCTTCTATTTCAAGGACTTTGCTTTCAATATTTAAGGAGGAGGTAGTATGGACCAAACCAAGAAAAAAATGTCCAGTAAACATAGGGTCTAAAATGATAACTTTAAGACCTATGAGCATCTTTTCGTCTTCGCTAGTGTGAAACACTTCTCTTCTACCCAACAAGCGCTCATACCTCGTAAGGCAAACATTTTAGAGCCATTGTTTACATGACTTTTTTTCTTGTTTTGTTGTAAGCAAACTGTCCCACAAGCTTACCGGTGTTTTTTTTTTTTTTTTTTTTTTTTTTTTTTTTTTTTTTTTTTTTTGTTATACCGTGTACACACACACACGGACGCACATGCAGGGTGAAGAAAAATTTGCGCACTCTGACTTTGCAGCTCGGATCCCCACATATTGGCAATAAAAAATTTTCTCACACAAAATTTCGTCCTTGGCGTTTTCGGGCAATAAATGGATGTTAATGATTGGCAATCTGGCAACAATGTAATTACATGTAACGTAACTACCTCTGTCAGCATCTGCAATACTGCTGTTTAGTTGGTGCAATGGATAGTGTTTTGGTTTAGCACACAGGAGGTCGATGGTTCGATTCACAGTCGAAGCTTTTCTGTTTTTATTCGCTAAAGGTATTCTGCGTGGTACAGTATCCGACGCCTACATCGTCATACAGCTACTACAGTGGGTCTTCTGTAAAACATCTGCAGTTACGAACACAAAAATGGAAGTTCAATCATCATTGGTCAGCTTTTACGAAAGCTTTTTACACGCCGTGGAAGCGACTTTTTTCGAACCACTGCATCTACTAAATTCCAGACAATTTTCTGTGTACCCTGCCCCATGGTGCCATCTAAAGTATTTGCAAAGCAGTGCTGCTGGTGACGTAAGGACCTAACGAAATGTAATTACCTGAACGCGGCCAGAGTAATAGTTGGTATTAATCGATGGGACCATTGGCGGCGGATACACACAGCGATCGTTACCGTACATATGATTTACGTGTTGTCCGATTGCCGATCTTTAATGCCCATTTACTGCCCGAAATATGTGTCGTACGAAACATTTTAAGAGACATTTTGCCAGTGTGCAAGGAATTGCGCTGCGAAATTAGAGTGCGCGAATTTTGTTCATCACCATATATACATATATGGTGTTTCACTAAATGTCTTTGCCTCTGTAAGTTAGGAAGTAATAGGCGACGGAAATATTTATTGCGGTAGGTCACCATAAGAAATATTAAACAGTCTAGGGAGCTATGAACATAGTTTAATGTGTTATTATGCAAAGACTTACAGCAAAAAGCTATTATTTTTTTAAATGGAACAATAGTTTTTTTTATATCATGCACAGGAATCACTAACACTAGCTGTGTATACATCAGTTGAAATTACATTCCTGTCACTTTTAGTTTCGGAGTTACAATCCTTCAGAGTTTCAGGGGCAGATACCACACAAGTTGCGCGTAAAAGCAATGCGCCTTCTAAATGTGGTGCGGCCGAGTTGTTTTGTTGCCGGTGTTACGGAGCGAGAAGCCGCCTCGATGCGCTTAGACTGCCGACTGTCGCCACACACAGCCATATACCCGACAGTTCGAGCCACACTAACAAACGGGGCTCAATACACTACAGTTACTGACATCGGATGACGATGGCACACACGAATAATGAGTACGTTGACAATCTAATGGTGTTAAATCGAGCGACCTTTCAGGCCATGAATGAGGACCATGGCGCCTCAACCACCTTCTTACAAACCTGTTGTTTAGTTCTTCCACAACAGCACGCTCAGAATGTGCTGGGTGACCATCGTGCTGCATCCACATATGGAATCTCGTGTGTAGACACACATGTTCAAGGAGACCACCCAAAATGTTGACTATAAACGCGCGACGCAACACACCTGTCAGTGTACCTGGGAAGTAGTGTGAAGCGATGATTGCATCCCCAAGGATTCCACACCATACGTTAATAGATCACCTCCGGTCGACAGGTCGTACCCACCGAGGATTGTCTGCGTCCCAGCAGTGCACGTTATGGCGATTCAGTGCACCATAATTTGTGACCGTCAACTAGTCAGAGAATGTAACAGCTTGTAAAGTCTCCACCGTGAAATTACGCATGGCCCATTCACAGAATGTAGCTCTCGCACGGAAATCGTTCCCATGCGGCTCCTGGATCAGTGACAGGTGGTTCGGGTGAAACGTGTGGCCGTGTACTATATACTATAGAGATGTGAGACTGACACCAGCGACTGCAGCAGCATCTCTTAAGCTGACATGATGATCGTGGTGTACTGCTGCTAAAACAAACACCTCTGTCTCCTCACTTCTTGCAGTTCTTCGTCCAACAGTGCAGCCCATAACCAAGCTGCCTGTCTCCGGAGTCGTTGTTCCGCACATAAGAACTAATGGCTGCCGGAGATTTTCGCCTAGGATATCTCACGGCGTACGCCATGGCTGCTTCAGTGGCATCGTGTCGATACTCGCCGAGCATCAGCAACTTGTCAACGTACTCGTTGTTCGTGTATGCCATCGTCATCCGATGTCAGTAACTGTAGTGTATTGAGCCCCGTTTGTTAGTGTGGCTCGAACTGTCGGGTATATGGCCGTGTGTGGCGACAGTCGGCAGTCTAAGCGCATCGAGGCGGCTTCTCGCTCCGTAACACCGGCAACAAAACAACTCGGCCGCACCACATTTAGAAGGCGCATTGCTTTATGCGCAACGTGTGTGGTATCTGCCCCTGAAACTCTGAAGGATTGTAACTCCGAAACTAAAAGTGATAGGAATGTAATTACAACTGATGTATACACAGCTAGTGTTAGTGATTCCCGTGCATGATATAAAAAAACTATTGTTCCATTTAAAAAATAGTATCTTTTTGCTGTAAGTCTTTGCATAATAACAGAATAAACTGTGTTCATAGCTCCCCAGACAGTGTAACGTTTCTTATAGTAACCTACCGCAATAAATATTTCCGTCGCCTATTACTTCGTAACTTATAGAGGCAAACAGATTCAGTGAAACACCCTGTATGTGCAGGGTGATTATAATTAAAGTTAAACTTTCAAACCGCTGTAGAAATAACACAACTGGTCAGAATGACGTCAAACTGCAACGGAATATTATCAGAGAAGGGGGAAAACGTAGTGCAGAAGAGAAATAAATAGACAAAAAGTTTAGCAGTAGATGGCGCTGTAAGCATCATAAATTAATAATGGTCGACTACAAATGCGTAAGGTGGGCATTTTACGTTAAACAAACTGTATTACTCCGTGTACATGGGAGTACAGATGCGGTGCTGTTAGTTACGTAAGCTCATCCACCACGCCAAGGTCATATCACATCGGATGGGAAAATCTGTTTTTAATTGTCCTGATGCCACAAGCTGCATAAAAAGCATGAGTCACATCAGTTTTTAATTGTACTGAGGCCAAAAACGGCATAAAAAGCATCAATCACATCGGTTTTTAAGTGCCCTGAGGCAAAAAACCGCTTAAAAACCAAGAATCGAAATCAAATCGGATTATTAATTTCCGTGTGACTGGTGAAAAACATGTTCAATATGCTGTCCACCGTTTTCTGCAACAAGTTGAAATCGAGAAATAGCATATTCCACAACTGATCGAATTATTTTCGGGGTCACGTTCACAATGTGTGGCACAATGCGTGCCTTCAATGCAGCTAAGTTTGTAATCCAAACACTGAAGACAACTTTCAGATAGCCCCACAGCCAAAATTCACATAGATCAGATGATCAGGACGGCCAGGCTGTATGGAAATAGTGGCTGAAAGTTCTAGCACTTCTGAAATGGCGCTTCAGCAGCTGTTAAACTCGATTTGCAATGTTTAGAGGTGCACCATCTTGCATAAAAATGATCCCATCAACATATCCACGCTGTTGGAGAGATGGAATGACGTGGTTGAGTAAAAGACACTTATAGCGCTAACCAGTGACGGTACAGGTTACAGGTCCGGAAGCACCTGCTTCTTCGAAAAAAATATAACCCTATGATAAATGATGCCGTAAACCCGTACCATACAGTGACCTTTTCAGGATGAAGTGGTACTGGTTAATTTGCGTGTGGGTTTTCCGTTGCCCATAATCGGTAAATTCCGTGTATTGACGTACCCTATCAGATGGAAGCGGACTTCGTCTGTTCACAAAATCTTCTACGGCCAATCATTGTCCACTTACATGCGAGCAAGAAATACTAAAGCAAAGGTCTCTCTTGGTGCCAGGTTAAGAGGAAGCAGCTCGTACACATGGATAACTTAGAATCAATTGCAAAGGATGTTTCGTAGTATTTTACGCGCAGTGCTCAGGGGTATGTCCAATGTTCGGGCAATTCTCCGTGCACTACACGTTTACACATCACCACTCGCCTCTTCCTGCACTGCTGTGGCCACTGCTTCCAGCGACGTTGAATCAATTCGTTCCCTCCCTCTACCAGGTTGCACACCAAAAGAACCCGTCTTTTCGAATTTCCGAATCATTTTCTCTAGACCCACGGCAGTCATCGGACCAACGCCTTTTTTTCAAACCCTTCTGTGTCCGAAACTTCCGCAGGGCGATGTGTGCACAGTCATCATTCTTGTAATACAGCTTTACAAGCAGAGCGCGTTGCTGCATTGAGACAGTCATGGCGAACGTCGCAGACGCGAAAGGAGGAAAATCCGTCTACCCGGCGTGTTTATACCAACTTCAATGGGTGGTGCGCATGACAGGTGTTGTCATTTACGTATTTTGTCACATATAGCGCCATCTATTGATCAATTTCCACACTATTTTTTTTTTCTTTTGCCATACGTTTGCCCCCTTCTACGAAAATATTCCGTTGCAATTTGACGTCATTCTGACCAGTGGTGTTATTTCTACAGCGGTTTGAAAGTTTAAATTTATGATCACTATGTATATATGGCAGCTGGTACCACTATCCTTCTACGCCTCCCTCTCCCCCCTCCGCTTCCCACGTCTCCTTCTCCATACGGTACGAGGGAAGAACGATTGTCCATAAACCTCCATACGAGCTCTAATTTCTCCGATTTTCTCGTCGTGGTTGTTTCGCGAGCCGTATGTGGGATAAAGTAAAATGTTGTCCGACTCTTCCTGCAACGGACAGTCTTGAAAATTCGAAAGTAAGCTACAATGTGATGTGCAACATAACTTCTGCCACTGTGGGTTAGTAAGCATCTCCGTAACGTTCTCCAATCGATTAAGCAATCCCGCGGCAAAAACGCGCAGCTTCTCTCTCTCTCTCTCTCTTTTATTGATCCCACTTGTTAGGGGTCTCAGATTGCTCAACAATTTTGAAGAATCGTTCGAACAAGAGTTTACAAGCCACCTATTTCTTGGATGCACTACATTTCTTTAAGTTTCTTCCATTGTATCGTAGCCTGGCATGTGTTTTTTTCCAACAATTTGTTTTATTTGGTCATTCACTTTAGATCTGTACGGACGGTTAGCTACTTTACGGTAGTTACTATTTCTAGTGATTTGTTGCTAATAGAGTAATCGAAATGAGAACAATAAGAATATATTATGACAGAAGACGCACACTGTAGCATTATTATAAAAAGTTTTAGGTTTCCTGCATAGTTCCACACAGGAGCGCAGAACTGTCTACACCAATTCATCTACATCTACATTTATACTCCGCAAGCCACCCAACTAGTAACTAAAACATTTAAGTCTCAGCTAAGTGAAGAGAAAAGTAAAGCAGTTACACATTACTTATTTCAATATCTTTGCATCTACTTCATGCAGAAGTACTTCCGCGTACGTCTTCATTAAGTCCTTTTCATAAACATATGATGCTGAAAAGCTCGTATTCTTCACTTGAGTGAAGACTCATCTCACATACTGAGGCTGATCGTCATTGTTGACACAATTATTTTTCACCAACTGGATATATGTTTTATGTGCCATGATAACTGTATGCCAGAAAAAAATGGATATTTCAAATTATTTTCTTTAGTGCTTCCTTTGTCACGCAGCACTCACTTCTACGAGTTCTGCAAGTCAGTTCATGTCTTATCTCCAGTTAAGCGTATAATCGGGAGAGGTAAAGAAGAAGCCTACGTGTGGACGTTAGTGGGTATTTTTGTACTTCTAACTACTGAAAGTGAGAAGTCATTGCACAAATTCATTTTCAAATTATACCATAATATTCTTGTTTTGATATCAGATATCTTTGTGGAGCCGCATTATAGATATACTCATACTTGGTGCCACTTTTGGTCGACGTGAGGTATTGCTACGACAATTTGTTTACAAAAACTAAAGATCCCTTCGAAGGAAATGATACTGTGTCAGCTGCAAATAATTTCTGACAAGAGGTGTTCTTTTCAAACCTTACGATAAAACTCACGAACATGTGATGCACGTTTCATTCAAACATGTTACCTCAGAAGCAGAAAAATACACTGAGGGATATAATGACCTCGTGGAGGCACTTTCGTCTTTCGCCTTCCACCTTTGCCACACAGGAGTAACATCCCATGTTTAAGGTAGTGAAGACAGCACCCACAGTCAAGTTGGAGGAGTGGCCATACGTGGGAACGCTTTTCAAACTTTCGCACTGTAATAGAAGATTGATATATTTTCTTAGTCCATTTTGAAATGATAGGATTCATTTTCTAAAATTACACAAATTACTCTGGACAAGGTTTTTCGAGATTTGAGAATTTGTTCCGAGCTACAATACTGTCATATACTTAGAAACAAAAGGTGTTGTATTATGAAATATTGTCGGTACTGTATTTAGTAGTCTGTACTCCACTACACAACAATAATCAGTAAGCGAAATCAAATTAGAACGTAGCATTATCAAAAACTAGTTAGTTTGTGGTAATATTTTACGGGACCAAACTGCTGAGGTCATCGGTCCCTAAGCTTACACATTACTTAATTTAACTGAAACTAATTTACGATAAGGACAACACATATACACCCATGACCGAGGGAGGACTCGAACCTCCGACGGGGGAAGCCGCGCGTACCGGGACAAAGCTCCCTAGATCACGCGTCTACCCCGCAGGGCTCTAGTTACAAGCTGTATGCATTTTACATACAAGCTATTTGAAAGTAACACAAATTCCCATTCTCAAGACAGGGGAAATGTAGAAGATGTTCACGAAACTCAGTTAATTTGCGAGTAGCACGTGTTCTACTGTAGAACACCGTTTCAAGGTAGAAGTGCCTGACTAACGTAGTATAGTATGACTGTCCACAAGTTATGTAACTATTTTCAAAAATATACGAACTTGAAGAAGGGATCGGTTGGTAGGACATGTTCTGAGGCATTAAGGAATCACTAATTTGTTATTGGAGTGCGGCGTGGAGAGTAAAAATTGTAGAGGGAGACCAAGAGATGAATACACTAAGCAGATTCAGAAAGATGTAAGCTGCATTAGGTACTGGGAGATGAAGAAGCTTGCACAGGATAGAGTAGCATGGAGAGCTGCATCAAGCCACGCTCAGGACTGCACACCACAACAACAACACGAACTTTACTCACCACAAAAATCTCTAGATGAAGAATTAAAAGAATCATCCACATAGACTTAATTTACCCTGAGGTGACATAAGCCATGGGATACCTCCTAATATCGTGTAGTTCTTTCTTTTGCATGGTGTAGCGCAGCGTGCCAATGTGGCATAAACTTAACAAGTCTTTGAAAGTCCCCTGCAGAAATATTGGACCACGCTTCCTCTATATCCGTCCATAATTGTGTAAGTGTTGCCGGTGCAGCATGTTGAGCATGAAATAATCTCTCGATTGTGTCCCATAAATGTCCGATGGGATTCATCTATGGCGGTGTGGATGGGCAAATCATTTGCTCTAACTGACCAGAATCTTCTACGAGCCAGTCGCAAAGAGTTGTGGCCCGGTGACATGCCATCGTTGTTGTCTCAAACAAGTCCAAATAGCCGAACATAATCGGTTCAGTTGTACCAGAGCACAGAGTCCATTCTGTGGTGTCAACATTAGTCACTACGCTAGAGGTAGCCACTAGTTCGCGCATGTATTACGCACTTAATACCAGAATTATGTCATCTTGCTTGTTGTATAATCCAGTTAATGTTTGTTAATGAGTCATTTGTATTAAAGAAAGATAGTAGTTATTAGTTATGTTCCTGGAGTGCAGTAGCAGGACAAAGTTAAGTAAAAGTTATTTACTAAAGTATTTCTGTACTAATTATTATAGAATATTCCAGATTCTTACAACCACCCCACTCGTGCTAGCCTCTATCATCCCACTGCAAATCCCAGTGGTACTGATCGAAAAGCGTCCTGCGTTTGTGTGAGGCCATGACATGCTGCCATCGACCTTCACATCACATTCCACGTAAACACTGTCTTCACCGTGGTGGAGGGACCACCAGCTTGGACAGTGCCATATTGGCAGCCTTATCACAACGTCTTACCAACCGGTATCGGGATTCATCTCACCAGGCTACAGTCTTCCAGTCGTTTAGGGTCAAACCTATTTGGTTAGAAGCTCAGGAGAAGCGCTGCAGGCGACGCCGGTCTTTGAGCAAAGGCATTCGCGGCGGTCGTCTGCTGCCATAGCCCATTAACGCCAGATTTCGCCGCACTGTCTTAGCTGACACGTTTGTCGTTCGTGCACATTGATTTATACGGTTATTTCACGCATTGTTACTTGTCTGTTAGCACTGACAACTCTACGCAAACGCCTCTGCTCTTTGTCGTTAAGCGAAGGCCAGTGGGCACTGTGCTGTCCGTGGTGAGAGGTAACCCGTGAAATTTGGTATTCTCAGCACGCTCTTGATACTATGGATATCGGAATATTGAATTTCCTCACGATTTCGGAAACGGAATGGGCCATGCGTCTACCTCCAACAAACATTCCGCGTTCAAAGGCCGTTAATTCCCGTTGTGGGGTCATAATCACGTCAAAACCTTTTCACATGAATCACCTGATACAAATGACATTTCCGCCAGTATACTGGCGTTTTACATCTTTTGTATGCGATACTACCCAAAACTGAAACTAAACTCCTCCTGAATAGGCCATGAAGACCCAACGGTACCGACCGGCCGCTGTGTCATCCTCAGACCACAGGCGTCACTGGATCCTTATATGGAGGGGCACGTGGTCAGCACACCGCTCTCCCGGCCGTATGTCAGTTTCGGAGACCGGAACCGCTACTTCTCAATTAAGTAGCTCCTCAGTTTGCCTTACAAGGGCCGAGAGCACCCGCTTGCAAAGAGCGCTCTGCAGACCGAATGGTCACCCATCTAAGTCTTTTTAACATCGGTGATCTGACGGGAACCGGTGTAACCACTGCGACAGGGCCGTTGGCATGCGATACTACAGCCATCTGCACATGTGCATATCACTATCAAAAATGGCTCTGAGCACTATGGGACTTAACATCTGAGATCGCCAGTCCCCTAGAACTTAGAACTACTTAAACCTAACTAACCTAAGGACATCACACACATTCATCCTCGAGGCAGGATTCGAACCTGCGACCGTAGCGGTCACGGGGTTCCAGACTGAAGCGCATAGAACCGCTCGGCCACACTGGCTGGCTGCATATCACTATCCAGTGACCTTTTTGTCACCTGCTGTATTATACAGAATTTAAATATGTAGAGCTGGTAATATTTACAAACGCTACACGAAACACAGTATAGTATATCAACAACAACAAAAACGGAAGTAGATTCCAAAGACTGCCAGTGGCAGTCTTTTATGCACTTTCTTTCATGTCATTCTGAAATGATTCACAAGCTTCAAACATCGACCAGGAAACTTCAAGTGCTGCCTGGTACAGTATCGTCCTGGTACAGCATTCTCCCCTACTCGAAAAGGCTTGATACAACATTTGCCAACAATGTCGTCAATCACCAAATGCTTTACTACTTACGTACCGTATTACGGACGAACCGTTGTGATCTTCGTAGCAACACATGTCAGAATTCTTGAAGTACCTTGTAAAGCACGAAGCGTTCTACGGCCAGAGTGGCACTGCGGACTTGGCACCGTAAATTTATACGCAGCCCAAAGCGAACGAAGGAATGACTCCCTCGCGACCTTCCTCTGAGCGGAAGTGAACGGCACGCGCTCACATTTCTCCGTCGCCCATAAAAACGCGATCGAAGGCGGGAGCACGTGTGTGAGGCAGACCGCCCCCGCGGGGGCAGTGGAGGCGGCAGCGCGCCGGCCGCCGTTGGCTGTGCAGCAGTCGCGACGCCTCCCACAGGCCTGCCCCCACCGACAACTCGGCCAGCAAACTGGAACACGCACACCGTGCTGCCTAGCCTCCCCTTTGAGAGGAGCACAGCGCCTACTTCCGTACGACATACAGTGTTCGCATAAAGTCTTCCCTGACCACAAAAATATACGGCATTTGTAAGGAACTACAGGTATGCGGTTTGTTGCAAATGGTAACTCATAAATTTCATATGGATACACTCCTACGTAACCTTTGACAATATATCATTTCTTTTCTCTCAGGTAGCATACTTCAGGAGAGCTAATGTCACAATAGCGTGTATGCAGTTTAAACTGCACTATTTGTTGTTACATGAAACACGGTCGCCTGTTACAAGTCAAATGTAGAAGAAGTATTCCTGGAGTGGCCGAAGACACTGTTGATGCCTCGAATACAGCATTTCAACGTAGTCCGCGGAAATCGACACGCCGTATTTCCAGAGAAATACCAGAGCTATTCGGAAAGTAAGGTCCAGTCGATCACGAAATGGTAACCACAGCGAAAATCAAGAATGTCGTAATTGGGATAGTTAGTTAAACCTTCTAGCTACTTCTCTACGTAGTCGCGACTCAGACATTTTGTTGTGTTGGCAGAAGAGCCAACACCGTGTTACTACTGGAGGCAGAAATGCACGCGTTTTAGCTCACGTAGGCTGGCGTGAGGAGGGAAGGACTATACTAACGTGAGGTCTGGAATATGACAAGGAATTAGAATTCAGAAAGCGGACATAGCTAGTTTGATACTTAACTTTAATCCATTAATGATGAACGTCGCTCTTGATGGTACATGATTCACAATATTATCTTTTAGAAAACATATAGTAGCTGAAGATGGCGCCTTGCTAGGACGTAGCAAATGACGTAGCTGAAGGCTATGTTAAACTGTCGTCTCTGCAAATGAGAGCGAATGTAGCAATTGAACCATCCCTAGCAAAGTCGGCTGTACAACTGGGGCGAGTGCTAGCGAGTCTCTCTAGACTAGACCTGCCGTGTGGCGGCGCTCGGTCTGCAATCACTGATAGTGGGTCCGACGTATACTAACGGACCGCGGCCGGTTTAAAGGCTACCACCTAGCAAGTGTGGTGTCTGGCGGTGACACCACAAATTTGACGTAGCACTGTACCAGCATTCCAATACCTTCATCATAGAAGGCAACCAACTGTGCTTGCTACAGCATTTCTGCGCCAAAATGTTGTCGTCATAGTCAGCCTTTCATGTGAGCAGAGATGAAATTCAAATGCAGATAAGTCCAGGCTGTACGGCGGGTAATCAAAACACTTCCCATCTAAATGCTGCGGAAGCGTCCTCCTTGCCCCTGCAATGTGCGGCCGAGAATGATCATGAATAAGGGACTGCAAATCAGTTACAGTGTGTGGGATGTATGAAATCAGACCAAATATCTCCCGGGCACTAATACCTGGCGGGAGACAATATTTTCTAGGAATCTTTAAGCGCTCACTGTGAGTCCATAACTGAAAAGAGGGACGTGACGCGATCGACTGGCATATTAGATCCACTGCCCAACACATCTACACAAAGCTCCATTGGATTTTCACTGTGGTTTCCACTTCGCAATCGATCGGACCTTACTTTGTGAACAGCTCTCGCTTGCATACGTGACAGCCCTGTAGTTAACTTTCTGATACTCCACTCCTTTTCATGTTTGTCATACATCAGCAAAGACTCCCTGTGAGTGCGTTAGCGTCAGTAGAATAACTTTTTGGGATTAGGAGTGAACCTTCATTCTATGACATAGAACAATGGTGTTTAGCTCTACTAAATTTGTTTTATTACTATTTTGCCGTTAAAGAAGCACATAGATTGTGACATGAAAATTTCAGGACAGTTGTCAAGATAACACATTACGTCCTGTTTAACAAAAATAACACTGAACACAACTATATTAAATTTAAACAGAAGGTTCTCTACAAGATTTTTCTTACTTCTAGACAGCGAAATGGGCCAATTTTATGAAAAATCATCCCATTCCGATTCTAAGTTCAGTACTATTTAGGAAGACAATCAAGTCTATGGAGGATAATTAGTTTTTGTGTCAAGATGTGCAAACAATTACTCAAGGTTACTAGAGATCACAATTGTACGCAAGCTAGTGATCCAACAATTTATTCTTCTGCAAACGGCATTCACCTTTAGCTGCGACATGCTGTCAGTTCCATGGCTGCTCTCTCCCTCTGAAAATGCTATAAAAAGCTAATCATAATCTTTACTGATTTTATGAGCTGAATTGTCCTATGTTTCTCGTTAGGCGAGAAAACATGCACTCATCCCTAGTCTGCAAAATATGACGATATACACATGCATAGATGTATGAGCGTGTGTACTTCAATGCTCTCTCCTCACAAGAACAATTAACTATGTGGCTTTTTTTGTTTATCCGCTATCGGAGCTCATAGACTATTCAGCTAATTTGTAGCTGAATGTCAGCCAAAGTGAATGCAGTGTTCACACAAAATTCATCTTTTGGCGTCATACAGAGCGTGATGCGCCCTGTTCTACACTTGATGCTGGTTCAGAGGACAGTCCCCAAAGTTTTCGCTATTGTGTCTTTAGTAGCAAACTATCCTCCACCTGTCTTTTCATGCTTCACGTCACAGCTGTTTCAGACCAATGGGAGAGTTCCTTTCATCTTGTGGAAACTACTCCTTCAAATCGCAAAGGGCCTACCTTTAAACTGCATCGAAACATGGCCCCTTTTTCTCCTTCCGAGTTTCTTTCAGCCAATTGGACATTTTTCGCCCTCTCCTGACGCCAAAAAGTTACATGCGTATATCACGAGCTTACCATGGGCCTTTCACGTGATCAACTGCATCGCTGATCTGTTTGTAGCCCTCTGGAAACTCCCCAACGCAGTTTTCTAAAGAATTTCTCTGACGTAAGCAGCGCTGGGCCACTACCTGTTCCCCTCCATGTATCGCCCGGCGCGTTCTTTATCCCTCTCGATGTGAGTCACCAACTCCTCTTAGAAGCCTTCCATTGTACCCTGGACAGGATGGCGCAACTCACGTGTGTCCCAAAACTAAAGCGTTTCTTCCAGTAGCTTTTCCCACATTTTGCTCATTGACTAAGGCTTCACGACTCCACCGCACACTAACGTTTCCAGTCGTAAGAGGATGAGCGAAAATACGCCAATCATCTGTGCTCAGTACACTCCGCAAAGTTCCACCAAGCTAGCTAGAAACATTTTTGTATCAATCGTGGTCGTTGCCACCAATCTTCAATAGGACTCTTTGACATCACATCGTGTCTTCTTGAGTTGCTCAGTCAACTCCCTGTCTTTCACTGGAACTGCGAAAGCAACCATAAAAAACGCAAAAAAATAATATCACCTTGATGCCAGGCGCTAGTGTATCAACTGTCTCTTGGCTTCAAACCCCAGATTCAGAGAAATATTGAAAACAATACTATCTGCAGGGGCCGGCCAATCGAAGACCACACCGCAGACATTAACATAACATTTGAAGCTGGAACCAGCAAGTGCGCTCACCGTCGCTTGATGCCTAAAGTAATGCCCAGGAGCTATAGCAGGTCGGCACATGCTATTGTCCACTCCCCCTCGTATTCGCAGAAAAGCCAACCCAACCCGACCTCAAGTTTTCTGCCATACTCTACGCAGATGGGCCTTATCCATGCCGGCCGCTGTGACCGAGCGGTTCTACACGCTTCAGTCCGGAACCGCGCTGCTGCTACGGTCGCAGGTTCGAATCCTGCCTCGGGAATGAATGTGTGTGATGTGCTTAGGTTCAAATGGTTCAAATGGCTCTGAGCACTATGCGACTTAACTTCTGAGGTCATCAGTCACCTAGAACTAATTAAACCTAACTAACCTCAGAACATGACACACATCTATGCCCGAGGCAGGATTCGAACCTGCGACCGTAGCGTTCGCTCGGTTCCAGACTGTAGGGCCTAGAACCGCACGGCCACTACGGCCGGTTGTCCTGTAGTTACGTTCAAGTAGTTCTATGTCCAGGGGACTGATGACCTCAGATGTTAAGTCCCTATCTGTCGTAATCGATCATCGGATAGCCCAGCAGTACAGAGGGCAGCGGCTGCACCATCTGTTTACTGTTTGCTCTCTACTCACTGCCTGAGGGCTTGGAGGTAAAGTATTTGCAGCATAGGCGTAATAGGGACCTGTAATTATTCTCTGACGCCATTAGCGGTGTATACTCTCGTGTTGGCATTACAACACCCTCGATATTGAAAGTGGAATTTTCACAGTTCTCATTTCCGGTCGACATTCTGTCGCACAGTCGGGTTATCATTATATCTGTTGATTTTTGATCTACTCATAGTATATCACCATATTCGGTGCTTCAGAATAGGTGCCCCATTAAAAATCCTGTCAACTGCGTATTCTGAACACCACTATTTTGTGCCCTTGTTCTATTAAAACATTGTTCAGTTAATTGCATGTTTATGTGTATATTAGATAAAATAAATCTCTTCGTTCTGATTTATTTGTCTGTCATTTAGTAGTCAGATGATAAATTTCCTGCCCATTTTTATAGCTACTTTTACTACTCGGTCATTTTTATTAATTTTCTAAGCGTTCATTTCTCCATTGTGCATAAGGAAGGTGGTAGTAAAATTGGGTTGGATTGGGGGGGGGGGGCAGGTTGAGTATATGAGCAGCCATCATGCAAATTTAGTTGAACCCATCACACTTCTCGACCCCAGCACCTCGCAAAATGATGATACTACCATTTCACAGCAGCATCACGTTGCGTGCTAACTGAAGGTAGGCAAAGTGAAGTCCAACGTCATCGGTGGTCCCGGCGGAACACTGCGACCAGTAACTGTCAGCCAAGCGTGAAAGGCGATAACGGTGAAAGTGTCGTGCAGTTTGCGCTGCTGGGCCGACACAGTTCTACGTCGGCTCGATACTTCTGAGATACCGCCAGAAATCCTAACCCGTCCGAATTCAACTGGAGCCACCACTTGTAATCGGAAAAGTTATAACACAGCGTCCTGCGACATGGTACTATAGTCACAGTGACCTTATCACATTACAGTAAAATGGTAGGACACATGTTCTACAGGCTGTTTCTAAAAGCCCTTCAAACCTTTTGAGCGCTTTTAGAGGCGGATAAGTAGATATCATGTTTCGAGAGTCACGGCGGCTTTCTACCGGTTTCTCGCCTTTATGGATGGAAATTATTCAACTCTCCCGTGTCAACTGTGCCAAAATCGGTATCAGATCTCTGTGACTCTGCTAATGGTTACATCTGGAACCAGCTAAATGGCGTTCTATTAATGACCAGCGCAAAGCGATGCAGGAAGCATACAGGAGGAATAAAATGTCACGCTTCACAACCTGTGTCTGTTCTTGGCTACTGTAACATCAATTATCATTTTTTTTTTCAAAAGTATTAGCGGCCGGTGTGGCCGTGCGGTTCTAGGCGCTTCAGTCGGGAACCGCGTGACCGCTACGGCCGTAGATTCGAATCCTGCCTCGTGCAAGGATGTGTGTGATGTCCTTAGGTTAGTTAGGTTTAAGTAGTGCTAAGTTCTAGGGGACTGATGACCTCAGATGTTAAATCCCATAGTGCTCAGAGCCATTTGAACCATTTTTCAAAAGTATTTACCTACTCGGACCCTGTAAGAACCCTTCAAAGTATGCTATAGAATTTTAAATATCTTTATACTTCAGCAGATGCAGATAGCCAGTAACCTCTATTGTCGTTCGTAGAACGCATGCTCTTATGAGGACTTGTATTTGAATTCAGAATCATTCAGTACTACCTCTTAAAAGAATTCAGTCTTTTCCATCCCCTGTCTGTAGAGACCAGTTGGCATACGACACCCTCTCTCCATTTCTGAAACCCTACTCTGATTTTCAGATTGTTACTTTTGAGAGTAGGCCTATATTCTTTTTATTAAATACACATATTACTTGGCAGTTATTTTTATTACTTCTTAGTTCCGATTCAAAGGCTCTGGGTCTAGAATTGAATCCCAGTTACTGCTTATATTTCGAATAAAAGTCTTAAGCAATGACGGCGGGAGTCTTCGGAGATCCGAATTGTGAAATGATTTGACTGAAGGTCACGGTTAAAGCAGGCTCAGACATGGTAATTGGATGTCTCTATAGGCCCCCGGGCTCAGCAGCTGTTGTGGCTCAGCACCTGAGGAATAATTTGGAAAATATTTCAAGTAGATTTCCCCACCAAGTTATAGTTCTGGGTGGAGATTTTAATTTGCCGGATATAGACTGAGAGACTCAAACGTTCATAATGGGTGGCAGGGACAAAGAATCCAGTGAAATATTTTTAAGCGCTTTATCTGAAAACTACCTTGAGCAGTTAAACAGAGAACCGACTCGTGGCGATAACATATTAGACCTTCTGGCGACAAACAGTCCCGAACTATTTGAATCTGTTAATGCAGAACAGGGAATCAAGCGATCATAAAGCGGTTACTGCATCGAGGATTTCAGCCGTAAATAGAAATATTAAAAAAGGTAGGAAGATTTTTGTGTTTAACAAAGGTGACAAAAAGCAGATTACAAAGCACCTGATGGCTCAACATAAAAGTTTTGTCTCAAGTACAGATAGTGTTGATTATCAGTGGACAAAGTTCAAAACCATCGTACAATATCCGTTAGATGAGTATGTGCCAAGCAAGATCGTAACAGATGGAAAAGAGCCACCGTGGTACAACAACCGAGTTAGAAAACTGCTGCGGAAGCAAAGGGAACTTCACAGCAAACATAAACATAGCCAAAGCCTTGCAGACAAACAAAAATTACGCGAAGCGGAATGTAGTGCGAGGAGGGCTATGCGAGAGGCGTTCAATGAATTCGAAAGTAAAGTTCTATGTACTGACTTGGCAGAAAATCCTACGAAATTTTGGTCCTATGAAAAAGCGGTAGGTGGATCAAAACAAAATGTCCAGACACTCTGTGACCAAAATGGTACTGAAACAGAGGATGTCAGACTAAAGGCCGAAATACTAAATGTCTTCTACCAAAGCTGTTTCACAGAGGAAGACTGCACTGTACTTCCTTCTCTAGATTGTCGCGCAGTTGACAAAATGGTAGATATCGAAATAGACGACAGAGGTATAGAGAAACAATTAAAATCGCTCAAAAGAGGAAAGGTCACTGGTCCTGATGGGATACCAGTTCGATTTTACACAAAGTACGCGAAGGAACTTGCCCCCCTTCTTGCAGCGGTGTACCGTAGGTCTCTAGAAGAGCGAAGCATTCCAAAGGATTGGAAAAGGGCACAGGTCATCCCCGTTTTCAAGAAGGGACGTCGAACAGATGTGCAGAACTATAGACCTATATCTCTAACGTCTATCAGTTGTAGAATTTAAAAACACGTATTATGTTCAAATATAATGTCTTTTCTGGAGACTAGAAATCTACTCTGTAGGAATCACCATGGGTTTCGAAAAAGACGGTCGTGTGAAACCCAGCTAGCGCTATTCGTCCACGAGACTCAGAGGGCCATAGACACGGGTTCACAGGTAAATGCCATGTTTCTTGACCTCCGCAAGGCGTTTGACACAGTTCCCCACAGTCGTTTAATGAACAAAGTAAGAGCATACGGACTATCAGACCATTTGTGTGATTGGATTGAGGAGTTCCTAGATAACAGAACGCAGCATGTCATTCTCAATGGAGAGAAGTCTTCCGAAGTAAGAGTGATTTCAGGTGTGCCGCAGGGGAGTGTCATAGGACCGTTGCTATTCACATTATACATAAATGACCTGGTGGATGACATCGGAAGTTCACTGAGGCTTTTTGCAGATGATGCTGTGGTGTATCGAGAGGTTGCAACAATGGAAAATTGTACTGAAATGCAGGAGTATCTGCAGCGAATTGACGCATGGTGCACGGAATGGCAATTGAATCTCAATGTAGACAAGTGTAATGTGCTGCGAATACATAGAAAGATAGATCCATTATCATTTAGCTACAAAATAGCAGGTCAGCAACTGGAAGCAGTTAATTCCATAAATTATCTGGGAGTACGCATTAGGAGTGATTTAAAATGGAATGATCATATAAAGTTGATCGTCGGTAAAGCAGATGCCAGACTGAGATTCATTGGAAGAATCCTAAGGAAATGCAATCCGAAAACAAAGGAAGTAGATTGCAGTACGTTTGTTCACCCACTGCTTGAATACTGCTCAGCAGTGTGGGATCCGAACCAGATAGGGTTGATAGAAGAGATAGAGAAGATCCAACGGAGAGCACCGCGCTTCGCTATAGGATCATTTAGTAATTGCGAAAGCGTTACGGAGATGATAGATAAACTCCAGTGGAAGACTCTGCAGGAGAGACGCTCAGTAGCTCGGTACGGGCTTTTGTTAAAGTTCCGAGAACATACCTTCACCGAAGTGTCGAGCAGTATATTGCTGCCTCCTACGTATATTTCGCGAAGAGACCATGAGGATAAAATCAGAGAGATTAGAGCCCACAGAGAAGCATACCGACAATCCTTCTTTCCACGAACAATACGAGACTGGAATAGAAGGGAGAACCCATAGAGGTACTCAGGGTACCCTCCGCCACACACCGTCAGGTGGCTTGCGGAGTATGGATGTAGATGTAGATGTAGAAGTTCGGGCTGTCACCCTCATTCTGCCAATGACCTTGACAAAGAGGACGTTTGGAGCGGATAGAGGTTCACGGCATTCTCGTGTCCTTGGAAGGAGCGGGTTTGGGGTGGGAGGTTAGAGGTGGTGGTCTGCCGCTAAAAGGCGGAAGAATCATCAAGTATCGACAGCATGAGGTTTCAGAATGGAATAAAAGCCACTGAATGAAGGATATACAATATTTAGCAACAGGACATGTGGCCTGCATTTTAATAAACCGAACTACGAGGGGGAATGATTAGCTCACTGAACTCGCATCCTCCTATTCCAAGCTCTTGCTTTGACTGAGTTGTCGACTCGACGTTAAATTCTAAACTTACTTTTTTGTAACTTGATAAGTATTTTGATGATTTCTCCGTCGGCAAAAATTATTAGTCATTCATTCGGAACACTTGGAGGGCGGGGTATACTCATGAGGTGCCCTTGACACAGAGAATTACAAATCATCAAAACGGTGTGACATATCATGTCCTTACTGTAGTGAAATATATTTAAAATTATAAGTGCGCAAGTGGCCCAGCAGCGATATCTTTGTTGGGAGCGGCTACCGGGTAACATTCGATTCACAAAAAATGAATCAAATGGCTCTGAGCACTATGGGTCGTAACAGCTATGGTCATCAGTCCCCTATAACTTAGAACTACTTAAACCTAACTAACGTAAGGATATCACAAAACACCCATTCATCACGAGGCAGAGAAAATCCCTGACCCCGCCGGGAATCGAACCCGGGAACCCGGGCGCGGGAAGTGAGAACGCTACCGCACGACCACGAGCTGCGGACTTCGATTTATAAAACTTCTGCAAATGTGAATCATTTTGATGTGTTCGACACGGGTCTCTGACAAGACTTCATTCACGGGCATTTGAGATTAATAAAAACAAGTCATTCTCGGAATGACTTATTACGATCATTGTTATAATGAGTGTCACATAATGATTAATTGGCGATTATTCCTTCATATAAGAGTGATCGTTCAGGAGTGAGCTTTTACCATCATTAAAACTAAGCGTGAAACACGCTTGTATTATAATTTGCAGTATGCCGTTTCAAGGTAACGGAGTATTGAAAATTTATCGCAGACATTATCATTAATTGCCATTTAATAACGCATCAACGATATAATGCTTCAAGAGAGAAAATGATAACCACGACAGAAGACAAATATCACACAGCTATGTGCTAGCGTAAATGGCTAACGTCGGATTTCCTTCGGTCGAAGAATGTAGGTTTGGTTACTGACAAAAGCAAATTTTATTTCATTTATTCATTTTTCATGTTACCGGCGTTAATACATTCTCGGACCTTCCTGTGAATGTAATTTCTGCAATATTCGATATTATTTACATTTTGTCTGATTTGAGAATGGAGGATGAAATAAATATTTAGCGATTTCCAAGTGCCTGGTTAGGCAGGAACGTAAATGGGGAGCTAAAATTGCTGCGAGTGGATCTAGGAGCAATAACATTCATAGTCTTCCTTGTAACGAAGTCGACAGCCGATCATGCGGTCGTTGATATTGCGCGTGACATAAAAATGACGCAACGTTTGCCCGAATTGTTGTGAAACGATTATTACCTGCGACTGCCCTCGAAAGAAGCTATATCAACTGCCAATGTAGAATTCCATGCTCCTAACTGCATCCACTCGCGGGCTCTTTACGCCTAACCTAATGAAATCAAAAATAGGTTGAGAACCCGCAACGTCAGATTTGACTCTCTGGCATCTTTACCTTTTCCACAGACAAACTGATCGTCATCCGACACATCCTCAATTTTCTTTTCCATTCCTATGTATATTATTCTTGTCAGCAACTTTGATGGCCATGCTGTTAAGCTTATTGTACGATAGTTCTTGCACTTGTCGGCTCTTGCAATCGTCGGAATTGTATGGATGATGTTTTTCCGAAAGTCAGATGGTTCATTGTCAGACTCATACATTCTACACACGAATGTATAGTCGTGTTGTTGCCGCTTTCCCCAACGACTTCAGAAATTCTGATGGAATTTTATCAATACCTTCTGCCTCGATAGATCTCAATTCTTTCAAACCCCTTTTAAGTTCTGCGTTTGATACTGGATCCCCTATGTTTTCTGTATCTACTCTTGTTTCTTCTTTATCAAATTCATCAAACAAGCCCTCCCCCTAATAGAGGACTTCATTTCCTTTTTATTTCTTCACATTCTGCATGCATCCATTTCACCTTATCATCTCTGTACATCTGTACATTCCTAAGTTACTTGTAATTCTATATCCTTGTAAATTTTTGTACTTCCTTCTTTCATCGAACAAGTGAATTATTTCTACTGTTATCCCTGGTTTCTTCATAGTTACCTGCTTTTTATCTACGTTTTTCTTTCAGTTTCTG
This sequence comes from Schistocerca gregaria, assembly GCF_023897955.1. NCBI lineage: Eukaryota > Metazoa > Arthropoda > Insecta > Orthoptera > Acrididae > Schistocerca > Schistocerca gregaria. The sequence continues at coordinate 420,869,542 of NC_064921.1, read as the reverse complement.
TGATTGCCCCTTTCAGGTTTGTCCAGTCCTCTTCAAATGAACTGTCTACTAAACTATTCCTTGCCGCTGTATCTATAGCCTCAGAGAATTTCAAGCGCATCTCTTCATTACTTAGTACTTCCGTACGCTATCCCACTTCTTTGCGTATTTATTCTTCCTGACTAATATCTTAAACTTACTACCAAATAGACTGCTCCCGGTCACGCTTTAAAATCCAGTACCTTATTTCGAAATGTCTGCCTCACTATAATGTAATCTAACATAAGTCTTCTCGTACCTCCCGTCCTTTTCCCGGTATACCGCCTCCTCTTGTAATCTAGAACAGAGTATTTGCTATTGGTACTTGATATTTATTGTAAAGTTTAGTTAGTCCTTCTCTTCTCCCATTCATAGTGACAAGCACGTATTCCGGGGGAACCCTTTATTCTAATTCTTTCTAATCACCTGTAAGTATTGGATATTCATCTCCCATTTCGTAATGAATTACCCCATCAATATCCTCATACACTTTCTCTCTCTCTTCATCTTCGGCTGGCGACGTCAGCGTGTTTACTTGAACTATCGTTGTTGGTGTGTGTTTGCCGTCGATTCTAATGAGAACAACCCTATCACTGAACTGTTCACAATAACTCACTCTCTGCATTACTTTCCAATTCCCAGCGAGTCCTACTCCTGTTATACCATTTTCTGCTGCTGTTGATAGCACCCTTACCCATCTGACCATAAATCATTGTTTTCTTTCCATTTCACTTCACTGAGCCTTAGTATTTCCCTTTTAAGATTTTCTAGCTTCCCTATCACTTTCAAACTTCTGACATCCCATTCCCCGGCTCGTAGAACGTAATTTTTTTCATTGGTTGTTCAAAATTTTTCTCATGGTTACCTGCCCACCCCTCTTCCCCCGGCAGCCACATCCCAGAGATCCGAATGGGGGACTAGTCCGGAATTTTGGCCAATGGAGAGATCATCACATTTTTAGTTACAGGCCATACGCTCTGAGGTTACACGTTATGTGCCTTTAATGCAGTGGTTTCCATTGCTTTATGCATCTTCATGCCTTTGGGGGCAGTTTCCCACACCAAGGACAAGACAGTGCCCTTAACTTTTCTCCTCTCCTCCTCTCTCTTTGGCAAGTCCGTTAGCAGAACTAGAGTGACTTCTTATGCCGGAAGTCGTCGTCCGCCATTGCTTTTTATTCAAAATTTAACGGTAGCGCGATTTGAACCCGGGACCGACACCTTTTTGATTTCAAATCAAAGACGTTACTCTCATTGTTTTCGTGGTCTGGTCTGGGCGGAAGTCATGTGACATCACTTGAAGTTCACCTCTGAAAATTTCACTGAGTTTAAATAAATATATAACACGATGAGCTGCTATGCCGGCCTCCTAGACACGGGAACCAACACCCTGGCTAGCACAGGTGAAAGAAACTCTGGCCTTTATTTGAGGAATGAATTCCTGATAATATACATCTGGAGGACAGCATTAGTGTGGAACTGAATAAGAGACAGTGGAGAGACCAAGAAAAGAAGATTCGGAGCATTTCACACGTGGCGTTAAAGAATAGAATATAGAAATGGCAAGGTTCTCCGAAGTCTCAGACATAAATGCAGCATTTAAAAAAACAATGACAGAAGGAGGGACATAATTATTGGACATGTCTTAAGGGATCCGGTAATAACAAGACAACGACTGAAACATATTCAAACATAACTGAGGTCTTTTCTGATATGTGATACACTGACTGGGAAAGGTTAGCAAAGAAGAGGAATAATGATGCCATGCCGTATCAACACTGATGATCAGAAAACTTGGTCGTACTTGTTAGATAAGGAAATTAGTCGACTTGCTTAAGTAGCTTACTATTTAACACGCAATCCAATTCTTCCCCGCGCTAGTAAGACCCAAGTTATCTTTGTTTCAGATTTCTTAGGTTAATTTCTTTTTGTTACCGTTTATTGGTTTATTTACATTTTATTTAAAGCTAGGGTTTTATTTATTTTTACACTATATTCTACTCATGTAACTTTATCGATTCTACTTACGTGAATTCACGATGTTTTTCACTTTCAACCGCAACAGCTGAATCAGCAGCGTAATTCAGAACACACCTTTTTCCACCATAAATTAAATTTCCTATTTCGCAAGATTCTCTAATTTTTCGAGTATTCTTCTGCATATACGGATTAAAAGTAGTTGCTGATTACACATTCGTTTGCCGGACCCTTCTAGGCAGGTAACGCAGTGCTTGTATGTTTCTCTTGAATAACTCGAAACTCGAGGCCTCTAACGAAAACGTATTCCAGTGAAAAATTTAACTTCATTAAATTTCCTAAAAAAACCGTCCTATTCATTTTTGTGTACACGTATAGTTCGCTCGTAGCTAACGAGAGAATATTGAAACCTTGCGCGTGGTTTTTGAAGCACTGCAGGTTCCAGAAAAAGACATCGGTAGCTGAATCACCCTGTGTACCTTATGAAGACTGATAATAACACCAAACAAGAACAAAACTAATACATTCTTGTGGCCATTCTAACTGTCAGAGAGAACTACAACTTCAGTCTTTTACATACCTGTCGATGGCGTACACGTGTACGAAATTTCATTGACATTCGACAGACAATGTATTTTACATCCGATCAGATACCTTTTTTTTTTGTAAAAAATGCCAGCCTCTGTGGCCGAACGGTTCTTGGCGCTTCAGTCCGGAACCACATGGCTGCTACGGTAGCAGGCTCGAATCCTGCCTCGGGCATGGATGTGTGTGATGTCCTTAAGCCGTCGGCACACGGACCGTGCCGAGCTCAACGTGCTGCTGAACGCTCAGGAACGATGCGACTTGTGCATACGGTACGTGGGCCCCAACGTGGTATACGCGATCGCAACGCACTCCAGCGGTAGTTGAGGGCTGCTTCTACTTCATAATCACACTGTTTGCTCAACGGGCGCGCGTAAAATTCTCACGCTAGCTCTATTAAAACGCACATTTCCTCCGTCGTCCACGAAAAGGAAAGTACCATGTCCAATCAATAAGGACACAGGCTTATAAAAGTTCCATTACAAACAGTGCATTACAAATTTGGAATATTTCTCCGCATAAGATAAACATTATGTCATCATTCCCCCATTTTAGTAAAACTCCAAGGTCAGTCTTACATGATCACTTGTCCGACGCAGTAGCAGAATATTTGCAACATATGAATTACGAAGCGTAAAAGAAAAAGGTGCAAAATGTCTTTAAACAAGTATCGCAAGCTGTCCTGTAGATTGAGCCAATCGAAGAAAGTCACCTCTCAAAAGAAGGTGAACTTATATATACATAAAGTCAGATATTATAGTGAATGCTTATATTAAACTGATAATAAAGTATCAGTACCTAATAAAAACGCGAACGTTAGGAAAAAAACTGGAAGGATCAAGACGCGAACCACTGCCCCAAGAAACAACTCTCCATAGTCAAGTGACGCTACTTATTACGCTCAACCAACATCACACCTTCCGTGACTAATCGTATTGTGTTACCTCTTGCTGAAAACCTTAACCGTAGTAATGTTACTAATTGAAATTGAATTATAAAAAATTGTACCAAGAACAAGATGTTTTGGGTGGATCTTCAGTGTGTCGCTGCCTTCAAATAGCTTACTCTCATAATACACAATTTACAGTAACTCTTTTGCCACGAATATGATGTTTCTGATTATTTTATTGGAACGAATCACACAGTTACCAGCGGTTTTTCTAGTGATTCTCAATTTGCTGGTGCTCAGAATCGGCAACTCTGTACTGAAGGGACATGGCGTGCTTGTGACGTAGGTGGCGTTGTGCCATCTCATTGGTCAACGCTCAGACGCACGCTCAGAATATCTGACATGCCAGATATTTCTCTGCACGTTCGGAAAGACTGCCGAGCGTGCTGTTCCACGCTATGACGTCAGAAACTCGGTACGCTCAACGCTCAACGTTCGAATGCACGGCCCGTGAGCCGACGGCTTTAGGTTAGTTAGGTTTACGTCGTTCTAAGTCTAGGGGACTGATGTCATCAGATGTTGAGTCCCATACTGCTTAGAGCCTTTTTTGTTTAAAGAAAACGAAGTCGTTGAAGCATTTACGCTCTGACAGAGAGGGCGGTAATTAGAGTGCTGCGCCAGCGGGCGAGAGCTGGAAGCCTTCCAGGTCGGCCGCGGCTCCAGAGGGCGCGTGTCCGCGCACGCCGGATGCCGGCAGTAGAACAGTAGGCAGCCAGCCGGCAGTCCACAGCCGGCGCTGGGCTGAGGCTGGGCAGCAGAGCGCCTGCCGGCCATCGATCCCGCCACACACGGACCGTCCCGTACCAAGGCGGCCTTTCATGTTCGCTGCATCCCTTCTGCACAGGCCACATGCATCTCACCGTCCTCCTACACGGTTTCTCGATGTATCGTAGCCAGCCCTGAGCACAGTGTGTAAGGCTCTTCCTCATCTCGTCATTATTAAATTCATTTAGCGGTCATGATTTTTAATCATGGCTATCGCAATTTCTTTAATATGAGGCGAAGAAGTTACATAGAAGCATAACAGCGCATTTTTGCACTGAAACTGATAGATACACTACTGACCATTAAAATTGCTACACCACGAAGATGACGTGCTACAGACGCGAAATTTAACCTACAGGAAGAAGATGCTGTGATATGCAAATGATTAGCTTTTCAGAGCATTCACGCAAGATTGGAGCCGGTGCTGACACTAGGAAAGTTTCCAACCGATGTCTCATACACAAACAGCAGTTTACCGGAATTGCCTGGTGAAATGTTGTTGTGATGGCTCGTGTAAGGAGGAGAAATGCGTACCATCACTTTTCCGACTTTGATAAAGGTCGGATTGTAGCCTATCGCGACTGCGTCTTATCGTATCGCGACATTGCTGGTCGTGTTCGAGATCCAATGACTGTTAGCAAAATACGGAATCGATGGTTTCAGGAGGCTAATACGGACCGCCGTGATGGATCCCAACAGCCTCGAATCACTAGCAGTCGATATGACAAGCATCTTATCCGCATGGCTGTAACGGATCGTGCAGCCACGTCTCGATTCCTTAGTCAACATATGGGGACGTTTGCAGGACAAAAACCATATGCACGAACAGTTCGACGACGTTTGCAGCAGCATGGACTATCACCTCGGAGACCATGACTGCGGTTACCCTTGACGCTGCATCAAAGACACGAGCACCTGCGATGATGTACTCAACGACGAACTGGGTGCACTAATCACGAAACGTCATTTTTTCGGATGAATCCAGGTTCTGTTTACAGCATCATGATGGTCGTATCCGTGTTTGGCTACATCGCTGTGAACGCACATTGGAAGCCTGTATTCTTCCTCGCCATAGTGGCGTATCACCCGTCGCGATGGTATGGCGTGCCATTGGTTACACGTCTTAGTCACCTCTTGTTCGCATTGACGGCACTTTGAACAGTGGACGTTACATTTCAGATGTGTTACGATCCGTGGCTCTACCCTTCATTCGATCCCTTCGAAACCACTATATTTCAGCAGGATAATGCACGACCGCATATTGCTGGTCCTGTACGGGCCTTTCTGGATACAGAAAATGTTCGACTGCTGCCCTGGCTAGCACATTCTCCAGATCTTTAACCAATTGAAAACGTCTGGTCAATGGTTGCCGAGTAACTGGCTCGTCACAATACGCCAGTCACTACTCTTGATGAACTGTGGTATCGTGTTGAAGCTGCATGGGCAGCTGTACCTGTACACCCCATCCAAGCTCTGTCTGACTGAACGCCCAGGCGTATCAAAGCCGTTATTACGGTCAGAGGTGGTTGTTCTGGGTACTGATTTCTCAGGATCTATGCACCCAAATTGCGTGAAAATGTCATCACGTGTCAGTTCTGGTATAATACATTTGTCTAATGAGTATCCGTTTATCATCTGCATTTCTTCTTGGTGTAGCAATATTAACGTCCAGTAGTGTAATAAACGGAGTGATTCATCTGAAGTCCAAAAGGAGATGATCGTTGTCTTTAGGGTCAAGTGTGGGAGCATTTCCGAAAAGTCTAGGTTTGTGAACGGTCACCATGGTTGAAGCATGCCGTGTGTGGCAAAGTAGCGCTACGCAAAACTGGGACCGAGGTGACTGTGGTGCACCACGGGCCATAGACGATAGGGGCTGAAAGACAGCTGCGGAGATGTGAACAGACGATAGAAGTGCAACTGTTGAGCAACTGGCAGTCGAGGTGCATCGAAGCGCTACCAACAGCGTCTATTCAACGAACGTTCTGCTAACGTCACTGCGTATAGGCCTCGCAGCAGGCGCCCCTACTAACGGCTGTTCATCAGCGACGGAGGCTGGTATTTGCACGCCAATATCTCAACCGGATGTCCGCTGAGTGGCGACAAGTTGCCTTTTTAGAGGAAACTCTTTTAATGCTACCTCGAGCAGATGGTTGTTGGCGTGTATTTATGGCTAGGAATATCTCAGAGCAAACACTCTGTTAATAATTGGCAATCAGTGCTGTACAATCGCAATAAAGCCATGAGATGTTCAATTGACTCTTATTAGAACATGTTACGGGTTTCGGGATTACACCCATCTTCAGACATCACAAACTGCAAATCCTTACTAGCTAACCAGCTGTACAGCCTTGAAAACTCAAGGAAGTATCCAATAACATATGATGAGTTATAGTCATATGTTACTGGACACTTCCTTGAGCTGTCAAGGCTGTACGTCTGGTTGGTTAGGAAGGACTTGAAATTTGTGATGTCTGAAGATGGGTGTAATCCCGAAACTCGTATTATGTTCTAATAAAAGAGTCAATAGAACATCTCATGACTTTATTGCGATTGTACAGCATTGGTTGCCAATTATTAACATAAAAATGATCGCAGGCCTCAGACGAGATTTTATGTCCTGTATGTCAAACAATCTGTAACAATCGCCAGAAGGGGCCAGGCTGGAGGACAGGGCGTTATGGCATGAGGAATGTTTTCATGGCATTCACTGGGTGGTATCGTCATTGTGGAAGGCACATTGGCTCAACACGAGTATGTATCTATTCTTGAGGACGATGTCCACCCCTACATCCATTTGTTTTTCCTCGGTGCGATATTATATACCATCACGAGAATGCAACGTGTCACCCACCTTGCAGTCTCCGTAAGTGGCTCGCTAAGCATCACAGTTTATTTCCTGTACTCCCCTTGTGTTCAGACTCCCCGGATTTTGACCAAATCGAGTATCTGAGGAACCATCTCAACCCTAAACTGAGAAAGCTAGCGCTGCTGGACAAGCCACTCGAAACAGCATGGTTCCATATCCCTACTGATACCTTCAAGAATTTCAATGACTTCCTGGACGTCTCGCGGTACAAAACGTGATTTTATTGAGGTCTTTGATAGGTGATCACATTAATGTGATTGGACAGTGTATCATGTATTTGGTTGTATTTTGTGCTTAATAAGAGGTACAGGAAATTAATGTCTCTGCTATATCAGTTACCACCCACACTTGCGATTGACTTATAATACTGGTTTCATTCCGGTTTTTGTGCTTCGTAAAATTTCCCATGACGTTTACTGAATACTGAAAAAAAATTTAACAGCTAAAATACACTACTCTAAAATCAAAAGGAGGAGACAGATAAAGTTTCATAACATGTTAACAACTCGGTGGAAATGAATGAAAGTGCGGAACATATTGCCACAAGTCTGCCACTCATGCACACTAGACTGGACGTCACATGGCGTGCGATCAGCGTGAGCACAGCGCTTGCAATATGAGGAGGGATTTGCAGGAACGGGAAAAGGCGGTGTGTTTCAATCAGTTACTGTGCACTGCGGCGGAGTTCTCCGTTACAGTTCGCTCGGAGAAACATCTGAATTTCTTCAAACGGAGAAAAATTTTCGAGGAATTGGAAGAAGGATGAAGTGTGAGGAGTGTACCTAGGAATTTAGTATTGTTCACAGCATTGATTCACATGTTTGTGAAGCATTCCGAACCTTTAGCGCTGCTCCCCGACGTAGACCGGGTGGCTGACGACTAGATGACAGCTACGTTGTACAACAGGCAAGAATAGATCTACGTCAAAAGCGGGAGCTATTGCAATCACATATGAACGGGCTGAAAAGCGAGCAATCTCTCGCCCCACAGTGGCGTAGTACTGGATGGAGGTGGTGTCTTTACCCGACGATCAGTAAGTCGTATTCCGTTGACACCCGCATATCGTCCGCATCGTGTGCGATGGTGCCAAGCGCGCACCGAATGGACCAACGAAGAGTGGGATCACGCTCTTTCCTCGGTTGAAAGCAGAATCAGTCTGAGTAGTGATTCTGGATGTACTGTCATATGGCGAGAGGTGGGAGCACGTAGTGCATCCCGGAACAACTGTCGATCTTGATCGTTTTCGTTCAAATGGCTCTAAGCACTATGGGAGGTCATCAGTCCCCAAGACTTAGAACTAAGCAAACCTAACTAACATAAGGACATCACACACATCCATGCCCAAGGCAGGGTTCGAACCTGCGACCGTAGCAGCCGCATGGTTCCGGACAGAAGTGCCTAGAACCGCTCGGTCACAGCGGTCGGCCGATCGCTTTTGTGATCCAGATGTTGTGATGGGTAAGGGATAATGTTGCATGGGTGAACTGAAAATCTTTGAATGCGGTACACTCATCGGTCAACTCTATTGCTTTCCTGTGTACGTCTTTTCAATGGTGAATTCGTCCCTGACTTCAATTATGTGGATGACGCTGCATTCAACAGCGAGGTGGAGGGGATCTTGGAAAGAGAGGGTATTCGACGAATGCACTGGCCTGCCCATTCCCCGACTTCTCAATTCCGCCGAGTACTTTTGGGATGCGTTGGGAGGCGTATTGTAGAACGTCCGCAAGCACCAATGAACATCCAGCAGTGGTTAACTGTACTGGTGAAGGAATGGGACGCACTACCAAAGGAGCTCCTTACCAAAATGTTAGTCAGAATGATAACACGTTGCACAACTTGTATGGCCGTACGCGGTCATCAGACACCCTATTCAGTACCTTTTAAGTGTACAAGGGACCATAACAGCTCGGGGTAACTTCAGTGTAGTTTTTCGGTAAGTGATATTACTTGGCAGTGACACATCATGCGAAAGTTACTGTCGTCTTTAAGTTTAGGACACCTGTATACTTATGTTTTAACTATCTTGAATGTAAAATATCGTATGAATACGAAAGGAAAATGAAGATTCTGTTGAACAGATTTTGAATTATCTATGAAACAAGTAACAGAACACTAAGAATATAGCAGGCCGCTGTGGCCGAGTTGTTCTAGGCGCTTCAGTCCGGAACCGCGCTGCTGCTGCGGTCACACGTTCGAATCCTGCCTCTGGCAGGTTAGTTAGGTTTAACTAGTTCTAAGTCTGGTGACCTCCGATGTTAAGTCCCATAGTGCTTAGAGCCATTTGAATCATTTACGAACTAATAATATAATGCGGAAGAGACGCGACTAAAAACGAAGAGAGGACGTTGAAAGAGGTTTCTTAGAGTGGTGAAGAGATGTAAAAGAATAGATAAAATATGAACACAAGATATTCAAAAGGAATTGAAAAATTAGCGAAAGAATAACTGTATGAAAAGAAAAACGAAATAGAGTGGCATCTACAGTAAATGGGTCCAGAAGGCCTATCACGTGAAATACAGAACTTTAAATAAAAAGGAAAAAAAGGCCCTCGTAGACCGAGGAAAAAGATGGAAACAGTGTCACGCTAGGCCACAAGGAAAAGATTTGAGGTATAAGTGCAGATATTTTTATTGGTGACTGCAGACAATGTACCGAACTACATTGCATCAGTATTTACTACATTTGCAGACTAATAATTAAAGCTGCTATGAGTAGTATGTTTTTAGGATGGTATCTGCCTCCAAGTACATGCGGCAAGAGCAAGCCATTAGTGCTTTCCTTTTGGCCTGGGCAGCACGTCAGCTGGAGACAAAACGGTTAATCTATACTGAAAGGCGCAATACACTTGGTAATGCAGCTATGACGCTGCAGAAACAAGTCAGATAGTAAATTATGTTACGTGTTTGCGGGAACACTGTCAGACGCAGAGAAAAAACACGTTAACACGCTGAAGAGATAATATTAAGATACTACTCCTCACTATGTCTGCACTTATATCCCTAATGCGTCACATATAAACTTCAACACAGCTGCTTCGGTATATGATGTACAAAGTGGGTTAGAATGGAGTTTTCAAACGACCGCTTCTTCCGTATCCTCATCGCCTTGAACGGCAACACTGTGGCTAGAGTTCACTAATGAGAAGCTCCCATTAATCGCCACGCTACCAAATCCTTTAACTAGCCATACACTACAGTCGAACGACTACTCCTTCCGTTTGTTCTACCGGGGTCTTATTGCTTACCGGCTCTCACGGTAGTACCGGAAACAACCAAAGCGCCCTACTGAGACCTCCAAGTTACACGCTTGCTGGCCGGATACACTGACCAGCTGTATTAGACGGATGTACCTCCTTTCCTATTAGACATAACGATTTCAACAACACGTCGCTGTTATGAATCTTTTCGAACTAGTTCCTTGATCTAGCAGGAAACCGCACGAACTCACAATCCTACCATAAGAAGACAACCTAGGCAAACCATAAATGTTTACCTAATGGACTGCTTTGTCATGTGATCTCTTCCTGGCAAAGAAAGAATGACATGACATAGTACGATGTGTAGCACGGCTGTTCAAGTCAGATTGGAAAAATTGTTACGGTATATGTCTAAATGCAACTGTCCAGCCGTTGGCTACTCAATGATGTTATTGTCTTCTTTCACCAGAACTTTCATTCAGTTACAGGATGTATTATAATACTGCGTGATTCCAGCGAAGTTATTGACAGTGTTGATTTCAATGTTTTACTTAAGAAAAATGAAGCGGCTGGATTTCTTACAGGGTGCAATGATGTGGTTTGACGTCTGCCTTAAAATAGATCTGTGGCTCTGAGAAGTCATGGCAGAAACTAGCACTCTTTAGAGAGTTCAGTCCTTGCTCCACTGCTTTTCTCGCCGTCTATCAATGACATTTAATCTCTGCAACATTCTTGTAGCTACCACTTACATGCTGACGGCATCCAGTTTCACCAGACCTCCAGCCTAAGAACATTCATTCCTGCTGCCACATCAGGTATGAATGACGACCTCCTTTCAGTATGACTATGGGTATGCCCTGGGTCTTAACCGTAACAATATGTTGTCAGAGATCATTCAAATATTATACCAAAAGTTGACCAATGAACCCCTCCGTGAATCAATTTCTACTACACTCTTGATCGAATCTAACCAGAAAGAACTACAAGATCTCGGATTTTTCTTGGATGAGCATTTACACTCGGAAGAATAAACTGCCACAGCATGCAGGAAATCTCTCCCTTGCCTACATACAATTAAAAAAAATTAAGAAGTATTTATATCCCAAAGAAAACAATAGTGCAGTACTTCATCCTGCCAAATCTGTACGACTGTGATGTTGCTCAAAATAATACAAATAATAATAACTCCAGGTGACTCGAGTTATCCATGAATGCATGTTAGTAGCATCCGTTCTTTGATCATATGAGTCCTCCCTATACTCAATGCAAATGATGTCCTCAGGACCTCTACTTGTACTGATGTATTAAATACCTGTAACTTCAACGTAAGATTTGATGTGTCTGGTAATCTGATGGCCTGGTGCCTTCGCTGAACCTACCTTTAACATTAAATCTTTCTCCTTCTAACTTCGTCGCTTCAACTGTCCGACTGTGGAACACAGTATTCACCAACCAACGTCTTACCTAAAACCTCTATACATTCAACAGCTTCGCCAGTTATCATCTAAGTAGCCTGCTCTCAGCATATCTCAGCGGTCTTTCTTCCGTCCAACAGTGACCTAGCATTTCTGCAACATTGCCAACACTACCCCAGCTTCCCTCATCCCTCTCTATTTCTGTTTTCTTTCGTCTGTCCCACTCGCTAATCTTTAGTATTTTTCATACTCTACTTCGGGCCAGTCTTCTTTTTCTCCAAACTGATTCGTTCTATACAGTAGTCTTAGATTACTGTTAGAAGTGAACATTAACGTATCAAGGAAGTAACTTAACACAAAGTTGATGAGACTGACATTTATTAAATAGGATATCTTTATCACTGTAACTATTATCATTCTCTTATTATTATTATCATCGTATTGACCAACTAGTGTCAAAATACAACCACAGTTCTTCTATAATTATTGCTTCATGTTTCTCATGTACTTCATCTTTTTTTCGTGTCTTCTTTTCCTTTCTTCTGTCGTTGTTGATTCTGACTGCTTATTTATTCTGCCTTGAAAGCTTACTAAATATGAGAATTCTATTCTTAAGAAACGTTTCTGATTCTTTGCTGTTTCTTCATAGTTATTTATTTACTTCTGTAATTCATGCTAAAGTCGACTTCTTTTTCCATAAATACGGATGTGCTTGTTTCGTCGGCCAGTTCACATTCATTCGGTACAGGTATACTTCGCTTTATCATCATGTCTGATTTCTTGCTGTATGTTTTAGCAGAAATCTTTTTCCAGCCATCTATACTTTGTATTCCGCCAGTAATTTTTTTTAATAAGCATCCTTTAAAGTATCTCTAATCCCTCCAGGTTGTAGGACATCGTTAAGCAATCACATGCACATAAACACTCTGACCTCACTGCTAGGGAAGTTTTCTATTCATAGAGATAGACTTCTTGCAGATATGTTTTGTTAAGCGATAATCGCTTCCCCTTTATTTAAGTCCTACACCTACTGCAAATTTTTCTATTCCTTTTTGCTCTGTGGTTTCTCCAAAATATTTAAATTCACTAACTCACACTATTTTATTTATTTTTGTTTGTATGGGTTTTGGCAATTTTTTATAATTGTCATTAATTCTGTTTTATCAGTTGGAATTCTGATATCATGGATACTGGATATTCTTACTTGAATAACTGCTTCTGTCACATATTTTGAAAGTATAGTAAAATCGTCTGCAAAAGCCACGTAGTTTACTTTTAATTCCATTCGATATTATTTCCAGAATTACAATTATATTACTAATTATTATTATTATCAGTTTTCCCTACCGATTTAACACAGTTTTGTAACGGCTACCTCATTTATCATTATTAAAAGTATTATTATATTCCTTTCTCAGACGTTACGTCTGGTTAAAAATGGAATGTGATGCGGACCTTGTCAAGCGTTGCTTCCTTTTAACTGTGTGGTATATGTTACATTGCATTTAGGAACTTTCAGGTAATTGAACATGTATCAATAATTACAGATTTCTGTAATTGTATATATACGTTTGGATGTAGCTGTATTGCGTTGATGTACTGGTGAATATTGTGTGGTAAGACTCCTGTAGTTGATAGTATAATTGGTATGAGGTCAACTTTATCCTGATGCCACATGTCCTTGACTTCCTCAGCCAGTTGGATGTATTTTTCAATTTTTTTTCTCCTGTTTTCTTCTGTATATTTGTTGTATTGGGTATAGATATTTCGATTAGTTGTGTTAATTTCTTCTTTTTATTGGTGAGTATGACGTCAGGTTTGTTATGTGGTGTTGTTTTATCTGTTATAATGGTTCTGTTCCAGTATAATTTGTATTCACCATTCTCCAGTACATTTTGTGGTGCATACTTGTGTGTGGGAACGTGTTGCTTTATAAGTTCATGTTGTATGGGAAGTTGTTGATGTATTCTTTTTGCTACATTGTCATGTCTTCTGGTGTATTCTGTATTTGCTAGTATTGTACATCCACTTGTGATGTGGTGCACTGTTTCTATTTGTTGTTTGCAAAGTCTGCATGTATCTATTGTGGTATTGGGATCTTTAATAATATGCTTGCTGTAATATCTGGTGGTTATTGTTTGATCCTGTGTTGCAATCATGAATCCTTCCGTCCCACTGTATATATTGTCTTTTCTTAACCATGTGTTGGATGCGTCTGTGTGGCTGTGTTAGATGATACAGGTGCTTGCCATGTAGTGTTTTCTTTTTCCAGTTTACTTTCTTCGTATCTGTTGATGTTATGGGATCTAAAGGGTTGTAGAGGTGGTTATGAAATTGTAGTGGTGTAGCCGATGTATTTATATGAGAGATTGCTTTGTGTATTTTGCTGGTTTCTGCTCGTTCTATAAAGAGTTTTCTTAAATTGTCTACCTGTCCATAATGTAGGTTTTTATTTTGTCGGTGATTCCCCTTCCTCCTTCCTTTCTGCTTAATGTGAATCTTTCTGTTGCTGAATGTATGTGATGTATTCTATATTTGTGGCATTGTGATCGTGTAAGTGTATTGAGTGCTTCTAGTTCTGTGTTACTCCATTTCACTACTCCAAATGAACAGGTCAATATTGGTATAGCATAAGTATTTATAGCATTTGTCTTGTTTCTTGCTGTCAATTCTGTTTTCAGCATTTTTGTTAGTCTTTGTCTATATTTTTCTTTTAGTTCTTCTTTAATATTTGTATTATCTATTTCCATTTTTTGTCTGTATCCTAGATATTTATAGGCATCTGTTTTTCTCCATCGCTTCTATACAGTCGTTGTGGTTGTCCAATATGTAACCTTTTTGTTTAGTGTGTTTTCCTTTGACTATGCTATGTTTCTTACATTTGTCAGTTCCAAAAGCCATATTTATAACATTGCTGAATACTTCTTTATCTTCAGTAATTGGTTGAGTTGTTGATTTGTTGCTGCGAGTGGTTTTAGATTATCCATGTACAGCAAATGTGTGATTTTGTGTTGGTATGTTCCAGTAATATTGTATCCATAGTTTGTATTATTTAGGATGTTGGATAGTGGGTTCAGAGCAAGGCAGAACCAGAAAGGACTTAATGAATCTCCTTGGTATATTTCACGCTTAATCTGTATTGGCTGTGATGTGATATTATTTGAATTTGTTTGGATATTAAGTGTGGTTTTCCAATTTTTCATTTCTATTTTTAGGAACTGTATCAATTTAGGATCTACTTTGAATATTTCCAATATTTGTAGTAACCATGAATGGGGTACACTATCAAAAGCTTTTTGGTAATCAATGTATGCGTAGTGTAGCGACCTTTGTTTAGTTTTAGCTTGATATGTCACCTCTGCACCTATTATCAGTTGCTCTTTACATCCTCGTGCTCCTTTGAAACAGCCTTTTTGTTCTTCATTTATAATTTTGTTCTGTGTTATATGTGATATTAATTTCTGTGTAATGACTGAAGTTAATATTTTGTATATTGTTGGTAGGCATGTTATGGGACGATATTTAGCGGGGTTTGCTGTGTCTGCTTGATCTTTAGGTTTCAGATACGTTATTCCATGTGTAAGTGTATCAGGGAATGTGTATGGGTCTGCAATGTAACTGTTAAATAATTTAGTTACATGTGAATGTGTTGAGGTGAGGTTCTTTAGCCAAAAAATTTGCTATTTTATCTTTTCCAGGGGCTTTCCAATTGTGCGTAGAATTAATTGCTTGGGTGACTATTATTATTATTATTATTATTATTATTATTATTATTATTATTATGTACTGCTAAAGTACTACAAATATTTTAACGTTAACTTTTAAGGAAATGTCGTTAGTTGTAAAAGAGTGCTTGAACGCCCTGGTCTTCTCAGGCTAAGCAAATATATATGCAGACATAACTAAACAAATATTTATAGGTTACGTTGGTTTTTACCTGTAAGCGTTTTTCCCTCTCCCTCCTTCTTTATCGTTAATGATTGAGTACACTAAATAGGGCATGGACTGCTAGCACTGCTCTGATCTGCTTTAGTATAGATACTCACATGCGGAGTGACGCCGCTGGTGCCTCTGGCGTGGTTTGCTTAAGTCAGCGACTGTGCTATAATTGGCTGAGTGGGCACCGGGCCAGCGGGACTCCTCACCCCCCTCCGCCTCCCCCTCCCATTGTTGATTTACCCTTTCAGTTGCGGGGGCGGCCTTCCCCCGTGCGATAAAAAGAGGCGGGCACGGACGCCTCTCGCATTTCCATTAACGTTATCGCGTTTATACTGGGCAGCCAGCGACACCTCTCAAATGTTTCATCAACGCGCAGCCGAAACTGTGTTAAGAGGAAGACTCGTTTCAGAGCGAGCAACTTGGTGAGGTCGCTAACGAAACTCCAGTACACATACAATTGCTTTCGACTGTAGGTAGCTAGTGAAATAGATTATAATGGGTGCAGCTATATGAACGAATACATCTGAACACCTATTACCTGTTTATGGTGCAAGTAATTATGTCATTTTATGTTTCTGAAACTCCTAGCTTTTCTTCTGCCTCTAAAGAACATTGATTTACCACAAAAATAGCGAATTCTAGAAAACGACTAATTCTTGCGGATCTGGTATCAGAAAAAGGTGACCATACTACAGTGTGGGCCGTAAGTCGGTTGTCACTAGCAAATCCTTAGACACTATTTTGTCTAGCATAGTACTAGTGTGCAGTACTCGTAACTTAGTTGCCACTAGCAGTTTGAGATTATGTTTGTTGTCATCTGAGAAACAATGAATAGAAAATTAACATCAAAACAGTGCGTATTTGATTTGCGACCATGGTGTAAACATGAATTACAGTGGTGTTTCTGGATTGTTTGTGGAACATTTTTCAAACATCCAACCTCCATCTTGACAAGGGACTCACAAATTTAACTTTAGATTTAATGAGGCTGGATCGATTGCGTAGTTTCGTCGTTCGGGTAGGCCAAAGTCTATTACTACAGAAGAGATCTTAATGTTATTGAGAAATGTAGTGTGCGATCAGTAACTAAATCTCAAAAAAAGTCCAAGGAATATGGATTAACAAAAACAGGCCTACGGAGGACTCCTAAAAAGCTGAAATTGGGAGCATGTTGGCCCACTTTATTTAAGGCCTAAATGACAATTATCCGGACAGATGTGCATAAGCGTTCTTTGGAGCGACAAAGTGACTTTTAAGGTGAGTGAACAGACACAGAAGGGTGTGTTAGAATTCAGTGAATCCCAATACTGCGATGCAAACATATAAATTCCCTTGTCATGAGTGTATGGGCAATAATTTTCAGGAATCGCCTAATATACCTTTAATTTTTTAACAGTACGGTCAGGGATCCACTTGTATGAATATCAAGAGCTCAGATGGATAATCAGTTTTAACCAAAGAAGGGAAAGCAGAAAGGTGGAAGGAGTTTATAGAGGGTCCATACAAGGGCGATGTACTTGACGAAAATATTACGGAAATGAAAGAGGATGTAGATGAAGATGAAATGGGAGATATGATACTGCGTGAAGAGTTTGACAGAGCATTGAAAGACCTAAATAGAAACAAGACTCTGGGAGTAGACAACATTCCATTAAAGCTACTGATAACCTTGGGCGACCCAGCCCTGAAAAAACACTACCACCTGTTGAGCAAGATGTATGAGACAGGCGAAATAGTCTCAGACTTCAAGAAGAATATAATAATTCCAATTCCAAAGAAAGCAGGTGTTGACAGATGGGAAAATTACCAAACTATCAGTTTAACAAGTCACGGCTGCAAAATACTAACACGAATTCTTTAGAGACGAATGGAAAAATTGGTAGATGTCGATCTTGGGGAAGATCAGTTTGGATTCCGTTTAAATATTACAACATGTGAGGCAATACTACCCTACGACCTATCTTAGAAAATAGATTAAGGAAAGGCAAACCTACGTTTACAGCATTTGTAGACTTTGAGAAAGCTTTTGACAATGTTGACTGGAATACTCTCCTTCAAATTCTCAAGGTTGCAGTGGTCAAATACAGGGCGAGAAAGGCTATTTAAAATTTGTACAGAAACCAGATGGCAGTTATAAGAGTCGAGGGGCATGAAACGGAATCAGTGGTTGGGAAGGGAGTGAGGCACGATTGTGTCCTATCCCGGATGTTATTCAATCATTATATTGAGCAAGCAGTAAAGGAAACGAAAGAAAAGTTTTGAATAGGCATCAAAATCCATGTAGAAGAAATGAAAACTTTGAGGTTTGCCGAAGATATTGTAATTCTGTCAGAGACAGCGAAGGGCTTGAAAGAGCAGCTGAATGGGCAGTGTCTTGAAAGGAGGTTATAAGATGAACACCAACAAAAGCAAAACGAGGATAATGGAATGTAGTCGAATTAAATCAGGTGATGCTGAGGGAATTAGATTAGGAAATGAACCACCTAAAGTAGTAGATGATGTTTGCTATTTGGGGAGAAAAATAACTGATGATGGGCAAAGTAGAGAGGATATAAAACGTAGCCTAGCAATGAAAAAGAAAGAGTTTATGAAGAAGAGAAATTTGTTAACATCGAGTGTAGATTTAAGTGTCAAGAAGTCTTCTCTGAAAGTCTTTGTATGGAGTGTAGCCATGTATGGAAGTGAAACATGGACGATAAATAGCTTTGACAAGAAGGGAATAGAAGCTTTCGAAAATTGATGCTACAGAAGAATGTTGAAGATTAGATGGTGAGATCATGTAACTAATGAGGAGCTTCATTTTCAGTTGTGTGTGAATTCCTAAAGGACCGAACTACTGAGGTCATCGGTTCCTAGACTTACACGCTGTTTAACCTAACTTATGCTAAGAACAACACACATACCTATGCCCGAGGGAGGACTCGAACATTCTGCGGGAGCGGCCGCATAGTCTGTGACATGGCGCCTCAAACCGCGAGGCCGCTCCCCAGGGCTTAATGAGGAGGTATTTAATAATAGGACTTGGGAGAAGAGGAATTTGTGGCAGAACTTGACTAGAAGAAGGGATCGGTTGGTAGGACATATTCTGAGATATCAAAGGATCGGCAGTTTAGTATTCGAGAGCAGCGTGGAGGGTAAAAATTGTGGAGGAAGACCAAGAGATGAATACACTAAGCAGATTCAGAAGGTGTAGGTTGCAGTGGTTACCTGGAAATGAAGAAGCTTGCACAGAATAGAGTAGCATGGGTAGCTGCATCATACCAGTCTCAGGACTGAAGATCCCAACAATAACAACCTTCAGTTCTGCAATTTACCTAGATATACGCCAACAAATTGTATTAGAACTGGAAAATAGTTCGTTTTGTGAACAACTGCAGACTGCTAAGTAAAAGCTAATACGGCGGTAAGACAGAGGACTCTCGCATTATCGAATTCCCGTGAGGGACTTACCGAATGAAAACTTCGATGAATTGATTATGAGACGGGATATCATTGAATAGCCTCCACGATACTCAAATATTATATTAATGTATTTATCAGTCTGGGATGTAGTAAAAAGTGATGTTTATTCCTTGAAGATTAGTGATGTTGAGGTTTTGAAGCAACGCATCCAATCAGAATGAGAAAACCTACAGGTTCGGAAGATTTGCCACAAAATTTTTAAATTAGTATTGAAAATATGCAGTGTTTGTCAAGAGCACCATGTAACCCGTCGTTTGTGCGTTCATTGAACTCTACATGTATTTCTGTCTTGATAATAAATTTATATTTTCATTTGCTTAGTATCATTGCACTAACGCATTTTTGGCAACTGACTTATGGCCCACCCTGTAATGAGAATATTGCAGATTAATAACAATACTGTTTTAATATCTCGAAGAGAGTTGTTTCCAAACAAACGAACAAGAAATCTAATGCCATAAATGAAGGTTGTTCCTCCTCCTCCTTTTTAATCTCAAGATTACAGCATTTAAAAACTATCATTAAGATTATGTTTGGCTCCTCCTTTCTGTCGCATTTCGCTTTGTAATTGTGTCCAAGCACGGCGAATTTATAGCGTCAGCGATTGCCAAATCTTCCCTCCTCCCCACTCTCTCCCTCTTTCTCTCTCTCTCTCTCTCTCTCTCTCTCTCTCTCTCTCTCTCTCTCTCTCTCTCTCTCTCTTCACCCCCCTCCCCTCTCTCTCTCTCTCTCTCTCTCTCTCTTTCTTTAGGCCGTCCTCCTAGGTGACGTCTCTATCTACGGCTAGCCAGACCATAATAAACAATACACGAAAATCAATCACAAGAGTTCAGTGCCGTGCAACGTATAAGGATGTTTCCTTTGTAGGGTAAGGTGGATCTCTTCTCCCTAAAGCTCTCTATATAAATTAAAAACATAAAGAACTGAGGCTACTCAGAACAAACCCATTTGCTGCATAGAGCATAGTTAACACAGTACTCAAACAGTACACTCTCTTCAGTAAGAAGAGCGAATGGAGTGTAAAAGATTTAAAAGAAATACTCCCGGCAATCAGTCATTTCCAAACAGTAAGTAAATGTGGTGCAGAGCCACCCAAATGTGAAGCAGCCTGAACTCCTATATAGTTTTATACAAGCCGGAGATTCGAATCCGCCAAATCTTCGTGCGATACATCTTAATGCGCAAGGGACATCGTTCTGGACATTAAGGAATACCGATTTATACTCTTCTCATTTAATGTCGTTTGTGCATTGAGTGTCAATAAGGTTCGTATCATATGTGTGCTTCTTCAATGGTGATACACCAATTTTTTAAGGTAGTAGGACGCAAGATTGAATGTATCAGTGACTTTACCAAACTCATATGTGGTATTCACTGCTTCGTCTTGTGAAAAATAGCAGCTTCACTCCTATCGTTATCACTGTAAAAAATAAGATTGTCTTCCCAAAATGTTATGTAGATCCAAAATTAAGAAATAGTGAAGACTTTAATTTTTCAGGATTTATTTACATCAGTAGTTTTAGTAATAAGGTAACTGCAGAAGCATTGTACTCAATATCAGGGGAAAATATTTACTGAATTCCTTGTTGTACTTCCGTTGGTATATAACGTGGGAATCATTCGCCACAGATTACACAAGACCTTCCTTTATGTTTCATCAGTAACGTAACATTTACTTTATTTTCGTTGCTGGTAGTTCATTTTATACTTTGCATCGTATTTCTTCCCAAGATCTTACATTTACGTGTCTGGTAAGTCCCTTCTCTCGAAAATGCTTCCTACGAGATTTGTTGATATGGCAGATTTGCATACTGAATATTTCATGATGCCGCAATGGGATTGTCTCACGTAGATTCCACTTCCCTCGTACGGACCACTGCAGTTCTACATTCAGTCGACAGAGAACTTTCTTAGAATTGTCAGAGAATTCATCAACGATCCATTATGTTCTTCGCTGCAAATCGATTTTAAATTCAGCCTCACTGACAACCAATAATTGAACAAAGTCAAAACAGATGTATAGAGACCCATGTGTAAAGCGTTCTAAACTGAAATTATATCTGCTGATCTGACAGAAAATCTAAGCAGTTTCGGTATTGTTTAAAAACAGTAAATGGATGAAAGCTCTCTGGCGGCTCTGTTACTACAATTGCGTCACAACGGAATATGTCGAAGACAACGCCTAAATACTGAACACGATTTTTCAAAACAGCTTTACTGAGGAATATCATATTGGGAGCGCTTCTTTAAATCTTCACACAAAGATTAAAGTGACAGGCTAATGAAATGAGTGACCAAGGGGTATAAATATAGCCGACATGGCACGACAGAGGAAAGGTGACTGTACGATTCTACGTAGAGTCTGCGACAGAACTTGCTCTTCATCTAACACTACTGTGCCGTAGGTGAAAGTGAAATGATCATATAAAATTAATTGTTGGTAAGGCGGGTACCAGGTTGAGATTCATTGGGAGAGTCCTTAGAAAATATAGTCCATCAACAAAGGAGGTGGCTTACAAAACACTGGTTCGACCTATACTTGAGTATTGCTCATCAATGTGGGATCCGTACCAGATCGGGTTGACGGAGGAGATAGATAAGATCCAAAGAAGAGCGGGGCGTTTAGTCACAGGGTTATTTGGTAACCGTGATAGCGTTACGGAGATGTTTAGCAAACTCAAGTGGCAGACTCTGCAAGAGAGGCGCTCTGCATCGCGGTGTAGCTTCCTCGCCAGGTTTGGAGAGGGTGCGTTTCTGGATGAGGTATCGAATAAATTGCTTCCCCCTACTTATACCTCCCGAGGAGATCACGAATGCAAAATTAGAGAGATTCAGGCCCGCACGGAGGCTTTCCGACAGTCGTTCTTCCCGCGAACCATACGTGACTGGAACAGAAAAGGGAGGCAATGACAGTGGCACGTAATGTGCCCTCCGCCACACACCGTTGGGTGGCTTGCGAAGTATGAATGTAGATGTAGATGTAGATGTCGTTGTAGGAGTGAAGCATTCCCAGTAATTTGAAAAAGATGCGCCTGTTAGCTGACGTCAATACGTTGCTGATTTTTGGAGCATGTTTTATGCTCGTTTATTATGACATTCATGGAGACGGATTATTTCCTCTGCGCTAATCAACAAGGATTTCGCCAACAATGATCGTGTGAGACCCATTCCTCTCTGTTCATTCACGAGATGACGAAGGTAGTCAATTGCCGGCGCCCAGTCTGATGCCGTGTTTCTTGACTACTACAAGGCATTCTATACAGTTCCGCCCTGCGACGTAATTAAGTAACGCGCGCTTACAGAAAATTAGAACAATTTCCTGATTAAACTGAATTGTTCCTAACGAAGAGATCAGTCATTCTGAACGGAGAAAAATGATCTACCGTAACACTAACTTCATGTATGTCCGAAAAGAGTGTTATAAGACTATGACTTTTCACAATAAAGGTAAATGATCTAAAGGATAACGTCTAAGGTGCCACGAGGCTTTTTTACGGGTAATACTTTTCTATGAAAGATCGCAACGCTATAAAAACGCAGTGAAATGCAGGAAGAGCTTGGTACAGGTATTGACAGTTGATCCTCAATAAAAGCAAATGTAACGTACTTTTCATAAACAGGCACAAAGAAATGGAGGTAGTAACACCCATAAAATATCTAGGGGTATACGTACGGGGCGTTTAGATGTGGAACGGTCACATAAAACTAATCACAGTTAAGGCAGATGCCAGTCTGCGATTCAGTTGAAGAATCTTCTGGAAGTGTAGTCCACCTACGAAGGAAGTCGCTTAGAAACCCTTATTTCAACAAATGCAACTCGTCTCTCTAGGGTCCCTGTCTGGGGTACGTGCCACGCAAGGTCGATAGAGGAAGTAGGGAAGATGTAAAGAACATCAGCGCCATTCGTAAAGGGCCTTTAAGTATGTGCGAAAGTGTGACGGTGATGATCACCCAGGTCCAGCAGTATACGCTGAAAGTGAGGCGCTCTGCATGGCTGTTCGGTCACTGTTAAATTTCCGAGGTCTTACATTCCCGGAAGAGTCATCCAATATATTGATTGGTTCTACGTATATCTCGCGAAAACAATATGAACGTACCTCTAGAGAGATTCGAGCTCACGTGGAGGCTTACCAACATTCCTCCCTCGAACTATTCGCAACTGGAATAGGAAAGGGACTGACAGAAGTACTCGGCACCACACACCGAGCGGTGGGTTGCGGGTGTGAACGTACATGTAGATGCTTTGTTTCATTTGCGTACTGGACGCATCGTCATTGGTGTTATCTTCCAAAGAAGCTAAAAATTGTGAGAACTATGACTGGCATACTTTATACACAGTTGCAGATGTGTAGATTTGCATCGGTTGGGCTTTATACATAGGATGCTAGTGTTCTCATGTACATATATCAGTTGGGACAAGACCACTAGTTTAAGGTCGGGAAGACACAATGCTAGTTTACACTACATAAAATACTTAAAGATGCTTTAGATGTGCATATGTTATGTGATAGGCTGCGTCCAGGGGTAGGGGATACGTTCAAATTTCTTAGCAAGTAAAGCAACTCTCATTAAATATTCAAGTGCAGTTGCCGGAGTATCCATTTAAAATGGAAGAATGAAGACAAAACCGCGAGTGGGTATGACAAGATGGTTTCCCCCCCCCCCCTCAACCCCCCCCCCAAGCTCTACGGTGGAAGGCCTAGGTGGCTGAGCGGTTCTAGGCGCTACAGTCTGGAACCGCGCGACCGCTACAAGACGGCATTCAAAGCGAGTAATATGCTTACACATTGGAAAACAAGAGGCAGTAGATTACCTTGTAGATTATATAGGGCAGTCCAAAAAACAACAAAAACGGCTATATTAGCAAGTCAGTAGCATTGTTTTATTTTTGCTGCGCAGAGCATCGTGCAGTACCTTCATCTCCTACAAAATGGTGCTTGTTCAGGTTTGTTTTTTTGTTCATACTCTAATTTACACCTGAAATGAAATGTCAACTGCCTGCTTAGCATACTGAAAGTGTTTTGTAGAGTTATACAACAATGTATATGTGGAATTAGCATTGTGGCACTCAATGTGAGAGCTCACAGTGTTGTTTTAGGCATCTAGTGAAACTCCTATATTAACTGCACTCTTCCAGTAGCTGACAGTATTTCAGAATGCCTCTTTGTTTGTATGCTTGTCTGCTTACCATAGTATTCGTGCCAACTTATGTTGCATATAGTTATTGGCTTGGTTAAGTGCGAATTTTGCATAGTCTCATTTAAGCCTAAAAATGAAAAGCCAGCTCCCTTTTTTGTATGTCATTTTTTCTACTATGTGTTTCGTTACACTTCAGGTATCTAAATAACATAGGTGCAATTTCATTGAATCCACAGTCATATTTTAAGCATTAATTTTGACGTGTGTGTGTGTGTGTGTGTGTGTGTGTGTGTGTGTGTGTGTGTGTGTGTGTGTCTGCGTGAGAGTGTGCGTATGTATGTGCGGTAATAATGCTGAGACACTCGACATAAACTTCGCATTTTTCTGTTGCTGGCGTATCTGTAGAAGTGCAAATTACGTTGTGAGACGTGGTATTCATAATGCGTTTCATGGAACAGTTTAGATGTGGAAATATTAAAATACAGAGTCCATTGTGACCGACACCAAGTGTGGTACAGACATTGAGCTACGCGCTTTCACAAGCGCTGCTTGAAAATTAGATATCTAGTACCAAGTTACGCAGGTGTTGTTAATATCTTTATGTATTTGTGATAAATAATCGAATACTTTTGAACATGGGAACAATTTAAGCTATGTTCAGCTGAAGCTTACGTATTTTTGTCATGGAAATACTACAGTATTATTCAATAAATTTAGGTATTTTTTAACTTGGTGGGAATTTCATATCGTCCTAATACTTCTGAACATGGTCTCTTAGTGGCTACTCTAACGCTACATTCTCATCGACTGTTTCATTTCAATGGCCTGTAAATTACAGGGATGTGATTGTCTGTTTCGGTTTAATGGCCAACATCGTTTGATTGTGAATGACGTCATAGATAAGGCCGCACGGCTTGTCACGCAATGATGAGCTCAGAAATGAAAGGCGTGTAACTTGTGACGTTATGCGTTTGCTCCTGACTTGTATACAACCCAAAGGTTCCGATAACAACCCAAAAGTACTGATCACGAAAGCCTGTTGACCTACTCACTGTTATCCTGAGTCCATCACGCCATCTCTAGTTTGGCAGACACTGCGTACAGATAACTGTGCGATCCGTAGGTATGATGTTCATGCCTGTTGGATATGATGCTGATGCGGACGATTAGAGGTTCCTGCAAGCCAGAAATATGGCGATGAGCTGACCGTGCACTGCCCCTGGGCATACTGTCTTGCGATTTGGGCCTGAAGAGTTCGGGTGACGTTACACACACATAACAGCCACGATGTAGTTACACAGTTCTTCTTCTGTAGAAAAGGATTTTTTCTGTGCACATTTAAAATTAGCTCGCAGAAGGAGCAAACTTTTAATCAACATGTCCAAAAGGTATGAAAATACTAGACTACTAATTTGGGAGGTGTTAATGGTGTAGCACTTTCTGTTGTAGTCGGTGTAACAAATCGGGCAAAACTTTTCTAACACTAAGCGACATGCACTATTTTCTTTAGAAGATGGAGGTCGCCGTGATAAAGACGGTTGTCTGTTTCTCATAATAAAATTCGATTAATTCTGAGATTACAGTGCAGTCCTCAGAGTTAATTTGACGACAAATGGGAGACTCAGATTTAGCATCTTATGGGAGACTAGGTACAATGCAGCACTAGTTGCAATTGGGAAGGAAATGGGCCGTGTGTTGTTCGAAAGAAAGGGGAAATTTGTAATACAGCCTTCTGGAGTGAGAATTCAGTAACTGTGGCACTGCGCTACCAAACACGGTCAACGTGACGCCGTATCATTTGGACACAGCAAAGCGCCGTGAATAAACAAGCATAAATCTTAGCGACTCTTTGTGGATCTGGCAGGTTTTAAAAAGTAGAGCATCACGCCGGACGAGATCTCGAAAGCGAAAGCTTACCTTTCACAGGGAGCGTCCTACTAACTGCTAGTTACAGGTAATTAAAACGGTCCATACATTGGACGGTGTAAGATAATTCAGTTTTATCTTCAACCTGAAGGTTGTGTACCCACTCACACTCCCTTTTACATCCCTATCTTCATTTTTTAATCTCACAATATCTCTACAGAGTTAGGAAAGAAAGAGAAATAACAAGTTGAAGCTCGAGCCCGTCCATGAGTAATGTCCGACTGACCCAATGAGTAACTCCTTACCTCTTAATAGAAGAGATACGGGTTCTAGACGCGGCTTTGCACACCGATTTCATTCTATTTCCGATTGCCGAGTGTTATTTTTGCTTTGATACTTGAACGTACAACCGTGAAATATGTAAGAGCTTAACGTCCGACGGATATCGAGGGTATTAGAAACACATCACTGCTATAGACAGGATATTTACTATCGGAATATCTCAGGAAAGATCCCGTAGTTCGTCCAGAATTATCTAGAGAGCTCGAGGAAAATTTTGGATCCGAACGAATGTCAAGGATCGGCTACCTTCGTCCTTCGGATAGAAATCTAGTGCACAGCACAATGTCAGGCCATTTATTGAGGGCAGCCACAGGAGGCACGGTGAGGGCTATCGCTAATACAATCTCAAATACAACTGCAATCAAAAATAGTTTTTTGTCAAAACCTTACGCAAAGTATGCCATAAGGATGAAAAGGGGAAAAGAAATAGGATTTTTCTCTACATCTCCATCCGCAGTGCTGGTCATATAATTACAGCACGAACGGTAGCAAATTAAAAAATATGTATATTTATTGTGTGTATACACTGCAGCAGGTAGAAAATATGATAAAACTTGTAGAGGATTTGAGGGTGTACAGGGTTTGCGATTTACCGCACCCAGCTGCCCCATTTGGTACAATTAATGGCTCTAACCTCGCAGGTCGACTACTCAAGCTGAGATACGATTACTTCATCCTGCTTCAAATCCACCGCACAGTTCAACAGTCGTAGTATTGGGCGAATAGTGGCTTGCTGGTCTCTGGTCGGACTATGAGTAGGCGTTTTAAATGTATAGGTGAAATATAGATACCGTCATTGAAAATTAAAAAGGTCCTTGGATAAAAGAGAAGCATCTCTATGAATATCAACAGCTCAAATGGAAAAGCAGTACCAAGAAAAGAAGGGAAAGCTAAAGGTAGAAGGAGTATGTAGAAGGCTATAAAATGAACTTGAAGGGAATATTACTGAAAAGGAAGAGATGTAGATGAAGGTGAGGTTGGAGATATGATACTGTGAAAAGAATCTGACACGGTTCTGAAAGACCTATGTCGAAACAAGGCCCCTGGAGTAGACGGTATTCCTCCAGAACTTCTGATACCCGTGGGAAAGCCGGTCATGACAAAACTATGCCACATGAAGCACAAGAGGTATGAGACAGAAGAAAAATGTAATTCCAATTCCAAGGAAAACAAGTGCTGACAGATGTGAATATTACCGAACTATCAGTGTAATAAGACACGGTTACAACATATTAACACGAATGGAGAAACTGGTAGAAGCCGACCTTGGGGAACGTAAGTTTGGATTCCGGGAAAATGCAGGAACACGCGAGGTGATACTGACCGCAAAGACTTCTTTTACAAGATAGCGTGTATAGCACTTGCAGAATTAGAGAAAGCTCTAGACAGTGTTGACTAGAATACTCTTTTTGAAATTCTGAAGGTAGTAGGTGTAGAAAAGAGAAAGCGTAGGGCTGTTCTTAACTTGTGCAGACAGCAGATGGCAGCTGTGAGACTCGAGGAGCATAAAAGGGAAGCAGTGGGTGAGAAGGGAGTGAAAGAGGGCTGCAGCCTATCCCCGATGTTATTCCATCTGTACACGTAGCATGCGGTAAAGGAAACCAAAGAATAATTTGGAGATGGAATTCAAGAAAGAGGAGAAGAAATTTTTTTTAAAAATTTGATTTACTGATGACATAGTAATTTTGTCAGAAGGACCAAGGACTCCGAAGAGCACTTGAACGGAATGGACTATGTCTTGAGGGGATATAAGATGAACATCAACAAAAGCAAAACAAAGAAATGGAATAATGTCGAATTAAAGCAGGTGATGACGAGGCAATTAGACTGGGAAATGAAACACTTAAAGCAGCAAATGAATTTTGCTATTTGAGAAGTAAAATAATTGAGATGATGGCCAAAGTAAATGGAATACAAAATGTAGACTGTCCATGACAAAAAAGCGTTTCGGTGGAAGAGAAATTTCTTAACGTCGAAAATAGTCTTGAGTGTTCAGAAGTCTTTTGTGAAGGTATTTGTCTGGAGTGTAACCAGGAACGGAAGTAAAACATGGGAGATAAACAATTTAAACAGAAAGAGAAACGATGGATTTGAAATGTGATGCTACAGCAGAAGGCTGAAGATTAGATGGATAGATCGCGGAACTACATCTACAACTAGATACATATTCTGTGCGGTGCGTGACGTAGGGTAACCTGTACCAGTATACTGATCACTTCTTTTCCTGCTCCACTCGAGTGATAAACCACTGTCTATATACCTCTGATCAACCCTAATTTCTCGTATCTTATATTCGTGGTCGTTACGAGAAATATATGATGGGAGCAGTAGACTCGTTCTGCAGTCAGATTCAAGTGCCGTATCTCTAAATTTTTTCAGTTGTACTCCTCGAGAAGAGCGTGGCATTCCGTCAAGGGATTCCTATTTCAATTCCCGAAGCATCTCCGTCAAACTTGCGTTACCTGCCGGTAAAAAATATAGTAGCCAGTCTCTAAATTGCTTTGATGTCTTCCTTTAATACGACCTAGCGTGGATCCCAAACACTCGAGCCGTACTCAAGAATAGGTCGCACTAGCGTCTTATATGCTATCTCACTTGTAGATGAAGCCCACTTTCCTAAACTTCCACCAATAAACCGAAGTCGACCATTCGTCTTCCCTACCACAGTCCCCATATGCTCGTTCCACTTCGTATAGCTTCACAAGGTTACGCCCAGATATTTGAACGACTTGATTGTCGAGCACGACACTACTGATGCTGTATCCGAACATTTTTCTACATGCACAGCTTGCTACCATTCACCATACCAACTAGAAATTTTATCTAAGTCACCTTGTATCCTCCTACAGCCACTAACTTCTACACCTTTCCGTACCCCATAACATCATCACCAACAACTGTAGATTGCTGCTCACCCTGTCCGCCAGATCAGTTATGTATATAGGAAATAACAGATGTCCTATCCCACTTTCCTGGGGCACTAGCGAGGAAGGAGTGTACAGAATTGGGGAGAAAGGAAATCTGTGGCACAACTTGAAACATCAAGGGATCACCATATTAGTGCTGGAGGGAAGTGTGAGGGGTGAAAATGATAGATAAAACTAAGAGATGAATACAGTAAGGAGATTCAAAAGTATGTACGTTGAAGTAGTGATTGGTAGGTGAAGAGCCTTGCATAGGAGACAGTGGCAAAGACAGCTGTATCAAACCAGTTTTTGGTAGTGATAGAACAATCGACTGTTTTAACAATCGAGAGGTGTATAGATTATTTTTGCGTCAGTCGGTTTTTTCAGTCTAATGAAACAACCGAATGAAACTAGTATCAGCTGCCATGTCAGCTATATGGATGTTTTCACTCACTCACAGTGTTTCAGTGGTTTCATTCGGTGAGATAACCGACTGAAACCAGTCTCTGTCGGTTTCTGCCGATAACCGGTGTAACTGTCAGACTGTTGAATGCAAGTATGCAAACGTGAGTGCATTGCGTCGTACACGTGCCGAATGTCTGTCTGTGGGATGGAGTTCCATGCCTTTTGCCATTGATGGATCAATGCAGGGACTGTTAATTCTGTTTGTGAATGAAGGTGGAACTGTCGTCCGATGGTGTCCCATAAGTGCTCGATTGCAGACAGATCAGGTAATCGAGCAGATCAAGGCCATATGTCGACACTCTCTACAACAAGTTTGGTTACAACAGCGTTGTGTGTAAGTCGGATGATAGGCTAAGGATTTGAAACTTTAAATTTAAATCAGAACTGGATGATAATGCATTATTAACTCGCTTTCCTTAGTCATGTGTGGCTAGGGTGACCAGACGTCCTAGGGCCGGTCGGAGCGGCCATGCGGTTCTAGGCGCTACAGTCTGGAGCCGAGAGACCGCTTCGGTCGCAGGTTCGAAACCTGCCTCGGGCATGGATGTGTGTGATGTCCATAGATTAGTTAGGTTTAATTAGTTCTCAGTTCTAGGCGACTGATGACCTCAGAAGTTAAGTCGCATAGTGCTCAGAGCCATTTGAACCATATTTTTCAAGAAATTAGGACTGGTTCCTAGCGGTTCATCTCCGAAGACTTCAATAATGATAAAAACATTCGAAAGCCAACATCATATAAATATTTCTTTATTTAAATAAACCGATTTCGATTGACTTTGCGAGTCAAAAGCCTTCTTGAAGCCTAAAAATATGGAATCATTTTGAGATCGCACGTCGACAGCACTCATTATTGCTTGCGAATGAAGAGATAGTTGCGTTTCACAAGAACAAATTTTCTTAAAACACGCTGACAATGCGTCAATGAATATCATTCATATGAAAATCGATCTTTCTTCAGTGTTCCAAAAACTACGTCTTAAAGTACGGGTGAAGAAGTCCCTGGTATTTTTAGTAACCGACCAGAAATTACTCACTTTCATGTTACACAAACTACTGATTTCGTTTCATCGACTGCTACGGTCGGAGGTACGAATCCTGCCTCCGGCATGGATGTGTGTGATGTCCTTAGGTTAGTTAGGTTTAAGTAGTTCTAAGTGATAGGGGACTGATGACCACAGTTGTTAAGTCCCATATTGCTCAGAGCCATTTGAACCATTTGAACCATCAAGGCCATATGTCAACAGTCTCTACAACAAGTTGGGTTACAACAGCGTTATGTGTAAGTCGGATGATAGGCTAAGGACTTGAAACTTTAAATTTAATTCAGAACTGGATGATAATGCATTATTAACTCGCTTTCCTTAGTCATGTGTGGCTAGGGTGACCAAACGTCCCGGAAAACCGGGATTGTCCCGGTTTTCATCCCTGTGTTCAGGTGTCCCGAAAATTTGTTTCGGGACGTTCAAATGTCCCGGAATTCAGGTTTTAAACACATTTCGTGAAACTTTCTCAATTTTTTTGGGATTTCGCTATATTAAAGGAAATACAACACAATAAATTAATATATTTTAGCTTATTTGTCTAAAACCTCCATTGTCCCATACTAGTAATCACAGTATCAGTATTGATACACTGGGGCAATAATTTACTTTGGGCGGTACTTTGGCCAACAAGCAGTAAGTTTTATTATTGTAACAGAGCTACGAAACCGTCCGATTGTCGCGCCACTTACTCACACACTCATTGTCAGAACAGTGTAGTAGTTGATGTTTTGCCAGACAAACTGCAATAGTTTTTTCTCATATTAGTGGTATTATTGCTGCAGTGCTGTGAAACGGGTGCCGAAACGTGCCTGCAAGTTCAGTGACTGTTATTCCAAGGAATGGACTTTCATTAAGAAAGGTCGTTTTGATTACGAAGCAGAGTGTTCCGTTTATAACTGTTTTATTAGTATAAGTAATGGTGGACGTTCCGACATAATTGATCACATCAAGGCAAAGAAACACATTAACAGATACAGTGCACTGAGCTGCAGTAAAACTCTACAAAATTATTTTGTGAAACATCAGTCAAGTGAAGAAACGAAAGTTCGAGCAGCCGAGCTTACACTACCCTACCACAAGGTAAAACATCACCTAACTTATAGATCTAGTGATTATACTAATAAGCTTAACAGCATTATGTTTGATGATTATTCCATTGAAAAAGAGTTTAGTTCAGCAAGAACTAAAGTGTCAGCCTTAGTGAAAGGACTTATTGCTCCCCAGAGTGTAAAGGAATGCCTTGAATACATCAAAACGTCTTCTTTCTACGGGATATACACTGATGCCAGCAATCATAAGGCCACTAAAATATTTCCGTTTGTTGTTCAGTTTTTCGATATTAATCAAGGAATTCAGACCAAACTTTTGAAGGTGAGTTCCCTACCTAATGAAACATCTGACGAAATTTCAAGATTTTGTATGAATACTATCGAAATGTTTGATCTTGAGAAAAATATATGTGTGGCATTTTGTAAACACAACACCAACACAAACTTTGGTGGTTTAAAAAGACAAGGCAAATGCATCGTACTTACCAAATTAAAGGCAACATTGCAAGAAACATTGA
The DNA here is from genome assembly GCF_023897955.1 of Schistocerca gregaria. Taxonomy (NCBI): domain Eukaryota; kingdom Metazoa; phylum Arthropoda; class Insecta; order Orthoptera; family Acrididae; genus Schistocerca; species Schistocerca gregaria. The sequence goes on along the minus strand of NC_064921.1, from coordinate 420,837,040 downwards.
AGGCATAGGGTGCCCTGCACATGTTTTACACAATAGCGTGTAGACATCTGCCGATAGTTTAAGCTGTGATGTTAAAATTATCGTCATAAAGGTATACTCACACTTTTACATATATACTGTTAGAGCAGAGATGCTTAAGGAGTTCCGTGATTATGTGGGAACTGAATATATGAATGTCATGTGTCACTCGAAAACTCGCTGGTTATCACTGTTTGCAGCAGCTGAAAGAGTAATCTACCTGTCTGAACCGTTGAAATATTTTTTCCTAAATGAAGACAAAGCCTCCAAAATATTGGTTCAGTTTTTCAGTAACCCTTTAAGTGAAGCATACTTATGGTTCATTCACAGTCAGCTTAGCACTTTGGAGCATGGGATAAAGGAAATTGAGGGAAACACGAAAAGTGTAATAGAGGTAAATGATGTTTTGAAAAATACTCTGGAAACTGTTACTAAAAGGAGAGAACAGCAGTTCATTTCTTGTAATGTTAAATCTGCCCTTAAAAGAGCAGAAGTATCAGAAGTAGCGGAAAGGAGTTTTAGAGAAGAAGTTAACAAGTTTTATGACACTTGTGTGGAATATCTCAGCAAGTGGAGCGCCTCACATTTACCCTCATCGCCGGTGTTTGATTAGATGTTACTGAAGAGAGTGCCAAAATGGGAAAGTGTTGAAGAGACAATTTCTTATTTGGAGAGTAAAGAGATTGAAATCGATGATTCCATTCTCTTTGATCAGTTCGGCATACTGACAAATTTTGTTGAAGAAAGTCTTCACAAGTGGAATGATGGAAAAAAACACCATTGGAATGTCATGAGAAGTGGGTGAGTTTTTTTAAAAGCTGTGACTGTCTTCGGCTTTATTCTGAGTTGGTAATAATTGCAAGGTATTTATTTGCAATCCCAGCTCATAATGTCAATGCGGAAAGAATATTTTCGTTCATGAATATCGAGTGGACTGATGAAAGAAACAGAATGGAGGTGGACTCTCTTGAAGAAATCCTGTAGATCCTGTACAACTACAAAATGGCAAAATGGATTGTGTCGTGTTTTAACACTGTGTCTCAAAGAACAAAGACATGATCAAGAAGACTGGAGGCAGTGAAAAATACCCTTTCCTCCAAGGACAGTCAGTTCAATTTACAAGTGCTCAATAATATTAAAGCTCAAGTTAATATTAAGTGATTAAAAGTTGAATGGCTGTGAAATTTTGTGAAATCGTAATGTATTTCTTTATTACTGTATACGTTTATTAAATGTCATGAATTATACAGGTAATCTAGATTATATCAATCTTTTGTATCCTCTTATTAGTTATAATAATCGGGTTAACAAAATGTACCAACAAAACATTAATATTTAAAATTAAGAGCCTTGGGTACATGTGGAATGAGGTGTCCATTGGCAACCGGGTGAATGTATCCCGATTTTCACCGAAAATAATTTGGTCACCCTATGTGTGGCAGAGAGGAGGTACGTGGTGGAAGAACTGGATGACACTGCAATATTAATTCGCTTTCGAGTCTGGTGAGTGGCGGAGGGTACTTCGTTTTTCGGACGATCCTCCCGATAAGCTAGACACCTGAATCTTTGAACTTATCTCAGAATTGTGTGAGAATCCAATGTTAACTCGCTTTCTTTTCTGATGTGTGGCGGAGGGTAGGCATCTGATGTACCACTGCTAACCGCTACTTCCCTATTTTCTTGTTCCAGTTTGTTAATGTTTCGCATTTAGGAACGATTGCTGCTAAGCTTCCCTGGTCACGAGGATGCAATATATTTGTTGACTCATTTAAAGAGGTACCGAAATAAACTTTAAGTTTAGCACGTGTACTGCTGAAATCTCGTCAGAATGTTTGAATTAAACTGAGAAATTTCACACACAGAAGACTAAAAACCAGACAATAACTATTTTAATAGAAAAACTTTTTAATATAACACGGTTTTATAAGGAACTGGTAAATACTAAATAATCTCTTCTGGCCCCGTACGGATCCTCAAGACCGTGCAGATAGTCTGGAAAATTTGTGCTTGTGTTTTTTTGTGTTTTTTTAGTAATTATGACACCACCTGTAAAACTGAAGACAAGGGGTGTACTTTTGTAGCTGGTGACGTAGTTTCCTGTGCAAAATATATACTCTGCACACACATAAATGGCTGAATATTCAAATGATGTTGCATTTGTGGACATCATCGCACATGACCTGTAAAACGGGAAGCAAACCGTCGATAAAACAACACAAGGTTCCTTTGTTCTTCATATACTCTTAAGGAAACCAGTGCGCTCACCTTTGCACCCCCAACGGGGGCTGCAATACTCCCAGATTTTCCTGGCTTGGTCTTAGTTTTGAGTGCGTACAGAGGCATGCTCGAAGGTGTTTTATACAACCGTCCGCGGTAAGCTTGGATCTTTATTCACACCTCTGAAATTCGATTGATTGGAAATAGATTTTAGGAAATCCTAGTTAAAATTCATTAAGGAGGGGCTAACTATAGATAGTTTCTCCGTTTTAGTCTATTAAAAACGCAGCAGCAAGCACGCTTAGCCGCTCTCCTATGCTCATACAGTATGTTCCAAAACTGTCTCCACAACTTTAATCGCCTATATTTTAGATTTGGGAATAGATGGAATTGTCTGGTTTGCAGCATAATGTTCACACACACGTAAAGCTCTTTTTCTTTATTTCTTATTTTTCCATGTTAGTTTCTGACTGACCGCTCTCCAGCAGTCTACACATTGTGTGGTATGATTTGTACAGACCAGATCTGATAGCCAGATCCTGTGGACCACCCCTATTTTTTTTTTTCTTTTTCTTCGGGCGGGATTTGCACAAACTGTGAGCTTGCAGAGCAGCAATAGCACACTTGAATGAGGACATCCGAAACCGAACATGGAACTGGAATATCGCTTAGATAATCTATGTGCTGCAGACGGCGAACGCATTTAAGGTCACCATCCGTTCCCCCGCCCCCCTTTTTTCATGACGGTCACAATTTTTCTAGCTCTGTCTCCATTTTTTTTGAAAAGTAATTCGGGACACCTCTTTGTTCCGGATTTAACACGTATAAACGATTTATCTCCAACCTTCAGTTCATTTCACCTGTATTGGTATACTGAAGCCGAAAGGATATTTTCCCAAACACGAAATGTATGGAGCAGTAGCAAATCAAGTTTCTTGTAGAAACTACGAAAGCAGTGTCAGTGACTAGAGTGAATTATTATGAAACCTGAGTTGAATATTTACATAATTCTGTTCAAGAACAGAGACATGCTGTAGAAAATTTACAGCACTGACGAATACTGTATGCCTTCTCGCACTCATTCATCTTAGAAGGTACTAGTACAACATACATTAATGTACTTTTCGTACCAAATTGAAGTGATATTTTGCACTTATTACGTTAGATTCAGACTTTTTTGTAATAAGAAATATTTGTAATGCGTCACGAATTTGGCTCTACAAAATATGGTCACCTTGACATACTGTACTCTGTTAAGCGGCTCCTTAGACCTTAGGTGTATATGAACGTTACACCGCAAACCGCGCTTTTCTACCTATCCCCATTCTGAAATATATGTGTTGTAAAGACACTTTTGGAATACCGTGTATTTTGCATACCTCTCTATTGAGACAATGAGAAACCGCCGACAATGGGCGATCGCACATACGGCGACGCCTCTCCGCCGGCAGACAACTGAACGTCTTTGATGTCATTTGCTTCTTCTGACTGAGCTGTACAAAACTGATTTAATTTACTTTCATTTTCCTTACTGTAAATTAGTAATACGTTTGAATATGAGCGTCTCTATAATGCGCTAACGCAAATCCTTGTTACTCTCATGCATAATCGGCGGGAGGCGCGCGACCGCTGGCAATGTTAGCACTGAAACGCAAGAGAGGAAACATTCCCCCTATCATGTCTTCGCTCCCCGCAGAACATGGTGGCCGTCGGCCAACACACCGTATACAGACTATTTGTGCCGGAAAAATAATCCGATTTCACCTACTTGTCAGGGGTCTTCGGGTCGGAAATTTAAATTATGACAACTCTACCCCAGCGGTACGCGTTAATGGCACCTGGAACAATTTAATCCACAACAGCATACGAATCAGTTTTAAATTACTCCATTCAGTTCAGAACTACATGAACACGTATAGGGCTTCTATTAACTTTTTCATGCTCCTGAGATACGTCTTCACTGAGGACCACCCTCTGTCAGTACAATATAGCACCTCTTTAGTTCAGCTAATTAAAGTATTGCAGGCTGGTTTCACTCAGAAAAATGAATGGACATCTCGGTCAGATAAAACACTAAAGAGCGTTTTCAGTGAAAAGAATGAGCACACGGTTCAACCGACGGAAAAAATACTGATTGTTTTCACTTGAAAATCATTCGATTGCACGCACTGACTGTTTCCATTCGTAAAAAATAAATGGATAGTAGTCGAATCGACAGGTAAAACTGCAATCGACTGACACAACTATTTTCATTTGGTTGCTCCCACGTACTTGAATGATTTGACCGACAAACTGAAGGACTGTTTTCTTTCAGTTGCTCCCATAAGAAAAAAAATGAATAATTCAACTACAACGAAAGGAGTCCATTGTTTTCCAACAACCAAATGAATCGGATGTTTCCATTCGATTGTTCCCATCGCTAGTCTTTGGGTTGAAGACAGTGACAACAACAACAACAACAACAAAGGATATGGATATCATTGCGGCCAGGACACTGGTCGAGCACCCTCTATATCGAGGTGGAACTAGATGACACGAGGAACAAGCGGTTTTGCGTTATCTTCTTTAAAGAGAAGGTCACGGAGACTTCGAAGGCAAGGCACGGGCACCGGCATTAACATGTCGGAAACGTAGCGGCTGTTATCCAATTTATCAGCTGGGCGAACCAGAGATGATCATTATTTACTGTTTACCTAATGACAACATGTCCCGGCACGCCCGGTGCTGCGTCCATGCGACGACGACGAATGCGACCAGCAACTTTCGTCCTCCTCGGACCCTTCACACGAAACGAGGCCACTCCTACGTTGGACATATTGCATCTTAACCATTTGTTCAATATCGTTTAGAGTTTCTAAATTATTTTGTCGATGAAAATGTCTTGCTCTCGAATATATTAATATACTGAATCTTAGCAGTAGAATAATACTTAATGGGCGCCTTTTTAAGATGGCAGAAAAAGGTAAAAACAGAGAAATAAAACTGAACAAATTCACAGCTGTCGGATTTTATTTCGAGTCCTACTTTAAATCGAAACCTTTTGTCAATGAGAGGCTTTAGTATAGATCACGGATTACGTCCTTGTTGTTGTTTTTTTTTATCAGTCTTCTGACTTGTTTGAAGCGGCCCGCCAAGAATTCCTCTTCTTTGCCGCCCTTTTCGTCTTAGACTAGCACCTGAAACCCGCATCTTCAATTATTTGCTGGATGTATTCCGATCTCTATCTTCCTCTTCAGATTTTACCCTCTACAGCTCCCACCAGTACCAGGGAATTTATTCCCTGTTGTTTTAACCGATGACCCACTATCCTGTCCCTTCTTCTTGTCAGTATTTTCTATATATTCGTTTCATCGACGATTCTCCGGAGAACCTCTTGATTCCTTAACTTATTAGTCCACCAAATCTCGGTTGCTTCGATTTTCTTCTGTTTTGGTTTTCTCGCTGCCCCTGTCTCGCTGTCATACAATGCTGAGCTCCAAACGAAAATTCTCATAAATTTCTTCCTCAAATTAAGACCAATGTTTAATATCAGTAGATTAGTAGACTTCTACTGGGCAAGAATGCCCTTTTTTCCAGCTCTAGTCTGCTGACATTGCCCTTCCGACAATATTTTCTTTGTTACAGAACAGAACAGTCGTACACTTCTGGGGGAGTTGAAGAAAGTACGCTGTTTGATGAAGTTCAAGATACTCTTTTCGAACAGTCTCCTTTAACACTTGTCCAAGGAGGATCCTCATGTTGGAGAGCAAAAACAAGAGTGCTTTCATCAAGATATCAGAGCGTTGGAAAGACGGTGTTAGATACGCTGGAATCCCAGCGTATACGTTCTGCAGACACCTAATTGGAGAAACAGCTTTATTAAGTGATTTAACGCGAAGAGAAAAAGAAAATACGAAGCAACTGACACACAATTCCTATCTATTAAATACCTGTTGTCATTTTTATACTTCAACAAAACCTTCACTCATACTAACAAATTAAACTACTTTTCACTCCAATTACATATGTTTTGGAAATCTTCTAATTTTTAACGATATTACTTTGTGACAAAACCGTACGTTACAGGAAAGAACTGGGATGTCACATAGAGTCTGTGGCCAGAAATAAACCAATTACCTAACTAAATGTAGTCACACAGTATTCTTTCACTTGACTGCGTCATCGAGGAAGGTCAAATAGATAAAACGAGTGATATGTTATCGTCCGTGTTACCTCTCTACAGTCTGCAGCTACATTAATTTACCTGCATGGAAAAGATTTCATAGGCCCGTGTTATGGATGAAAGTCAGATAGATGCAACGACTGATATGCTGTGGTTCGTGTTACTTCTCTGTATTCTGCAGGTACACTAATTTAACTGCAAGCAAAAGATTTCATCGAAAAATGACTATGCTGCACGAAATGCTCAAAACTGTAAAAGAAACACTCCTATGTAATTTACACGTTTCATATTCTATGAATTTCTTAACCATATGCACCGACTGTCGCAGTTCTTCCAACAAGTTGACTAAATTGCAGGTATCCGATTACTTTGCGGCCTTGAACCTGTAGTGGAGCCAACGAGCAAGTTCAAAGATCGGAACGTGCAAATGGTGCGCGAAACTGCTACTTTCAAGTCTAGGGGGGCGCTAGCGATACTCTGGTGAACAGATAACAAACAGCATGATGCATTATGGGTTCGCGTGTCTGACGGCGATTCGCGTGGTCCTGTTCCCAGCCGTTTGATTATTTTCGGTGCATACGAAACGCTTATACAATCGATACAGCGGACGCTACCCGCCTACCCAACCAAACGAATCAATTCTTCAAATGAAACGAGCTCCATACATGCTGACATAATAAGTCACCTCTCATTCTTCAACATCACATCAGTCATCACAAGCGATCGGCCAACAGAGCTACTTTCCACCTTGATGAGAATTACGTTAGTTTGTCACGTCATTTTCGAGAATCAAGGTTTATCCTAAACGTACTAAGCTCGTACGTATCTACAGGATATTTAAACGACTTCACCACATATAATTATGTTCAGCATATTAATTTTTCATTATATAGTATTTCTTCAGTTATTATCACAGAAAACGTTGATCGTTTCGTAGCAGTGTACGGCCCACACGTGCAGTGAAACAATATTTCATCAGACTGCAAGTGATACCATAAACAACAATATTTCATAGTTTTATCCAATTCGTACCCATCTATAGCCATAGTAATAACCGAATAAACTCACTGAATATTTCAAACAGTATTTCTTTTAACACCATCATAATATGCGAAATATGTGATTAGAATATAAGAGCCTAACTCACAAACAAAGAAGACCGGAAAGGGTTTGGAAATTTACGTGCGCCCAAAACTTCCTAGATTCACTCACGCTCTCTCTCTCTCTCTCTCTCTCTCTCTCTCTCTCTCTCTCTCTCTCTCTCTCGTTCTCATATATTTATATGCAGGAAGTCTCCCCTAACAGTCGTCAAGCGAATTCAGCAGGTATCTGCAGTTTAGTTTTTGCACTGTGTAGCCGGTGCCAGCCGAAAGAGATACTGCTAATCATGTCTTCCACGTGAAACACAGTGTCGACGGAAAGATTAAGTTTGTTTCGAGTTACAAAGTGATTATTAACGCGGGATTTTTCCTGCCATTCGATACAGACGTCCCAGATTAGCCCAGTCGGCTATTCGTTTCATCACTTTATTTTACAGTTCCGTCTTGATCACACAAACTTTTACACTTCACAATTACCGGTTTCGGCTACTGCCATCTTCAGATCTGTTACAAACAAAAACAGTGTGTAGCCAACTGACACTAAATCTACAAAAGTCCTGGTGCTACATAAAAAAGATAAAAAAGTGTTCACCTGATCAACAATCATGTATACCAGCCATACATATCATAAAATATTCTGATGTAGTATCAATGTCAAACTAAACATGTAGATACACTCCTGGAAATTGAAATAAGAACACCGTGAATTCATTGTCCCAGGAAGGGGAAACTTTATTGACACATTCCTGGGGTCAGATACATCACATGATCACACTGACAGAACCACAGGCACATAGACACAGGCAACAGAGCATGCACAATGTCGGCACTAGTACAGTGTATATCCACCTTTCGCAGCAATGCAGGCTGCTATTCTCCCATGGAGACGAACGTAGAGATGCAGGATGTAGTCCTGTGGAACGGCTTGCCATGCCATTTCCACCTGTCGCCTCAGTTGGACCAGCGTTCGTGCTGGACGTGCAGACCGCGTGAGACGACGCTTCATCCAGTCCCAAACATGCTCAATGGGAGACAGATCCGGAGATCTTGCTGGCCAGGGTAGTTGACTTACACCTTCTAGAGCACGTTGGGTGGCACGGGATACATGCGGACGTGCATTGTCCTGTTGGAACAGCAAGTTCCCTTGCCGGTCTAGGAATGGTAGAACGTTGGGTTCGATGACGATTTGGATGTACCGTGCACTATTCAGTGTCCCCTCGACGATCACCAGAGGTGTACGGCCAGTGTAGGAGATCGCTCCCCACACCATGATGCCGGGTGTTGGCCCTGTGTGCCTCGGTCGTATGCAGTCCTGATTGTGGCGCTCACCTGCACGGCGCCAAACACGCATACGACCATCATTGGCACCAAGGCAGAAGCGACTCTCATCGCTGAAGACGACACGTCTCCATCCGTCCCTCCATTCACGCCTGTCGCGACACCACTGGAGGCGGGCTGCACGATGTTGGGGCGTGAGCGGAAGACGGCCCAGGTCGACGGGCACGTGCACCTTCCGCCGACCACTGGCGACAACATCGATGTGCTGTGGAGTCCTCACGCCCCACGTGTTGAGCAATTCGGCGGTACGTCCACCCGGCCTCCCGCATGCCCACTATACGCCCTCGCTCAAAGTCCGTCAACTGCACATACGGTTCACGTCCACGCTGTCGCGGCATGCTACCAGTGTTAAAGACTGCGATTGAGCTCCGTATGCTACGGCAAACTGGCTGACACTGACGGCGGCGGTGCACAAATGCTGCGCAGCTAGCGCCATTCGACGGCCAACACCGCGGTTCCTGGTGTGGCTTCTGTGCCGTGCGTGTGATCATTGCTTGTACAGCACTCTCGCAGTGTCCGGAGCAAGTATGGTGGGTGTGACACACCGGTGTCAATGTGTTCTTTTTTCCATTTCCAGGAGTGTAGATAGTAAGTGCTGGTGATGATCAGAATGCGTCTGGTATTTATACAAGGATACTGAGGCCATCACAGGGCGCTATTGCTAGGGTACGTGATTAATCAGTGTCGCAAATGTAATGGTTAAAATGCGGTATGGGTAATCATTACTTAAAATTACTTTACACGGCCAAACGAGCGTCTGACAAAAAAACATGTACTGACATACTATAGTGGATTTGGATCCAGTATTAAAGTCCACATAAATAGTGCAAATACTAATAATGTGAAGCTCCTAGCCTGTCAAGGTAAAACATACAATTGCATAAAAGCCAGTATATAAAGTGTAAGATTAAAAACATGTATAAAATAAAATCTTCCAACGTAACAGATCAATTACTGTAAACGTAATTGTCGGGTAATTAAGGAAGCAGTGCCTATTAATTAAAAGTTAAAAATCGGTAGTCGATAATACATGCGGAGTATGGTCTCAATGGCGGCACATTGTAGATTCTCTGTATGACGTTCTTATTTTCCTGCAGCGGAAATTGGCGGAAGAAGGCCCAGTCTCCTCGTCGCCGGCTCCCGGGTCACATGATCGCACGCCAATGCACTGGGGCGCTCGACGCTCCTCAAACTAGTGAATACATCAAAATAAGCATTTACGTTAAACACATTCTATTCACTCGGCAATAATTCCGGCTGCCGTTTTCTGTGCACATTACTCTCCATTTCCTCGAGTAGGTTCAGTAACTGTCCCTTTGGCGCCCTATGCAACGCTTTTATATTATTCTCTATGTTTCCTACCGGAATTCCCGGGTTCGATTCCCGGCGGGGCCGGGGATTTTCTCTGCCTCGTGATGACTGGGTGTTGTGTGATGTCCTTAGGTGAGTTAGGTTTAAGTAGTTCTAAGTTCTAGGGGACTGATGACCATAGACGTTAAGTCCCATAGTGCTCAGAGCCATTTGAATCCTACCGAATGTCTTAACCTGTCTAACTGTGCACCGAAAGCGCTTTTATTTTACTTATACGTATGCTCCTTAAAACGAGTCTTGAAATTCCTTCGTGTCAGACCAATATGAAACTTCTCACAGTCCTGGCAGCTGATTTTATAGACACCACATTCGAAATATTTGTTGCTGTTGTTGTCAACTTTGTGGCGTAGCCTACAACCAACTGTACTTTTCGTTTGAAATACAATTTTTATTTTCTTTTTCTCTGAAAGCCTGCGCAATTCTGTCGAAAATGCATCTTTGTACGACATAGCAACAAGCTTCTTGCCCTTTGGATCGACTGTCTCCTTCTTGTCACATATTTCTGATTTTAGTTCATTATAAAGTTTCATTACATCACGATCGTTATATCCGTTTCCCTTGGCTACTTGTCTAATCACCCTTAATTCTTCCACCTCGTCATTTAGGGGTGAGATGCGAGATAATTGTCTATTACAGACGTTATGTAGACGACATCCTACTACAGTACAAAGGTGACGAAAGTGAAACACACGAGGTAGCAGAAAGATGCACGAAAAAATTAAATTCACAGTAGAACAGGAAGAGGAAGTATAATTTTTTTGGATCTTAGGTTAGCTAAGATGTTGTGTTGTGTTGCGACTCAGACTGTGCGCAATAGGCTGCGTGATGCGCAACTTCACTCCCGGCGAGGTCCATCTTTGCAACCACCATGCAGTGTGGTACTCATGGACCCAACAACATGCTGAACAGACTCCTCGGGCATCACGTTCTCTTTACCAATGAGTGCAACATTTGTCTTCAACTAGACAATCGTCGGAGACGTGTTTGGAAACAATCCGGTCACGCTGAACGCCTTAGACACACTGTACAGCGAGTGCACCAAGGTGGAGTTTCCCTGCTGTTTTGGGGTAGCATTATGTGGGGCCGACGTACACCGATGGTGCTCATGAACGGCGCTGTAACGGCTGTACGATAAGTGAAAGCCATCCTCCGACCGATAGTGTAACCATATCGGCAGCATATTGGTGAGGCATTCGTCTTCATGGACGACAATTACCGCCCCCATCGTGCACATCTTGTGAATGACTTCCTTCAGGATAACGACATTGCTCGGCTAAGTGGCCAGCATCGCTCCAACCATGAACCCTATCGAACAAGCCTGGGATGGATTGAAAAGGGCTGTTTATGGACGACGTGACCCACCAACCACTCTGAGGGGTCTACGCCGTTGAGGAGTTGGACAGTCTGGACAAGCAGTGCCTTGATGAATTTGTGTATAGTATGCTCCGAGGAATATATGCATACATCAATGCAAGAGGGCGTGCTAGTGGGTATTAGAGGTACCGGCGTGTACAGCAACCTGGACCACCACCTCTGAAGTTCTCGCTGTATGGTGGTACAACTTGCATTGTGTGGTTTCATGATGTTTATGTTGATCTCTATTTCAATCTTCTGTATAGGTTCCGGAACTCTCGGAACCGAGGTGAAGCAAAACATTTTTTTGTTGTGTGTATGTTGTCGTCTCGTTCGCAGAGTACTTTTACTAACGTTTGAATCTGTTGCTTATAATGTTGCAGTTCACATGCTACTCGTAATGACTGTGGTTGGCTTTAAATGGTCATATTGAAATCAGAATATTCGCGATCTAGATGGAAATGAATTTTTGTGTCACTAACAGTTCACATTTGTCCTAGAACTAAGTTTAATTACTACTGCCGGAGTTTTGTGGTGGCTGAAAGTGTGGGGGGGGGTCTTGATCTCAGGGTGTCTGACTGCTTGAGTGAGTCAATTGTAGGTTAAGATTGTGGATGTGTTACATCTGATGATTTTGAACTAAGTAAAATTTTTCTACAGAATGCTTGCAACATCTTCTGTGTTTTGTTCCTATAATGCTTGTGCTTGTATTCCCATGCTACCAGCTACATATCCACGCGTATTTTTGCCACAGCTGTATCTGCTATCACGTATCGCTTACCACCCTTTGGGCATCGCATATTTGTCAACGGAAATGCAAGTTCCTGTTAGATGTGGATCATGATTGCAGAGAATCTGGTGGACCCAATGGTGTGCACCAGCTGAGCCACAGCACCAGCGGCTCCTTACCACAAGCGCCGTCTGCCGCCAGGATGTAGTGTAGCCAGCGGCAGCCACTCCGCCACGTTTGCACGTGGAGCCTTTCGCTACGACAACATTGTGCGTGTTAAGTGCACCGAGCCTCTTCCTTGTTGCTGCTCATTTTGTTCTGAGTCTTTGTATGCCTTTGTTTATGGTGTTGACTCGTTCGCTAATCATTTCTGTCGCAGTCCAACATCCCTACGACGACAGTTGCCGGATTACTCGTAGCTCACCTCCCGTTACCATTGGTTCTGAAGTCGTACACGACACCGTAGACTGGTGCTACGTCCCTGTCCCACCTTCTTTCCTTTCAGAGCGTGCGAACTAGCAAAAAGTACACCAGGAATTGAATAACTTGCTCCGTGGCTATGGCGACACAATTAACAGTGAGCAGCGGCCGAGGGACTGGTTTAGTGAAGGGAGGCGAGACAGTAGGCCGATGCCGGCGCGGTGGCTCCTTTTCTCATCTGCAGCTGCGCCCCGGCGGGCCGGTATTAATTCCTGTCGCACGCACCTGCCGGCACACGTAATTAATTACACGGCCGCTGCCAATTTGCGGAGCCGCAGCCAGCAGCCGGCAGACGGCGGCAGCGCATCGGTAATCCTCGCTGTGCGCTGGCCGACTCCCCGCCCGCCTTCCTACCAGGCTCCTAGTGAGGAGTGATGGACGGGAGGGGTCTGCTGGTGAGAGAACTCCAGCCATTGGGCCTCCCTGCTGCTAGTAAAACTGCAACCCTAGGGAGAATAGCAGATAACGAAATTCTACTTGTTATGCGCATACTGTACAGTAAGAAGACCAAATGATTTAGTTTAATGCTTGCCATGAACGGCGAAGCTCTGAAAACGGGTCCACGAGGAAATGATAGAAAACTTCAAGGGTTGGCAGGGACTGCGATGTTACACTACCGGCCATTAAAATTGCTACACCACGAAGATGACGTGCTGCAGTCGCGAAATTTATCCGACAGGAAGAAGACACTGTGATATGCAAATGATTAGCTTTCCAGAGCATTCACACAAGGATGGAGCTGGTGGACACACCTACAACGTCCTGACATGAGGAAAGTTTCCAACCGATTTCTCATACACAAACAGCAGTTGACCAGCATTGCCTGATGAAACGTTGTTGTGATGCCTCGTGTAAGGAGGAGAAATGCCTACCATCACATTCCGACTTCGATAAAGGTCGGATTGTAGCCTATCGCGATTGCGGTTTATCATATTGCGACATTGCTGCTCGCGTTAGTCGAGATCCAATACCTGTTAGCAGAATATGGAATTTATGGGTTCAGGAGGGTAATACGGAACGCCATGCTGGATCCCAACGGCCTCGTACCAGTAGCAGTCGAAATGACACGCATCAAATCCTCATGGCTGTAGCGGATCGCGCAGCCACGTCTCGATTCCTGAGTCAACAGATGGGGACGTTTGCAAGACAACAACCATCTGCACGAACAGTTCGACGACGTTTGCAGCAGCATGGACTATTAGCTCGGAGACCATGGCTGCGGTTACCCTTGACGCTGCATCACAGACAGGAGCGCCTGCGATGGTGTACTCAACGACGAACCTGGGTGCACGAATGGCAAAACGTCATTTTTTCAGATGAATCCGGGTTCTGTTTACAACATCATGATGGTTTTTGGCGGCATCGCGGTGAACGCACATTGGAAGCGTGTATTCGTCATCGCAATACTGGAGTATCACCCGGCGTGTTGGAATTGGGTGCCATTGGTTACACGTTTCGGTCGCCTCTCGTTCGGACTAAAGCCCTTTGAACAGTGGACGTTACATTTCAGATGTGTTACGACCCTTTATTCGATCGCTGCGAAACCCTACATTTCCACAGGATAATGCACGACTGCATGTTGCAGGTCCTGTACGGGCCTTTCTGGATAGAGAAAATGTTCGACTGCTGCCCTGGCCGGCACATTCTCCAGATCTCTCACCAATTCAAAACGTGTGGTCAATGGTGGCCAAGCACCTGGCTCGTCATAATACGCTTGTCACTACTCTTGATGAACTGTGGTATAGTGTTGAAACTGTACATCGCCATAAGAGCTCTGTTTGACTCAAGGCCGTGTGTATCAAGGCCGATATTACAGCCACAGTTGGTTGTTATGGGTGAAAATGTATTCACATGTCAGTCCTAGCATAGTATACTTGTACAATGAATACCCGTTTATCATCTGCATTTCTTCTTGGTGTATCAATTTTAATGGCCAGTAGTGTATATAAGTGATACAGTACCGAGTAAGAGTAACCAAGATTTGGCTCTATGAACCCACTTATCATTATAACATTCTACCCTTTCCACCCCTGTGGCCTGAAAGCATGCACTGATTCGGTTGGGTTGGGTGTCATAAGGGCGTCCTAAGCCTGGATAATCGCGCTGGGTCGGACTCGAAGAGCGAGCTCGTCCATACATGATCTGTCTAGGATAATCTGGGACCTTTCTGGCCACATGTGTACCCCACCATCAAGTAGATAATTCATACAGACAAGTAGTATGTTTGGAAGAGCGTTCTTGTGGTAACAAACGGCATAATTACACTGTCTCATGAGAGGTAACTCTTGAACTCACGGAATGTGTGTGACAGACCTGAGTATCATCAGCGTTTCCTCACTGACTACTAACTTTAAGGTGGAGTAATAATCGATGGCTCACCATACCATGGCGCCAGGAGCTACACGGATGTATCTCTCCAAAAGTTTGGAAGAGTGGGACCACTGTCCAAGTCGTTGCCAAGATCGTCAACGACGGTCATCTGGGGCAGTGTAGCCTGCGATGCATCGCTGACACAATGCAGTCCACGCTTACTGGTGACGGCACCACTGCAGCTGCAGTCGTTTCTGCTGTGGTGTTAAGACCAACCTACACATGAAACGGTATGTTTCTAATGTGGTTGCTGCTGGTCACTGGTCAAAGCTGTGGAATGAAGGAGAATGCTGCAGGAAGTCCGTTACTTGTTCCCTGATACCAGACAAAGATGTGAAGAGGCAGGCATAGATGATGTTGTTACACAGTAAGACAACCCTCCATCATTGTGATCACACGTGATTGGCCAGAACCTTGACGTTGAGTATGCCTGCCCTCATTTTCCCATGCATGCGACCACTATTACAACCTTTGCTGGCCTGCCGAAGTGGCCGAGCGGTTCTAGGCGCTACAGTCTGTAACCGCGAGATTGCTACTGTCGCAGGTTCGAATCCTGCCTCGGGCATGGATGTGTGTGATGTCCTTAGGTTAGTTAGGTGTAAGTAGTTCTAAGTTCTAGGGGACTGATGACCTCAGAAGTTAAGTCCCATAGTGCTCAGAGCCATTTGAACCATTTGAACAACAGTTGCTCCACAAATCTGGACAAAGCACGATTCGACTAAATGGCGGTATGGGGATCCACAACGAGGCCTCTTTCAGATTCTGCCAGGAGCTCATAGCATTTTCTTACACGAGTACAGGGCACCGCCCTCTCCTTCCATGCGATCACTCGTCATCTTTTCACGTCCCTTATATACACTACCAGCCTTGTTAACAACACTAATCACCGTACTCGGTGTTATACTTGTCGCAGAGAAATACATGTCTAATAAATACCTGCCGTTGGTTTGTGAATGTACCAAATTACATTGGCATCAGATCACATCTTCTGGGTGCTTCACGTTCTTTTTTTCCTTTTTTTAAAAATCAAGTTGTGTTGTAGATGATCTGGACATATTCAGGCTGCCAAATATAGTACCCAGAACTGCATCCTCTGACTCTAACGCGGTAGGGCGCATACTCTAACTGACTTTGGACGGCACATGCTGGTACGATACATACGTCATAAATAAATATGTATGTTTTACATGTCTTCCTCTCCATATGCTGCTGTCCTGTTTGTCACTGTCATGACGATTAAATTAGTACGTGTAGCGCTGCATAACTACACTCCTGGAAATGGAAAAAAGAACACATTGACACCGGTGTGTCAGACCCACCATACTTCCTCCGGACACTGCGAGAGGGCTGTACAAGCAATGATCACACGCACGGCACAGCGGACACACCAGGAACCGCGGTGTTGGCCGTCGAATGGCGCTAGCTGCGCAGCATTTGTGCACCGCTCCCGTCAGTGTCAGCCAGTTTGCCGTGGCATACGGAGCTCCATCGCAGTCTTTAACACTGGTAGCATGCCACGACAGCGTGGACGTCAACCGTATGTGCAGTTGACGGACTTTGAGAGAGGGCGTATAGTGGGCATGCGGGAGGCCGGGTGGACGTACCACCGAATTGCTCAACACGTGGGGCGTGAGGTCTCCACAGTACATCGATCTTGTCGCCAGTGGTCGGCAGAAGGTGCACGTGCCCGTCGACCTGGGACCGGACCGCAGCGACGCACGGATGCACGCCAAGACCGTAGGATCCTACGCAGTGTCGTAGGGGACCGCACCGCCACTTCCCAGCAAATTAGGGACACTGTTGCTCCTGGGGTATCGGCGAGGACCATTCGCAACCGTCTCCATGAAGCTGGGCTACGGTCCCGCACACCGTTAGACCGTCTTCCGCTCACGCCCCAACATCGTGCAGCCCGCCTCCAGTGGTGTTGCGACAGGCGTGAATGGAGGGACGAATACAGACGTGTCGTCTTCAGCGATGAGAGTCGCTTCTGCCTTGGTGCCAATGATGGTCGTATGCGTGTTTGGCGCCGTACAGGTGAGCGCCACAATCAGGACTGCATACGAACGAGGCACACAGGGCCAACACCCGGCATCATGGTGTGGGGAGCGATCTCCTACACTGGCCGTACACCTCTGGTGATCGTCGAGGGGACACTGAATGGTGCACGGTACATCCAAACCGTCATCGAACCCATCGTTCTACCATTCCTAGACCGGCAAGGGAACTTGCTGTTCCAACAGGACAATGCACGTCCGCATGTATCCCGTGCCGCCCAACGTGCTCTAGAAGGTGTAAGTCAACTACCCTGGCCAGCAAGATCTCCGGATCCGACCCCCATTGAGCATGTTTGGGACTGGATGAAGCATCGTCTCACGCGGTCTGCACGTCCAGCACGAACGCTGGTCCAACTGAGGCGCCAGGTGGAAATGGCATGGCAAGCCGTTCCACAGGACTACATCCAGCATCTCTACGATCGTCTCCATGGGAGAATAGCAGCCTGCATTGCTGCGAAAGGTGGATATACACTGTATTAGTGCCGACATTGTGCATGCTCTGTTGCCTGTGTCTATGTGCCTGTGGTTCTGTCAGTGTGATCATGTGATGTATCTGACCCCAGGAATGTGACAATACAGTTTCCCCTTCCTGGGACAATGAATTCACGGTGTTCTTATTTCAATTTCCAGGAGTGTATATGAAATGAGCACATAAGGTCTATATATGGGAGGTCGAAAGGTCGACTTGCTTTTATTTGCAGAATTTCGCTAATTGATAGCTAATTGATAATTCATTCTTGAGTACTGTTTGAGTGCTTTGGATCCTCACCAGGTCGGATTAAAAAAAGACATCGAAGCAATCAAAAGACGTGCAACTAGGTTTGTTACCGGTAGATTCGATCAAATTTTGGTATTACGGAGAAGTTTTGTATAGACAAATAGGAAACCCTGCAGCAAATACTCTCTTTTCGTAAAACACTATTGACAAAATTTAGAGAACTGGTATTTGTGAATGACTGCAGAACGATTCTACTGCCGCCAATGTGCATTTTGCGTAAGGGACACGAAGACAATATAATAGAATTATAGCTTGCTTGAAGGCATCAAGACAATCCTGCCTCCGTCGCAGCATTTGTTTGTAGTACAGGAAAGGAATGACTATAGTCTGATTAAAAATTCATTGACAGTTGATGTTGTATACGATTTCGTACACAGTGGTAAGAAGAGATGGGCAACAGAACAATGCATCATCTGCTTTCATAGGAGAGCTGCATAGGAACAGAAGTAATCAGTGACACAGTTAACACGGCGGACAGAAGATTTAGTTAATTTGTATTTCTCCAAGCGTGTGAAGACTCATTACAAACAAGGCACAAAAATTATGGGTCCAGCCTTCATAATATCAACTAGGAACAGGCTCATTGAACTAAGGCAGGAACGATGGTGTGATTGCGAAGTGGCTCCGAGCGCAAGTGGGCTGTCTGCCTGCCGCCACCGTTATGTTTCATCGTGGCTCAGGGCACTCAATGCACGAAGCCGATGAAGGCGTGGCTCAGCAGGCGCGCACCATTGGGTCCACCAGAATCCCACGCGACCACTATCGGCGTCAGATGGAAACCTGGATTCTGTTGCTATGACGTCATGGCGTGTATCGATACGCGGTACCATAGTTGACGTCTGTAACTTGCCGCTACAAAGTGGCCACGTAGACTACCAGCATAGGCTGCTCGGTTATAATCGACGTATAGACACGGTGGATCACTTCACGAATGCTGCAAAGGTGTAGCGCGAAACAATGTTCTAAACGGCCGCCGCAAGATACGACGGAAATGCGAGATCCTCTGTGAACAGCTGATTGTAAGTGATCAATGAGTGAACTGCCGTAGACTTCGCGTTTTGCAATTCTGAATTTAAACTCATATCCTAACTTAACCGCAACCTTGTGATGTGCAATATATCCGAGAAGACAGTTCTCACAAATCCCCGGCGGAACTAAGACCACGACAGCCTTGTTCATGTTGTTTACAGATTACCCATATGAGAAAACTCCAGATAGGTAAATTTCAGTTTCAGGGCTAAGACGAAACAGAAATTTAAGGCTATCATTGGTTACCCTAAATTACCCTCATGCTTGCTGCATGTGCTGCTGTGTTACCATCCAATGACCAGTCGTGCTTGGCAGTTGTCTGCATATTATAGGCGACGCTGGCAGATTCCAAACGAAAAAAGGATAAAAGGAAAAAAATAATAGCAAAAAAGTCAGAACTATTATGAAAATGATGTGGCAAAGCATTAGAAATGAATACATTTAAACCAATTAGGTCAATAAAAATAATAACGGAAGTAATTTGATTAGATTCAGCTATAAAGAAAAATCGCTCCATTTGACGAAATTTGAGCCTACGACCATTCCCACGCCGGACTGTTACACTAACCACTGTACTATGCCACTACAATGTGAAAGAATGTGATATTTATCACTGGTTACCCAGTTACAACGATGAATTTGAGCCTTCAAAAATTCTGATTCACACATTGTTGTGCGAAGCTTATCTGTTGTAAGACGATCTCTGTGATTATAATGACTATATATGTGGCACTGAATCACGTTTTATGCCGAAGGATCCAGTAGTGTTTGGTTAGTGATGTGTATGAAACGTGTGTATTTTTAACATCCTTCTGTTGTTTTGGCGTGTTTATCATGTGTAATGAAATACTAAAAAAAGAGGGGGGCACACAAAACATTCGGGATTTACACACACGAAGAAAGAAAGCCAGACAGGTTATGTAAGTGAAATGAGCAACTGTTGTGGTATTTTGGCAACGATGAGCGGTTCAGACGTGGTGATTAGCGATCAGATTGGAGGAAAACAACTCCAATGCCTGAAGTCTAATTGACAGATAATTTTACTCGCACGTTGATAATGGTACATTCTGCCCTCCGCCTAGCTCCGCGTGTTGGTTTATGGAGAAAGTATCTAGATGTACAGTAGAAGTAGGTCAGGACTGCACAGACAATATCGTTATGGAGACCTCTAAGCTGGGGCACAACCGCCAACCTCAACACGTAAGAAATATAACAGCTGCTGTTCAAATCACCGAATACCAATAAGTATAAAGATAAAAAGGTGACTATTACCCAAGTCTTTTGAGACAAGTACATATGAATAAAACATATAAATAAGATACAAAATATTATTTTTCATTAGGACAAACCCACCCAGAATAAAATAGAAATTTGAGTGATTTTAAGTGCGACTTTAACGAAATCTAACTTCCAACAGTTTCAGACTAGCGAATGTTTAAAGCATAATGAATTTATCGGTGCTATAGAACTTCCAGGTTTGTGCTTTAGAGATGGAATCCGCTCACTGAAAAGATGTAAGACAAATTTATTCGAGGCAAAAGAGCGCTACATGTAAAGGTAAGAGCGCTTTTTTCTTACAATACAATGTTTCTCATAACAGGTCTGTCGTGCACCTTGGATTGTTCTCTGAGAGCCAGCGAAATTATGTGAGGTAGCGCTACCATGAGGTATAATGCTTGTGGCAAGAAAAAATTCAGCGAAAACTACGAAATACATTCCGAGAAGCACATCTCAGTGCTCTTCAGAGCATACTTCCAGTAGGCAATTCTTATCTGATGGATTTATGTGTCGACTCATCAAGTTGACGATTGACTGGTTACTTCACACTCACTCTATACAATACTTTTGCTCAGTGAAAAGTACCTCAAGATGTAACAAGAGCAGAAGCAGATGTAACAAGAGTTGCAGCAGGTGTAATAAAAAAATGTAATAGAAGAACTAAACTTAACCCTCATCCTTCGAGCAGCAGCAAGATCCTAAACACTTTCTGACGTGCAACTGCATTGAAGAGCAGCGTGCTGTGGATTATTTGGGTCAGGTAAATATTCGATGTCAATAGTTAAACTGTAGCTGTACTTTTTAAAGATACCCTTCAATAGCGCTTCAAACAAGGTTGATTAAATATGGAAGCTAGTAAGTGTTCAATCTTAAAAATGAAGGCTGGTGGCATGAAAAACATGACTGTTTACAGAATACTTGCACAGTAGCTTTCACATAATCTTTGTGTAGGAATAACCAAAGTTATTGGTTTACAGATGTGTGATAGTGAGCTAAAATTAGTTCAAAACTAAACAACCACAATGTGTGTAAATGATGATCAATGATTCAATTTAAATAAAATGTGTAAGGTTTACAGGTTTTCATCAACGAATGAGAGAATGACATCACATCGTACAATAAGAGAAGGCTGTGCAAATGTATTCAATGGGGAGAGTGGTGGTGTGACGGGAAATGTATATTTTAATAACCGAAATTTTCACTAACAGGATTTTGTCTCTACATTTTCCGTAAACGTAACTTTGAATATAGGTGCATTTTTTAAAGTCAAAGTGATATAGCCGTTTGCACGAAATGTTGGCCACCGCCTATGTCTTTGGACAAAATTTAATTGAGTGAAACTTTAAAAGATAGTTAGGTTGTAATCGTTGCCAGCAGCCAAAACGAGTAGAGGCAAAATACACGCTATGAATGGAAGAGTCAGGACGCAAATATTTTTGTATTGTGTCTGGAAAATATTTCAATCTAGATGGAAATATTTGACTATGTAATAACGGTGAACTCCGATTTCATTAGCAGCATCAAATAAAGGTTAGTGGGCTTTCTGTTGTGTGCTGAATTGCTGATATAAATTGGGCAATTGAATCTAGTGCCTGCGAACATTAGAGAAGTTACTAAATCTACCGTTTTAATTAAAACTTGCACCCATCCTATAACGAACACGAAATTAATAAATTCGGAGGATATTGGTGTATGAATGCAATTAAATTATCAAGAGAAAATTATTACAGAAGCTATGTGAGCAGTTTTATCACTGTTTTATTACAGGCATCAATACTGATAAGACACAACGCACAAATGTTACCAGTGACCGTAAATGTTGAAATTTGGAGGGTATTCTGGGTAGGGAAGGAGATACGGGAGGCAGTCTGCTCTGATCTGGAGATGTTGAAGTTCTGACCATTCTTTGCATTCTGCAGTCACCATCACTTAATATCTAAGGATTAAGTTTGGCAAAAGACTAACTCTGCCAATTGTGCACATTACATTATATATCAAAACATTTGCTTGCCCTAAGACCGCACATCATAGAAAGTAATGTGAGAGTAGTCTTGTAAAAGTAGGACACAAAGTAAAAAATATTTGTGAAGTTAGAAAAGAAAACGATGACTGTATACGACAATTCTTTAAGAACAAAGAGAGAAGACAGGTGCAAAACTGAACTTGAATATACACTGTCAACCAGTTAAGAAATTAAACGAGATATCTTAAATCACTTTCGAAACGTGAAAGATCATAGAGTAGAAACAGAAATAAAGATAGATGCAAACTGATTAGTCTCGATGACTTTACGAGTATTTATTTAGGAAGGAAAAGGGCGCCATATTCAATTCAGCAGAACGTCCAGATTCATAAGAAATGAAAGTTAAACAGATATGGTTAAAATAGACAAGTTTTTAATAAAGATAAATGCACAAGTAGAGGAGTAGTTAACAGGCAAAAAAACTAAGAGAAAATAAAATTTCAAAAATCCGGAGAAACTGCTGATGGAAGGATAAGAGTTTCAAGTAGAGGATAATCGGGATTTGATAAGAATATTCTGAAATGTGCGAAAGCTATCCTCAGTATCTTCAAGAAAACATGAGTAGGTATGATGGAAATGTCGGAGGATGAATAACTGGGAAGAATAATAAACGAGGAAACAAAGTAAAAATTGTATGATAAACGTGTCGTCCACTATCTGAACCAGCAGTGTGGAAGTAAAGGAGCTGAACAAAGTGCAGTGCTTTAGACACTTCCACAAATACATTAGCTTCTAACGGAATAGGGGAGAACCCACTGCTGCACCGTCTATCTGTGGTAGTATTTTGTATGCCATTTGAGGTATGTGGATGACGAACATAAATCAACCATGTCACAAATGCCTGGCGAGACATGCCCTGATACGTCTGTAAGATGACCGTGATGTCGACGGATAAAATCGTTTCGCTTTATTTGTTGTATAAAGGACTTCGAGGCCTTTACATAAGAAACCATTTTGCCAAGTAGAAGTCTCAATTTATAGGCTAAGTACTTTGCCAGCGTGGTTGCAGGTGGTTCTTCATGTCTTTCTAGCACTCCACAAATTCTGAATGGAACTGAAATTCTGAGAATGAGTCCCTTATATATATCAGTGAAATCTTGAGTCCCTGATTAAGCTGTGCATCTTTCACAGTTCATTCTAGATGAGATCATTTAATAAATCTTTCATCTTGTCTTCGCAATGCGCAGTGTCCAAGACGACAGTTATATTTCTTTATCTGCTTGTAACATAATTTCGTTGTTCTTTTTTTTTTTAATTATGCTACAGGTGACAGTGATCACACGATGTGACAAGTGCCAGTGGCTGTAGAATAGGTACATAATCCTAAACATTTAAATTAAAATGACCACTTAATATTACCACATTATCGTTAGAAATTAGTAGAAATATGTAGAAGTTTCATAAGTAAGTCAAAATCGCCAGTTGGAAAAGAATATATTGTGACTTCTTATAGTTTTCTACCTCTGCAGTAGAAGCTTCAAAATGTTAAAACATAATCTAAATGTAAGAATATTTTTAAATTCGTACCCCTTCTCAATACTAGTGGCAAATTCGCTTTCACTTTTCATGGCGGCACGTGCCCCCTGATCAACTGCAAATTCTAATGTAAGGCTCTTTCTTCAGCTGGACATAGCGAAAAGAAACAAATCCATGCAACCACACTTAACTATACAAATGATTCGCAGCCTGGCATTGAGCAACTGATCTACGAGATTCTCAAAAGGCATGCGATCTATCGAGCGCTTTCTTCTAAGGTTGTGCGTAAGTGATTTGGCACGTAGTAAAATTCAACCAGTTTTCTCAGATTCAATTGCAGTAGAGAGCCGGATTGCTGGCTCAACAGATTGGATGATTTCTTTTGCAGCGATCCACTTAAGCAACGGCACTTCTTTGAGCTGATTTACACTCTCACTGTTGATGAGAGTGTAAATGTGCGGAATGTGGCCCTATAGTGAGACAGAGCTGCACAGGTTCCACGAATATTTAAACAAAAGGCAAGTATAGACCCAATCGACACACGAAGTAGAAGAATGTTGCAATTCCATTCCTAGGCGTGGAACGATATAGGTCAATGGACCTTACACTGGTGCAGTATATCGGAATTCAACGCATGTGGACACGCTCAGTCTCACCAACTCCCCACACAGAAGAATTCGGTCATCCATTCTCTGAATTCTCGCGTGCATTGCCAGAGAGACGCTCACAATATAACAAACGGTGCTTAAAAGCCGGCTTCCAACACCAAATCGATCCGCACAGTCATGGAAATGAGTACAAGAAGGCAACATGGGTAGGACATTGACAAACTGCAGACACCAGCGCGTTTACCGTATGTGAAGAAAGTCCCTGAAGTCCAACCGGTCTTCTACACCACCTGCAAGATGAAGGATGCTCTATGCTCCACCAAGGACAAGGTAGATCCTCTGCACAGTGAAGGCTTGTAGAAGGTAGACTGTGAGTGTGGTGAAGTCTGCATCGGCGGACACAGACCAATCGATCAGAGTGGCTATTGGAAAACATAGGGGAGGAGACACCACTGACATTAGTTCCGGTAATCGTTAAGGCTGAAAATGGCTCTGAGCACTATGGGACTTAACATCTGAGGTCATCAGTCCCCTAGAACTTAGAGCTCCTTAAACCTAACTAACCTAAGGGCATCACACACATCCATGTCCGAGGCAGGATTCGAACCTGCGACCGTAGCGGTCGCGTGGTTCCAAACTGAAGCGCCTAGAACCGCTCGGCCACTCCGGCCGGTGGTAATCGTTAAGATTTAACTATAAAATGGGATGGGTGTTAATTTTTCTCGTTTGCCGGGGGACCACGAATCCCTTGCACCAGATACTCAGAAATTATCCCTGAACACCACCCGAAATTTTGACGGTGGAATTCGCGCTCATCCTGTATATTTATCATTTTCACTTCAGTAACGGCGGTCGAAAGTTACAAGTGTACGGGAGACGCCTGTACCTTAAGCCAGAATGTACCTTGTGCCAATCTTATATCTCTGATCTTTACTCTACAACTTTAATCTCTTCTACACGAAAGGCTGCCTACTATGATAGGAGTATAGGCAGCTGTTATTAGAGGAGTAAGGGGCAATTACTTCAGTTTTTTTCACTTACAAGTATGGGTTTCTGGTTTTAATTCAATGTTATTCCAGATGCATTTGCGCACATAAAATGAAATAATTACGATAGACATTTTTCTTAGTAACCATGCTTTTACTTCTCCCGCCATTTGATTATCTTAGGTTATATTGACTTTTTATTGAAATGGGAGGAAAATCGTACCTGGTGGCACTGCATCATGAACATAGCCAGACGTACTTTGTAACACATATTAACAATGTAAGAACAGAGATTAACAAGATTAGAGGAGTAAGGGGCAATTACTTCAGTTTTTTTCACTTACAAGTATGGGTTTCTGGTTTTAATTCAATGTTATTCCAGATGCATTTGCGCACATAAAATGAAATAATTACGATAGACATTTTTCTTAGTAACCATGCTTTTACTTCTCCCGCCATTTGATTATCTTAGGTTATATTGACTTTTTATTGAAATGGGAGGAAAATCGTACCTGGTGGCACTGCATCATGAACATAGCCAGACGTACTTTGTAACACACATTAACAATGTAAGAACAGAGATTAACAAGATTAGAGGAGTAAGGGGCAATTACTTCAGTTTTTTTCACTTACAAGTATGGGTTTCTGGTTTTAATTCAATGTTATTCCAGATGCATTTGCGCACATAAAATGAAATAATTACGATAGACATTTTTCTTAGTAACCATGCTTTTACTTCTCCCGCCATTTGATTATCTTAGGTTATATTGACTTTTTATTGAAATGGGAGGAAAATCGTACCTGGTGGCACTGCATCATGAACATAGCCAGACGTACTTTGTAACACACATTAACAATGTAAGAACAGAGATTAACAAGATAGAAATATTTAATAGACTTAAAAAATTAAAATTATTTTCTGATTTAAATATTTGTTTACAATTAATTTTGGAACAAATTTTACAACAAAATAATTATTTTTGTGTGTGTTCATTTAGATATTCAGTTTATGGTTTTGTGTTTATGTTCAACAAGTTCTGTTCATAATATATGATGTTCCGCTCATTTTAAGTGGTACGTGATCATATTGTACTTTGAGCCAAATAGAATATTTTAAGATTTCTTCTGTGTGATACTGCCTTTTAACAAATAGATTATGTTTTGTGATTCATTTCATGGGAAATAAGACAAGTAATATAGTTAGATATGTACATGAAAAACCTAATTATTTCTTCTGCGATTACGTTCCAAAGGAAACACGCCAAAGGTACAAGCCCTTCCCTTACTCTGCCATTATGAGACCTCTGAAACGGAATGGTTATCTGATAATACCCCTTTCATTCACGTGTTCCTCCGACTGTACAAGGGTTTAGTAAATACTCCCCATGTAGCTCACAATGTAAAGTCTTAGGGAATCAAATCGAGAGTCAAGGATGTGGTCAGCCTCACCTGTGTACCTTTCCCAAAATTCTGTGTCCACGTGGTCTTTCACAGAAACTACGAATCTTCTGAACAGAGGACATCATACTAGGTCAGATTATCATATTAGGATATACTTGACTCCGTATTTCAGTCCTTAAAACTATTCCTTTGAACTGCATTGGGAGTTTTTACGATACCCCCCTAACAGTTGGAGGAAGACATGAATGCGAGGGATTATAAGTGCCAAAGAAGTGATTCTCCGTACATGTGAAGCCTCTTACCCAAAGTATCAGAATTTTCTATGAATAAAAGACTTGTGAGACAAATTTAATGATTGTGTTGCTGAGCTGTTGTTTTTATCAGCTACCTAATAAGTATCAGTATTAACACGAGAGTCAATTCTGTTTCCTTGTAACGTAGAAATGGATCATCTCCAAATAAGTGTCCGGTGCGCAACTTTATGTCAATCATTACTTAACGAAGCGGCCTCATACCCGCAGGTTATCAAGCGTCAGTATCCTCATACCAAATTCGGGAGTCTCTTCATGATCGCAGTTCAAGTAAGTCTGAATTGCACTTAGTGCGTTCCCGCATCGTTTGCCTTCGGAGCCATAGATATTTGTGGATACCATTATCTATGCATAGAATGTCGCGCCTTGGAACAGAAATGCCAAACGGTCACTTTTTCTGATGGCTCCCTCTGTAGTTGTATAAAAGAGTTTTTGTGGTATACTCACATTTCTTTAGCGTTTTCCGAATGAATTAATCTGTACTCATATATCTCTTTAGACTTCTAAACAATTCATGAAAGTGTCTGCTGTAAGCTATGTGTATTAATAAATCCAAAGTTGCCAAAGGTTGTCAATTGTAGGGAACTGCTTGCCCCTTGAAAAAGGAGAACAAGTTTTTTCATTTCATACAACTACCCAGATTGCATGTCACAGAACTACGATGTATCGAACTAAATGCATCGCCAAATATACCAGTAACTGAGAGCATACATACAATTTAAGCGACTGGTTAACTCATCAGGTGGTGTCGTCTCTACATAGCAACCGAATAGTCTCTTCGGTCTGTGGGTACACATAAGTGGACTTCGACGCTTCACATCGTAAAATTCATAAATGATTTTTACCAGCTCAATACCTGTATGACGGTTACGTAGTTTCAGTGTTTACCAGTAGATCGCACGTGTAACTTCTTACAGTGGCACTTATGATATTTTGAATATGTGACTGAGCAGAATGGCAAGGAATGCATCAGGATGTCGTTATGAAGGGCGTATTCATGCACAAGAACAGCATACAAGAAGTGTGTACTTGTGACAACTGATTTTTAAAGTTCCACGAACAAAAATCTTAATATGTTGCTAGTAGTGGCTACGCTCGAGTAGTAGTTTTGTTATAGTAAGTGATGGTGGTAAGTAAGCTACTCTGTGTGCAACATCAGCTGTCCTCACACGATTACCCGTCTTTGTAAGCCTAGATCCTGGTATGCACCGTACTCTCACCCCTTCCAAGCTGACCCAGTGCACGATATGTTGGTAGGCGCAGAGTCACTGCTGAGCAGTTCGTGCAAGAGGCATGGGCAGGAGTGTGCATTTATACATCGTGCTACTGAGGTAGCCACACATTATACAACGTGTATATTATGCAACAAACAGTCTGGAAGTATGTATTAAACAAAATGAAGGTACTATAAGAGTTTTATTGATTACTTTGAAACGTATCACTCAGCACTCATCAATCAGTAAAAGCAATTTCAGGAGTATGCTAAATATCAAAAGGCACTAACTGGGGAGCAGCGGCTGACACACTACGAACCTCTGCACTCGCCTTAGTGTATTCTGCAGCCGAGTACTGTGCACTAGCGTGGTTAACCAGCAATCATGTAAACAAGGTGGACACCCAGCTCAACGCTACTATGAGAATCATAACTGGATGCATAAAGACTACCCCACTATATTAGCTTCCAACACTTAGACATATAGCTTCACCCTCTCTGCGAAGACAGGAAGCTCTGATGAAGGAATACACAAACATAATGAATAACCGCCTGCTTCCTATCCATGAAGATGTCCCAACTTTGGAAAGAATACGACTCCGGTCCAGAAATCCCCCTTTGAGACTGGCCCAACAACTGTCAGCTGCGAACTTCAGCGTGGATAGTTAATGGCACGAGAGCTGGAGTGATAGTGCCTCCCCTGACAACCGTGAACTTATCTGTCCATCAGAGGAACCTAAGGGCTTTGATCTTCCACGACAGCTACGGAAACGCCTAAACAGAATCCGAACAGGACATGGACTATGTGCACACAATCTACACAACTGGGGAAAGCTGCCCAGTCCTAGCTGTGACTGTGGGGCACCTAATCAAACAATACAGCACATCGCCCAGGACTGCGAATTGAAAGCCTGCCAGGGTAGTCGGGCTGACTTCTTCAACGCCACTCCGCCCTTCCTCGAATGGATCGCCAATTTGGACGTGATAATTTGAAGACTTGTGTAACTCAAAATATCTGCTGTGATGTTACTTTTTATTGTGTTTATGTATATTTTATCTGAATACGTATCCTTCACTTATGTATTTTATAGTGTATTTTATCATATAATTTCATAATGTAATAAGTGTAAACCATGTGCGTAGCACCATACGTTAAACAAATAAAAATCAAAAGGCAAAGAGTAAATACCTTTTTCAAAGAGTATTTTCGATAATTTGCGTAGTATTCTTCAAATCAGGACGTATCTTCTACTGCACGCGTTTTAAAGTAGCTATTTTCTTCTTCGAGCTTCAAGCTGTCTCCGTACTAAAACACATCGAAAGCGGTTCAGTGGGTTAGTCGTGATAACGTAACAGAGTTACTTTCGCGTTTGTAATACAAGTATGGACAGTTTCAATTACGATATCTTTTTTTTCCTGTCATCGTGTTTTGATGAAATAAAATCTGTTAAATTCCCCAAGCTATGCTCAAGTTACCTTTAAAAATCCCATGAAAGAGACAAACAGACGGATACGATGGTTTTAGATAAATATATGACGATGTCTTTTTCTTTCGTGATCAGGTTTTGACAAGATAAAGGCTATATGCTGCCCGAAGCTATACTCAAATTACCTGCGAAATCCGTGAAAATTCGTTTTGTAGGTTTGGAGAAGCGTATCGGTATAGATAAAATGCTTTTGTATTCTGCTGGCGGAGACATGAAGCACGCATATGTGTACCTTAAATGTTTTAGAAGATATGAAAAATAAAAATTAACGCAATCTATTTTTGAGCGTAACTAGGTGTAACAAGAATAAAACAAATGATACCAACATTTTTCTTTTCTTATTTCATTACCGGGACTGAAGAGACTGTGTGGACCAAGCGAGATAATGGAGTGCTGAGGCAGAGGTTTCGCATTAGGAAGGACGGTGGTCCACATCCCCGTTACGCAATTAAGATTTGTATTTTGCATGGTTTTCAGAAATCGCACAGTCCTACGATGGAATCGTTACTTTTAAGCGGAGTGGCAGATTTCCTTCCCCAAACAGATCTCGTGTTTCACCACCAACTACATTTTTCCAGTCAACGGGGCGTTGCACCCCAGTCTCCCAACCTTTTACAGCCACGTGTGTGAGAGATTGTCGACAGGTGTTGCTGCGACAGGCAACTCGACAGGATGATGAAATGCGACGGAGGACATTTGTCAGATAGGAAGCAATAATTTTTAGTACAGTTTCAACATCGACGTGGTACAGTCAAGAACCGCAAACCACTGTGACGTGCGCAGTTGATAGATATTTGACGTTATTCACTCGGAATAGAACCGTCAACATGCCAGAACTACGGGCTGCTCTTCCTGCTTCCAGCAAACGAATTTTATCGTCGAATACTGTGGAAAGGTTTCACGAACTTGGTTGTAAGTGAGGCGACCCGTCATCAGTGAGTTCGCCACAGAAATAAGCGTTAGAGGGGCACAGGCGCTGGAAGGATGTCATTTCCGAGGAAGGCTCCAGTTTAGTGAAAACATTTGTAATTTGGTTTGCAAACTGACACCAGTCATCCAAATTAAAGATAGAGACGCTTTAAGAGTGGCAATGTCTGTGAGTGGAGTCCCTTATCTTTAGGCTTCCCACTCGCAGTAGTTACTGTGCACGTCTATAAAGAGAACAATATTAACAGTCATGCCGATAAACGCGCAACTAACCTACAAGAGAATGAGTATGGTCTACACAAGACTCGTCTTGTAGACGAACATTTCTAACCACAATAACTGCAAAGCATATAGTATCCAGGTCGTTCTTCCGACTTTAATATCAACGAGCACGTTCCCGATTGCTTCTTGTAGCACGTTGCTGTTTTCAGTCCTGCTTTCCATACTGATATCGTAATAGGAGCAGGACTGCAACAAAAACGACGTTCACTTTGTATAGAATCCCAATGTTATTATTATTATTATTTCTTTCCTTTCTCAGACATTATGTGTGGTTAAAAATGGAAAGTGACACGGACCTTGATCAAGCGTGACTTCCTTTTAGATGTATATGCCACATTGAATTTAGAAACTTTCGGGTAATTGAACATGTATCAATAATTACAGATTTCTGTAGTTGTGTATAAACGTTGGGATGTAGCTGTATTGCGTTGATGTACTGGTGAATATTGTGTGGTATGACTCCTATAGTTGATAGTATAATTGGTATAATTTCCAACTTTATCCTGATGCCCCATGTCCTTGACTTCCTCAGCCAGTTGGATCTATTTTTCAATTTTTTCTCCTGTTTCCTTCTTTATATTTCTTGTATTGGGTATGGATATTTGTATTAGTTGTGTTAATTTCTTCTTTTTATTGGTGAGTATGATGTCAGGTTTGTTATGTGGTGTTGTTTTATCTGTTATAATGGTTCTGTTCCAGTATAATTTGTATTCATCATTCTCCAGTACATTTTGTGGTGCATACTTGTATGTGGGAACGTGTTGTTTTATTAGTTTATGTTGTATGGCAAGTTGTTGATGTATTATTTTTGCTACATTGTCATGTCTTCTGGTCTATTCTGTATTTGCTAGTATTTTACATTCGCTTATTATTATTATTATTATTATTATTATTATTATTAGTATTAGTATTATTATTATTTGAGCCGTCAGTCAGAAGACTAGTTAAATGTGGCACGCCCTTGAATAATCCATCTCCTGCGTTAACCATTCAATCTCAGAGTAGAATTTGCACCATACATCTCAGTTATACATAACATCCAAACAAACGTCTCATCTGTTTATGAAATAACGATACTATTTATTCCCGAAGAAGTTGAAGCGCAAGTAACAAAAGATCTAGATTAGCTGGCCAATTTTAACGATGAGTCTAACAAGGGGAAGGCCTCAGACACGGCCAACCGATTAGCCTCAGATTTGGCAGGTCGTTTGTGTACAACCTAAAACGAAGGACTCTAAGATATTTTGGGTCAACACCCTCACAGTTTTGAGAAAATCACCCGTAAAGGTTATGACGAGCAATCGACTCATAATTGGAGTGATCGACAGATAATTGTAAATAGAACATTTTTCATAATCACGTATGGGGTTCGCAAACGCAAACTTTTTCAGAAATCGAGGAAATAAACTTTTACAACTGTACCCACATATTAAACGCTTTCCGCCAACTGCGCCGATAGCGTAACGGCCAAGGTAATTGGCTGCGAATGCGAAAAACCGTGTTCGAATCTCGAAGAAAGCCAGCGGATGTTGTTCTTTTAGTTTATATGTTTCCATACCTCAATTGATAGGGATAGGAGGATTAATAAGGTACGTAAATCAACAAGGAGTGATAATAATAAGGTAGGCAAATAAATTTCTGGAACCTCTTGGGATAGTAAACAACTAAAATGTTACTCCAGGCCACTTTACACTCGCTCTTCCAATCACTGTTGCGTGTCCTCACTTTTCTTCAAACAACTAGACGGATGGTAAATGTCATATAAATATTCAAAACTAATATACTCATGGCACCAAGAACATCTAATGAATGCAATCTTTCGACAGTTGCACTGTTCCTTCCGAAGAGTTGACGGAAAACAAACTTGGTTTACATTTAAAAATACACTTCTGGAAATTGAAATAAGAACACCGTGAATTCATTGCCCCAGGAAGGGGAAACTTTATTGACACATTCCTGGGGTCAGATACATCACATGATCACACTGACATAACCACAGGCACATAGACACAGGCAACAGAGCATGCACAATGTCGGCACTAGTACAGTGTATATCTACCTTTCGCAGCAATACAGGCTGCTATTCTCCCATGGAGACGATCGTAGAGATACCGGATGTAGTCCTGTGGAACGGCTTGCCATGCCATTTCCACCTGGCGCCTCAGTTGGACCAGCGTTTGTGCTGGACGTGCAGACCGCGTGAGACGACGCTTCATCCAGTCCCAAACATGCTCAATAGGGGACAGATCGGGAGATCTTGCTGGTCAGGGTAGTTGACTTACACCTTCTAGAGCACGTTGGGTGGCACGGGATACATGCGGACGTGCATTGTCCTGTTGGAACAGCAAGTTCCCTTGCCGGTCTAGGAATGGTAGAACGATGGGTTCGATGACGGTTTGGATGTACCGTGCACTATTCAGTGTCCCCTCGACGATCACCAGAGGTGTACGGCCAGTGTAGGAGATCGCTCCCCACACCATGATGCCGGGTGTTGGCCCTGTGTGCCTTGGTCGTATGCAGTCCTGATTGTGGCGCTCACCTGCACGGCGCCAAACACGCATACGACCATCATTGGCACCAAGGCAGAAGCGACTCTCATTGCTGAAGACGACACGTCTCCATTCGTCCCTCCATTCACGCCTGTCGCGACACCACTGGAGGAGGGCTGCACGATGTTGGGGCGTGAGCGGAAGACGGCCTAACGGTGTGCGGGACCGTAGCCCAGCTTTATGGAGACGGTTGCGAATGGTCCTCGCCGATACCCCAGGAGCAACAGTGTTCCTAATTTGCTGGGAAATGGCGGTGCGGTCCCCTACGGCACTGCGTAGGATCCTACGGTCTTGGCGTGCATCCGTGCGTCGCTACGGTCCGGTCCCAGGTCGACGGGCACGTGCACCTTCCGCCGACCACTGGCGACAACATCGATGTACTGTGAAGACCTCACGCCCCATGTGTTGAGCAATTCGGCGGTACGTCCACCCGGCCTTCCACATGCCCACTATACGCCCTCGCTCAAAGTCCGGCAACTGCACATACGGTTCACGTCCACGCTGTCGCGGCATGCTACCAGTGTTAAAGACTGCGATGGAGCTCCGTATGCCACGGCAAACTGGCTGACACTGACGGCGGCGGTGCACTAATGCTGCGCAGCTAGCGCCATTCGACGGCCAACACCGCGGTTCCTGGTGTGTCCGCTGTGCCGTGCGTGTGATCATTGCTTGTACAGCCCTCTCGCAGTGTCCGGAGCAAGTATGGTGGGTCTGACATACCGGTGTCAATGTGATCTTTTTTCCATTTCCAGGATTGTATGTCTTTTTCGGGAAATAATTTTGATGCGTACGACGCATACGATATCATTGCCTGAAAAATCGGTGCTGAAAGTTGGTTATGAATTATGCTGTGAATAGTTATTGCTTCCGTGCGATTGTGCAATTCCCAGCCAGTTATCTTGGCCTGTGTTTGACGTTGCGGACGTCACATGACATCCGTTCAAGTTCGTTTGTTGATAGTTCCACTCAGGTTTTTTTTTTTTTTTTTTTTTTTTTTTTTTTTTTTTAAAAAAAAAAAAAGAGGCCACCCGGCTCTCTGACCGAACACACGGAGCCGGCCCATTGCGCTATCGGTGCTGTCAGCGAAAAACGTTTACCATGTGGGTACAGAAGCTGCAGCTGTAAAAGTTTCTTAGCAGTTTTTGGAAAAGTATGCGTTTTCGGACTCCATACCTGATGATGAAAAATGCTCTATTTACAATTATCTATCGATCCCACCAATTTTGGGTCGACTGCTCGTCATAACCTTTACGGATGATTTTCTCAAAAACGCGGGGGTGTTGACCCAAAATATCTTAGATTCCTCCGTTTTAGGTTCTACAAAAGCGACCTGCCAAATTTGAGCCGAATCGGTTGGCCGTGTCTGAGGCCTTCCCCTTGTGAGCCAGCCGAGTCTCACCCGTGCACATTCTCTCAATCTAATCATAATGAGAATAAGACGCTGTATATATCCTGGCCCATATGAAAACTCGAATTGAATTTAATTGATCAAAGGAGTAAATACAAAAATGCAGCAAATGTCGAAAGAAAATACAAACGTTTAAAAAATCAGTTTGACAGGAAGTGAAAAATGGCTTAGCAGGAATGCCTAGAGGACAAACACATGAATTTAGAAGCATGTTTCACTAGGGGAAAGATAGATACCGCATACAGGAAGGTAAAGAAGCTTCTGGGGATAAGAGGAGCAACTCTATGAATATCAAGAACTCAGATGGAAAACCAGCCAAAGCAAAGAGGGGAAAACTGAAAGGCGGAAGGAGTACATGAATGATCTATACAAAGGAGATGAAGGCAGTATTACAGGGGCAAGAAGTTGACGTAGATTTCGAGAAGACTTTGACGGAGCTCCGAAAGATCTAAATCGAAACAAGGCCCCAGACGTTGGTCATGATAAAATTATACCACCTTGTGTGCAAGATGTTGAGACAGACGAAATACTCCCGTAATACGTAATAATCCCAATTCCAAAGAAATCAGGTGCTGACAGGTGTGAACTATCAGTCTGACAAATCAAGATGAGTTATTTACAGAAGAGTGGAGAAACTTGTAGAAGTCGCTCTTGGGAAATATGAGTTTGGATTACGGAGAAATTTAGGAACGCATCATTATTGACACTAGGACTTACCATAGAAGATAGGTTAAGGAAATGCAAACCTATGTTTATTGCATTTGTAGACGTTGAGAAGGTTGTCGCCAGTGTTGACAAGAAGGTAGGACAGGTAAAATACCGGGGGAATTGGCTCTTTATAGCTTGTACAGCAAAGAGATGGCAGTCATCAGAGTTGAGAGGCATGATAGCGAACCAGAGGTTGAGAAGGGAGTGGGACAGGTTTGTAGCCTACCCACGATGTCATTTAATCTGAACTTTAAACAAGCTGTACAGGAAACCAAAGAAATATGTGGAGTAGGTCTTGAAGTTGAGGGAGAAGATATAAAAAATTTTAGGTTTACCTATAACATCGTATGTGTCAGAAAAAGCAAAGGGCTTTGAACTATAGCTGTATGGAATGGACGTGTCTTGAAAGCGGAATATAAGATGATTATCAACCAAAGAAAAATAAGGTTAATGGAGTGTAGTCGAATTGAATCAAGTAATAGGAACAGCATTGGCGGCCGAAGACTTCCGGCATAAGAGGTCACCCTCATTCTATTAACGAGCTTTTCAAAGAGAGCGCAGGAGCGGAAAGAGATTCTGGGTACTCTCTTGTCTTTGGAGTGGAAAATAGCCCCTAAAGGCGGAAGATTCAACAATGATCAACGGAATGATGATGCAGGAGGCAATGGAAACAAGTGCGTTAAAGACCCGTAATGTATATACGCAGGACATGCGGCCTGTAATTGAAAAGTGTCCTGATGATATCTCCATTGGCAAAAGATTACAGACAAGTCCCTCATTCGGATCTCCGGAAGACTGCGAAAGGGGGGTGACCATGTAAAAAACATTAATAGCCGACGAAAGGATATGGTTTTAGGAGTCGGGGCTTGGAATGTCAGACGTTTGAAAGTTGTAGGGAAACTAGAAAACTTGTAAAGGGAAATGGTTATGCACAGTCTAGATATAGTGGGCGTCAGTGAAGTGAAACTGAAAGAAGACCAGAATTTCATGTCACATGAATACAGGTTAATATCAACAGCGGCAGAAATTGGTATAACTGGATTAGGATTCGTTATGAATAGGAAGCTAGGGCAGAGAGTGAGTTACGGTGAACAGTTCACTGATAGGGTGATTATCATCAGAATCGACAGAAAACCGAGAACGAAAGTTCAGATATACATGCTGAAGTCACAATCCGAAGATGAGGAGACAGAGATTATATATGAGGCTATTGAGCTGATACTTCAGTACGCAAGAGAGATGAAAATCTAATAGTCGTTGGGGACTTTAATGTGGTCGTAGGTGAAAAAATAGAAGAAAGCGATACGGGAGAATATGGACTTCGTACTAGGAATGAGAGAAGAGGAAAACTGCAATAAATTTCAGCTAGTAATAGCGAATTCTCTTTTTAAGAATCACAAGAGGAGAAGGTATACTTGGAAAAGACGGGGAGATACGGGGATATTTCAGTTATATTACATTATGGACAGGCGGAGATTCCGAAATCACATACTGGATTGTAAGGCGAACCCAGGAACAGATATAGACTCAGATCATAATTCAGTAATGATGGAGAGGAGACTATTCAGGAAGAATCAGTGCGTGAAGAAGTGGGGTACCTTTGTACTTAGGAATGAAGATGTACGATTGAAGTTCTCTGAGGCTATAGTTACTTCGATAAAGAATAGCTCTGTGGGCAGTTCATGTGAAGTAGAATAGACATCTCTGAAAAGGGCAGTCACAGAAACTAGAAAGAAAACTGCCGGTACAAAGAAGGTGAAAGCGAAGAAACCATGGGTAATAGAAGAAATACTTCAGTTGACCAGTGAAAGAAAAAAGCAGAAAAATGCTAAAGGAACTTTAGGAATACAGAAAAGCAAGCCATTTAAAAATGAGATAAATAGAAGTGCAGGGAAATGGGTGCATGAAAAATTCGAAGAAATCGAAAACGAAATCATTGTCGGAAGGACTTACTCAGCAAACAGGAAAGTCAAAACAGCCTTCGTTAAAACTAAGACAAAGAGCGATTGAGAGTTCAATCGGAATACCGCTGTTGAATGCAGAGGAGTGACAGGATATATGGAAAGTATGAATTCAGGGCCTCTATGAGGGGGAGGACGTGTGATGATGTGATAGAACTAGGAACACGAGTCAGTTTAGAAGACTGCAAGAGGTGACAAGTGCGAGGATTAACGCACCATCACCTTAACAGCTCATGCATCCAAGTTACTGACAAGAATAATACAAAGAAGACGGGAAAAGAAAATTAAGGATGTGTTAGATGACTATCAGTTTGACTTTAGAAAAGGTAAAGGTACCGGAGAAGCAATTCTGACGTTTGCGGTTGATAGTGAAAGCAAGAATAAAGAAAAATCAAGACGCCTTCATAGGAACTGCGACCTGGAAAAAGCATTCACCAGTGTAAAACGGTGCAAGATGTTCGGAATTCTGAAAAATGTAAGGGTAAGCTGTAGGGATATACGGGTAATACACAATATGAACAAGAACCAAGAGGCATTAATAAGAGTGGAAGACCAAGCAACAAGTACTCGAATTAAAAAGGTTATAAGATAGGGATGTAGTCTCTCAGCGCTACTGCTTGCGACGTAACGCGCTCTTCTTTCGCACATCGACGGCGGTTCTGCAACATAAATTGTCCACCTACCTCGATACTGCTGCAGATCTGCACACGTAACTTTTAACTGCAGCTCCTTAAGAGATCTCAGAAAAGCAGTGTTGAAGAAACTGAGATTTCATAACTACACGTCGGAGACCGTTATAAGTACAAAAAGGTGAAAATAGTCTTGTGAACTCTAAAGAATAAATCGGAAATGGGTCGCTGTTCAAATTTCTAAGTTCAAAGGTCCTTTTAAACTTGCATTAGGATTTTTTATTGGTATTAAGCAAGATCATCAGCTCACATGCGTTCAAATCAGTAAAGTTCCTGTTCACAATCCTCGTCACACTTCAATTCCGAAATCATTTACGAGAGTAACACAGTCAATAAACTGCTACTTACTTTGGCACTCGGCATTCAGTGGTTGTCTTTAAATAAAGTTTTTGCTCGCCATAAGTACTCAGTAAGAAAAAAAAAAAAAACCTTAGTACCGCCACGCTTTTAGTTCAAAGTTTACACACGCAATTTTCTCCAGAAGAAAATATCTCTCGACTCTTCAAATTTCACAAATAGTTAATGGTAAACACCAGCTATCTTTATCACGGTACCGAAACGCGGAAGTCACAATATCACTTCATTTTACACATAATGCGTTCGGACGCTTTCAGCATGACCGGATCCTTCGGAAGCTAGTCCACCACTTCATTCTTCTCTCTCTGTCTCCACAAGTACCTCTGTCCCATGCGTTAGGTGGCAAACCGACTCACTTCTTACTGTCTGTAAAGAGTTACGGCCAATCAAAACTGACTGTCAGGGCGCTGCTCGCGCCAAATCTAGCAAGAACTAACCACTGCACTCAGCTCATTTACGTCATTAAAATAAGCAACTCAAAACTCTCTTGTTAAACAAATAAAATGAAATAAACTTAAAGCTGTTATTTACGTCTGGAATTTAACTATATAGTCGCGATCGTTCTCGCTGTCTCTTACATATACAAACATGCTTGGATATCGGTCGTCCACTAGTAGGGGAACCACTAGTCGATTCGTTCCCACGATACAAAGCTGAAATACTTGCACGTTCCTATAGAGAATTACAGACAGAAAATTTAATTTTGGCGAATTTCTCACATACACTCACACAAGTACTCTCTTTCACACTCACCCTAACACTAAACATATATATCTACTTAAAAATCTTAAAGTTATTACTACAGCAAAATTACGAAAAGTTTTCTAAAATGAGGAATTTCCAAATTTGAATCTGAACACTGAAGGTGCTATCACATCCCTTCACATAGTCACAGTTGGTGAACTATTTTTATACACTCCTGGAAATGGAAAAAAGAACACATTGACACCGGTGTGTCAGACCCACCATACTTGCTCCGGACACTGCGAGAGGGCTGTACAAGCAATGATCACACGCACGGCACAGCGGACACACCAGGAACCGCGGTGTTGGCCGTCGAATGGCACTAGCTGCGCAGCATTTGTGCACCGCCGCCGTCAGTGTCAGCCAGTTTGCCGTGGCATACGGAGCTCCATCGCAGTCTTTAACACTGGTAGCACGCCGCGACAGCGTGGACGTGAACCGTATGTGCAGTTGACGGACTTTGAGCGAGGGCGTATAGTGGGCATGCGGGAGGCCGGGTGGACATACCGCCGAATTGCTCAACACGTGGGGCGTGAGGTCTCCACAGTACATCGATGGTGTCGCCAGTGGTCGGCGGAAGGTGCACGTGCCCGTCGACCTGGGACCGGACCGCAGCGACGCACGGATGCACGCCAAGACCGTAGGATCCTACGCAGTGCCGTAGGGGACCGCACCGCCACTTCCCAGCAAATTAGGGACACTGTTGCTCCTGGGGTATCGGCGAGGACCATTCACAACCGTCTCCATGAAGCTGGGCTACGGTCCCGCACACCGTTAGGCCGTCTTCCGTTCACGCCCCAACATCGTACAGCCCGCCTCTCGTGGTGTCGCGACAGGCGTGAAAGGAGGGACGAATGGGACGTGTCGTCTTCAGCGATGAGAGTCGCTTCTGCTTTGGTGCCAATGATGGTCGTATGCGTGTTTGGCTCCGTGCAGGTGAGCGCCACAATCAGGACTGCATACGACCGAGGCACACAGGGCCAACACCCGGCATCATGGTGTGGGGAGCGATCTCCTACACTGGCCGTACACCTCTGGTGATCGTCGAGGGGACACTGAATAGTGCACGGTACATCCAAACCGTCATCGAACCCATCGTTCTACCATTCCTAGACCGGCAAGGGAACTTGCTGTTCCAACAGGACAATGCACGTCCGCATGTATCCCGTGCCATCCAACGTGTTCTAGAAGGTGTAAGTCAACTACCCTGGCCAGCAAGATCTCCGGATCTGTCCCCCATTGAGCATGTTTGGGACTGGATGAAGCGTCGTCTCACGCGGTCTGCACGTCCAGCACGAACGCTGGTCCAAGTGAGGCGCCAGGTGGAAATGGCATGGCAAGCCGTTCCACAGGACTACATCCAGCATCTCTACGATCGTCTCCATGGGAGAACAGCAGCCTGCATTGCTGCGAAAGGTGGATATACACTGTACTAGTGCCGACATTGTGCATGCTCTGTTGCCTGTGTCTATGTGCCTGTGGTTCTGTCAGTGTGATCATGTGATGTATCTGACCCCAGGAATGTGTGAATAAAGTTTCCCCTTCCTGGGACAATGAATTCACGGTGTTCTTATTTCAATTTCCAGGAGTATATATATATATATATATATATATATATATATATATATATATATATATATATGATGATGATGATGATGATGATTCCCATACTCCGTTTACCGAGCGTAGGGGAGCGACGCGGGAGACCCGCGCCGCCATACTAGGCAAGGTCCTAGTGGAGGTGGTTTGCCATTGCCTTCCTCCGACCGTAATGGGGATGATTGATGATGATGATGATGAATACGACACAAACACCCAGTCATCACGAGGCAGGTGAAAAATCCCTGACCCCGCCGGGAATCGAACCCGGGACCCCGTGCTCGGGAAGCGAGAACGCTACCGCGAGACCACGAGCTGCGGACATATATATATATATATATATATATATATATATATATATATATATATATATATAGTTTTTTATGTGTCCGATAATTACAATTTACTGACTTTTTTTTGTAACTTCCAAATTATGACAGTTATTGACTTCAAACTTTGCCAGATTGTTCCTTTACACAACAGAAAGTTACGTACCTAATATGAAGTTCCTCAGGCTATTTCTAGATCAGTTATTAATTTTATAGTTCCAGAGAATGTTCTCCACTACTTTCACAACGCTGCAGTCACGCCATATGGTCATGACGCACGTCTGCAGGACACAGCGCACCCGTTGCAGACCGTATAATATTCTGACTGCTTACACTAGAGCCCACATACATTCATACAAGAAAGCTTTAGTAGACTAATTGGCGATCGCACCCTAGCTGCGACGCCTATAACTCAAACTGTACATTGAAGAAATAGTGATGGAAATAAAAGGAAGGTACAAGAGTGGAATTAATATTCAAGGCCAAAAGTTATCAATGATAAGATTCGGTGATGACATTGGTATCCAGTGATGGTGCAGGGAATTTACAGGGTCTGCTGGAATGAACAGTCTAATAAGTGCAAAATATGGATTGAGAGTAAATCAAAGGAAGACGAAATAAATGAGCAGCAGAAGAAATGAAAATAGTCAGAAACTAAACATGAGGACTGGTGATCAGGAAGTAGATGAAGTTAAGAAATTCTCCTATCTAGGCAGCAAAATAACCCATGGCGTAGGAGCAAGGTGGACATAAAAAGCAGACGAGCTTTGGCAGAAAGGACATTCCTGGACAAGAGAAGTCTACTAGTATCAAAGATGTCCTTAATTAGAGGAAGAAAGTTTTGAGAATGTGCTTTTGGAGCACAGAATTGTAAGGGAATGAAACATGGCTTGCGGGAAAACCCGAAAAGAAGAGACTCCAAGCATTTGAGATGTGGTGCATCGGAGGAATTTTGAAAATTAAGTGAACTAATAAGGTAAAGAAGGAGGAGATTCTGCGCAGAATAGGAGAGGAAAGGAATATATGGAAAAACTGACAGGAAGAAGGAACAGGATGGTAGAAAATGAGTTAATACATCCGGTAATAACTTCCATGGTACTAGACGGAGCTGTAAAGGGGAAAATTTGTAGAGGAAGGCAAGGACAGGATTACATTCGGTTAATAACTGAAGGCATAGGTTGCAAGTGCTACTCCGAGATGAGGAGGTTGGCACTGGAGTGGAATACGTAGCGAAGCGCATCAAACTAGTCAGAAGACTGATCTAAAAAAATGTTTCAATGTACCTAGATTAGGAAACGAGACACTAAAAGCAATAGATTAGTTGTGCTATTTTGGCACGGAAATAAATAATTCTGGTAGAAGTAGGAAAGATATAAAATGTAAAATGGCAATGCTGAGAAAAGCATTTCGCAAGAAGTGAAATTTGTTAATATCTAATACAGTTTGAAACATTAAGAAGTCCTTTCTGAAGGTATTTGGCTAGAGTGTAGCCATGTATGGAAGTGAAAAACTGATGACAAACAGTTTAGAATAAAAGAGAATGATAGCTTTAGAAGTCTGGTGCTAAAGAAGAACGTTGAATTTTAGATGGATTACATCACGTAACTAATGA
This sequence comes from Schistocerca gregaria, assembly GCF_023897955.1. Lineage (NCBI taxonomy): Eukaryota > Metazoa > Arthropoda > Insecta > Orthoptera > Acrididae > Schistocerca > Schistocerca gregaria. The sequence goes on along the minus strand of NC_064921.1, from coordinate 420,794,092 downwards.
GGAGGTACTGAATAGAATTAGGGGTCCAAGAAATTCCTAGCACAACTTGACCAATAGAAGGGATCGGTTGGTGGAGCATATTCTGCGACATCAAGAGATCATTAGTTTAGTACTGGAGGGAAATGTGGTTGGTAAAAATCGTAGAGGGAGAGCAAGAGATGAATACAGTAATTAGATCCAGGATTTAGACTGCAGCAGTTATCTGGAGATGAAGAAGCTCACACAGGGTAGAGCAGCATGGAGAGATGCATCAAACCAGTCTTCAGACAGAAGACCACAACAACAGGAACAACATGAAAACTCCTGGTAGAAATATTTGACGTGGCCTTAATGAGGTCTGGAATATTCAAGCAACACCGTCTCAAGAAGTGAAAATCTGAAATAATTTTACTCCAATCGGAAAGTGTGAATTTTCGGGAGACACAAGCCTCAGAGCTTAGGACATTATCTTGGCACTTTCCTTCTCTACATCTGAGTGTATCTTTCGCTGGAATGGTCGGCGGATCGGTGGAAGAGGCGAAGGGGGGACGGGGGTGGTAGCAAAATCTGGCTAGTTCGGATCAGCAAGTATCTTGCTGACAATCCACCTCATAATACAGTGTGAAACATTAATGTGATGAATGAATAAAGTAAGAAGCCATACAGCCGATAATGCACTGTGAGTGATATAGCCAACTAAACTCAGATTTCGTTCATGCCAGAGCTCCTCAGCAAAGCTCTTGGGGGGCGACACAGAGGCGTTAAAAGACGTCATGAATTTAGTGCCGTAGTTTTATCACTCCAGTGCATTCAGAACTAGTCATGTCATCGTATGACTTTAATTTATAGGAAAATCTGAGCCGACTTCGTTCTGAAGTACATTATGGATCTAAAAATGTCATGCCATCTGGAAGGAAAAATACGGTATGTCTCTGTCAAGTTTATAGGTTTCCCGATCGAGAAGATGGTCATAATGCCGCAGAAAACTGGATCTACTAAAAGTAAATGCAAAGGTTATCAATACCATCACTTTTCTGGCGAATGTTGTGAAATCCGAATGCTTAGAATAAAATAACAATAAGTCCTGCGGACCTTCCATATGTCATCAATTTTAAGTAGTACGTACATACTTCACTGCCCTTACCAACTCCAGATAACAACGTCCAGTCGCTTTTGATTTTTTCCCCATAAATTAATATTCGAACTCTTTCACGATCATATACAAATTCATGCGGAAGTCACGTAATTGTGGTTGTAGACTGATGGTGATAGTAGTTGTGTCACGAGAATATGAGAATTATTTTTTATCTATGAGTATAGCCATGAACGACGCTAAAATGTCAAGTTGAGAAAAATGAAAAAGAGGTAACTTGCCATATAGCTATCACTCATGGTGATACTTTGAAGTAATTACCATCTTATTATTACACAGACAATTCCCAGCATCCCGGTACAAAAATATTACAAGATGCCAACATGAGCTAACCAATCTTCGGTCTCTTTCATGATCTGTTACTGCTGGACTGGTCACGAAACTGATTACTCTTCATGAATTCAAATGTAGAAATCGACTTGTCGCGCAACTGATTGCATAAAAAGAAAATGAGACGTGGGTAGTCGGCCTCCTTAGGTGAGAAGCTAGACGACTTACTCGTTGCCATGTTCAAGACACCCCACAGTGATTGAGAGAGCGGCGTGCTAACCACATGTGCCTCCATACTGCGTATGACACCATGTAGTGGGTGAGTCGTGGGTGATGTTTTTTACAACATCATTAAGAATTATTGATTCTGGGGGGTCGGACATTTACTGAATTGAAACTCGTGGCCCAAAATAACCAATATTTCATTCGCTCTTCGCGTGGATAGATATGAGGAAAGGAATAATCGCAAATTATTAAGAATGCCGAGGATACAGAATAAACAAAAACGATGACAACATTGAACATAGGCATGTTTTAAATGTATATTTGATCAGCTTGGCAAGTTTTGATAGATAGAATGCAAACAACCTTCACCCTAACAAGGGCCGTTGCTCAAAATTCATAATCGCCGATGGACGTGCAGTGATTGCTCTGATCAAACCATGAAACAAGATGTAGATTCCACATGAGAGTGCCTAAATCTTCTTGGTCTTGGACTTGACTAGATTTAATCACGGTGCCTAACGATATTCAGAAAAAAAAGTAATCAAAATCTTCTAATTGTGATCTTCCTGTGATAACTGCCTAAAGCTGCTCTCACCAGTATCGACAAGGAGACAAGATCTATTTCTCTGCGACCTGCTTGCTGAGGTAACTCATCAGTGATGGTATGATGAGCTGCGCCAGAGTGTCCTCATCTGCGTCCCTATCTAGAGCCTGTTTCCGCCACTCTACCCACAGTTCTCAAAAACTCTACAATTCCTCTTTACTCTGCACAAAATCTGCACAAATCATCTTCCACCGATGGAAATGGGTCGGCCAATGATTAACCAATGATTTATGCTGCACTCAGACACATAGTAGATACTGAAATAAGTGGTTGTAGTTTTATCATAAGCCGCATTAAGAAGTACCTTTCCTTATTTCTTGATGGTGACTAGATTCGGACACCTATGTCCATTTTCATATCATCCGTATTGTAAGTGTGACAATACAGGCAAAAGACTGTATGCAGAACTTGCCCTTGCAGTGACGATAAAGCTCAACAACTTCAAAGAAATCGCAAAGGACAGATATCGGAGCAGCCACCAGTTTCTGTCCTACGTGGACTATTTACTGTTTTTGAGTCGGCCACAGTGCAGTTCGATTGTCACTGCGCGGGCAAGTATTGTATATGGGCTCTCGCCTGTATTGTCACACTTAAAATATGGATGGTGTGAAATAGGACATAGGTATCCGTAACTAGTCACACAAAAAAATAAAAAAGGTGATTCTTAATGCAGCTTATGCCGTAGCTACAGCCATTTATTTCAATTATAAGACGAGTTGCGGACCTATTTTTCATCTGCAGTGTGCTGCAAGTTCGTAACCTGGTATATACCGTGTGGTTGTAATTAAACTCTCTTTTTAACACGTTATGAAACGGAAAATAATTACGGTGCGAGAACCAAATTTGGTAGCATTCATGACAAAGACGTGAGGAAGAGAAATAATGCAAGATGAATTCAAATGAAACACTTTTACTGTGCTGCTATGGTACGTCACACGATTACCATTAACAAAATATTGCGGGGTATTATGCGGCGATTTAAGGGATTTCACTTAAAAACCCGACATTTCTTCCCCATCTGCGGAGGGCGTTTTGTTGAACGTCCGATTCATACCATGACTCGCTACAGTCTGCAGTAAAATTCCGCTTCCGCGCAGTGGCGTGACGACAGCTGGCTGTTGTCCGCCGCCGTCGTCCGCTTTTGCCATATCCCAGGGTCGAAGACTGGTACACATCTACTTCAGCAACGGAATCCAAATTTCATTCAATTTCACGCCCTTTTCCTTACTACTAAAATTCGTTTCGTCGTATACGTTTGTGGCAGCCATTACTTGAGTCCGGGCAAAATGAATGTGGTGGTCTCCTGGCTGTAAAGCATGTTCCGCAACAGCTGATCTGTCAGTCTCCCCTCTTCTGGAATTGCCCTCGTGCTCTTCGAATCGGCCGTAGAAATTATGAAACACCAGAGGAATTATAATAGGAAGGAAATTTTGATTCCCGTGCTGAAGAAGATGTGTACCAGTCTTCCACCACGGGATAATAATAACAGCGGACGACGGCAGTCTACAACGGACAGTTGAGCTCGTGTATTCAAAACTTGTGACGTGACGCCACTGCTCGGAAGGCCGCGGAAGCGGAATTTTTCTGTAGTCAGTAGCAAGCCAGGGTGTATCGAACGTTAGGCAAAGCTACGATCCCCCTTGAAAATATCCTCCGCAGATGGGAGTGAAGCGTAGGGTTTTGAAGTGAAATCCCTTATCTCACGGCATAATAGCAGGTAATATTTTATTAACTGTGACAATTCCGGCCGTGAAAATCTACATTTTACACATCATACTAATACGTACAGGTACCATTACTGCTACAAATGGTGCTCAATATGGCGCCCATCATTGTTCGAAAAGTATGAAAGCGCAGGGCTGCGTTCTGCACAGCAGAACTAAGAGTGTCCGTAGGTATGCTGGCTACCTCTGTTGGTATGCTGCCTTTCAGATCAGCACGTGTGTGACTGTTTCCCTGGTAAACCCTGTCCTTCAGGTAGTCCCACAACCGGAAATCTCAAGGAGTGAGATCAGGTGATCGTGCCGGCCAAGCATTTGGAAGCGATCGGCTGATAATTCGATCGTTTCCAAATGCGTTTCGGAGAAGCAGGTGAACTTCACGAGTGATGTGCTTTGAGGCCCCACCTTCATGATAACTGTTGAGTTCAATGCGTCTCACTCCTGTAGGGCGTGTATGACGTGCTGGCGAAGCAAATCGCAGTAACGCTAGCCAGCCACACGGCACGTCATTGTTCCTTGAGCGCCAAATTGTTTAAAGAAGGATGGGCCCAGGATGAAAGTAGCCGTGAAGCCACACCGTATGGTGACACGCCCACCATACAGAGGAACTTCATGCATAGTGACTGAAGGTGAATATCCCCACACTCGGCAATTCTGTGTGTTCACCTCACCCGCCAGAGGAAAATGAGCTTCGCCTGTCCACAGGATGTTCCAGGGGCAGCCCCCGTCAACTTCAACCCTTGCGAAAGCGGAGAGCGAAGTCAACACGTCGTCGTGTGTCCTGTGGTGTAAGCGGCTGTACGGTATGGATCTTGTACGGATACCATTTGGGAATGGTTTGAAGCACCTTCGTACAGTGTACCACAGGATGTTCAACTGTCGTGATACAGCACACGCACTGCCTGACGATCGGGAATTGGTCTTATCGTTGTCTGCCATAGCAACAGCGGTTTCATCAACTACCTGTGGTGCAACCGGTCATCGGCCTCTTCCCCAGTTCTCCAGTTGATTCGAACATTTTCATCATGCTCCGTACAGCAGGTGGAGAAAGGGGACCCTTCCGTAATCCTTTCAGCTGGCGATATTCTGGAAGTGCAGCTACAGCATTATTGTTATTTTGTTAACAGAGCTTCCTCAGTAATGCCCTGCTCCTTTTGTCCAAACTCTTGTTAACACGTCAACAAATGCACTGCGACTGGTGAGGTGTGTGAGGCTATGAATCACGATCCTGATCAGGGCACCTGGTCGTCATAGTTGGATCTGGTCGGTGGCGCTGTCACGTTTGGAAATCATGCACCCCATACTCTGGACATTAATGTTACCAAGTTTGACACTTGTACGGCACTTAGTTTCCGTGTTATAACATATTAAACAGGGGAAGTTTAACTATAACCACTCGGTTAGTTTTGTAGTAGCGCAATGAGATGCCTTCCCACACATGAAATTTTGAGAGCCGATTTCTAAACTACGGCGTAGCTGATATTTTTGAAGCGAACCTACGAGCTGCCTTTCTGTGTCACGAGAGAGAGAAATTTGCAATGTTTGTGCAGTGGCAATTGGATCTCGCCAGAGCCCCCCCCCCCCCCCCCCCCCCTCCGCCAACTGGTGGGAGAAGAAAAGATTTATAACACTGATGAGTAGTTTCCCACTTGAAGGCGATAAGATGGCATCTCTTGACCAGCCCGGCTTCCCTGAATTTTCTCGGAAGACCAGTTCATCTCCTTCTAGCAGAGATTTTGACTCATAAAATTACTTATTTTTCCTCGGCCTGGATGCGTGTCGTTGTCCCTCAGAGTGAGGCTCTTCGAAGCAGACCGCATATGCACTACGCTGTGGCTACAGTTGTGATGTATTTTCGGGCAGGTGCCTGGGTGGCGCCTTATCAGACAATACCGCATGTCCGGTGAGACTTAAGGCTCCCATTCACATCCTGAGCGGTCGAGACAGTGCCCACTGATTGTTGTGGAACTTCCGTTAACTTTCGCCTCTACATCCCAAGGAATCGAACGCTTTCTGCGACCGGCGTTCCCTCTTCCCTGGCATAGCTCACCCATGACTCCACGGAGACGTGCAACTCATTAAATAGAGGACATGTAGCTACACAGACAGAATGGAAAACGAAGTGAGATGCGTGTTAGAGATTTGATCTTTGCAGTCACTGGAATACTCCATGATATCCCTGCTTACCGGGATTTGCGAAATTACAAGTTGACAATGGCCGTGAATTATGAATTTTGACCCGCTTCGGGATAAGGCATCCGAATCGGAAGTAAATAACGATTATTCCGCTGGAAACAGGAGACGTTATAACTTGATCGTTATTGAATGAGTAATTTCATTAAATAACGATCGGTAAATGAAATAATGGAAATAATTTGCAAATAAATTTTGCCAGTGGAAAGTTTGCCGAAAAAAATCGGTTGTCAGTTCAACTGATGAGCGACAGTACTGTTAAGTACGTGAATAAGTTGTGTCAGAAATAAAGTTTACCTGTTTGTAACGCAGCAGGTGGAACGGGAACTTTTACGTAAGTGCTGTGTCAGGCTCAGTAGTCAACATAAAACAATGTCATAACAATCTAACTATACTTATTTTGCTCATAATTTGTCAGCTAAGTGCAATTCTGACAATACAGATAATTATCTACCGAGATTTTGAATAATGGACTTTCATTCTATCCTTACAATTAGGTACTTTGCACAGTTTGTAAGTAGGCTGTTTAGGTTTTTTTATTGGTAACGCCGCCGCCACGTAGCGCTCTGTATGAAAATCACTGGCTGTGCTGTGTGCAGTCTGTGGCTGGTTGGCATTGTTGTAATACTCGCCATTGTAGTGTTGGGCAGCGGCAGCTGGATGCTAACAGCGCGTAGCGTTGGGCAGTTGGAGGTGAGCTGCCAGCAGTGGTGGATGTGGGTAGAGAGATGGCGGAGTTTTGAAATTTGTAAGAATTATGACTATTAAGGTAAATACATTGTTTGTTCTCTATTAAAATCTTTCATTTGCTAACTGTGCCTCAGTAGTTAGTGACTTCCGTAGTTTGAATCTTTTAGTTAGCTGGCGGTAGTGGCGCTCGCTGTATTGCAGTAGTTCGAGTAACAAAGATTTTTGTGAGATAAGTGATTTGTGAAACATATAGGTTAATGTTAGTCAGGGCCATTCTTTCGTAGGGATTTTTGGAAGTCAGATTGCGTTGCGCTAAAAATATTGTGTATCAGTTTAAGCACATTCGTGTATAATTGTTCAAAGAGGACGTTTCACATAGACCAGTCTTGTATAATTTTTCTAAGGAGACGTTTCAAGTTTAATCTACTGATAATGAAATATATTGCCAATAATTGATTAACTATGTTTTGAAGGATAATAATTCATTAACTGGGGGTTGTCAGGTGGAATAATCTTTATAGTTTCATGAAATATCCTTGAATTAACTTCAGCTGAATATGCATTGAAATAAATCTTAATAATAAAATTTAATACTTCAGTCTATTATTAAGTGCAACAAATAACTACGATAACCAGTCTGAAATTTACTCTTCACCGTCTCTGCAAATAATTTGATAATTAACATATTTTGTCTTGATAATGGCGTGACACACTCGGTTCAATAAGGTAAGGACTGGAAGGAACCTACTTGTTTGTAGGTTGTCGGGTGGAGTGTAACTGCAACACTTCAATTATAAAGTGCTTGTTATTAATTGTTCACCTTCAGAAAAAATAGCTCAGTCACTGGCAAGCCTTCTACAATTTTATCCTACGAAAATTACATAGATCTTACTTCCCTGGTTGTCGGTGGATCGACGGAAGTCCACGGCAGTGACACAATGTCTCAGCGGGCTTTTACTTTTGCGACTTGGGCCCACAGTGCGCTTCACATTTAAGTCCTCGTTTCTTCAGCCCTATGCCCATTAATCCATAATAACTTGCCCGGCCATACTTCCAGATATTCCGACCATTACTTTCCCGTCGTACTTAGATCCGCACACTAGCCGTTAGACGTAACACAGCTAGGACCAGCAGCACTCGACAGTACGTCTTACTCAGAGCACGGCGTCACTGCTACTACTACCCGCTGGCGCGCTCCCGCGCCCAGAGACGCAACAAAACAATCTCTCTGACGTCAACGTTACCTAAATATGCCCTGACTTACCAGTGTTAAATATTACATACTTGCAACATAGCACTTACATTACATATTTACACTAGACAATAAATCGTATACAAACAGTTTCATGTGTTAAGTAAGCGAAAAAATTCATAGCAAGGACTGTGTTGTAGCGTCACAAATCGGTACGATCATTATAGGAATTTAAATAAATTAGTGTAATAGTAATGACGTATGAAATATGTCAGCCCTAACCGGACGGATGCGTTTCAATATATGAGTTATGTCTGCATCCTTCAGCTGATAACGAGCGGGGAAAGGTTCGGAAAGCAGTTACTGGAAATAAATAACTATTTCAGATGTGACTGGAAGCATCTGCCTGAATTTATGTTCAGTTAATAATCGTCACGCATTCTACACTATATATAGTAGGTAAGCTTCTTCCATTCTGCATTACCATAAGCTGTACTAAAATCATACAAATCTACTTCTACATCACTGTTATGCAGTTCACATCCAACTGTTTGGCAGAGGGCTCGCAGGATCACTTTCTCGCTATTTCTCGACTATTTCACTCTAGAAGAACCCGAGGCAAAAATGGACATATAAGCTTACAGTGCGAGCTCTGTGTTCTCTTATTTTATTGCGATGAAAATTTCTCCATTTGTTGGTGGGACTCAATTTATTATTTTTGCATTCGAGGGAGAAAGATGGTGTTTGAAATTTTATGAAACAAACGAACCGCAATACAAAATTCCCTTGTCACCTTAGTTTGCGTAGATACCCGTCACGCTCTCTCTCCTATTTCACGACAACGGAAACGAGCTGCTCTTCTTTGAATTTCTTCGACAGCCACCCTCAGCTATATCTGGAAACGACGCCAGATCGCGTAGAATCATTCCAGCAGGAGACGTATAAGCGTAGTGTAGGCAGCATCTTTAGCACACTTTTCCCAATAAAATGCAGTCTTTCTTTCGCCTTCCCCCCACAACGTTTTCTATGTGACGGTTCCAATTTAAATTATCCATAATTGTAACCCTGAGGTTCTGAAACGACAAGTTTTAAAATAGCATTATTTATGGCTTAACTGATGAAATTTAGCGCATTCTCTTTAATACTCATGTGGAGAATCTCAAGCTTTTTATTGTTTATTGTCAACTGTCACTTTTTTCCGCCATACAGATATCTCTTATTAATCATTTGCTGTAGAGTTTTACAATAACATGGAAGGAGCAGTTGATGAGTTAGATTTGAAATGCTCAAATTACTCTAGTTCACGTAGAACAAGAAGATGGTCTAACATAATCTTCGGTGCTATACTGAACATTTCTTTTTCTAACGGATATGTTCTTTGTGTCGGTTCTAATCCAATTAAGAAAATCAGCCTGGAGAATACATTACGTCCATTGCAATGAGTATAGTAAAGCCAAATGTCTGCATGAGACTAGAAAATAACCAAAATTTGGACGAAAATATAAGGGAAATAATGTTCTAATTGTTTGGCAAAGAAAAACTTTATCAACGCCCAATGCATACGAGCTAGGTCCCAGGGCTTCTAAAAGCCAAGGTGCTACATTTTCCCAAGGACGAAAGATAGAGTTCTCTAACATGTAACAGTTGCAAAGAAATGTACTTGTAGACCTCACTCAAAGAAAATCAATTATTGTTTCTCCTTTGAACCCAAACAAAACGAATTATTTTGTAGACTCATATTAAGATACTTTCATTTTTCATATTACTATTAATTTTTCTTTTATAATTCTAATTTTATGTTATGTTCCTATTGTATTAAAAATATTTAATTTTTGAGTTGATTTGTATGTCATTTTATCTGAGCTATAAACATTAAAAACCGAGAGATATTTTTTGTAAATGACTGTAAATTCTTGTTAAGACTGATTACTGAAAGCACAATAAACGATTAAGTTGTCTTATATTATATAAATATGCAAGTTACTTCATATGATTATTTATAGACATGCCTAAACTCTGTTGGTGTACTTCTAGACCCATTCATGACTGTATGTTACAAAAAACAACGTGTCTGCTTAAAGGTTGAACATCTGATGCGGTACGGCGGCACTGAATATCTTGTGTCAGTCACTCTTCAGCGAGTTACAGAATATTCGCAGAGATGTGATGGCGAGCCGCGCCGTGGCTGCAGTACGCTGCATTAATCTCCCAGCAGCCGGCGCTGTTCCTCCGAAATCGACAGAGGACATCGACCGTGGCTCTGCGCACACGCCGCTCCGTGTCCCGCGCGACGTAATGACCTTAATAATACATGCGGTTACCCGGCGACCCAAGAGCACGCGATGAAGTGCTTAAGTTTTCTTGTACTTGCCAGATATCGGGGGCTTAGCGGAGACTGCGCCCTGGATAAGCGAGTGCGGTACTTGCCCTGGCTCCTGGCCCCCATGTAATGAGTTGAGCCCAACTATCATGCTTACAGGCGTGTACTCTGGACTCGCATCGCAGCAGCATCACACGTTTCCAGTGCTGCTCATGTAAGTGTAACACACTCTCGTGTTGTAAAGCAAAGTTGTCCATGTTTTCAGCTTACGTCTCAGGCAGCCATTATCGAAAATTCGTATTTTAACGACGGAAACCACAGAACCAGAAATTTCAATTGCCTAGTAACTGACTTACAGAAGTGACAATGCATGTTTAATGTAAACAGATAAGTGCCCTTAATTTTGAAAATCAGAGTAACTTCTAATCGACTTTTGCAATTTCATTTACTGTTATTCGTTAGCAAATATGTTCTGAGTAGTTACGTTGCTAAATATTTAGTGGTACACTACGAAAATGGTAATTACTTGCTAACTCTACTGTTTTCTTGTTTACTTTGTGCTGTTTCATAGTACACTACTGGCCATTAAAATTGCTGCTCCATGAAGATGTGATACAGACGCAAAATGTAACAGACAGGAAGAAGGTGCTGTGATACGCAAATGATTAGCTTTTCAGAGCTTTCACACAAGGTTGGCGCCGTTGGCGACACCTACAACGTGCTGACATGAGGAAAGTTTCCAACCGATTTCTCATACACAAAAAGCAGTTGACCGGCGTTGTCTGGTGAAACGTTGTTGTGATACCTCGTGTAAGGAGGAGAAATGAGTACCATCACGTTTCCGACATTGATAAAGGTCGGATTGTAGCCTACCGCGATTGCGGTTTATCGTATCCCGACATTGCTGCTCTCGTTGGTCGAGATCCAATGACTGGTGGCAGAATATGGCATCGGTGGGTTCAGGAGACTCGAGATGACAGGCATCGTATCCGCATGGCAGTAACGGGTCGTGCAGCCACGTCTCGATCCTTGAGTTAACAGATGGGGACGTTTGTAAGACAACAACCATCTGCACGAGCAGTTGGACGACGTTTGCAGCAGCATGCACTATCAGCTCGGACACCATGGCTGTGGTTACACTTGACGCTGTATTACAAACAGGAGCGACTGCGATGGTGCACTCAACGACGAACGTGGGTGCACGAATGGCAAAACGTTATTTTTTCGGATGAACCCAGGTTCTGTTTACAGCATCACGATGGTCGCATCCGTGATTGGTGACATCGCTGTGAACGCACATTGAAAGCGTGTATTCCTCGTCTCCGTACTGGCGTATCACCCGGCGTGATGGTATGGGGTGCTATTGGTTACACGTCTCAGCCACCTATTGTTCGCAATGACGGCACTTTGAACAGTGGACGTTACATTTCAGATGTGTTACGACCCGTGGCTCTACCCTTCATTCCATCCCTGCGAAACCCTACATTTCAGCAGGATAATGTACGACCGCATGTTGCATGCAGTCACTGTAAGGGTCTTTCTGGATACAGAAAATGTTCGACTGCTGCCCTAGCCAGCACATTCTCATCTTTCACCAATTGAAATCATCTGGTCAATGGTGGCCGAGCAACTGGCTCTTCACAATACGTCAGTCACTATTTTTGGTGAACTGTGGTATCGTGTTGAAGCTCCATGGGCAGCTGTACCTGTATACGCCATCCAAGCTCTGTTTGACTCAATGCCCAGACGTATCAAGGCTGTTATTACGGCCAGAGGTGGTTGTTCTGGGTACTGATTTCTCATGATATATGCACCCAAATTGCGTGAAAATGTAATCAAATGTCATTTCTAGTATAATATAATTGTGCAATGAATACCCGTTTACCATCTGTATTTCTTCTTGGTGCAGCAATTTTAATGACCAGTAGTGCAGCATCATTAGACTGACACGTTTGTGGCATTAGCCATAAGTAAGATTTGTAGTTCAATCACTTACTTGTATCACTTATTCTAGGACACAGAACTTCATTCTTAATGGAGAGAAATCTTCATCCGTAAAATTAACTTCCGGAGTGCAGCATCATTAGACTGACACGTTTGTGGCATTAGCCATAAGTAAGATTTGTAGTTCAATCACTTACTTGTATCACTTATTCTGGGACACAGAACTTCGTTCTTAATGGAGAGAAACCTTCATCCGTAAAATAGGGAGAACGCAAAGGGAGAGTTATGGGGCCGTTAATATTCATTCTATATACATAAATGACTTAGTTGATAGCGGCAAACTCCATAAGGTTGTTACAGGATTATGCTATTGAATGTAGAGACGTTGCAGAGCTAGAAACTTGTAGCAAAATGCAGAAAGAGTTGCAGAAAATCAGTGTTGGGTGGAGGTGTTGGCAGGTAACCCAAACATAAACAAATTTAACAAAGCTGCACATAAACGTTAGAAAGACCCGTTGTTATATGATTACGAGATTACTGAACAAGCACTGCAAGTAGTCACATCCATCAAATATGTGGTAATATGCGTAGAGCGAGTTACGCTGCAACATGGAATGAAACTAATCTTCGGAAAGTCAGATACCAAACTGAGATTCATTGGGAGTCCACCGTCGAAGACAGTCGTTTACAAAAAAATTTGTTCGACTGATACCTGAACATTGATCGTCAGTGTTGGAAGCTTACCAGGTTGGTTCAAATCGCTCTGAGCACTATGGGACTTAACAGCTGTGGTCATCAGTCCCCTAGAACTTAGAACTACTTAAACCTAACTAACCTAAGGACATCACACACATCCATGCCCGAGGCAGGATTCGAACCTGCGACAGTAGCAGTCGCGCGGTTCCGGAATGCGCGCCTAGAACCGCAAGACCACCGCGGCTGGCACGCTTACCAGGAATGATTAATAGAGGTAACAGAGAAGACGGAAGAAGAGCAGCGCGATTAGTCATAGGCCGGTTTAGTAAGCGCTAAAGTGTAACAAATATGACCATTTAATTCATACGGCGAACGTCACGCTGTGATTTACAACAAAAATTCCTTGAGCTAACTTTCCCAGAAGAGCAAAGTAATATATTGCCGCCTCCTGCACGCACATTGTCCAATAACATGAACGTGACCACCTGTCACGAGCCTAAATAACCATATGTTGCAGAGTGGACCGCTGCGAGACTTGCAGGAACTGAGTCAGTGAGGTTCTGGAAGCAGCCGTCCGGGATGTATAGTAAATGTGGCTAAAGTGCCATGGCCAGAGATTTATCGATTGAGGATGCATGGCACGAATAGTCCGATCAAAGTGGTCCCATCAATTTCCGACTGGGTTTAAATCCGCGGAGTTTGGTGCCAAGAGTTTCCGGTAAACTCATCCTGCTGCTTTTCAAACCAAGCGCGTGCACTGTGAGCTGTGTGGCACAATGCATTGTCTGGCTAGTATGTGCCACTGTGCCCGCAGTACGGAGCGATGTAACCGGTTGCATAACTAGCAGGTGCGTCTGGTCGACTAGGTTGATAGTGACGACTGCTGTATGTAGGAGGAAAAAGGTTCCCGAGGATAGATGCATACTTGTATTGATCCATTGTGCCTTCCAGAACAACGACATCACCCAGAGAATGCCACAGAAACCTTCCCCAGATCATAAAACTCCCTCCTCTGGCTTGATACGTTGCTTTTAGACGTTTCGTGCCGTACACACGAACGGCCATCAGTTCGATGGAGTACGATATGTGATTCGTCTGTAAAGGACATCTGGCGCCACTCAGTGGACGTCTAGTTGGCGTGCAGATTCCAGCCTTAGATGTCGACGGGCAGCAGTCATCATTAGTGCATGACCCAGGAGCCTGCTGCGGAGACCCACACACAGCAACGTTCGCTGAATGGTCGTTGTGGAGACACTCTCGATAGCCCCTAGGTTCATCTGGGCGGTCAGTGGCTCAACAGTTGAACTTCTGTTCACCTGTACATATCTGGGCATCCGTCGTGCACCCCTGTCATCAATGGCCTGCTACGCACCACAATTGGGTTGGCGCCAGCTTTTTTGTACGTTAGATAAATAGACAAGAACTCGATTGAACTTTTTTCCACGTACACGCGACACGCTTTGTACACCCGCCACTGTTCGTACTGCTATCTGGTACCTGTGAGTAGTTATTGCACATTGTTGCAGAGGGAAGGTGGTGGTAATATTAATGTGATTGGATAGCTTACGTCGTGAAAATACCATGAATGTGTGTGCTCCTTACTTCGGCACTCGCCATACGACATCCCGCAGTACTGTGCGGTGTCACCGGTTGCATAATCAGTAGGTGCAGCTGGTCGACTAGGCTGATAGCGACGACTGCTGTAAAGTGGCACCATTGCACGCAAAACTACATTTCCATGCCTTCCATAGACGCCAATCAAGCGCCAAAAGACACCGCGTTACATGAAGAGCCAATCAGAAAGCACCGTGTCATCACGGCCGGCGGCAGGCAACCACACGGATTGAGTGTACTCGTCCGCGTTATACCAGATGCCGCGCCGCCATGCCTCTACCATGACTCAACCCACAGCGAGCACGATGAGATCACGCCAAAAAACCAGTGGGCTACCTCCTGCGGCAGTCATCAATGAGTGGTACCGCTGCCGGTCCAGTGAACCTGTAGAAAGCCATCCCGGAATACAACTTGGTAGATACGGACTTGCAAGAGGGGCCATTTATACTTGGGTTGTATGATAAATCTTTATTTTCCTTCAATATCCGTCTTATTTATAATAACAGTCATTTCTTTATGGTGACTAATTTCGGGCTATAACGTGCATTGTCAAATCATAGTCCTAGAGACAGGCGTAATCATAAAGTTTCCACAGGCGTAGATGTACCTGGATGGAATCATACTAAAAGCTGAACGTTCATGTATACCTACATACTTTAAAATAAAAAAAGAAGAAGAAGGAAGTTGGATATTGATTATGCCGTTGTGAGCATACACAACTCTGAGTCTGAGATATTACTACCGCGAGTGGCAGCAAGAGATCAGTTCTTGAGAGTAGTGCGACGCCGCCTGGGGTGGAGAAAAGTGTCAGGAGAGGTCGCAGCCTGCTCTAGAGTGCTACTGGCGCCAGAGGAAGTTTTTGTATTAATCCAGGTTTTTGGTAACTTGCTTTTTTCTGTTGCGTTCTTGCTGCTTGCCTGCGCACTGGAGGGATTTTCTCAGATTTGTGTGTGCATACATTGAAAGTAATATTTGTTGTGTCCAGATACGTGATTATTGATTAATGACATTGTGGAATAATTGAAGTTTTTGCTAATCAAACTGTTCTAGGAAAAGAAAGGTTCTTTGGTTGGGTCGGAGAGTAAAAGGACCAAAGGGTAGGGTCATCAGTCTGAGTAAAGTTTGTGTGTGAATTTTCTGAATATAGTATATTAAAATCATTTATTGATTCCTTTAATTTCTTACATCATTTAAGCCTTGTTTATTAAACCCCTCCTGATGATTTAATTTCTGTAAAAAAGAAAAAGCGGAGTAATTGATCATGCATGCACTCTGCATGCGTCGCTGTATTTCTGTTGGATTATTGTAGTATGTTGCTGAGCGCAGAACATGCATGTAGTTGCAGCGGCATGTCAAGTTAAGTTGTCTGTTGCGTCCAGAGCATTACAGTACAATTGTTAGGAGATGTTAGAGAATATTTTAAAAATCGCAGTCAGATTCAAGAGAACTGATTTTCCATGATTTATAGGAAGAGTAATTAATTCCCTATCAGAAAACCGACATGTCCGAAGTAGGAATCTCCACAAAGTGTTTGAATACTGACATGTCTGAATAAAGTTTTTCATAATTAAAGTTGTGTGCCTACAGATCAGATGTTATGATAACGATAGTGAAGTTTCGCTAGATAGCATAGCAATTTTTGAATTAAAAGTATATATAACGATAATATTGGCATAGATAGTGTTGTACACATTTTCGCATGTCTGTTGCCATAATAATAACTTATGATAGTAAAACTTTCATCAGGCTGATGATAATTACAATTCTTGATAATGAAACTTCCAATGCAGTTTACAACAATGTACATGTATGATGCTGGTGGGAACCGTATGATTACACTTACGTCTAATGCCATGGTTTAAAAAAGGACGTGATGGTCCAAAAGTATTCACCAGAAAGAAATGGATATTATCACAACAGTGGCGGATATCGCAGGAAAATAGAGTTAGTTACACCTGAGTTCTACCCTCCATGGAGTGCTCTAATGAATACAGCCATGGTAATTGGATTATTTATGTGTGTAGTTGTCTCCGACACTACACTGGTGCAATCGTAATTGAGGTTACGTGCTACTATCCAGATAAGCACATCCCAACGGTGGCGAAATAACGTCACAACAAGATAACTGAGGAGATTCGAGTTGACTTGGCGGTTTACCCAACAGTGTATAATTTCCTATTGATCCTTCTGTTGACCACCATTGCTAGAAATATTCACTTTCACGTGATTATAATCGGCTGCTCTAGTTTCTTGGTGTTGCATCTCGGTTCTACTTGGTTAAGCGAACTCCTCTTGAGACCAGCTCAGCGACACGACATCATAAGGGGGAATCACCTAATCAACAAGCTGGAATTCTATAAGAAGCTTGCGCGATTTCTGAAAGGAGTTGCTACACATTATAGCATCAGTAGGCCACCTGGAGGCACCCACATGATGGGAAAGCTGGAATAAATGATGTCGTGGTTGTCCCCCCGACTGTTCCTGGCACCTACGCCTGTTACAACTGAGAGGCCAGGATTGCTGCCATTTTAGAAACACTACCTCGCCAGGCTTGCATGTATACAGTCTAATACAGACGTGTACTGTAGTCACCAACTTCGTGGGCGAGCACTGTCCCTGTTCATCGCCGTGTGCAGGCACACGCCAATGCCGTCATACACGGTGGGGACCGCAGTTTGACCTCTCCTCCCCCGGTGTGCTTCACGCCGAGCAACATCAATAGCCCAGCGACAGCCGCCTTTGCTGCCCACCGCTGGCTTCTCCCACCATCCCGCTTCGGCACGTCTACTACTGCGCTGACTGCACGATTCGGCTGCTTGCCGCCATCGACTGATGGAACATACCATTTGCTGTCTGTACGAACGACAGGCCGCTACTGACACCAACACGCTCCACTAACTGAGGCCAGCACACATCACGGAAGGCCTTTGGCTGCATTTCCAGTATCGTCTTATCCGCTGTACTTGTTACGAAATAAATGGATTTTTCAACCAGTACTGTTTTCATATGACGGATCTACGCCTGACATCTGACACCACATCACTGCCGCAATTCGCTGGGTGGTGAATGACCCACTGTAATGGTAATTCACTCAGGCTACTACAACTTTTGGCTCCACTAAGGGAATAAGAACCGCCGATAGAAACACGTAGCAATAGGGACTGAGAAAAGTAGTAGAAACGTTTATAGATCTCATCTATACATCATGTAGCTAAAAAACAAACCTAAAATTCAAACGCCCTGGCAGATTAAAACTTTGTGCCGGACCGAGACTGGGACTCTGATCCTTTGTCTTTCGCAGGCATGCGCTCTATTCAGCTGCGTAGCTCAGTTGGTAGAGCACTTTCCCGCGAAAGGCAAGGTTCCCGAGATCTAGTTTCGATCCAGCACACAGTTTTAATCTCTCAGAAAGTTTCATATACGCTCACACTCCGCTGCAGAGTGAAAATTTCATTCTGGAAACCTAAAATTGCTGCTGAAATATCGTTTCTAAAATTAATAACTCAAAACAAACTAATAACAATAATGATGAACAAAAACCAAAGATTACTGATATTCACCAGTATAGGTGAATAAGTGAAGTAAATTTTTGATTAAGAAAGAAAAGAAAATATCATTGCAAAAGAGGAGTAACTCTCTTATCTCTGGAGAAAGTGGCCTAAATTGGGGCTACCATTTACTTTTTTTAACGTATAAATTAAATTACGTTGCAAATAAATATTTAAAAAAGTGCAGGAAGCAACACTTTGAAAAGTCATGCTTTAAATCGTTGGGATGAAATGTATCACACTCTCATCTGCCATACTTTACAATTAAGAAAAATATTAAAAATATGGAATAACAATTGACAACGCGTTAGCGGTATGAGTACGTATAATGACGGAGCCACTCACAGAATGGCATCCTGTATACGTCCTGTTGACATTATTGTTATCATAATACGAAACGAAATCAAATTTGTAATCAGAAATATTTGAAGAAATAATGCCAGAAGACCCGGCCGCTGTGGCCGAGCGGTTCTAGGTCGCAGGTTCGAATCCTGCCTCTGGCATTGGTGTGTGTCCTTAGGTTAGTTAGGTTTAAGTAGTTCTACGTCTATGGGATTGATGACCTCAGATGTTAAGTTCCATAGTGCCTAGAGCCATTTGAACCATTAAATGCCAGAAGAAGAAATATAGCTATAAAGCATGTGAAGAAACGAAGGTGCAAATGAAATAAAATGAAAAGCGTACGTGTTATCTGTTCAGTTATTTTATTGTGTTGCATTGTAGTTGCATTCTTTAATAACACTTCCAGTTTCTTCACAGAAATCATAATAGTATATTTCGACAACTCACGGTTAAACTATCACCTTTCAGAGTAAGCTAGACATCGGGTGTTTGTCATCGAAGCCAAAATTGCGTATTCACACTCGTTGGCTTCGGTAACCCACAAACAGAATATCACATTTCACCCTAACCTAGACCAAGAACTACGGTAGAGATCAGTCTGGCAGCAGAACGTACATTCCAGAAAATAACATCCAAGAAAAATAAATATTGTCAGTGTTCTGCTCCACCTGTTTCCGCTTAGAATTTCCGCTTCCAGCCATACTGAAGTGTCCTGTATGTTGACTCCTTACGTTAGTTTGTTTATTTTCCGGAAGAGGGAATACCGTTGCCCCTAGATAGAGTTGCTGACTTTCCTTTTTCATGGGACTAATCAGTCAGCTTAAACGAGGATCCTATGACGAAAGAACTGTGAGAAATAAGTAAAATCAATGAGAACGAACGCCAAATTACACCCTTAAGTGGAACAGGCCGATGACAGGGTGACAGGATGGGAAAGTGTTTAAAACGGGTGGAGCGAGGGGGGGGGGGGGGAGGGGGAGAAAGCTATCCACTAGCACTCTTACTATGATGTCGACAAAATTTGAGGTTTTTTTTATGTTCCCCTATGTGAATGTCGATGATCGACTGTGGACTAGTGTGATGTAATTAGTATCAAATATTAATAAATGTGATACCAACGAATATTAATGCTGCCTGCTTGATCATTAATACCAATATGAACAATAAGGCTTGGAAAGTATGAAAATATCAGCAGACAAGTTGCATAACACAGATTTATAAGAACCCCTTATCTAGGTTTCGATAGTAATAAAATTATCTTTTTCAGAAGGAGATTGTAACTCTTATTACATATTGTGTTGCAAAGGTACGCTGGAATGAAGTCGTTTGCATCTTCTCGAGTAGAAATTCATCTCAGAAAAGATAAAATAATAAGTCATGGTTATCAAATCAAATGACTCTGAGCCCTATGGCACTTAACATCTGAGGTCATCAGTCCCCTATAACTTAGAACTACTTAAACCAAACTAACCTAAGGACATCACACACATCCATACCCGAGGCAGGATTCGAACATGCGGCCGTAGCGATCGTGCGGTTCTAGACTGAAGCGCCTAGAACCGCTCGGCCACAACGGCCGGCCATGGTTATCAGATAACATCACTGTGAACTTCACGTATGGTTCCGCCACACTTCCCTGGAACACGTCTGAAGTTACTTCTACATCCAAGACAACATGCTGCGTTCTCCCTACAAGAAACCCTCAATCATATTGGTTTAGTCACAAATTACGTGTCATAGCCCATATAATCCAATTTTTGTTCATAATCATTTGTATAGTACCGAGTCAAATACTTTTCAGAAGACAAGAAATACTGTACTCATCTGTCTGCCTTGATCCATGGATTTCAGAATGTCACGTGTCTCATATTTTCGCTCAGAATATGCTCTATGATTTTACAGCAGATGTATGTCAATGACATAAGTTCGTGGATATCCCTGCCACCCTTCGTGTAGAGGGGCGTGACCTTTACTTTCTTCCTGTATCACGGGACACGGTTTGTTGTGATATTCGTGTTTCTTGACTCATCAGTCTTCCGACTGGTTTGATGCGGCCCGTCACAATTTTCAGTCTCTAAAACTCCCTCTAGTACCATGGAAGTTCATGCCTGATGTCTTGACAGTTGTCCTCTCACCCTCTCCCTTCTTCTTCTCAGTGTTTTCCATATATTCCTTTCCTAGTCGATTCTGCAGAGCACCTCAAAATTCCTTACATTACCAGTGCACCTAACTTTCAACATTCTTCTGTAGCACCACCACTCAAATGCTTCTATTCTCTTCTGTTCCGATTTTCCCACAGTCCATATTTCCCTACTGTATAATTCTGTGCTCAAGACTTACATTCTCAGAAATTCCTTCCTGAAATCTGCGGTACTTTATGGTTAAAGCAGAGACTAAATTTGATGAAAATTTTGTATGGGACCTGACGGGATTCCCATCGGGCCTAGAGTATCGTTAAATTTCAGTGATTTTAACTTATTCTCCACACCATTAACAACAAATTTGTAGGACTCGTTTCTGCTGTGGCGGATGAAACAAACTGGGGCACGACTTGAGTATCTCCCTTAGCAAAAGGAACATCTGAAAACGGCATTCAGCATTTCTGTTCTTACTTCGTTACCCGCATTTTCAGTTCTTTTGTATACTTGAGTGTCAGGAAACTTTTTACTGCTGACAGCCATTGTGTGCAATCAGAATATCTTTGTGTCTTGCAAGATATCTTTCGATAATATTCTACCTTCATAATAGCCGAACGTGCTTCATTCGGTGTCTCTGTGTCTACAGCCTTCTTTTTTGCTTTACATCTATTATGTTATTGTCACTGTTACATTAGAAGTTTACAGTGACTCTGCATCATGCAGGGTCCCTCCTGCCACAAAGCGCTGTGCATAGCATCCAGTACATGCCCATCTATTCTTTTGAAGATGCGCCACAATTATTCTGCACGCACCTACCCAGAGGTAAAAGCTTTGAGTTTGTCTTTTAAATATGACCCTTGTGCTTATTTATGTAGCTTACTGAAGATGTACATGGATTCACTTGTTTTAGTTGCTCAATTCTCTGTATTTTGGTGACCTTTGTTGCTATAAATCATTTATGGTCACTGACAAGAGTTCCATATTGATATCCTCAAAGGCGTTAGGTCTGTTGTCATTTGATAAAATATATATCAATATTGAGAGCGATTCGTAACTATCTGTTCTAGGTAGTTTACAACGATGGCATTTAGCAATGTTTTGCAGGATGTCTTGTCACGCCCACTACTTACAAAACCGAAATAATCCCATCGACTGTCACGTGATTAAAGCCTCCTGCAATGAAAAGTTTCTGGCACCCCCACATGGAAAAGGATGTCTGATCTGAACACAGAAAGTTCAGATTTATTACAGAATTACTAAAATATAAGTGTAGAATCAGCATTGGAAAATAGCTAAGACTAGTGATTAATTTATAGAAACGATCGACAAACATGGACACTTAGGACAACTAAAAACAACAAACGGACGACACTTTTAAGAATTAGGAGGGCATAAATGGTTTGTCCATTCGCTGTCTTCAGTAATCTGGCTTAAACGGAAATTGAAGAGTAGCAAGAGCTAAATTACGAAAGTGAAATATGAACGTTAAATCCTCAAACTGTTCAAACACTGGTGGTTGCCCAACCAGCAATTGAAGCGTGTGAAAAATATAATGACATGAAGATCATCTGGACATACGGCAAGACGAAATACTTCGATTTGGACTAAAGGAAATCCGTGCTCGATTCCTCGTGATACCTAACGGATGGATTAAAAACATACAAAAAGAAAATTAGAAGGACAAATATACATGCGAAAATCTGAATATCGTAATGCATGGAGAAGTGTGGGAGAGACCTATATCCAATGAATGATAAGTGATTGATAATGACTTTCCCAGTAACTTCATTGCCTACCTTCTCGACCACATCATGTAGTTAACACACGGGACCTCAGTACGTCACTGGTATGTGATAATAAGAGGCATAGGGTCCCAGCGAGGCATACATAGCTGCAAAAGCATTACACAAGTAACCAATGTCACCACAATGAAGGCAGCTTGGTACTGAAGCAAAACATCGATTTCTTAAAATTATTTACTCGTTTATTCGGTAGGTCTTCGGCCGAAGGTTTTCACATTCCTTACCCGAAGTAGCAGTCCTATCGCCCTTGATGAGTTATTCAGTCAGTTTATGTCTCAAATGTCCTTTCTTCGACTTAATGAGTCAGCTTAACAAGTCATTAGTCTTAATTTGCATCTAAATCTGGCTGCATGCTAGCCAATTACAGACGAGTTAACACAATTGTATCAGAAATAAATATTACATTCAGTTCTCTTCACGGCACATCCACAGCAGAATTTTTTTTATATCTATAAAGGAAAATACAACCTGGTTTCAGACCTGTGTCCCATATTCCGTTGCATATGCAAGATTGTAAATCAACAATAGCACCTATTCACATTGTTAACAAAAGAAAAGCTAAACAGAACGAACAGGAATTCTTAGAAAAAGCTATACGTACATTAAAATATGAATCCATAAATGACGCAAAACTGAGATTAAAATAGGTTAGACATATTTTAACCATTGTAAGCCTATGTTATGCATCACTTATGGACTCATATTTTAGTGTACGTTAGATGTATTTTCTAAGAATTCCTGTTAGTTTTGTTTAGCCTTTCTTTGTTTTAATGATGTGACTACGCGGTATTGTTGATTTATAATTTTGGAAATGCACCTAAAGATTGGACACAGGTCATGAAACCTGGCTGTGTGTTCCTTTTTAGAAATAAATAATTTTTACAACTGTAGCGGATTTATCTTTGATAAAAATTTAATGATGCTATGCTAAAAATGATGTTACAGCCTTTAGCCCAAAGACTGTTTTTATGCAGCTCCCCATGATAGTCTAGCCTGTGAAAACCACTCCATCTCTGTGTAACTACCGCAACTTACATTCATTTGAACGTGCGTACTGTTACTATTTTTACGTCCTTTACTTTCATCCAGTATAAAACTGACAATTCGTTTATGCCTCAAGATGTGTCAAATAAACCGGTCGCTTCTTGTAGCCAAGTTCACAGATTCCTTCTCCTCCTTTTGCCGCTTAATAAGGTAGAAACAATTAAGTAAAGATATTAATATGGAATAACAGGCGTCACCGAGAAGAAACCTATGCAGATTGCTTTCAACTTTCATGTGTCAGACATTTGTTAATATTCAGCTAGCGATAAAACATTCTGATATTACCATTAACCATCTAATTGCCTTATTCTTCAAACGTTGAAACCATAGACAGAAAGTAACTATGCAGCTGCGACACGTACAGTCCACACTGAACGTTACAGACACTATCTCGTTTAAGAATATAGGAAGAACGCGTCGGGTACAAAAACACCAGACATTACGTACAATAGAGTGTACAGCACACATACCTCTGTGATAAAAATTTCGAACCAGCCTAACAAACTCTTGAACCATTTTCACACTATTAATCAAATTGCGTGCATATGCAGTATCGTCTCAGTTGTGTGACTGGATTCGTGATTTCCTCTCAGAGAGGTAACAATTCGTAGTGACAGACGGTAATAATCGATTAGAACAGAAGTGGCATCTGGCGTTCCGCAAGGTAGTGTCATAGGCCCTCTGTTGTTCCTGATTAGATAAATGATCTAGGTGAGAATCTGAACGGCACCCTTAGACTGTTTGCAGATGACGCTGTAATTTAGCGTCTAGTAAAATCATCAGACGATCAGTTCCAAATACAAAACCATCTAGAGAGAATTTCTGTATGGTGCTAAAAGTGGCAATTAGCACTAAACATAGAAAAGTGCGAGGTCATCCACATAGGTACTAAAGGAAGCCCGATAAATTTTGGGTGTACGATAAATCGCACTAATCTAAGGGCTGTCAATTCGACTAAATACCTAGGAATTACAATTACAAGCAATTTATATTGGAAGTACTACATGGATAGTATTGTGCAGAAGACGAAACAAAGACTGCGCTTTGTTGGCAGCACGCTTAGAAGATGCGACAAACCCACTAAAGAAACTGCCTGCATTACACTTGTCCGTTCTCTGCTGGAATATTGCTGCGCCGTATGGGATCCAAACCAGGCATTACATCGAAAAAGTGCAAAGAAGGGGAGCTCGTTTCGCGTTATCGCGCTGTAGGCTTGAGAGTGTCACTGATATAACACGTGAGTTGCGGTGGCAGTCACTGAAACAAAGGTGGTTTTCTTTGCTGTGAGATCTATTTACGAAATTTCAGTCACAAAATTTCTCTTTCGAATGAGTAAATATTTTTTTGACATGCACCTACGTAGGGCGAAATGATCACCATATTAAAGTAAGAGAAATCAGAGCTCGAACGGAAAGATTTAGATGTTCCTTTTTCCCACGCGCCATTCGAGGGTGGAATGGTAGAGTAGTAGTGTAAAAACGGTTCCATGAACCCTCTTCCAGGCACTGGATTACAGAGTAACCATGTAGATTTAAATGTAGCCGCCCGCGGTGGTCATGCGGTTCAAGCGCTGCAGTCCGGAACCACGGGACTGCTACGGTCGCAGGTTCGAATCCTGCCTCGGGCATAGATGTGTGTGATCACCTTAAGTTAGTTAGGTTTAAGTAGTTCTAAGTTCTTGGGGACTGATAACCTAATATGTTAAGTCCCATAGTGCTCAGAGCCATGTGAACCATTTAAATGTAGATGTATTGAGTATATTGAAAGTTGTGTGCATAATAAATAAAACTTTGTTTTTGCAGACGAGGCAAGTATCGCTGTCAGTCTCTTGAATATTGTAGTGGTTTATTTAGCACGATATTATTGCTGATTGTTTGTCGTTGCAATACTCTGACTTTTGAACTCAATTGTCCACCCAGTTGTAGCAGTATCTGTCGTATAACTTCACTGAGAACTGCGGTACGATTTAGCGTATTCCACTTGCCCAAAATCATTACCAAAGGTAGGGAAGATATGTGTGAGACATACGTCTTAGGAGCATCTGGAGATCGGATTCCTGACGTTTAGATTTGCCGTCTGGTGCTTCGTCCTTGACTCTCAAAGGTGACTAACGCTCACGACTGTTAAAGCGAATATTTGAAGCAGACCTGATTTGCACCCTCATAGTGGCGCTAACGTCGCCACTCTGATGCGACTGCCGCACACCTGGAATAGACATCTCCTTTCGGGTGTAGGTACACGCCTACTAACTTACATTTATGTCACACAACTCCTTCATGTTGCGATTCTTTTTCTGTCTGTGTACTATCACTCTACATTGAGAGAACGTGAAGTAATTGCGTAGCAGTATCTATTTTAGTTTCTTTTTAGATTTTGCATCTCCTGTTGAGGTTACGACTACCAAAAGTCGAACATGTGTTCTGTTTAGGCAGCAACGAAACTAAGGCTACTGACAAAGAGTTATTGATGAAATACGAGGCCTGTCATGAGACTGTAGTGATGGTTTGTCCTTTGTCCCTAGTATTATTTACACGTAACTTATGCAAATATTTTATCCTGTGACGTCTGTTACAATTTTATGTTGACAAGAACCTGTATCCGTGGGCATCTTCTAGTGAGCATTCATTCTGAGGTACGCTAAATGTAATCTGGCCGTTATATGATCCATGGCTTGGGATAATTCTTCTTTTTATCAATTTCATATATGACAAGCACCGCTTGGCTTCGGCTAATCTAATGTACCATTATGTGGTGCAGTACGGCGTACTCCTTCTGAAGAATATATTTTTAGAAATATCGAAACCTAGGTCGCGAGCTAATGAACCTTTGTTTTGCAACTGGGCGGCTGATTTTTTTCAACCTCTTAAGACTATTTGGAATGTGAATATCGTATACACAATGGTCACTCTGATATTCCAAACTGATTGTTACCAAAAATGTCTCTGATGTAGTCTGACCGTCCCCACCCTCTTGTTGGCCAAAGTTGATAGTTGATTTATTAAAATTTGGAGTAAGCTAGTAATCTGGGCGGCTGATCATATTTTCACAGCATACGCTGAGATAGTGACACACTGCAGTGAGTGACAGGGACAGTCGAATTTAAATAACCAGTTCTGTTAATAACAAAAATATTCATCTTTTTAGTTGCTCTTCTTTCTTATGTGTTGATGGCTCGTTATGTGTTTGCTTTCTGTGGTATATCTACCTATAATCGACTAGAGGAGGATCTGATACTGTTTCAATGATAATGTGAGATCTGCTTGACTTTCTGCAAAACTGTACATATATTTTCAATTATTTAATTTCACAATACAAATCAATGAAAAACACATAACTCGTCCTCCATCCTTGCATTTCAATCTGGTTCAGAAGAACATAAACTTACCTCTAATGACATGTATCAAAGAAGTTACTCTCATATATCGATCTATTTATGTAAAACAATCCTTAGAACATACATTTCATGAATAAAATACAATTAATTGTCTATCTTTTTTGAAATATCCATAACAATAGTTGTAATTACAATAAGTATTTGTAATTGTTGACGTTTAAACATTTTCGCACAGCTATATAGTCATGGATTTTCTGTTTTTGCGACTTCGGTGCGGTATCGTTCACTTCATGTGATCCAAGATTTGTGTGTGTGTGTGTGTAACACATCTTCTAAGTAACAACGAGTACCTATAATCCCCTGGGAGTGACTCGTTAAGGAGTTATTGTGTTTCATTTGATTTCTTTCCTCCATTATTTGTATCTGTATTTCACTAAAAATATCTGCACAACAGTGAAAATGTCGGCACTATGTGCTTTCTTTCTTGTGGTTTCAACATGACAGGAAGCTGGCATACTTTGTACTTGATGTTGTGAGCCACATCAATTCGGGTAACAATGAACGGGTAGCAGTGGTCCCGTTTCATGATCAGCTCGGTCGCGAGACTTGAAAACAATGAACTTCTTCTTCTGGAGTCATGCATGGATCTGTCTGCTAAGACTCTCACAGCCGCAGAAAACCTGATGAACCGTGGAAGTCGCTACCGGTTGGATAATGCGTCTCCGAGATTCGATCCGCTGACGACAACCGAGTTCCGCAGTTCCACCAGGGAGCACGCTGCCGGTAGGTGGTGTGGTCCGTCTGACACCATGATCTTGGCATAGTCGCGAAATCGTCACAGCACTCTACATATTGCCTAACGGAGGACTCCTTCGTTTGTCTTCGATGGTTCCTCTGATGATGGCCAGCAGGTACATCTTATCAACATATTCTTACGACAGATGGCCACTTGTTAGGAATTCTGCAGCACTTGTTTCGGCCGTCTGCTACTTGTTAGCAGCAGACACAGTGGCTGTGCCAAAGACTGAGACGGCGTGGAGTTTCACAATTATTTATTGAACTTTCTTTACAATTTCTCCCTCGTCGTTGCTGCCCAGGCCCTGCGGATCCCTCCGCCTGGCTGCTGTTGTGTTGTTTCTCCGACAACGCACACCTCTGATCGAACTCAGGAGCCTCAGCCCACAAGTGCCCCACTGAAGTCAGGATGCCCTGTGGTTGAGATGAACTCGTCGCCGCTCGGAGGCGCGTCGCCGTGAGGTCAGCTGCCGACACTTGCTGCATCGGCTGCTGGGAAGCCGTCAGTCGCGATGTCCGCGAGGTCCCGTCAGGGACGGACCACGCGCCGTGGGGCCCAACTTGCCATGAAGTCCGGGCGTCAGTCCACGGCGGCGCCTGTGACCGAGACCGCGTTGCGGCCGGTCCTGCTGGAAGTTCTCGCTGTAGTTAGTCAGCCATGGTGCCGACCGAACTCGGGCCGACCCCCAGAGCTGAAGTTGACATCTGGCGGAGAATGGCTGACTCCTGCGAGCTGGGACAGAATTCCGGAGTCGTCACCTACGAAGATTGAATATTCGGACATGGACCACGTCCGTCCTCAGATCCGAACTGCTTCCTAATGGCTTCTGTCCGTTGCTGCCTGCGCTTCACTATTTATATCCAGCAGGAGGACGTTTTTTAGCATCGGTTGCAGCTTCTAGTTATTACTCCTGCAATATATTGCAGCGTAACTTAGCGTGCTGGCCTCACTTCTCCTTACTCAGCACTCTCCAGGCTTCGCTTGGCGCTCGGTCTGTGTGTGTCCTTGCGTCAGCTTGTTGGTAGACTTCAACTGTCAGCAAGGCTATCTGTGCCGCGCTTACTTCGCAATGCCTTGATCGCCAGCTGCCTCTGTTTTGCCATTCACCACAGCGTGAAGCAACGCTTACTACATGTGGCCGCAAAAGTATGCTCTACTGAATCTACCTGTAGGAAAATTGGCCGGGAAAGATATTAAATTCACACTACTGTGTTTCTTTGTTACTGTACAGGACTCTGAGAGAACGGACTGAACACAGTGATTCTGGCGCATTTGTAACACCGCGAGAAATGTATACTTGAATGTAAACGTAAATGCTAAACTAGCCTCTAGGTTGCGCTGTTACATTTGCACCTACATAATCTATTCAACACTTTGGAAATGTCAGTCGTGGTGAGAACAGCGTTGTGTATAGTTGTGAATGAGTCATGAAGGGAAAAGTGAAATTGGAAGTGGACCAACTGCTGGTGTTCCTATAAAAGCTGCTATCGTAATTAAGGGAGCCGAAGTGTTCGGTCTTTCACGAGGCACGGGGTATCAAAGACATATATTCTGCAAAGAAGAGAATGGAAAATCATCATTCTCACAGGTCACGAGGTGGAGGAATGTGGGTGTAGAGTAATCGTGACACAGCTCTCATCATCCAGGCATGGTTTCATGGCCCGGCCAACACAGTCACCAATCTAGATACTATGAGTATTCGTGGTCTACGTTGGAAAGAGGTGCGAGATAGCTGTCCTCCTCCATTATCATTATTTGAACTTACCACTCTTTCGTAGACGGAATTATATGGCACTTCCCTCCGAACGATAAAGGACCTGTATTTATCCATTCCAAATGACGGGAATGTAAGGCTACCGCCATGAGATCGCGGAAGTTAAGCGCTGTCGGGCGTGGTCGGCACTTGGATGGGTGGCTATCCAGGCCGCCATGCGCTGTTGCCATTTTTCGGGGTGCACTCAGCCTCGTGATGCCAATTGAGCAGCTACTCGACCATCAGTAGCGGCTTCGATCAGGAATACCATTGTAACGACCAGGAGAATGGTGTGAGGACCCCACGCCCCTGCTATACGCATCCTCCTCTGAGGATGACACGGCGGTCGGATGGTCCCGATGGAGCGGTGGAAATTACAGGAATGTGTTTTGAGTACCTAAGCGGTATTAGGCGTGGTAACGTTTTGTATTAGGGTATTTCATATTTTTGTCCCGCATAGGCATTATGGAAAGACCAGTTCATCTTCTCCCTTTCGCCCGGTATAGTAGACTTTCCCCGGTGTCCACACTATTGAGGAGAACGGACACATTGGTGCTACGAAGAAATGATATACTATGGCTTGCGCCGGTCTAGAGAACGCGCCGCTGTTTAGTGGTACGGCGCGTCGGTACTGCTGTCCTCTACTCCAGAGGAGCTTGCTCCGCGCGGTGTGCCGGCAGCGGTCCAGCCGGTCTCCGCTACCTGCTGCCTGCCGTCCCAGAACGCGCGGCGCCCCCTGCCGGCAGTGGGCCGGTCCGCGCGGCGCTTCGCAGTCGACTGCGCCGCCGGAATCGATATGGCAGAGCGGCGCCGGCCGCGCCTCGCCGTGGGCCCAGCGGCCCTCCGCCCCGGCACAGCGGGCCGCCGCGACCACGGCCACCGCACGACCACGACCACACCACCGCGACCTGCCACCAGCTGACGGCTTGCTTCAGCACACTGCCCCAACAGCCTCGCTGTCTCCTGGCATCGCTCACGCACGGGTATTATGCGATGAATACACTGGCTGCCATTGAAATTGTAGAACCAGAGAGGACAGCATAGAATGAAATATTACATCGTAGGCGTATACAGTATAGCAGGGAAAATACATTAGTGCATTTGTGGGTGATTTATGGGTTTACACGGTTCGCAATTCAGTATGCAGACCTGTCAACTCTGGCAGCAACGACGACTCTAACAATGCTGGACGTCGGGTCAAACTGAGCTAGGGTGGCAGGCTCTACATTGCTTCGGTTCTATGCAAGAGTCATAAATCCTAATGGCTGGAAAGTAGCGCCATATTAGTCTCATGGTTACCCATCATCAGCTGTTTTCAGTGGTTGAGAGATCTGAGAAACGTGTTGGCTGGCATCACGCTCTACATCGAGTACACCAGGACTTGTTTAAACAGTCTTCTGACCGGTTTGATGCGGCCCGTCTGTGGCAAATTTTTCATCTTACCAATCAACGACCTACGTTCTCAGTTATCTCTGTCTTCCTCTACAGTTTTTACCCTCTACAGTTCCATATAACACCACGGAAGTTATTTGCGGATGTCTTAACTAATGTCCTGTCACTCTGTCGCAGAGAGCCTCCTGAGTCCCTCACCTATCAGTCACCCTAATTTTCAAAATTTGTTCAAATGGGACTTAACTTGGTTCAAATGGCTCTGAGCACTATGGGACTTAACATCTGGCCTGTCGGTGTGGTCAAGCGGTTAAAGGCGCTACAGTCTGGAACGGCGCGTCCGCTACGGTCGCAGGTTCGAATCATGCCTCGGGCATGGATGTGTGTGATGTCGTTAGATTAGTTAGGTTTAAGTAGTTCTAAGTTCTAGGGGACTGATGACCTTATAAGTTCAGTCCCGTAGTGCTCAGAGCCATTTGAACCATTTTTGAACTTAACATCTGAGGTCATCAGTCCCCTAGAACTTAGAACTACTTAAACCTAACTAACCTAAGGACATCACACACATCCATGCCCGAGGCAGGATTCGAACGTGCGACCGTAGCGGTCACACAGTTCCAGACTGTAGCGCCCAGAACCGCTCGGCCACCCCACCCGGCCTAATTTTCAACATTCTTCTCTGGAACCACTTCTCAAATGTTTCGATTCTCTTCCTTTCTCATTTTCCCAGAGTTCACTACCATACAATGCTTGTGTTCCAAACGTACGTTTTCAGGGTTTCTTCCTCAAATTAAGACCTATTTTTGATACTAATAGATTTCTCTTGCTCAGGAATACAATGTTTTCAATGCTAGTCCGATTGTTATGTCCTCCTTGGTCCGCCCGTCATAGTTTATTTTGCTACCTCTTCCTTAACTTCATCTACTTCGTGATCACCAGTCTTGATGTTGAGTCTCTCGCTGTTCTCATTTCTGCTACTTCTCTTTATTTGCATTTTTCTTCGATTTTCTCAAAATTATACTGCTCTCTACAGACATCAGATCTTGTAAATCTTCTTCACTATCACTAAGGATAGCAATGTCATCAGCGAATCTTAAAATCGACACCACTTCATCATAAATTTTAATCCCACTCTTCAACTTGTCTTTTGTTTGCGTCGTCGCTTCCTTGATGTTTAGACTGAACAGCAGAGAAAAAGGATTGGTGGAGGGGGGGGGGACACTATAAACTTCTCTTACAACCTTTTTAATCCGAGCTCTTCGTTCTTGACTTCCCACTCTTTTTGTCCCCACTTGCTTCTTGTAGATATTTTATATTAACAGTCTTCTCCTTTGGCTTACCCCATTTTTCTGAAGATCGCGAACACTTGGTACCATTTTACATTGTGGAATGCTTTCTCAAGGTCGACAAATTCTATGAATATCTGTTGATTTTTCTTCAGTCTAACTTCCTTTATCAACTGCACGTCAGAATTGCCTCTCTGACACCTTTATCCCTCCTAAAGCCAAAATGATCGTCAACTAAAATGTTCTCAATTTTTTCCATTCTTCCATGTATTATTCTTGCCAGAAACTAGGATGCATGAACCGTTGCGCTGATTGTGCGATAATTCTGGCACTTGTCGGCTCTTGCAGTCTTTGGAAACTTGTGGATGATGTTTCTCCGAAACTCTGATGGTATATCACGAGTCTCATACATTCTACACACCAACGCGAATAGTCATGTTGTTGCCATTTTCCCCAATTATTTTAGAAATTCTGATGGAGTGTTCTCCATCCTTTCTGACTTATTCGCTCTTACAACGTCCAAAGCTCTTCTAAATTCTGATTCTAATACTGGATCCCCTATCTCTTCTACATCGCCTCCCGCTTCTTCTTTTATCACATCATCAGTCCTCCCCCTCATAAAGGTCCTCAGTGTCCTATTTCCACCACTCTGATCTCTCCTCTACATATAACAGTGAAATTGCCATTACACTCTTAATGTTATTGCACTTGATTTTAATTTCACCGAAGATGGTTTCCGACAATCTTTTATTTTTTGATCTCTTCACATTTTTCATGCTGACATTTCGCCTCATCTTCTCTGCACCTGTTGCTTGTTTGATTCGTAGGTGATTTGTGTTTCCATATTCCTGAATTCCTCTGAACTTTTATGTACTCCCTTCTTCCGTTGATCACTGAATTATTTATTATGTTACCCGCGGTTTTTTCCCTTTTACGTACCTTGGCTTGTACCTGCGTTTTTCTCTCTAGCTTCTGTTATTGAAAGAACGCTACAATACAGTCTGCTGATGTTAATGTCCACACTTCTTCAACCCAGATGCCTACTGAACTATTCAAGTTCTAGAACAGAATTTATCAGTTGCGGTGGCTGTGAAGTGGTGGCACGTATATCTTTCGGTAAACCATGACCAGTTGTTTTGAGGGGATGAGAGATCTGCGAAACGTGCTGGCTAGCGTAACACTGAATCAGTCTCTGCACCGAGGTAATATGCGATGTTGCGTTATTTTCTTGAAAGGAGATCTCGAAGATGAGGCACAGCGACTGGCATCCACACGACAGAAATGTAGCGCCTGCTGTAGAACTTGCCAACTACTGCAAACACAGCAGAAACTTTATTGTGACAATGACTTGCGTCCTTCACAGGTTACTCCAGCAGCATCTTCATCGCCCCATAATGATCCCATCTCCTTCATGTGAATATAGCACTGACGAAGGTGAAGTTGACCACATATATTTTCAGAAGGTGCTGCCCCACAAATTGTAACTATTTGAATGACGATTACCACCGAGAGCTTCTGATAAAATTTCTTTATTTAACAACTAGTTTCGGTCCACTGGCCATTGTCACAGTAGTAATACTACGCTGAAGAGTCAAAGAAACTGGCACACCTGCCTAATATCGTGTAGGGTCCCCGCGAGCACGTAGAAGTGCCGCAACACGACGCGCATGGACTCGACTAAAACCTGAGGTAGTGCTGGACGGACCTGACACTACTAATCCTACAGGACTGTCCATAAATCCATATGAGTACGAGGTAGTGGAGATCTCTTCTGAACAGCACGTTGCAAGGCATCTCAGATACGCTCAATAATGTTCATACAGAGTGTTCGGAAAAGGACTCCCTGATTTGAAAATTAAATATCTCGAAAACAAAGATCGACAGAGGAATGCAGTAAACGGTATGTTTATTGTGAAAGCTGTAAGAAGTTTATACAGCAGTTTGAAATAATAGTTACAAAAGCTGCTAACAGATGGCGCTGTAATCGCCATACGTAACGCCTAGTATAAATAGTGATCCGAAGCCCAGAGCGATCAGTTCCACTATTGAAACGTGAAAGGAGGTTAGCGTACCGAAGAAAGAGATTAAAACCATGTACTCCATTGAACAACGCGTTTTTCTGGTGCTAGAGTACCACAGGTTAGAAGAGAATCCTACGGCAACAAGGCGAAGTTTTCAAGCAATAATTAATGTTCCAAAAGGTCCCGATGCGAAAACCATTCGTACGCTCTTCGCAAAATTTCAACGAATAGGCAGCGTAACTGATGATCTAGTAGGGCATGTTGGCCGCAAGAAAAAACAGCAGTTACGTCTGAAAATATCACCACAGTTTCTGGAATTATTCAGCGAAATCCAATGTCATCCGTCCGTAGAATTGCATCTGAGACTGGTTTGAAGCGTTCCAGCACGCAGAAATACTGAGAAAGAGCCTACACATGTTTCCATTCAAAATTCAAACGCACCAGGCCATACCCGTACGAGCTGTGCAACAAAGGGTTGCCTTTACTAATTAGATGCTCACAATGATTGATAGTGAAGGATTTGATGTTGGCTGCATCTGGTTTACAGATGAAGCACACTTCCACCTGAATGGATAAGTGAATAAACAGAACTGGCGATTTTGGGGTTCCGAAGAGCCATATTGATGTGAAGCGAAACCCCTGTATTCTCCTTAAGTTACTTTGTGGGCCGCAGTATGCACTAGAGGCGTTATTGGCACTTTTTTCATTCGAGAAACGATCACTGGTGTACGTTAGGTTGCAATTTTGGAACAATTTCTCGCCACACAACAAGCGTTAGAGGATCGACCAGGTATTGAATGGTTTATGCAAGGTGGAGCCCGACCACATCGGACCGAACAAGTGTTTCGCTTTCTTGAGGAATACTTCGGGAATCGAGTCATTGCTTTGGAATATCCCAAATTTACTGGCGCAGGCATGGATTGGCCTCCATATTCGCCGGATTTGACTCCCTGTGACTTTTTTTTGTGGGGCACAGTGAAAGAGCCCGCATTTCGTGGTCGTGCGGTAGCGTTCTCGCTTCCCACGCCCGGGTTCCCGGGTTCGATTCCCGGCAGGGTCAGGGATTTTCTCTGCCTCGTGATGGCTGGGTGTTGTGTGTTGTCCTTAGGTTAGTTAGGTTTAAGTAGATCTAAGTTCTAGGGGACTGATGACCATAGACGTTAAGTCCCATAGTGCTCAGACCCATTTGAACCATTTTTGAACAGTTAAAGACATGATCTACCCGAAGTTTAAACTCAGAATAATGTTCCTGGAGCCACTCTGTAGCAAATCTGGACGTGTGGGATGTCACATTGTGGTGCTGGTGTTGACCAAGTCTATCGGAAAGCACAATGGTCATGAATGGATGCAGATGGTCAGACAAGGTGCTTACGCGCGTGTCAGCTGTCAGATCGTATCTAGGTGTATCAAGGGTCTACTATCACTCCAACTGCACACGCACCGCAGCGTTGCAGAGTCTCCACCACCTTGATCAGTCACCTGCTGACATGCGGAGTCCATGGATTATGAGGTTGTCTGCATACCCTACACATCCATCCGCTCGATAAAATTTGAAACGAGACTCGTTCGACCAGGCAACATGTGTCCAGTCGTCAACAATCCAATATCAGTGTTGACGGTCTCTTCAGATCCCAAAGCCCATATCGATTATGTTCCGTTGAATGGTTCGCACGCTGACACTTGTTGATGGCCCACTACTGAAATCTACATCAATTTGCAGAAGGGTTGCACTTCTGTCACGTTGAGCGATTCTCTTCAGTCGTCGTTGGCCCTGTTCTTGCAGCATCTTTTTCCGGCCACAGCGATGTCGGTGATTTGATGTTTTGCCGGATTCCTGATATTCACAGAACACTCGTGAAATGGTCGTACAGGAAAATCTTCACTTCGATACATGGGGGTGTTGTGTTACATCGTTCGTCCGCCGATTATAAAACCACGTTCAAACTCTCTTAAATATTGATAACCTGGCATTGTAGCAGCAGTAACCGATCTAACAACTTTGCCAAACACTTGTTGTCTTATACAGGCGTTGCCGACCGCAGCGAAGTATTCTGCCTGTTTAAATGTCTCTGTATTTGAATATGCATGCCTATAAGAGCTTCTTTGGCGCTCCTGTGTATTTATATCAAGGGCGATTTATCGATATATAACCATTGGCGTCAGATAATAAAATCATGAATTCTTCTCTGTTGTCACAGAGTTATATAAATTACATCGTCAGTCATAAGCTGTACCAGACATCGACGCATGAGCAGTCAGCATTAACACTAGGAACGGAGCGATTCTAAATTCATACATCGGAGTACATATGTCTCGCGTGTTGCCTAGCGCCTCAGACATCCCCATAAAAATACGTAATATATGAGCCAGAGGCTACAACGACCATGTTGGACGTCATTATTGAGAATATTACGTGATATCTCTACTGGGTTTCTGATACTGACAGATGATTCCCATTGTCCTGAGACCAGAGATTAGGCAGTTTTCACTAGCTTTGTAAGTAAACACCCGGCGGCTTTTCTAAGCAGCTCCCTATTGACTCGGAATTTCTTCTGTGCTAGTTACTGCCACGCGGAGGGTCGCGCGACACCGCAAACGGCTCTCCCATAGCTTACCTCTCGTTTGCTTATGAAGCATTTCCGATGCAGGAGGCATCTTCCCATGAATTCTCCTAATTGTAAAATATTTTGCATTGCGTTTGTCACTGACCCAACACACTGAAGTAAACTTGTATTTCACATCTCCTGCTGCTATGAACGCTTCTTACGCTCAAATGGATTAGGTGGCCCTGGCGAGTTTGATGGATAAACGCTGTCAAGCTATACATTTCACGATTATACTAGGACCACATGGTAGAAAATGTGACACAAGCTTTAAACAGATGCCGTCGGCTGCAGCCACCGTGATAATGGCGTCCACCCCTGAGTGCACGGACCTTCCCTCCCCATCACTGCTGTGGTATATCGAGAGGTCGTAACAATGGAAAATTGTACGGAAATGCAGGAGGATCTGCAACGAATTGACGCATGGTGCAGGGAATGGCAATTGAATCTCAGTGTAGACAAGTGTAATGTGCCGCGAATACATAGAAAGAAAGATCCTTTATCACTTAGCTACAGTATAGCAGGTCAGAACTGGAAGCAGTTAATTCAGTGAATTATCTGGGAGTAGGTATTAGGAGTGGTGTAAAATAGAACAATCATATAAAGTTGATCGTCGGTAAAGCGGATGCCAGACTGAGGTTCATTGGAAGAATCCTAAGGAAATGCAATCCGAAAACAAACGAAGTTGGTTACAGTACACTTGTTCGTCCACTGCTTGAATATTGCTCACCAGTGTGGGATCCGTACCAGATGGAGTTGATAGAAGAGATAGAGAAGATCCAACGGAGAGTAGCGCGCTTCGTTACAGGATCATTTAGTAATCGCGAAAGCGTTACGGAGATGATAGATAAACTCCAGTGAAAGCCCTGCAGGAGAGACGCTCAGTAGCTCGGTACGGGCTTTTGTTGAAGTTTCGAGAACATACCTGCACCAAGAAGTCAAGCAGTATATTCCTCACTCCTACGTATATCTCGCAAAGAGCCCATGACGATAAAATCAGAGAGATTAGAGCCCACACAGAGGCATACCGACAATCTTTTTTTCCACGAACAATACGAAACTGGAATAGAAGGGAGAACATATAGAGGTACTCAAAGTACCTTCTGCCACACACCGTCAGGTGGCTTTCGGAGTATGGATGTAGATGTAGATCACATGGGAACCCATCTGACAGCGCAGTGCTTCGTCCATGACTCAACCAACTTGAATCTACCTGATCTGAAATGATTACAGTGCAAAGGTCAGCCTGACTAAGCGGTCGGCACGAGAGGTAATGTGGAAGCGTCCTCGACGATGGTTTGCCAAAGTTTATTCTCAGTTATCACAACAACAAGCGCAATTCAAATATACGGTCGAAGTCGCAACAAGAAGTACATCGTTGAGAACTTCGCAGGGAACTCAAGGGAAAATGGGCATAACTGGGCTAAAACATGATCGGCCAAGAGGAACGTTCATTCCACAGTGTCCAGGTCTAGAAAACTACGTTCTCCGGGGTACTATGAGCTGCGCTTGCTCTCTCTCTCTACGGTTACCGACGCGGGATGACACTGATGGTTCAAACGGCTCTGAGCACTATGGGACTTAACAGCTAATGCTATCAGTCCCCTAGAACTTAGAACTACTTAAACCTAACTAACCTAAGGACATCACACACAGCCATGCCCGAGGTAGGGTTCGAACCTGCGACCGTAGGGGCCCCGCGGTTCCAGACTGAAGCGCCTAGAACCGCTCGGCCACTCCGGCCTTCGATGATACTGATGCGTGATACTGTGTGGCAGCGTCGAGACGGCACCAACACCTACGTGGCTCCATATGGGACGTACCACAGGCGCCAGATGAAGATATAATGGCAAACTGTACTCGTCCCAATATAACATCTGCTTCCTTTTAAATAGTAGTTATTTCTAGCGCGAGTCTTCAGCCCACGCGTACACTTGGTCGCGGTAGTGTACGTTTCCCGCCAGTGGTTGCCATTGAGCTGCCGCACTGCTAGCAAGGCTTCTAGTTTATATTATGACGACTTCAAAAACATCATAATTCACGCTATCACGTTGTTGTTGTTGTTTTCTTCAGTCCTGAGACTGGTTTGGTGCAGCTCTCCATGCTACTCTATCCTGAGCAAGCTTCTTCATCTCCCAATACTTACTGCAACCTACATCTTTCTGCATCTGCTTAGTGTAGTTATCTCTTGGTTTCCCTCTATAATTTTTACCCTCCACGCAGCCCTCCAATGCTAAATTTGTGAGCCATTCATGCCTCAGAACATGTCCTACCAACCGGTCCCATCTCCTTGTCAAGTTGTGCCATAAACTCCTCTTCTCCCCAATTCTATTCAATACCTCCTCATTAGCTACGTGATCTACCCACCTAATCTTCAACATTCTTCTGTAGCACCACATTTTTAAAGCTTCTTTTCTCTTCTTGTCTAAACTATTTATCGTCCATGTTTCACTTCCATACATGGCTACACTCCATAAAAATACTTTCAGAAAAGACTTCCTGACATTTAAACCTATACTCGGTGTTAACAAATTTTTCTTCTTCAGAAACGCTTTCCTTGCCACTGCCAGTCTACATTTTATATCCTCTCTACTTCGACCATCATTAGTTATTTTCCTCCCCAAGTAGCAAAACTCCTTCATTACTTTAAGTGCCTCATTTCCTAATGGAGTTCCCTCAGCATCACCCAACTTCATTCGATTACATTCCATTATCCTAGTTTCGCTTTTGTTGATGTTCGCCTTATATCCTCCTTTCAAGACACTGTCCATTCCGTTCACCTGTTCTTCCAAGTCCTTTGCTGTCTCTGACAGAATTACAATGTCATCGGAGAACCTCAAAGATTTTATTTCTTCTCCATGGATTTTAATACCTACTCCGAACTTATCTTTTGTTTCCTTTACTGCTTGCTCAATATACAGATTGAACAACACCAGGGAGGGGCTACAACCCTGTCTCACTCCCTTCCCAACCGCTGCTTCCCTTTCATGCCCCCAGACTCTTAAAACTGCCATCTGGTTTCTGTATAATTGTAAATAGCCTTTCGCTCCCTGAATTTTACCCCTGCCATCTTTAGAATTTGAAAGAGAGTATTCCAGTCAACATTGTCAAAAGCTTTCTCTAAATCTAGAAATGCTAGAAACGTAGGTTTGTCTTTCCTTAATCTATTTTCTAAGATATGTCGTAGGGTCAGTATTCCCTCACGTGTTCCAACATTTCTGCGGAATCCAAACTGACCTTCCACTAGGTCAGCTTCTACCAGTTTTCCCATTCGTCTGTAAAGAATTCGCGTTAGTATTTGGCAGCTGTGACTTATTAAACTGATAGTTTAGTAATTTTCACATCTGTCAGCACCTGCTTTCTTTGGGATTGGAATTACTATATTCTTCTTGAAGTCTGAGGGTATTTCGCCTGTCTCATACATCTTGCTCACCAGATGATAAGAGTTTTATCAGGACTGGCTCTCCCAAGGCCGTCAGTAGTTCTAATGGAATGTTGTCTACTCCCGGGGCCTTGTTTCGACTCAAGTCTTTCAGTGCTCAGTCAAATTCTTCACGCAGTACGCTATCAAAATACAATAAAATCATACCGTCTTTCTCTGGGGTCAAACGAAGTTTCTCACCGATATATCACGCCTATATTAGCACAGGAGAGGAATTCGTGGCATCATACCAGTCAGGAGACTGGTGACCAAGAAAGAATATATATTGGCGGTACATTGACTACAAAGTTTATCGATCGTAAGTTACAGAAGCGGCAAATACACTGTAGCGCCAAAGAAACGGGTATAGCCTTGCGTATTCAAATACAATGATATGTAAACAGGAAGGATACGGCACTGCGGTCGGCAACGCCTGTGTATGACAACAAGTGTCTGGCGCTGTTGTTAGATCGGTTATTGCTGTTACAATGCTAGGTTGTCAAGATTTAAGAGAGTTTGAACGTGATGTTACAGTCGCCACATGAGCGATTCAGCGAATCAGTTAATGCAGAACAGGGAATCAGCGATCGTAAAGCGGTTACTGCTTCGATGATTTCACCCGTAAATAGAAATATTAAAAAAAGTTAAGAAGATTTTTCTGTTCAGAAAAGGTGACAAAAATCAGATTACAAAGTACCTGATGGCTCAACATAAAAGTTTTGTCTCAAGTACAGATAGTGTTGAGGATCAGTGGGCCAAGTGCAAAACCATCGTACATTATGCGTTAGATGAGTATGTGCCAAGAAAGATCGTAAGATATGGAAAAGAGCCACCGTGGTACAACAACCGAGTTAGAAAACTGCTGCGGAAGCAAAGTGAACTTCACAGCAGACATAAACATAGCCAAAGCCTTGCAGACAAACAAAAATTACGCGAAGCGAAATGTAGTGTGAGGAGGGCTATGCGAGAGGCGTTCAATGAATTCGAAAGTAAAGTTCCATGTACTGACTTGGCAGAAAATCCTACGAAATTTTGGTCCTATGTCAAAGCGGTAGGTGGATCAAAACAAAATGTCCAGACACTCTGTTACCAAAATGGTACTGAAACAGAGGATGACAGACTAAAGGCCGAAATACTAAATGTCTTCTTCCAAAGCTGTTTCACAGAGGAAGACTGTACTGTACTTCCTTCTCTAGATTGTCGCGCAGTTGCCAAATGATAGATATCTAAATAGACGACAGAGGGATAGAGAAACAATTAAAATCGCTCAAAAGAGGAAAGGCCCCTGGTCCTGATGGGATACCAGTTTGATTTTACACAGAGTACGCGAAGGAACTTGCCCCCTTCTTGCAGCGGTGTACCGTAGGTCTCTAGAAGAGCGAAGCGTTCCAAAGGATTGGAAAAGGGCACAGGTCATCGCCGTTTTCAAGAAGGGACGTCGAACAGATGTGCAGAACTATAGACCTATATCTCTAACGTCGATCAGTTGTAGAATTTTGGAACACGTATTATGTTCGAGCATAATGTCTTTTCTGGAGACTAGAAATCTACTCTATAGGAATCAGCATGGGTTTCGAAAAAGACGGTCGTGCGAAACCCAGCTCACGCTATTCGTCCACGAGACTCAGAGGGCCATAGACACGGGTTCACAGGTAGATGCCGTGTTTCTTGACTTCCGCAAGGCGTTTGACACAGTTCCCCACAGTCGTTTAATGAACAAAGTAAGAGCATACGGACTATCAGACCAATTGTGTGATTGGATTGAGGAGTTCCTAGATAACAGAACGCAGCATGTCATTCTCAATGGAGAGAAGTCTTCCGAAGTAAGAGTGATTTCAGGTGTGCCGCAGGGGAGTGTCATAGGACCGTTGCTATTCACAATTTGCATAAATGACCTGGTGGATGACATCGGAAGTTCACTGAGGCTTTTTGCAGGTGATGCTGTGGTGTATCGAGAGGTTGCAACAATGGAAAATAGTACTGAAATGCAGGAGGATCTGCAGCGAATTGAAGCATGGTGCACGGAATGGCAATTGAATCTCAATGTAGACAAGTGTAATGTGCTGCGAACACAAAGAAAGATAGATCCCTTATCATTTAGCTACAAAATAGCAGGACAGAACTGGAAGCAGTTAATTCCATAAATTATCTGAGAGTACGCATTAGGAGTGATTTAAAATGGAATGATCATATAAAGTTGATCGTCGGTAAAGCAGATGGCAGACTTATATTCATTGGAAGAATCCTAAGGAAATGCAATCCGGAAACAAACGAAGTAGGTTACAGTACGCTTGTTCGCCCACTGCTTGAATACTGCTCAACAGTGTGGGATCCGCACCAGATAGAGTTGATAGAAGAGA
This sequence comes from Schistocerca gregaria, assembly GCF_023897955.1. Lineage (NCBI taxonomy): Eukaryota > Metazoa > Arthropoda > Insecta > Orthoptera > Acrididae > Schistocerca > Schistocerca gregaria. The sequence continues at coordinate 420,751,654 of NC_064921.1, read as the reverse complement.
TAGAGAAGATCCAACGGAGAGCAGCGCGCTTCGTTACAGGATCATTTAGTAATCGCGAAAGCGTTACGGAGATGATAGATAAACTCCAGTGGAAGACTCTGCTGGAGAGACGCTCAGTAGCTCGGTACGGGCTTTTGTTAAAGTTTCAAGAACATAGCTTCACCGAAGACTCAAGCAGTATATTGCTCCCTCCTACGCATATCTCTCTAAGAGACCATGAGGATAAAATCCGAGAGATTAGAGCCCACACAGAAGCATAAAGAGAATCCTTCTTTCCATGAAGAATGCGAGACTGGAATAGAAGGGAGAACCGATAGAGGTACTCAGGGTACCCTCCGCCACACACTGTCAGGTGGCTTGCGGAGTATGGATGTAGATGTAGATGTAGATGTAGATGGGACACAGCATCTCCGAGGTAGCGATGACGTGGGTATTTTCTGGTACGGCCATTTCACTATTGTATTATGAATATCAGGAATCCGGTAAAATATCAAATCTCCGACATGGCCGCACTCGGAAAAAGATCCTACAAGAATGGGACTAACGACGACTGAAGACAATCGTTCAACGTGACAGAAGTGCAACCCTTCTACAAATTGCTGCAACAAGTGTCAGCGTGTGAACCATTGGACGAAACATCATGGACATGGACTTTTGGAGCCGATGCCCCAGTGTTGTGCCCTTGATGACTGCACGAGACAAAGATTTACGCCGCTCCTGGGCACATCAACACCGATATTGGACTGTTGACTGGACACATGTTGCCTGGTCGGTCGAGTCTCGTTTCAAATTATATAGAGGGATGGACGTGTACGGGTATGGGGTCAACCTTATGAATCCATGGACCCTGCATGTCAGCAGGTTACTGTTCAAGCTGGTGGAGGCTCTGTGACAGTGGGGGGCGTGTGCAATTGGAAATAAATGAAATGCACAGACGCAGTTACAACGTTCCGTTTGATAACTGAAGCAAAATTTATACAACCCTTAATTTGAGGAGGAAATTCCTGATGAAGTACGTCTGGAGCTCAGCATTGTATGGTTTTGAAACATGAACAGTGGGAAGACCGGAGCAGAAGAAAATCGAAGCACTTGGGACGTGGCGCTAGAGAAGAATGTCCGAAATTTTGTGACTGAAAAAGAATGAGGCGGTTTCCCGCAGAAACGGCGAAGAAAGGAGTATACGGAAAACACTGATACGAAGAGGTGTCAGCATCATGGGACATGTGTTAGGCTCTCAGGGAACGACCTCCGCCGGCCGCGGTGATCTCGCGGTAAAGGCGCTCAGTCCGAAACCGCGTGACTGCTACGGTTGCAGGTTCGAATCCTGCCTCGATCATGGATGTGTGTGATGTCCTTAGGTTAGTTAGGTTTAAGTAGTTCTAAGTTCTAGGGGACTGATGACCTAATATGTCAAGTCCGATAGTGCTCAGAGCCATTTTTTTGAACAATCTCCATGATACTAAAGGGAGCCGTACAGCAAAAAAATGCAAGGAAAGCCAGAGGTTGGAAAACATCCACCAAATAGCTGAGGACGTAGGTACCAAGTGCTACTCTGAGTTCAAGAGGTTGGCGCAGGAGAGGAATTTGTGACGAAACGTATCAAACCAGTCAGAAAACTGATGATTAAAGAGATAAATTTTAAGGTAATAATGAGTTAATGGAAGAAAGTAATCATTCCAGAGGATGTAAAATGGCCCTGATACACCCTCTTCACATAAAAGGTCCTAAATCTGATCCAAACAACTATAGAGGGTTTTCCCTGGTGGATGTCACCTACAAGATATTGTCCAGAGCTTTACTAGAAAGAGCACAATCTCAGTTTGATTGCCAAATTGGGGAGTATCAAGCAGGGTTTAGGAAAGGAAGATCCTGCCCTGAACAGATCTTAAACCTCAGAAATATTTTAACATATCAGAAGCAGAGGGCGAAGTCTACAGTGACTTTTATAGACGTCCAAAAAGCTTATGATTCCATAGACGGAGAGTCGTTGTTCAATAGTTTGGAGGAGTTTAGCTTGGACGGGAAAACTTCAAACATCATCAAGGAAACGCTCACGAATACGTCCTCTAAAGTCAGATTTATAGGTGAACTATCGAAACCTTTTGAGATCAGAACCAGGGGACCGACAAGGGGATGGTATCTCACCAATGCTGTTTAACTGTGCGCTCGGAAAAGGTGTGAGGAAATGGAATGCAAGAACGAAAGGGGGAATAAAACTTGGAACTAGGAAGAAAGGAATCACAATTAAGTGTTTAGCATTTGCTGACGACATGGCGCTGCTCGCGGAAACGTGGGAGGAAACTAAAGAACAAATCGCCGAGTTACAAGAGCAGGCAGGGGATATTCGTTTTTCGTAAGAAGAAACGAATATTATGACATAATACTAGATACTCCTAAGAGAATTAAAGTAGGAGCTCAAAAAAATAGAGGTGGTGAGGAGTTTCAAGTACCTAGGGGAATGGATTGAAAGGAACAGCCTGTAAGGGAAAACAATGGAAGCAAGAAGGACGAAACAGGAACTAACTTTCCAGAAAACCAAAAACACATGCAATAAAAAAGCCCCCTCTTGTAACACCAAAATAAGACATTATAACACAGTAATTAAGCCAGAAGCACTCTACGCAGCAGAGACAATAGTCATGGGGAAGAAAGGGAAAATGGAGAAATTGGAAATCAAGGAGAGGAAAATTTTGAGGAATATCATGGATCCCAAATTAAAATTAACAAAAAGTTTTCTATAGAAACTAAGCACTCTATGCAAAGTCGGAGAGACTCTCGGAAACCATGAGGAAAAGGAGGATTATTTCTGTAGACACATACTCCGTATGAATCTCGACGGACTAACTAAAGAAATCTTTGACTTCTTTTACAAAAAAAGAAGAGACTAGTTGGTTTAAGGAGGTGGAAAAGGATTTGAGAGAACTCCAGATTACCGAAGTCATGTTAAAGAATGGTACAGCCAAGACCGTGACCAAAGACAAAACTAAGAGATTCCAAGTAAAGATCAACACCCGGCAGCCGATTCAGCTATCAGAGGAGGAAAGAAAGATCAGATAGAATGAAGAACTACTGGGAGAAAAAGAAAGCACAAGCTTCTAAGAAATTATTGATCTGACGTACCCCAGATATGGGTGTTTAGAAGTGGAAAAAAATGAGTTAATTATTGGCCCAATGTTTTCAGAATGCTGTTCGTCTTTCAGATTTGTTAGTTTCTTTTACTATCAAGTCTATGTAGTTACAGATATCTGTAAGTCACAACAGTTATTGCTGATGGGTCACTTTGCAACGGGAGATTCTACTTGTGCTACACGAAACAAGATCGTTTTAAACAGAACATTGTTTTGCGTAACATAGGTAAAATGTGCTTTCTCTTTTGCTATTAAATCGTTTACTTTATCTGCGTTCGTCACATCTCTTGTAGTGCATTAGTCAATGAAACCGTTGCTGATCCTCGTCACAAACACATCATTTCTAAAACTTGCAGTGCTGAACATCCGCCCTGTAGCATAACACGTCCTATTTAAGCATTCGAAGATGGGAACTTTAGTGAGTAATGTCTAGGGCATGGAGTAATGCAAGTCTGAAACGATCAGTCCGATCAAGGCACCCGAGTACATGAATGCTTTTATCTTAAAGTCTGACATGTGATGAAGCAAAATCTTTTGCAGTATTACCTGAAAATGGTCCAAAGGCCGAAACTGAAATTTTGAAATAAATAATTTACACAGTGAACAGTGAATATGATGTCCTTTAAGAAATTATGCGTGACTCTGAAGCCCGACTATGAAAAGCTAAGCACCTTGTTGTGTCGATCTTCAGCGAGCAGCGGTGTTGGTGTTAAAACTGCATGCGCCGACGCGGTGGGCACTGTCAAAAGAAAATCGATGGCGCTGTTATGACTAGAGATACCTAAACGTGTTTTGCGGAGCAGCTGCGAAAGCAATTATGCCGCGAGAGCTACTGAGGCCGAAATGGCTTGTGGCGTACGAGAAATTGTGCCCGGAGCTACATTCATAAATCACACGGTCTCCCAGCGACCCACAGCGCAGGGCTGTATGCCAACCGGTGCAGCCTGTGCTCCGTATCAGAAGAAATTCGTCACAGACCACTACTAGATAACTGAGCTGAACGTTTATCGCCACATTTGGAAAATAACATTTATTTTCTTTGGAATATTCTGATTTATGACATAATAATTGAATATAAGAGACCATGTTCGCAATACTGAAGACTGTACTCGTATTTCTCCGTGGTGGAACTGAGTCGGTGTCCTCTACAGTGGAAACAAAGACCGTTTAGTGGAGAGAGAACGGTGGTTGTTTTTATGTTTGTAACGGAATCGTAGCAAGGGCGAGCTCCCCAGAACCCGAGCAAGGTCATTTACGGCGGTGTAAGAGAGATGTTTCCAGAGAGATGTTTCCAGAATGAATTGGAGCGCACGCTGATATTAAACTTAGGCTGGCAGATCAAAACGAGACTAGAATTCGGGACTTTTACCTTTCGTAGGCAGTGGCTCTACCGACTGAGCTGCTCGGGCATAACTCACGCCCCGTCCTCAAAGCTTCGCTTTCGCCAGCACCACAACTTCTGCGTTCCAAACTTCACAGAAATTCTCCTGCAGGACTGGTACACTTCCATGGACTCTCTTTGGGGACGAGGTTATGACCAAAAATGTATTAATTACACCACTGGCCATTAAAATTGCTACACCAAGAAGAAATGCAGATGATAAACGGGTATTCATTGGACAAATACACTATACTAGAACTGACATGTGATTACATTTTCACGCAATTCGGCTGCATATTTCCTGAGATATCAGTACCCAGAACAACCAACTGTGGCCATAATAACGGCCTTGATACAAATTGCCTTGAGTCAAACAGAGCTTGAATGGCGTATACAGGTACACCTGACCACGCGGCTTCAACACGATACGACAGTTCATCAAGAGTAGTGACTGCCGTATTGTGACGAGCCAGCTGCTCGGCCACCACTGATCAGATGTTTTCAGTCGGTAAGAGAAATGGAGAATGTGCTTGCCAGTTCAGCAGTCGAACATTTTCTGTATCCAGAAAGGCCCATACAGGACCTGCAACATGCGGTCGTGCATTCACCTGCTGAAATGTAGGGTTTCGGCGCGATCGAATGAAGGGTAGAGCCACGGGTCGTAACACATCCGAAATGTAACGTCCACTGTTCAAAGTGCCGTCAGTGCGAACAAGAGGTGACCGAGACGTGTTACCAATGGCACCCCATACCATCACGCCGGGTAATACGCCAGTATGGCGATGACGAATACACGCTTCCAATGTGCGTTCACCGCGATGTCGCCAAACACGGATGCGACCATCATGATGCTGTAAACAGAAACTGGATTCATCCGAAAATATGACGTTTTGCCATTCGTGCACCCTGGTTCGTCGTTGAGTACACCATCGCAGGCGCTCCTGTTTGTGATGCAGCGTCAAGCCATGGTCTTCGAGCTGATAGTCCATGATGCTGCAAACGTCGTCGAACTGTTCGTGCAGATGGTTGTTGTCTTGCTAACGTCCCTATCTGTTGACTCAGGGATCGAGACGTGGCTGCACGATCCGTTACAGCCGTGCGGATAAGATGCCTGTCATCTCGACTGCTAGTGATACGAGGCCGTTGGGATCCAGCACGGCGTTCCGTGCTACCCTCCTCAACCCACCGATTCCATATTCTGCTAACAGTCAATGGATCTCGAGCAACGCGAGCAGCAATGCCGCGATACGATAAACCGCAATCGCGATAGGCTACAATCCCAGCTTTATTAAATTCGGAAATATGATGGTAGGCATTTCTCCTCCTTACACGAGGCATCACAACGTTTCACCAGGCAACGCCGGTCAACTTCTGTTTGTGTATGAGAAATAGGTTGGAAACTTTCCTCATGACAGCACGTTGTAGTTGTCGCCACCGGCGCCAACCTTGTGTGAATGCTGTGAAAAGTTGATCATTTGCATATCACAGCATCTTCTTCCTGTCGGTTAAATTTCCCGTCTGTAGTACGTCATCTTCGTGGTGTAACAATTTTGATGGCCACCAGTATAATCAAAAGTAACGACGATGCAGGAAGGATGTAGTGCTGTTCTCACATGTTGAACTCGGAAGTTACCGGAAGTACGTGAAATAAATAACGCAATGATTGAAAAAGAAACTGCATATACACAGACTGGCGATAGGCGGGTTGGGGGTAGGGGGTGGGGGGTAAGGGGCGGGAGTTGGCAATAAGTCACCTGATTGGCTGGTTGGCTGGTTCATACCACGTTTCTTGGAAGACGGGGAGAGGGGTGATTTCCAGCACGTCGCTTGATGATCTGGATGATGAAGGATGTAACGAGTACAAAGTGTAAAGCATAGGCTCTCACGTATCCATGTCTCGCAGTCAAGGTTCCCTGTTCCTCACCTACATAAAATATTGTAAAATACTAACCTGTGGCGAGAAACTCGTGATTGTTTGTTGTCAAAAATACTTTGATATCTAAAATCAGTAACCAGAAAGAGTTCTGCTAATGTTAACATACATCATTTGAGCATGTAATGTACATCTGTACAACTCCTGATACAGCTTACTAACAAGGGAACCTCCGCGTCGCACCCCCCTCAGATTTAGTTGTAAGTTGGCACAGTGGAAAGGCCCTGAAAAACTGAACACAGATCAATCGAGCAAACAGGAAGAAGTTGTGTGGAACTATGAAAAAAACAAGCAAAATACAGGTATACAAACTGAGTAGTCCATGCATAGAATAGGCAACATCAAGGAAAACGTGAGGTGAAGAGCGCCGTGGTCACGTGGTTAGCGTGAGAATCTGCGAAACGCGAGGTCCCTGGTTCAGAGCTTCCCTCGAGTAAAAAGTTTAATTTTTTATTTTCAGACAATTATTAAAGATCTGGCAAACACACAAAATCAACTTCGCTCTCCAAAATGCCAGGACATATTCAGATTTGCTTGGACATATGCAGGATTTAACGGTCTACACACGGAAAAATTTGAAAACGTTGAAACCATATGTTTTGACAGAGCACAGGGAAAACTGTGCGACTGTGAAACTGTTGCATTCATTTGTTGCAGATTATATGACCAACTCCCATGTTTTCACTACTTTTTTGGGAGTGATTATCACATCCACAAGAAAACCTAAATCGGGCAAGGTAGAAGAATCTTTTTACCCATTCGCCAAGTGTACAAGTTAGGTGGGTCTGCAACATATTCCTGTGATGTGACGCGCATGCCATCACCAGTGTCGTATAGAATATATCAGACGGATTTTCCTGTGGAGGAAACAGTTGACCTATGACCTTGCGATCAAATGTTTTCGATTCCCATTGCAGAGGCACGTCCTTTCGTCTACTAATCGCACGGTTTTGCGGTGCGGTCGCAAAAAACAGACACTAAACTTATTACAGTGAACAGAGACGTCAAAGAACGAACGGACATATCATAACTTTGCGAAAATAAAAAAAAATTAAACTTTTCACTCGAGGGAAGACATGGACCAAGGACCTCTTGGTCTGCAGCTTCTCACGCTAACCACGGGACCACGGCACACATCAGGACATATTCTCCTTGATGTTGCTTATCCTGCGCATGGACTAATCAGTTTGTATATTTTGGTTATTTTTTTCATAGTTCCAGTTTTCTCGATTGATCTGTGTTCAGATTTTCAGGGCCTATCCACTGTGCTAACTTAAACTAAATCTGAGGGGGGGGGGGGGGCGATGGGGAGGTTCCCTTATAAGAGATATTCCAGGCGAAGCAATTCGTGTAACTGAAGCCAGTTGTTTTTCGAGCCTGTGGATTTAAATACATAAATACCTTATGCGAACGGTCAGATAGTGCTGTGGCTGTGTACTGCACATTAATTACAACGGTCGCGGTATCATCAGTAGGCGATCACTGCGTTTGTTAAGTTTCTGGAATCGCTTGGCTACTTGCAACTTCCTTTAGAATACATTTGAAAGAAGTCCTCTCTGTTTTAATCCGCACACTGTAAGGCACTCGTTCTCTGGAGTATTAGGTGCTCTGAGCCGAGGAGTCTGTGCCGGGCGGTAGAGAATAGTCTGCTTGAGCGGGACTGTCTAATAAACCGCACGACGGGCGGTCGCTCGAATTCAATTTGTCGATGGAGAAGCGAGACGCAAGTTGGGCGTCGCTAATAACATAACGCTAGACGAGGCGGTAATTTGCCGGGCCGCCGGAAGTTACCCCTGTGTCGGCAGGGAGCGGGACGGACACCCGTCTTGACTGCCATCCAAGTCTGCCGCTGCGTGCGCCAGGCAGCTAATGGAGAGTGAGGGGGCTCTCAATTAGTATATATCACTCCTATCTGAGCACTTGCCTTCAGTAGCCATGTACACGATGCCTGAAACAGCTCATAAATAAAAAGAAATAAACAATGCGAATGTTAATGGTTTGCCTCGGTGTTTTCATCCGACTTGCTACCATTTTCTCGCGCAGTGTTTTAACGACTGACCTGGTTGTCTTTTACGGGTGCTGCAAACTGTTTTATTTTATACATAACTTGGTGCCGGATCTTAACGACACCTGTGCGGTATTGCTGGTATCGCTCTGCAATTTGTAACAGAGTTCGACAGCAGGCGCCCGCTATACTTTTTGATTTTTACTTATTTTTAAGAGCGTGCACTGTTACAGAGTGAAACGCACTTACTACTCAGCGTCCTCCAGATCTAACGGGTAAGATGGCCGGTGACATCTTTCGTTTTATTGATTTACTAGCTGTACCTGGCCATGCGATGCTGTGGATCAGTCTCGTTGAATGGAAATAAAAAAAAAAACAAAAATACCGTCCAATCTCCTTCTCCTCTGTTACTGTCCATCTCCGCCTCACCCTCTCTTCGTCCATCTCCTCCTCCCCCCCCCCCTCCCCCACTATCTCTTATCCCCTCTGTCCATCTACTCCACTCTGCTTCCTATGTAAATTTCCTCCTGACCCTCTGTCCATCTCCTCTTCTCCCCCTCTCTCCCCTTGAGCCTTGTTTATTGTTATTGTACATTCAGATTCCGCAGGTTCTCTGTTTAATAGACTGTCGTTTAAAATTTGAGGTAAATCGATCAAGAACTTTTTGAGATTTTCCCTAAAAACGTTTCACAATCTTAAATGTTTATAGATAATTTTTTCTTTATATATTATATATATATTTGCATACTATGTACTATTACTATTTACATATTATATCTGTTAAAATATATAGTTTATTGTCAGTCTCAATGTCTAAAATATTAAGTACATTTGTCAAGAACATAGTTTTTCTAACAATGTCTCTCCTTTATATGTTACTTACATATTTATACATTGTATACATTAAGAATACATAACCTATGCCCACCTCAACATTCATTAGAGTTAACGTGTCAAAATCTGAAGTAAACTGATTGAGAACTTTCCGAGATCTTTGGTAACAAAATTTTCCCGCTTATATCTTGAATATATAATATATATTTTAAAAACAGCCATATAAAAATATGCGCACTTCCCAGCATAACGCTGTGTCGAAATTCCTAGTCAATCGATTGGCTGCTTTGCGAGGTTTGTGGTCACAGATTTACGTTGGCTGAATTTTTGTGTATAAATATTTGGCGTTCGACACTGACCCAGCCATGTACCTATCAACTAGCAGAAATTCACATTAAAAAGATATTGATAAAAATCTTGACTAAGCATATTCATGTAACTTGCACATTTAATTTATGAACACTAGAAACAGAAATAAAGACGAATTATGGAAATTGACATCGATAATAGCCAAACTGTATAGTTCTGACGGTGTTTTTGCTTGATACTGAGAAGAGAGAAAGTAAGAAAAGTATTCTCGGCCTTCGAGAACTAAATTCTGAATTTACAATTTTAGACTATAAATACATTAAACATCCTTAAACATATTAAATTTTAATGCCAGATCAAACTGTATATTAACAGGAGAGTTTATTTTCTCCGATTTTTTTTCTTTGTAGACAGTACAAAGTGGTACATGCCCACAAATCTGAAACAAGGTGACAAGTGACTGTGGACTTTGTTAAACGCAAATTACAATCCAGCACCAAATTTAATTACTAACTAAACACGGTCAGATGTTCGATATCAGATTTTTTTTTCACTAGTAGCAAGTTGTTTCCATCTGAAATGGCGAGACGAAACATTTTTCCTTATTGGGACTCGAAACCAGCACCTATCACAGTTGTATTCTAGTGACGAATAAACGTTAAATATCGGTTTCTCTCGCCAGTAGCGAGATATGAGCACGTTTAATCTATAAACAACGTGCTGAAAAGTTCTGTACTAAGTGGGAGTTGAACCTAGCACATAACGTCGTTCTTTCCTGTGCACGAAGAGATGTTAAGCATCAAATTCATTTTCATCTGTAGCTGTGAACATATGTTTGAGCCTTAAATGGTATGATGAGAATTTCTGAGTCTTACTGGAAATCGAAACTGGTACCAGTCATTATTGTTGACAACGCAAGAAGAAGCTTTGAACATTGTTTTCCACCTTTGCACGCAACGGTTTGAAACGACGTGGTGAAAACTTGTGAGCTGGACCCACACGCCTCTTGTGGAGACATTGAGGAGTTCGAAATTTTGGGAAACTACAAGCTGTTGGAAGAATATTATCTCAAAGCTGTCTCATCTCAGTCAACACCAATATTTTGAAGAACTCAGTTAAAATAATAAATGCCTCGATCATTACATGATGACTGGTTCGTAATATAAAATATCTAGTGTAAGAAAGCTTACTGGTGACAACCTAATGAGATGCTGCTCCAGTCAGTAGTGTGTGGATATTATTTTCAATGTGAAATCAGAACCACGGTACGATCCTACTTTCATCACTTGGCGTCATCAAAGGTGAATTGGGTCTGTTCGTTCCTGTTCGAAATTGTCGCTTGAAGCAATAAACGAACCCAGACTTCCCGTGTAACAAGCTAGCATCCGACCACCACACGACTGAACTTCACAACTGGCTAGGTCATAATTTGGTCGTAGTGAAGGATGTGCTACACTGAATGAGAATTTTAACTCCTTGCCTCAATGGAGGTGTGTTACAATCTCTTGAATACGTTTCTTTCCTTATTTTATACATCACCATTCGCGAGTTGCCTCGGCTTTGCAGTGCGTACTTTTAAATTGATATTGATATCACTGAAATAAAATCACATAACGGTATTCTGCATGAACTAGCAAGATTGTAGCATGTGGAGTTTCTACAGGAGGCACTTGCTTCCACTTGAACTATCATGGTACTATTTCTACTCGTCGTCCACTGGTAAAGGTCGCACAATACAAATGACAAGCTGATGTATGGAGCCAAATCTTTCCTCTAAATCTTACAAAGCACCTAGTCTGTCTGCTTAATATATCAAACTGATGGAAGTGGAGAGATAATTTAATTCATTTTCCAACCCGCAAGAAACAACAAAGAGTTACAAAACCATTTCCAAGAACAGCTCGGAGCATTCAAAGTAATGTGTGATCGAGAGTTTCCAGGTCTACAGCGCATATTTCTACACTCGCACTGGCAAAAGCATAAAATTATATTCTGTACTATTTAATACTGCAGTTTTGTTTTCAGAGCGAAATATCTTGGACACATCGAGAGAACAACGTGCAACAACAACAGTATTGTGACCACTACGCTTGCAGCAATATTAGATGTGAGGAATACTGAAGTACATAAATTACCACAGCGGTCAAAATTTACCTAAAATAAATAGACTGGAGGAAGCTTTCATGGTGAATTAGTTTGCAAGTTGCTATAAGTATATTTATCAACCTTCAATTTTTATGTTTGAGTCTAGTATTGTTTTGTTATGAGTTTTGGAATGTTGTATATTTGAAGGTTATGAGAAACAATGTTTAAGTGCCAAATACTGTGTGTATTACGGAAGAAAATCTAACATTTGAGTCATTTTGTTCTCTTTATATCTGCTACAAGGGTGGATCCAGCGGAGTAAGGTAAAACATTTGTGCTGTGTATGGTGTGAGTGTCTTTCAACAAGGCCCGTCAGAAAATAGTCTTTTTGTCATGTAGGATCATTCTGATGCGAATTATTAGCCATATTCAGAATGACCAACGACCTATGATGAAGGACGTTTTTACAGTGTACCGTTTTAGTCCACGTCAGTGTACGATATATCTGGCAATAATGATGAACTGTGGCGAGTTAACTTTCGTGTGAGACATTCATTCAATGTACAATGTCGGGGAAAAGAAGAAAGAAAAGAAGGTTATGACTAAACGCCCCGTCGACGACGAGGTCATTACAGACGAAGCAGAGGCTCAAATTGGGATGGCTGGGTCAGGGAATCGGATGCACCCTTTTATAGGAAACACCCCAGCATTTGAATTAATCGGTTTGAGGAAATTGCGGAAGACCTAACTCAGGATGACCAGACGGAGATTTGAACCATCTTTTGTAAGCTTTTGATGGCACAAAGAAGGTGTTTTGTATTTCGTACAGCCTCCGCAAGGAGCGCAGTTGGGGGGGGGGGGGGAGGGGGGAGGCGAAGGGGTGTCAATCGGAACTGGCACTTGTTGTCAACAAATCAGAAGTCCTGCGGTGGCATTGTAAGAAAAATGACGAAGAGAAGTGGATCAATTGTTGCTACTGCACGGTAGCTCCCACATACACTTCGCTGATTTTGACTAAATGTTTTCCTAACTCACTCCTTACCGAACAGTTATTACTAAAACTTCTTTACAGACGAAAATTCGCGAACTGTGGCGAAAGTAGTAAGAGATACGGACTGCGTGCCGAAGTCGGCAGTCGGCGTTAAGAGCTCTTCCTGTCTTGTTCGATGGTAGCCATGCTCTCGGTTACGAGTAGTTTGTGACATGACTGTTTCGTTATTGATCTAATAGGAATAAAAGCTATATTACGGGATTCTGAATGTTAATTTCGAGTAAATAGAGACCCCAAAGTTGATCGACAGCAATTTCAGATAATTAGCTTCCACCGATAGAGACATCCAATGCGCCAATGAAGAATCTGCACGGGACGACATTTACGAGAGCTACACCGCGCACAGTAGGAAACCCGACGACAACGACCCACCAAGGCGGATCAAGAAAGGTCCGACTTACACTCGCAAATTCCGGGTGGAAACGCTGACCAGTCATGCTGTACGTCACATATACCACCCTCTACGGACTCGCGGCTAAGCCGAGTAATAACAGTAGCAGCTTAGAAGCGAGGGGATCGTGCAAACGTCGACGTGCAGTAGCCACCCACAGACAGTAGGTGGGAGAACTAGCATGGAGAGTATATAAAGCCTGTTGGGGAACGCGGAAAACAGCGCAGACGTTCTCGTAACGAGGAAATGTAGCGATTTATCAAATCTCCAAAAGAGCATGATCATTGGCTTTCTGAACAAAAGTGGAGGCATTTTATAAACAACTAAGGTCTTAAACAATTCCAGTGAGGCATTGATTAAAGTATCCCGTGCACGGAAAAACGGCGCTATCCACAACAGGCGTCGAACCAAACGTGGTGCACCACGGACTACAGATGATAGGGCTGAACGACGCCTACGGAGATGAGTACGGGCAAATTGACATGCACCTGTTAAGCAGTTCACCGTCCAGATGAACGAAGGGCTATCAACCGAGTCTTCTCAACGATTGTTCAGTGAATTTGCAGTGTAGAAACCTACGCAGGTACATGCTGACAGCTGTTCATTGGCTATGAAGGCTGAAATTTGCTCGCCAGTACCGCAACTGGTCATCAAATGGTTCAAATGGCTCTGAGCACTATGGGACTCAACATCTGAAGTCATCAGTCCCCTAGAACTTAGGACTACTTAAACCTAACTGACCTAAGGACATCACACACATCCATGCCCGAGGCAGGATTCGAACCTGCGACCGTAGCGGTTCCTAACTGAAGCGCCTAGAACCGCACTGCCACACCGGCCAGCAACTGATCATCCACTGAACTGCGACACGTAAACTGTTCATAAGAATCAAGTTTTATGCACAGTTGGACAGATGGCCATTGGCGTAAACAGCGTGAAACGTCTGGAAGCAAATGGTCGAGGCTGGAGGAGGAAAAGTTATAATATGGAGAATGTTTCCGTGTCATTGCCCGTGTGATCTCGTCATTGAGGAAGCCGCAGTGGATCAACACAAATATGCATGTATCCTTGGGGACCATGTAGACGCCTACACGCGGTTTGGTTTTCCCCAGTACAACGGCATCTACCAACAGCACTATGGTAAATACCACATAGCTTGCAGATAATGTGCTTAATTCTAAATACATCAGGATGAGTTTAGCCTATTCCCCTGGCCACAAAGCTCCCTGGACGTAAACCCAACCGATTTTTTTTTTTTACCAGCCCGATCGGGCCGTTCACGCCATGGATCCCCAGCCGAGAAATCTGGCGCAGCTGGTTAGGGCACTGGAGTTGACATGGCTCCAGATCTCTGTCTGTACCTTCCAAAACCTCGTTAATTCTCTTCCTACACCTCTCGTGCTGTGAAATCGGTTATCCAGGGCTTTGACAAGTGGTCACATTAACGTGACTGGAAATATGGAAATGTGGCAGTGGAAATAGATTCATATTTCAACCAGCTTAGAAATTATTTGGTGCTACAATTCCATCCTTAATACTAAGTATTCGCCGAAACTAAAGAGAGTGTAGACAAAAACAGAAAAATAGAGACAATATCAAGTTACTAATTCTGGAAGACCATATCTACTGGTTATTGCAAGTAGCGAGAATAATGGTGCAGATGTTTTCTTACGATATTCTCACTGACCTCTACTACAATGCTTACATCCTCATTCTATTTCATATTTCTCTGCAACGTTACACCCTGATATTTAACCGACATGGCTGCTGACTTTGTACTCTAACATCACGGGTTCGTTTATCCGACTCATCTGCATTAACTTACATTTTTCTGCAATTAGAGTTAGCTGCCATTCTTCACACCTACTAGGAAATTTGTCTGAGTCGTCTTCTATCTTCGCAGTTTCACTCAACGACGCCTTCCTGTACATGACAGCGTCGTTGCTGATTGCTGTTCACGTTGTCTATCAGGTCATTTTTGTATACAGAGAGTAAGAGACGTCTGTCACACCTCCCTGGTGCACTCGTGACGGAACCTTTATCTCTGATGAAGACACGCCGTCGAGAAAAACATTCTTGGGTTCCGTTATTTACGAAGTCTTCGAGCCACTCATATTTCTGGAGATCTATTCCCTACGATTGTACCTTCGTTATCAGTCGCAGTGTGGCACCGTGCCAAATGTTTTGCGGGTATATACACTGAAGAGCCAAAGGAAGTGGTACAGATGCCAAATATCGTATAAGGCCCCCACGAGGACACACAATGCAGCAATACGACGTGGAATGGACTCGACTAGTCTCTGAAGCTAATGTCTGAAGTAGTGCTGGAGGAAAATGACAACATGAATCCTGCAGGGCTGTCCATAAATCCGTAAGACTGAGCCGGGGTGAAGATCTCTTTTGAACAGCGCGTTACAAGGCATCAAAGATATGCTCAGTAATATCTGGGATGTTTGGTGGCCAGAGTAAGTGTTTCAGCTCAGAAGCGAGTTCGTTGAGCCACTCTGTAGCAGTTCTGGACGTGTGGGGTGTCGCATTGTCCTGCTGGAATTGCCACGTCCTTCCGAATGTACAATGGACATGAATGGATGCAAGTGAGCAGACAGGATGTTTACGTACGAGTCACCTATCAGAGTCGTATCTAGACACATCAGGAATCCCACATCACTCCGACCGCACACCCGCACACAATTACAGAACCTCCAGCAACTTGAACAGTCCCCTGCTGACACGCAGGGTCTATGGATTCATGAAGTTGGCTCCATACCCTACACGTCCATCCACTCGATAAAATTTGGAACGAGACTCGTCCGACCAGGCAACACGTTTACAGTCATCAACAGTCCAATGTCGGTGTTGATGGGCCCAGGAGAGGCGTACAGCTTTGTTTTGTGCAGTCATCAAGGGTAGACGAGTGAGCCTTCGGTTCCGAAAGCCCATATCGATGATGTTTCGTTGGATGGTTCGTATGCTGACACTTGCTTCTGGCCCAGCATTGAAATCTGCAGCAATTTGCGGAAGGGTTGAGCTTCTGTCACGCTGAACGATTCTCTTTAGTCGTCGTTGGTCCCGTTTCTGTAGAATCCTTTTCCGGCTGCAGTGCTGTCGGAGATTTGATGTTTTACCGGATTCCTGATATTCGTGGTACACTCGTGAAATGGTCTTACGGGAAAGTCCCCACTTCATCGCTACCTAGAAGATGCTGTGTCCTATCGCTCGTGCGCCGACTATAACACCACGCTCAAACTCACTTAAATCTTGATAACCTGCAATTGTAGGAGCCGTAACCGATCTTACAACTGCGCCAGACTCTTATCTTGTACAGGCGTTGCCGATCAAAGCGTCGTATTCTGCATGTGTGCATATCTCTGTATGTGTAGACGAGCACCTATACCAGTTTCTTTGGTGTTTCAGAGTAGGAATACGGAATCCACCTGTTGCTCTCCATCCATAGTTCGCAGGTTACCGTCTGAGTTTCGCATGAGCGTGCCTTCTAAAACCATGCTAATTCGTGGACCGAAACCCTTTCCTCTCTAGATAACTTATGGTATTCGAAATGAAAGTATGTTCAAGGATTCTGCAGCATACCGATGTTACATACATTGGATACATTGGACTGTAATTTCGGGGAGTCAGCCCCCGGTAGCTCAGGGGTGCCCGCATCTCGTGGTCGTGCGGTAGCGTTCTCGCTTCCCACGCCCGGGTTCCAGGGTTCGATTCCCAGCGGGGTCAGGGATTTTCTCAGCCTCGTGATGGCTGGGTGTTGTGTGATGTCCTTAGGTTTGTTAGGTTTAAGTAGTTCTAAGTTCTAGGGGACTGATGACCATAGATGTTAAGTTCCATAGTGCTCAGAGCCATTTGAACCATTAGCCGGCATAGTAGCTCAGCGTGTTCGCTCAGAGGGTCACGTGCCCTCTGTAATAAAAAAAACTGAGTCAATCAATCAACAACGAACATAAATGGATGTCTTACGACGTCCGCCCCGAGCACATGCAACGAACAAAAGCGACCAAAATGAGATTTAAAAAAAAAAGGGTGTCAGCGTGATAGCATGTCAATCCTAAGGGCCGGGGTTCGATTCCCGGGTGGGTCGAATATTTTCTCCGCTGAGGGACTGGGTGTTGTGTTGCCCTAATCATCATCATTTCATTCCCATCGACGCGCAGGTCGCCGAAGTGGCGTCAACTCGAAAGGCCTGCAGCAGGCGGACGGCCTACCAGACGGGAGGCCCTCGTCACACGCCATTATTATTAATTTCATGGATCTGTCCTTTTACCCTTCTTATACAGTATGTACGTGTATTACGCTATTCATGTATGTAATTTTCAGTTGTAACCCGTGCTTTTTTTGAGTCACTACTAACTACGCGACTGGCAAGAGATTCGCGATAAATGCGAGCTAAGTAAGGGACCAGTGGTGTAGAGTACCCTTTGTAAAACCGAATGGTGATTCTATCAGGACCTGGCGACTTATTCGCTGTCAGTTCCTTCAATTGTTTCTGTATGCCAGGGGTGCTCGTTACTCCGTTCTCCACACTGTGATCCGTGCGACGTCCAGATGATGGTACGTACGATTCTCATGCGTGAACGACTTCTTAAATGCGAAGTTTAAAACTTCCGCTTTACTTTTTCTGTCTGCTACTGCCACACCAAACTGATCTACGAATGACTGGTTCAAATGGTTCAAATGGGTCTGAGCACTATCGGACTCAACTTCTTAGGTCATTAGTCCCCTAGAACTTAGAACTAGTTAAACCTAACTAACCTAAGGGCATCACACACATCCATGTCCAAGGCAGGATTCGAACCTGCGACCGTAGCGGTCACGCGGTTCCAGACTGCAGCGCCTAGAGGCCAGCCGCGGTGGTCTCGCGGTTCTAGGCGCTACAGTCTGGAACCGCGTGACCGCTACGGTCGCAGGTTCGAATCCTGCCTTGGACATGGATGTGTGTGATGCCCTTAGGTTAGTTAGGTTTAAGTAGTTCTAAGTTCTAGGGGACTGATGACCACAGTAGTTTAGTCCCATAGTGCTCAGAGACATTTTTTTGCAGCGCCTAGAACCGCACGGCCACTTCGGCCTGCGACGAACGACTGGCTAGGAGTCTTAGATCCACTTACCGATTGTACGTAGGACCAAAATATCCTCCGGCTCTCGACAACATTTTTTGCTAAGTCATGAAGGTGGTAGCTGTAAGCATCACGCATCGATCGTTTTACAGACACACGAATTTCTGTTAAATTTCGGCTGTCGACATGTGCCCGTTCTCTTTTGAACCGAGAGTTCAACAGCCTTTACTTTCTCAGTACTTTTCGATTTTCATTATTAAATCAAGATGGGTTTTTACCGTCCTTAATACGTTTAACTCGGCACGTATTTCTCCAGATTGTGAGTCACAATCGGTTTAAAATTTGTCCATAATTTCTCCACGCCCATTTTACTGGAACTAACTGATGTCAATCTAACTTCTAAGTGACATGCTAACAACTGTCTGACAGCTCTTTTTAGTAGAAATACTCACCTAACCTTCATGACTGATTTATTAACATTAGGAACCAAAGTCGTTACGATGGCATCCCTGTCTATATACTGACGCCGTTGATTAGGTCAGGCCAGTTTGTAGCTACAAGATCTAAAATATTCAAATACATGTGGGCTGTCGAGCTCGCTGCCCAAAACGTTTTTCGAAAAACGTGTTGAGGAGGACTTTGCAACACTGTCTGTCTGTATCCCCTGCAACGAATCTACAAACCAGTCTGTACTTGGTAAGTTATAGTCGCCTCAAAAATGGTTTAAATGGCTCTGAGCACTATGTGACTAAACATCTTAGGTCATCAGTCCCCTAGAACTTAGAACTACTTAAACCTAACTAACCTAAGGACATCACACAACACCCAGCCATTAAGAGGCAGAGAAAATCTCTGACCCCGCCGGGAATCGAACCCGGAAACCCGGGCGTGGGAAGCGAGAACGCTACTGCACGGCCACGAGATGCGGGCTATAGTCGCCTCCATCTAATATTGAATGATCTGAGTATTTCCGCGCTACTAACAGTTGACTTTTTTCGAATGACTCTAAAACCGTCACAGCTAAATGCTGTTGGTGTCGGAGAGAAAAAGGGGGGCGGGGGGTTAAGGGAGCTCAACGTCGAAGTAATCGCGCGGCGGGTAAGAACATCCAACAGTTAATATGATTTCACCTACACCTGTTATACGCGAACAGATAACTTCGCTGTTAAACTGTTGTAGAGTTTGTGTCAGCTGCAATGAACACAACTCCTCCCAAGGCGTCTAGAGAGTTTTTTTGATGTACGTGCCGTGAATCGCTAAATATCTTTAAGCTCTCGGTCCAGACAATTATTTGAGCGAGAAATGTTTTCTGGAGGACAGTAAATTCGGAAAAGTTGTAACAAATGTTTCCACAATTTACTGATAAAATTATGACTTCTAAGTGTCTTCTACATCTACATACATACTCCGCAATCCACCATACGGTGCGTGGCGGAGGGTACCTCGTACCACAACTAGCATCTTCTCTCCCTGTTCTACTCCAAACAGAACGAGGGAAAAATGACTGCCTATATGCCTCTGTACGAGCCCTAATCTCTCTTATCTTATCTTTGTGGTCTTTCCGTGAAATGTAAGTTGGCGGCAGTAAAATTGTACTGCAGTCAGCCTCAAATGGTGGTTCTCTAAATTTATTCAGTAGCGATTCACGAAAAGAACGCCTCCTTTTCTCTAGAAACTCCCACCCGAGTTCCTTAAGCATTTCCGTAACACTCGCGTGATGATCAAACCTACCAGTAACAAATCTAGCAGCCCGCCTCTAAATTGCTTCTACGTCCTCGCTCACTCCGACCTGATAGGGACCCCAACGCTCTAGCAGTACTCAAGAATAGGTCGTATTAGTGTTTTATAAGCGGTCTCCTTTACAGATGAAACACATTTTTCCAAAATTCTACCAGTGAACCGAAGACTATTATCCGCCTTCCCCACAACTGCTTTTACATGCTTGTCCCACTTCATATCGCTCTGCAATGTTGCGCCCAAATATTTAATCGACGCGACTGTGTCAAGCGCTTCACTACTAATGGAGTATTCAGACATTACAGGATTCCTTTTTCCTATTCATCTGCATTAATTTACATTTATCTACATTTAGAGTTAGCTGCCATTCTTTACACCAATCAAAAAACCTGTCCAAGTCATCTTGTATCCTCCTACAGTCACTCAACGACGACACCTTCCCGTACACCACAGCATCATCAGCAAACAGCCGCACATTGCTATCCACCCTATCCAAAAGATCATTTATGTAGATAGAAAGCAACAGCGGACCTACCACACTTACCTGGGGCATTCCAGATGATACCCTCACCTTCGATTAACACTCACCATCGAGGGCAACGTTCTGGGTTCTATTACTTAAGAAGTCTTCGAGCTACACACATACTTGAGAATCAATCCCATATGCTCTTGGCCAGCCGGTGTGGCCTGGCGGTTCTAGGCGCTTCAGTCTGGAACCGTACGACCGCTACGACCGCAGGTTCGAATCCTGCCTCGGGCATGGGTGTGTGTGATGTCCTTAGGTTAGTTAGGTTTAAGTAGTTCTAAGTTCTAGGGGGCTGATGACCTCAGATGTTAAGTCCCATAGTGCTCAGAGCCATTTGAACCATTTTGAACCATATGCTCGTACCTTAGTTAGGAATCTGCAGTGTGGCACGGAGTCAAACGCTTGCCGGAAGTCAAGGAATATGGCATCCATGGTTCGCAAGATATCATATGAAGAAAGGGCGAGTTGCGTTTCGCAGGAGCGATGCTTTCTATAGCCGTGCTGATGCATGGACAGCAACTTCTCTGTCTCAAGGAAATTCATTATATTCGAACTGAGAATATGTTCAAGAATCCTGCAACAAACCGATGTTAAGGATATTGGTCTGTAATTTTGAGGATCCGTCCTTCTATCCTTTTTATATGCAGGCGTCACCTGCGCTTTTTTCCAGTCGCTCGGGACTTTATGTTGGGCAAATGATTCGGGATAAATGCAAGCTAAGGAAGGAGCCAATGCGGTAGAGTACTCTCTGTAAAATCCCATCAGGACCTGGCGATTTCTTTATTTTCAATCCATTCAGCTGCTTCACAACCCAAGGGATGTTTATCACTATGTCCTGCATACGGGAATCTGTACGAGACTCAAACGGCGGTATGTTTGTACGATCCTCCTGCGTGAAAGATTTCTCAAATGATAAATTTAAAATTTCAGCTTTCGTTTTGCTGTCTTCCGTTGCCAGGCCTGACTGATCAGTGAGTGACTGGATGGAGGTCTTCGACCCGCTTACCGATTTTACGTATGACCAGAATTTCCTTGGGTTTTCAGCAAGATCTTTTGCTAAGGTATGACGGTGGTAGTGGTTGAATGCTTCGCGCATCGCTCTTTTTACAGCAGCACGAATCTCTACTAACTTTTGCCTGTCCTCAATCTCCCGATCTTTCTTGTACCGCGAGTGCAACTGCCTTTGCTTCCAGAGCATTCTCCGAATTGC
This sequence comes from Schistocerca gregaria, assembly GCF_023897955.1. Classification (NCBI taxonomy): domain Eukaryota; kingdom Metazoa; phylum Arthropoda; class Insecta; order Orthoptera; family Acrididae; genus Schistocerca; species Schistocerca gregaria. The sequence goes on along the minus strand of NC_064921.1, from coordinate 420,729,998 downwards.
GCTGTTAAACCACGGTGGGTCTTTTCCGTCCGTAACCCACTTTTTCGGTACATAGTTGCGTGATTTACAATATGTTTGAAATTTGCCCATAATTCTTCCACGTCTATCGTACCGGAAGTAAATGAAGTCGATTCATTTACTGAGTGGGATGCTAACAACTGCTTATCTGCTCTTTCTAGTAAGAATACTCTCCTAGCCTTCTTGACCGACTTCACTCTGAATGCAGTTTTATTTCGCTACCTGCGAGTCGTCTGGCGAGTGTTCATCAGAGCGCCTCAGCCGACATCCTATGCACTCAACAGCTACTCTGTTACCTGAGTAGCTGCTTCCTTCTTGTAGTGTACGCCTGACTAGTCAAGGTAAATCCTACAATTCCCTATCCGATAATGCAGATCCAGATATCTGCAGCCAACGCCGTCACTGTGTCGACGAGTCCATTCGGCTCCAAACCAAAGGACCCCAGTCGACTCTGGAAACAATAATACAAACTGCGAGCTCTGCTGGCACCCCGCATACGAGGCCAGCTACCTTCACCATGTACGCCAACCGCCAGTGTGAACTAATGATAGCTTCAGAGACCAAGGGACAGGCGTCGTTGGTGCCAACGTGAGCCACAACTTGCAGACGATTGTAGCCTACTCGTTCGACAGCCGCAGGCAAGACCTCATCCATATTTCGGCTGAGGCCCCCCGGGAGACATACCTCGGGGCCACAAGCTTTCTTTCTGGCCCTGAACACAATCTCCTTAAGGGGCTCCACAATGCACTAATGTTGGAGCTCCAAGTAGCTAGTAAACTCTCCCCCCTTTCTCTGCCCGGACCCTGCTGTAGTTCGTCCACCTGTCCACTCACATGGTGAAAGGCCGATGCGTTATCACCCGCCAATCATCCTCCTGTGAGGTCGGATCCACCACGCCTCAGCAGCAGAGCTCATGTGTGAAACAAATGACACCAGAGGTGTCACATACGACGAACCAGATTCTTCACCACAGCTACATTCCGAGGCAGCAGCCTGAAAAACAACTAACTGTAAGCCGAAAGCGCATTTAGCTGTTTACGAACTGCGATCAGCTCCCTCTGCGTCCGCACACAGCGTGCACAAATTGTGCCTCATCCTAGTGTTACTAACTTAAGAACTGACTATAAAGGCACAGGCAGAAACCTAGATATGTAACTTGCTAACCTCTTGATATGTCACCAATGGAGGCTGACACTTTATGAACTGGGTAGCTGGCCGTCCAGCAGAAATGAAAACTGCGCTACAGACTACCTGACGACACTTTACAGTTACAAAAACGTGAGATTACACTTGTTAAATAGAAAAACATCCACAAAATTTAATATACTATGACAACCCCGAAGAAGCTACATATGTAACTTGCCGTTCTCCAAGTGTTAATAGAAGGCCGTTGGAACCTGACTGTACAGTTTTCAAATGAATCTAATTCATTCATACCATACTCCCTGCAAAAAAGTAGACGACAAAGGCTCAATAATATTGTGATCTGGTGACTGTGGTGCTCAGGGAAGATGTGAAAATAGATGCAAGTGTTCACAAAACCAATCCTGGACGATGCTAACTGTGTTAACAGGGCCACTGTCGTCTTCAAACAAAGCATAACCATTGGCAACAGACAATGTAATATGAAGTGGATCTTATCAGCCGAAATGGTCAAGCTGTCCTTCACAGTAATGCGACTTAGCATAGTAACAAAGGGGCCCATGGATTTCCACTATATGGCTGCCCAAATCATCACCGAACCCTCAACATTTTTCACTCTTGGAAACACTAATTCTGCCACAAGCAGGAAACAGTGTGAAACAAGACTTATCCGACGAAATGACTTTGTTTTTCCATTGTTTCACTGTCCAGGTTTTTAAGGCTTTGTCACCACGCTTTCCCGTTTTGCTTTTTGCATCACTGATCTGTGTTTTGGAATTTGAATTCGCCTTACAACTCCCAGTTTATGGAGCTCTCTTCGTGTTGTTTTGCTAATGACAAGGTCCGTAAATATGACTGATACGTGGTACTTACTGGAATTAAGGAAAACGGGGAAGGGAGAACCCACCAATACAACTTTCTTTGCAATTCTATTTCTACTAAACAACATATAAACTGTGTTTTACAGCTAATCGAAGCATTTAAACATAAAATTTTCTTTAACAAAATAAACAAATTTGCTAAATTCTTTTGACCGTAAACCTTAACTTGAATTAACTTTGAATCTTTGCAAAAGAAATCTGAAGTGCTGTATTGCAAAACAGCAAACAATATGACAATGATTACCAGACGGCAGGACCTGAAGCCCGCCCGTTATTGGGCGAAACAGGGATGTTTACTACCCTTTTGAAAAAATTGTTCAAATGCCTCTGAGCACTATAGGACTTAACTGCTGTGGTCATCAGTCCTCTAGAACTTAGAATTACATAAACTTCGGGAGGACTACGGTTCAATCCCGTCTCCAGCCATCCTGATTTAGGTTTTCCGTGATTTCCCTAAATCGTTTCAGGCAAATTCCGGGATGGTTCCTTTGAAAGGGCACGGCCAATTTCCTTCCCAATCCTTCCCTAACCCGAGCTTGAGCTCCGTCTCTAATGACCTCGTTGTCGACGGGACGTTAAACACTAACCACCACCACCACCACTTAAACCTAACTAACCTAAGGACACTCGGCGGAACCACAACATCCAGCTAAAATACACCAATAATGACGCGGTCTTTAAAACACAGAAACGAACAGCTTAGTAGAACAGGTTGTCCAGATTATAACTAATGATTTAGAAACGCAATTAAAATCAAAGAATTGAACCGGTGAACAGCTAAACTTACCCACAAAGTCCCCATTTTGTTTAACGGCAACCTGTACCTTAGTGCAATTCTTCCGGGTGTATTTATGACTAAGGGCTGATTAATTAGAACATTAATGACGGGGTACAAACTAGAAAAGAAGGGCAATATAATAGCGGGACAAATTTTCAAACGACAACTAGTGTCTTAGTACAATACTACGTCCTTTATTTATAACCAAGGAGCCGACCGAGTAAATCTCTAAGGGTCGGTACAAACCAGAAAATAATGAGGTCAGGTAGACAATGAAACAAATCACCACGAGGATTATAGAATGTTACACCCCTTTATCAGCAAGCAGTTCCATGGATCCACGGTGCGCCGCAGAGGTTAGTGAGTGGTGTCGATGAAACCCAGGTAGAAGAGGGCAACCATGCCACGAGCGGTCGTCCGACCTGTTGCTGGAAGTCGACGCTGACTCCGGTGAAGTTCTCCGGTATCTTCGCTCTGCTTGGGCTTTCCTTGCGCAGCTCGTGGCTTCGGTCGCTCGGACATCGTGACCACCTCTTATCGCGACGCACCGCCAATCCCCAAACTTCGTGCCTCCCTCTCGGGCCAGCGAATCCCGTATGTATATCGGCAGGCCAAGATCTTCTAAGGATACAACCCACAGATACCAAATCTTCCTCATGGATATTGGTAATGAGGCCGCAAGAGAGATTGTCGACACTACAACTGAGCCTGTGGCTCCAAACAGAACAATCTACTAACTCAATGGAGCCATGGCTCAATAACCTTCAGTTCCAGAAGTGACTTTTCAGCTACTGTCACAGTCCTCTTCCAAAGCCATGTGCCGCGATCACTCAACAGGCATCCATTTTGTTCGTTGTGACTTAGCTGGTGATGTTTTTCCGCTTTCGCCGTATGCGATGAAAACCTGCGATACGATGCCTCTTGAAACACCAAACCTTTCGGATACCTTGGTTACGGAAGCATGCACCGTACGAGAACGAACAATTTACTCACATATGGATTCGCATCATAATGCACTTACAGCTACACAAGCACTGTTCTGAACAAACCTCACACTTGCAACGTATTGAGGCCATTCCACAAGTGCCATTCGTGGTCAGACACAACAGTGCTACCGGCGGGCTTGGCTTATCATCGGCATTTATGTTGAAGCATGCATTTTTCACTGTGATTTCATATTTCTGCCCAACTCCCGTACGTGCCGAGCGGTGTCACGCGTGGCTAACTGCACGCCAGTGAAACTGTCCATTTATTTTATTCGATGTGTACACCAACAGCTATGCGGTGGTCACAGTACATTGTCTGGTTTAAGATGCATTAGACTCGTTCTGAACCCTTTCTATTCCATTCACAGATCGTTACCGAGATGAAAAATTATCGGTACCCCTCTTTTAAGCCTGAGCTTTTACTGCATAGTACTTATTCAACAGATATGTCAGAGTAAGTGACAAGTATTGGAACATAAACCGTCGATGCACGACGCCTTTCTTGTTGGGTATACTATTCGGGTTTATTAAACGCCTTGTAACATGGAATTTCCTAGCAGATTATTTGGTGTGCTGGATCGAGACTCGAACTCAGAATCTTTGCCTTTCGCTGGAAGGTGCTCATCTCCTGAGCTAAACAAGCGCAACTCATGACCCTTCCTCAAAGTTTTACTTCAGCTAGTAACTCATATCCCATCTTCCAAACTTCTACGAAACTTGCAGAACTAGCACTCCCGGAAGAAATGATGTTGCAAAGACACGGCTTAGACACAGCCTGGGATATATTTCCAGAATGATCATTTGCCAGTGAAAGGAAGAAGTTCCGTATTTGAGTCTCGGTCCGGCACACCTGTTTAATCTGCCACAAAGTGTCATTTCAGCTCCCACTCCGCAGCAGATTGAAAACTTTATACTAGAAACATCCCCCAGGCTGTGGCTAAGCCATGTCTCAGCAATATCCTTCCTTTCAGGAGTGCTAATCCTGCATGTTTCGCTGGAGAGTTTTGTGAAGTTTGGAAGGTAGCAGGTGAGATACTGATGGAAGTAAGGCTGTGGGGGTGGGTTTTCAGTCGTGCTTGGATAGCTCATGAGGTGGGGACTTGCCTGCGAAAAGGCAAAGGTCCAGAATTCGAATCTCAATCCAGAACACAGTTTCATTTCAGCGTACACTCCGCTACAAAGTGAAAAATTTCATTATTTAATCTTCTCGAGCTCATTAAGTAAACCCGGATCAAAGTGCGTAGCTCTTCTTTTCACTGTGTCTAGCTCATCAGTTAATCCAACTTATTACGCAAAGCGCCGAAAAATAATCAACAGTTGGTCACACTAGACTTTTGCAAGCGATTCCACCTTCGTGACGGTTTACATTTGTTTATGATTCTCCCGACAAATCTCAGTCTAGCATGTGCCTTCCCAGATTCAAGCGATCATCCCACATTCAATCCCGCCTAAAGACAAGCCGAAATGTCAGTTAGCAAGGGTCGACAATGTAGCCGAAAGAAAAACAGGGTCTTTTTATCTACCAACATGCGTTCCATTATGTTTATGTACGTTGTTAACAAGTTAATATTATTTACAGCCAGCGCTGGCCACATTCAAATGACAGAACTATGTTTCTGCCAAAAATTTTCTGCCCCTAGCGAAGTCGAAGGCGAGGAATGTCAAACATCCCTTTCATTTGATGTTAGAAGGAAACGCATCATGTAGCTTCACTTCTTACGGAATATATTAGCTTACCGATTTCAAAGCTCAGAAATGCAAAAAATGAAGACAACGCGAAAGATACTTCTGGACATTTGGATGGACAAGGACGTTAGTATGTACAACTGCAACATTAAGAATGGGAGATGTATCTGTAGTACGCTCACAAACAGAGATTCTTTAATATTAAAGGCACACCTTGTGAATGGCGTGAATTCCAGCATGAACGTACCCGTGCTGCGCACGCAAATAGCACCGCAAACGGAATGCGTGTAGCACGCAGATACAAACAGAACGTAAACACCACGCAGACCGGGTGCCAACATTCCATTTCCATTTGCTAACTCCTGATAACTGCTTTAGGTTATTCACTGAAATTCGTACTCAGTATTCTAATAGTCACCGGAAAATATAGAACCAATCAATCATTCCTGAATGATAGAGAAAGAGAAGAGGAGAGGAAGCGGTGGGGGTAATAAGTTATACGTAAAAAGAAATATGGTTGTATAAGTGGGCACAGATGAGAAGTTGAAGACACAGAGCAAGAACTGAATGAGTGTGAATACCGTATACGATATGCTAGATATATTGTACTGACTGGATTTCTCTCGCTACTAAACAGAAAATTAGGTAGAAGGCCCATCTGAGCTCACAAACTTTTTACGAAAGAGTCCCAGTACGAAGTGGAAGGAGTACGTTTAGATGCACGGGGTTGTTATTCTAGAAAAGTATGCATAAAAGAGCGAAATGAAATGACCATAAATAGGGACATTGTTATGAGGATGAGCCTGTGTCACTTCTTTCGGGTTCATATTAATTTTGTTAGACCAAATGTAGTTAATGTCATTATATATGTGAAGATAATTTTCCGGAGTAAAACGCTGTACTTCTCCATAGGCGAATTCAATTGGTCTCTAGCACTAATTATAAAATAAAGGAGCTATACACGACCCAAAACATTGTCACCACCTGCTTTGCAGCGTAACGGTCCACCTTTGGAACTCAGTAAGCAACGATTTTGTGTGTCAGGAATTCGACAAGTCCTCATTAGGTTTCAGGAGAAATGTGGCAACAATTTCTGAGCTCAGGTCAAGCAATTCCCTTAAATTACGGGTCGGTGTTTCGTGGGCACAGCGCTGGGGCCTCCTAAGGTCGCAGATGTGGTTTATAGGGTTCAGATACGGTGAATTTGGTGGCCAATATACGAACGTAAATCTCATGCTTCTTAAACTACTATATTACGACTGTGGCATTGTGGCTCGGACAGTTATCCTGCTGGAATGCCGTCCGGAAAGACATTAAGCGCAGAGAGAAGCAGGCGGTCCCCTCTAACGTTCATATGCTCCACAACTGTCATGGTGCATTCAATTAGTGTCCGCCACAGCATGATATGTCCCTATCGGCCTGCGTCCCTGGAACAGTGCATATTTCGAGCAGCCGTTCGCCTTAATGGCGGTGTATAAGGAGACTACCATCGGCATGGTGCACCAAAAATCTTGACACATTCGTCCAGGCGATGCGTTTCCATTGATCCACGGTAAAATCGGGTTAGGCCCACGCCCACTGCAGTCATAACTGACGGTTTCGTTTGGTCAACACGTAGCATTCACTTGGTGCGCTGAACGGAATACTTCGAAACACTTGTGGTTGCACCAGCTTTGTACTCCGTCGTCAGATCTGTTTACACGGCGGGAAAACCTCCAACGTTGACGTTTTGCGATAAGGAGCGGTCGTTCAACACCTTGTCACCTACTCATGGCTCGAATGTTCTTAAACCGATATACGTAGGACTTCACCAAGATAGCAAATGTGCTTTCACCATTTCAGAGATGCTCATTCCCAGACATCATTCTGTAACACTCTGTTCTTTGTAAAAGTCCCTTATATCCTTGGATATCTCCATTTGCGACCAGTATCGTTGATAGAATGACTTCTCATTCGTCTCTGCTCCACTTGTAGACTTTCTTTATCGCGTCACGTGTCCGGGATACCACTAGACGGCATTCAGTGTCGCAGTCAGCATAGGCCCTAAAGTTTTGGCTCCTGAGCGCGTGTACAGGGTGAAGGTTTTAAAGACGTTCAGAGGCAATGTACACCGTCTTCAGGCCACGAGTGGCCTCCCAGGACCATCCGACCGCCGTGTCGTCCTCAGTGGAGGTTGCGGATAGGAGGGGCGTGAGGTCAGCTCACCGCTCTCTCGGTCGTTATGATGGTGTTCTTGACGGAGACCGCTACTATTCGGTCGAGTAGCTCCTCAGTTGGCATCACGAGGCTGAGTGCACCCCGAAAAATGGCAACAGCGCATGGCAGCCTGGATGGTCATCCATCCAAGTGCCGACCACGCCCGACAGCGCTTAACTTCGGTGATCTCATGGGAACCGGTGTATCCAATGCGGCAAGGCCGTTGCCTCAGGGGCAATGCAGAAGGATAAATGTATCAGTTTGAGGTAAAGAACATTAATCCGGAAAGTTACTAGCAAGAATCTTTGTGGTAGCTGTAACAGTGAAATACAATGCCGGTGCTGTTGTCCTGAGATTTTCAGAAGTGGTTGTATGGGCCAAAATATGAACAACTTATCTACAAAACATGGTCTCTAAATGCGTATCTGAAAAGCTAAGAGCACTTCTTCGTCTTAGAGATTGTGAAATACATCTCTTCTACCAAACAAATGCTCATAGCTCTTAATGCAATAATTTTGGAATCCGTGTTTAGAAGACAATTTTTTCTTGTTTCATTCCATACTCCCACTCTGAGAGTTGCCTGTCCTGCAGTCTTAGTGACAATACTACCGGTATCTGTATTCCCCTGGCAGAGGTGTCCGACCGACTTTCGCTAATAACTTTCGTCTCGGTCGCTTTCTCGGCAAGGACCCTTACCTCGAATTGAAACATTTACTCTTCTCCGTCATTCCTGAAAGGTTGTGATATCATCACGGAATGACAAATGAGAAATTTAGGAAGGCAGCTGAAGTGTATCAAAAATTCATTTATGCTTTTTATGTGCGAAGCTATCGGACTTCGATGATAAATATTACCTCCCACCTAAAACACATTCCTGAGAAGTAATGAGCTACTCTGCAGAGGATCGCATCGGTTTCTGCTTATTAATATCTAATTAAATTATTCTGTCTTATTCTATTCGCATAATAATTGAGCGGATGAACAGTCTGTACGATTCGGAGTGCACCCTAGTTTTATCTAACTATTATTAGGTGATACATACGATGGAGGCAGAAAAACTGTCGCAGTCTCCATGAAACGTCGGTTCTGTAAATTTAACCTACATAATTTCATGAGAACGCCACTTTTATTGTAAGGTCTCTGTGGATATCTTTCACACTTCCGTATCGGTGTTAGTGATGTATGGCGATCCTAGAATGACATTTCTGAATTCGTTCGATGCCAGCTCTGGTACCAACTTCACAATTACAAGCCGCTGTAGCAGTATACTAAAATTGAAAAAGTAAATACGAGGCGGATTTTTTGTTCTTTTATAGGCTCTACGTCACATAGCACCACCTTTCAACACTTTTGTCGAATAATACAGTCTATATAATACAGTCTACAGTCTCCCAAAGAATCACCCCAACCGTACATCGATTGATGTAACAAGTCACGCTGGACTCCTAAGGGCACCAAAGTCGTACGTGGAGGTAGGATTCTAACCTGCGACCGTAGCAGTCACGCGGTTCTAGACTGAAGTGCCTAGAACCGCAAGGCCTCCTCGGTCGGCACACAGGTAATGACAAATGGTTTTCACGTACTTAAATGTCGTGTATCCAAGAACTGCAGACCAAAAATTGAGTTTCAACTAAAATACAAATTTAATTCAAGAAGAATGTCATTTTAAGCCCACAAGGTCTGCATTGTATTCCGCTAGAGCGAACAATGTTTAGTAAAACGTATCTTTATTCTTTTCTTACGAGTAACTGGGTCTTTAATAAAGCGATCGCAACGTTTACTACTTCGGCAGAATACGAGCGAGACTTATGGCATTAATTAAAGACTATTTCCCGTGGTAGACTAGTCAGGTAATATTTTATTCTATCTGACAGAAGTAATATGTTATTCTATCTAATTCTGCGGCTCCATCACGTGACAAATTTCATCTAAATCTGTCAGTTCAAAGGCAGTGGCTGAGCAGTTACTGCAAAAGTGTTTTTACCCAACCCCCCCCCCCCCCCCCCCCCCGAAGGTAAAACCATCGAAGCTATCGCGTAGCATCTCCTAAAGTGACATAGAGAAATTCTATGTGGTGAGGGCGGAACAGAAGTGGACTGTAATGGGTTTCAGTCTGACTACCACCAAATTTTCTTGGCAAGCACACAGTATATGACTTGGACAGTCAAGGAAACCAGGGAAAAACTTGAAAAAGAGAGAATCAAAAAGTTGGCTGTTTGCCGGTGTAATTGTAGCTCTGTAAGAGATGAAAATGAAGTATTAATAGGATCTGAATCTAACGGATAGTGCCCTGAAAATCAATAAAAGTAAAACGTTATGGAACGCAGTGGAATTACTAAGGCGATACTGAGGAAGGAATTACTTCAGGAGTAGTAGGTGAGTTTCGCTATTTGAGCAGCGAAATAACTGGCTTAATTGGAGAAGACATACACTGATCCGGCAGAACATTACGACCACCGACCTACTATCGATATAAACCGGTTGAGATGAAAGCATCGTCACCTGGCGGGGAATGACTGCTGCTCAGACACGCGCACGGTGCATGTAGTATCTGTGAGCGTACTGTCCCAGTGTAGAATGGGGAAGGTGCACGATCTGTCTGAGTTTGATCGCGGACAGATTCCGATGGCCCAGAGGCTCGGCACGATCATTTCGGAAACTGCACGACTTGGCGGTTCTTCGAGGAGTGCTGTGGTGAGTGTCCTCAGCACATGCCGAAACCAAGGTGCTACCACGTCTAGACGTTGTGAGATTGGGCGACCACCCCTCACTACAGATGTCGCACGTCATGATCTGGGTATAGGCCTACTGCTAAACCAGAACAGGAGCAGGACTGTGACGGAATTAACATCAGATTTTGACGCTGGGCAGAGTACAAGTGTGCCTGAATGCACAGTGCACAGAACACTACTAACGAAGGGAGGTCTCATGCATGTGCCAATGTTAACACCACGACATCGGCAATTACGCCTGAAATGGGTACGTTACTTGGTGATGAATACCAATAACTTCTTCATCATACCGATGGGAGGCCGCTAGTCCGTCGTCTTCCAGTTGAACAGTTTCTTGACATCTGTACTGTGGGACCGAGAGAAGCCGACGGCGACTCTATTATGCGTTGGGAAATATTCACGTGAGCATCCACGGTTCCAGTGGAGCTCGTGCAAGTTGCCGCGACAGCCAAGGAGTTGCAGACCACGTACAACTCTTCATGAAGATCATGTTTCCCGACGGCAGTGGCATTCTGCAAGACAATACGCCATGTTACAAGGCCATAATTGTAATGGAAGGGTTCGAGGAGCACAGTCGAGAGTTCAAATGGTTCAAATAGCTCTAAGCACTACGGGACTTAATTTCTGAGGTCATCAGTCCCCTAGGACGTAGAACTACTTAAACCTAACTAACCTAAGGACATCACACACATCGAAGCCCTAGACAGGATTCGAACCTGCGTCGGTAGCGGTCACGCGGTTCCAGACTGTAGCGCCTAGAACCGCTCGGCCACACCGGCCGTCTGTCGAGAGCTTCGATTGATGTTCTGGACCCGTAACTCACTAAATATAAACGTATTAGGACACATCTGGGATGTGACTGAACGTGGAGTCAGATCCCATCGACCACTCCCCTGAAGTTTCGGTAATACTTGTGTACGTAGATGTGGTACCAACTCGCTCCACCGAAAAATCATGACCTCAGTGACTCCACCTTTATTGCAAGTGGATAATAAACAGACAAGAAGAGAACCGAAGATTTTTAAATGTGGTACCATAGAAGAATGCTACAATTATATGAGTGGATTGGAAAACTAAGGAGAAGGTGCTTCGGCAAATTAGTAAAAGATATAGCTGCATATATAGTATAACTTGACTAAAAGAAGGAATCGGTCAACAGTACACATAAAGAGGCATCAAGAAAGTCAGATTGTGGCTGGAAATGTGGCTGGTAAGAATTGTAGAGCGAGACCAAGGCTTCACTACAGCAAAAGGTCCAAACATATGTACGGTGCCAGAGTTCTTAAGAGCTTCGGAGACTTCCATAAGATGACTAGAGTGGACAGTCATATCAAACCAATCTTCAGATACAAATCTGCAGCACCGGACTCTTATCTTTCGTTTAAGACATCGGAAACAAAGTTCGTCAGCTGATTGGTGCAACACATGTGGAGCACGAGTGGCATACAAGACGTTGATTACCACTCATTGGTCATATGTCTGTCTTTTCTTACGCCATTCGCTTGTTTCCTTATGAAACTGGAAACTACGCCATTTTTAAGTTGTCGATTAAATAATTCGAAAGTAATTCTCGTGCAACACTATTCTCATATCGATACACGCTAGTGACGGCAGTCTTTTACTGTGCGTCTGAAACTTCGACTGTTTTGTGTGTCTGCCATGCAGATTGTTTTAGTAACTCGAACAGCTGGCATGTAACAATAAAAGTTACGTTCTGCTCCTTTTTGTTTTATTAAAGATATATACCCTTACAGTAATAATAATGGAAGATGACAACCTACATTCTCTCCTCTTCGCCGATGACCAGGTGATGATTTCCAAAGATAGTGACGACTCCAGCTATTGGCTAAGGAAGTTGCTTATAGAATGTGACCAGTTGTTTACAGAGGCACGCCGTGCACTGTATGATACTAGTGAGTTCTTGTTCATACGTTATTGTCCTTTGTTATTAGGTACATTGCCGTCGTCGTACTGCATCACAAAGACGTCCCTTAGGAAGAATATAAATAAAAGAAAAATCCGTATATTTTGAAACGTAAGATAGATGTCTAAGGTAAATGAAATGGATGTTTAAAATCATGGAAACTTCACATCTAATACATAAATGATAATGAAAAGGAATATATCATACAGTCTTATTCAAAAAATGATTTCCTTTGGTAGTATACTGTCTATGATTTTAAATGTCCATTTTAATTAAATGTTTCAGGATTTGCCGTCTTTCCTTTTCTATTACACAACCACTTCTTCACAGTTAAGCAGGATGACGGCAGTGTAACAATACTGTCGTGCAGTGTACGAATAAAGACAACCACTTGTTTAGAGTTCCCTCTATGTTAATAGACAAATTTACAGTTCGGGATGTGTCATGGTTTAACAGAAACAGTAGTAAATATAGTGCCCTACTGATTAAACTGTCTCGCAATCTCATTGCATAATATAACAGATCTAATTAGTATGATCACTGATTTGATATAACACGTTATTACTGTAAAAATAACTTTTAAAAAATCAACAAAAACAAGCTGTCGTTTAAAATTTATAACGACAAACATATTTCATTTTTAGTAGTTGAAAATGAACTTTACTACCTTTAACAGGGATCACCGTAGCGAAGATATGGACTGTAAATTGGGAAATTCACTGAGATAGACGACTTTGACAAGGGGCAGATTATTATTACGCAGAGCATGTGAACGAGTTTCGAAGCACGCTGTTCATCGTATTTTGTTAAACATGGAGCTCCGCAGAAGACCACTCCTACGTGTCCACATGTCGACCCAACGACATCGTCAATTACGATTGCGTTACGCACGGGACCATCAGGATTCGACCGTCGATCAGTGGAAACGAGTCGGCTCTTCGGGTGAATCACGTTCTTGTTACACCAGTCGATGGTCGCCTCCACAGGCGCCGCCTCAAAACGTGCAGCGTGCTAAGGACGCAGGCTGTTGGGAGCAGTATTAAGCTGTGGGAGACATTTCCTGCGCTTGCATGGGACCAGTAATAGTAATCGAAGACACGCTGACAGCTGCGAACCACCTGCATTTATTCAAGCCTGATGTCTTCCCCGACGGCCATTTGATAGAGTTATTGGATGTCTTCCTGAGAGATATCGTTCCAAATTCTGTGCAGTTGGCGCTTTAGATCTTAAGAATCACGAGCTGGTTGGAGGATCCTGTCCATGATGCTCCTAACGTTCTCTACTGGTGAGATATCGGCAACCTTGCTACCAAAGTAGGATTTCGCAACCACTAAGGCAAGCAGCAGAAACTTTCACCGTAAGCGGGTGGGCATTACCTTGCTGGAATCTAAGCCCAGAATTGGTTGTCTTAAATCGCAACAAAACAGGGCGTACCGCTGTGCTGTAAGGGTACGTGGATTACGTACAACCAAAGAGGTCCTGCTATGAAAAGAAATAGGGGGCGACAGTTATATCGGTACCCCACCACCGTCCAGGCTGTCCACGGCGTCTGCAGACGCGTCTTTGCTTGCCATCGTGAATCAACAAGAAGCCATCCTCATATTCATGTATCGTAAAGTTGATACAGATTGAGTTTTTGGAGCACTATTATTCTAACTCATTTAATTTTTTCTTACACGCGTATCGCACGCTGTCCGCTGCTGCGAATGCAGTGAGGGCCCAATACGTTGAGAGAACGCTCTTCTCGACGCCGCCTAGGAATTGTTCTTTGGTTTTTTAACAATAATTATTGTTAACTGTTTTTTTTGTTGCGTTGAAAGAAGTTATGAAACAAGATGTAGAGACATGTTAATTAGCTCCTTTGAGTGGTGCGTAACATGTATGAAGAAAATACGTTTACGTATATATTAGCAAAAAACTGGATTGAATTTTGCAATAGCGATGAAAACAAGTAGCAATTAAAGGTTTTGCGAGTAACCTAGGTGTTCTATAAACAGTCACTGAGCCTACTAGTTGAGAAAAATTTAGAGGGAATAGCGAACAACTCTAACGTCTTCACAAAGTTGTTCTTAAATTAACGGGTACAGGGACCAGGTAGGTTCGTCCTCATGGTGTACCACCACCATCCCACACAATACGACAAGATGCATCGAGGTTTTCAGAATGCGAGGTCTTCATCCAAGCTGGTGCGGGGAAGGAACAGAACAACAGCGCACCAATTAAAGTGTTAAAAACTTCACCAAATTCAATGTGTTCGCAAGGGCTCCTTCCATATTTACATTTTCAGCATTCACTAACACACTAACGCACTGTGATGCACAAGCTGTACCGTAGAACTACAAGTGCACCTCTTCGTTTTGCGGATTGTGTATTCAGTATAAAAGTTTACTGGATAGTCACAACAACATCTTTGAAAATGCATTAAATTTATAACTAATCATCGTCTTTGTTCTTCTACACTTCAGGCACTGAGCAGTTGTCTGTTGCTTCCTTGGCTTTTCATCAGTCCAAGTTAATATCTTGCGACTTCTGTAACTGAATACACTCCACTTTGTAATTTTTCAGGATTTTGTTTCGTAATAAACTAAGTTAACTTCATTCCTAATGTCACAATTTCTTATTGAGCCTAACGCAGTACCTTTTCATTGCTTTGAGAAATCTCTTTCCTTGTTGCTGTTTCATTCATTTCTACCCTGCTGTTGTTGAAGTACGATGCCATCAAGAAACGGTCATAGCTTTTTCAACTTTCATTTTTGTCTATTTCGTGTTTTGTTTTTTCCTAACATGTATTTATTTGTCTCACAAAACTGGTGTATTTTTCTAGTGGCTCTTGTACACCCTTATCATATTTATATGTAATGTCACACCATACTTAATCGAAATATGTAACATTTTCTGATATTTTATTGCCAGCATCATTATTTTATTCTTATGAGATATTTTCCTGTAATGGAATCATAAAGTGCGTGTTCTAAATAATGAGAATTTGAGGTATATGCACCGACAAATGCAAGAAATTGCTTGGAAATTACGATTTACTGCCACGAAGAAGAAGTTATTTCTTATATCAAAAGAATACTTATAGTTTTATTATTAAATTACCATACACGAAACACGGTTTTCAAGGTTAGCATTTGGTAATTCTCTATCATTGATGTCTTATTCTGTTTTCTATTGTTTGGATTTTATTTACAAATATAAAGTGCATTTTTTTAAATATGAATAGTCTCGTACAGTTTCATAAACACTGTTGTTCACATCAGCGATCTCTTTAAACTATAATTTCTTCTGATAATTTCCAAAAAAGTATCTTAATTTTAAGTTCCCATTTTCGTGAAACTAAGATGTCTCTTCCAGTTCCTTCTTTTTTGGAATGAAAATATTATGATTTCACAAACCTACACTCTTTATGTTGACTGAATTAGATGTGACAGGTCCTTTACGCCGTACGCTTGTAGATATTTCCCTATACAAGCATGCCATTATCATTTACATTTCATAGCTGTGAAGGAGAAGTTCGTAATAGTGCAACACTAGTATTTATATGGACTGACGTGCAAAAAGGAAGACATCAGAAACAATGCATTTATAATTTAACTGTAACGCTAACAACGTGCTATAGAAATATATCCACAAGAATAAAATGAGCTAGTCAGATTCATTAAAACAGCTAGAACACCAGTGTGGTCAGGACCAAAGTATTCAATAAACCTTTGAGGACTTAAAAATGAGACATAAAGGAGAACTGCTATGTTACAAGCAGTCTGGTGCCTTGCACTATGTTCCTTTCAGAAAAGAAGAAGAGCAGGTCAGATGTGGAGTTTTAAGATTCTATGTGTTTAACGTGTCGCAAAATACAAGTCTGCAGTCTTTACTTTGTCAGTGTCGCGTTCCATTTACTTCCCAAGATGAATTCAAAAACGATGTTCACCCTTTGTAGGCGGAAAGGTTAATGTACGTAAACTGTTAGGGTTCGAGGTTAAGAAACATTGTGTCACCCGAAAATCACAACGTACTTCATCGAAGTGCATAGTGTTTGCTAGTAACAAAAATGAAATACATTTCGGAACCCACTCATTCCTCTCGAAAGCTTGTTTGCAGGTCTGCTTCTGAAAAAACTTCTTTCCCCTCTCTTTCTGCGTAAACAAAATAATTCAAACTGTGCTCCGGATTGTCGCTGACGCAATATTTCTGCTCGCACTGACAGGGACGCATTGACTGACGTATGAATGCTCTCCTAATGCCGCGTTCAATAACAGAGAGGTACGAATAAAAATTGCTCTCGTAGCTGCTAGATTGTATAGGGAGACAGAGGGAGATAATCGATGTTTAACTATGAAAGAAAAGTATTCACAAACGCTACTGAAAGGAGAACTTATCGATACCCCTTTGTAGATTGTGGACGCGGCCTTCATTAATTTTAGAGCCTCATTGTCGATTTTGCAGTCGATATGTGCGTTGTGGAGACGCCCACTAATACAGGGGCGAGAGAGGGCTGGATAGGAAGACTGGGGTGAAGTTAAGAATGAGAAATGAAACGGGCTCTAGGCTTCGCGACGATAATACACCATTGGTGTATTAGAACAATGCTGGAAAATAATGGCTGAACAGAGGAACCAATATGTGTGAGACGAACATAAGTGAACTGAAAGAATGAAGGAGTCTGCCGTGTCAGTAATTTTTCCATGTTGACCGATGCCAACGCGGAGATGAAAAACGCGAAGCAGAGAGGAAGAAGATTCAACGGTTCATTTGAAACTTTTAACAGTTTTATCCACGATATTTCCACGATGTTATCTCTTGCTGACACCTGGTGTGCCAGAGTTGGTCAGATGTGAATAGTAGAGTACTTTCCCTGTTGTCTGTAAAGTCTACTGTCAAATTAAGGGAGTTGATAAAGGGGTTCAAACACAGTACTTTGCGACAGAGCGCATTGCTAAATGGCAACGGGCTAGGGTAAGTCTAGACAAATGTGTGAAAAATTTAACATCGAAGGTGTCTGACAGAGAGAAGGTAAGTTTCACGTGGCTTTGTGATACGAGGTGTAACTACAATTTAGTGGAACTACTGCTGCAATACATTTGATACCGAAAAAATACACATTTAGTTATTGTCAACCTCAATATACTCCCCTTTTCTATTACCGCAACGCTCCATTCGAATTTTCCGTTGACGGAAACAGTGTAGGAAGTCTTTCTCCGTGAGCTCCTTGATGACTCTTGCCGCTTTTTCTTTCATTGCTTCAACGGACTGAAATCTTGCTCCTTTTATTGCAGATCTGGCCTTGAGGAATAGATAATAATCACATGGTGCCATGTCATCCTCAGCCAACAGAGGAAACTGGATGCGGATATGCAAAGGCATGTGGTCAGCACACCGCTCTCCCGGTCGTGTTTCAGTTTACGAGACGGGAGCCGCTTCTCAATCAAATAGCTGATCAGTTTGCCTCATAAGGGCTGAGTGAATTCCGCTTGTCAACACCTCTCGGCAGACCGGATCGTCACCCATCCAAGTAGTTTCCCAGCCCGACAGCGCTTAACTTCGGTGATGTGATGGGAGCCTATGTTACCACTGTGGCAAGGCCGTGGTGCTAGGTCAGGTGGATAAGATGGCTGTTCTAAGATTTCTAAGATACTATACTTCACTAGAAAATGTTAACAAACAAGTGGTATGAGCCGGTACGTTCTCTTGATTCTTGATACAGATTGCAGATACCAAAACTTGTTCTTCCATTAATTTCGTCGATATTTTTTTTTTTTTTTTTTTTTTTTTTTTTTTCTGAGTTTAGCAAGGTATAGATGGTAGCCGGACCGCGGCTATTCAGTATAAAGAGGCACATCAAACCACCATTAGCTGTCTAAATTTTCAGTTTTATTTTATTTGTGCATCCAGTTTTGGTGCCACATTACACCATCTTCAAGCCCCTGCCGGACGTGGTGGAAGAATTCGATTTCGTCTCCAGTCAAAATAGGGACAACACTCAGTGACTGGTATCCGTAGGTTTTTCAAGGTATTGATGTTGAGTAATAGTATGACCTTCAGGAACCCAGTGAAGATACGTAGTTCCATGAATGTCGAAATAAACGAACGTCATCTCCTTGAATCTTGATTTCCTCATTCGAGCTTTTTGCACCCACAGTGAAGTTGGTTCCTTCCAGTGCATGGATTGGCGGTTAGTTTCTGGATCATAAGTGACAAATCAAAACTCGTCACATGTTATCACTCTTTGCAAGAAATTAGTATCGTTTTTTGTGGTATTCAAAGTGTCAATACAAACATTGTCACGAGCTTCGTTTTTGTTTGTTCGTGAGACTTTTCAGCAACAGTTTCACAAACACTTTTCTCATGTTAAATTCGTTACGTAAAATTTGCCTTGAGCATTCTTCGTCAATTCGTACAGTTTCAGCAATCGATCTAGTACTCAGCCGACTGTCAGATCGAATCAGGTTACCTACTTTTTCGATATTTCCATACTTTTTTGATGGTGGAGAGCGTCCCGGGCGTCTTCTCGCCAATCTTGGAAACGCTTGAACCACTCGAAAAATAGCGTACGTGATAAAAATATTCGTCTTACATGTATCTTAGCGAAGAATAGGTTTCAGTAGCACTTTTTCCAAGTGTTCTGTGAAACTTCTCGACAGCTCGTTGCCCTATTATTGCAGTTATCATCTTTTCCGGTAAAACAAAATAACAGCCCTTACAAAAACGAAGGCCGCAGCCAAACTGTTTTGTCTACAGGCACCAGAGATGCTGCACTCGACCGAGAAGGCATTATGTTCTGTCGCACATATCCGATATAACACACCCATCTATACAGAGGTACTCTGTAATTATGCTACTTTTAATTGACTAAGCGAAAGCAGACTCCCAAAAGAACAACGCTACAAACTCCGAAAAGTCCTTTTACTTGTCAGGAAAATGCTCTCTCATATAACAGTTTTACGCGTAAACAGTTAAAAAAATTGTTATCGGTGTGCTTGGAACGCGATATCTTTGCTGCAACGATAATACCCTCCACAACCACAACCACGCGAGATCTTCAGAACAATCACCCGCATATACGCGTTTTCTGTCCTCTGTAGTTGTGGTGTAACATTTTATTACAGTTTACGCATCTTCTTCTGGACGACAACAAACAGCACAAGCTAATCGGAGTTCTGGCTGATCCTCTATCGACGCACAACGTTTGGTATCGATCTGAGTGTCTGACATCTGAAAGTTTGGGTGTTAGCAGGCAGTTGTGTAAGCGACAGCGCCATCCGGACACAGTGTTTACCTCAAACGTGCGAGATGTCTCGGCACTACTAACGGCCGACCCACATTCCCACCTACCAACACCTGTCCGCGATCCCTGTCTGTGTCCTCCATGCTCACTACTTTGACACTCCCTAATTGTGCATTCGCACTGAAGGTAGTGGGTTCATTGCCCATCGAGACGAATTAATTATATGTGAGCTTCGTGTCTATTCCTTTGGACATGTCTGAGAGAACTAACTCCATGCACTCTTATGTGTCCGCTAGAACAGGCACCACGAACTCCTTCAACTGAGAAGGCTTCACGCCTCACAATTATTGGTTGTTTATTTTTGGTGCATTCGATACTTGCTCTGTGACAGCATCAGTCCCGTTATTTTATTGCCACACCTCTAACACGTGTGTTGTCCTCCGTTTGACCAGTCACAGTTGATTGCATGTTGTTTGCGGATATGGCGACAATTTGCAGTATTTTCGTTGGACGCTTATTCTTATTTGCGACGTAAAAATCTAGCATTAGCTTGTAAAATTAAGCTCACTGTAGAAAAATATTTGATACTTCCTAAAAGAGCGTTCATTTTATTTTGGAGCTTTGTAGACGATGCAGAACTGTTCCTTGGCCGTTTTTCCACCTTTAACAGTAGATGTCAGTATTGGCAATGAAGTCGGCTTTAAGTGCATGTATACATTTTCCACGTTGCAGTTATTTTTATTGGCCTATATCATTCTGATTGTTTATTTAACCAGCTTACTTTCAGTATGTCATAAACATGGTTGAGTGAAGTTCTGATATAGTTTTCTCGTAACCAGTACGACGTTATTTACTTGCATATTTAGGTTTTCCGTGGGTCAGTTCGTTTAGTTTCTAGCAACATCCAGTTCTGACCAGTATTATTAGCCACAGCTTGGATGTTTCTGACGAATAACTTTTGTCTTCATTCGGAAAACGCATCAGTGAATCGCAGATCACAATCAAAATGCAGATCGAAAGCTGAAACAAGTCAAAATTATAGCTTGAGTAACCTGGCGCTAGACCATTATCTTCAAACATGTGGAAAATTACTGAAGGAAACGAGAGAGAAGAAAGGACTCCACATTGTTCGCAGTTTCCGAAAAGATTTTAAACAGCTTTGGCAATTACACCCGAAAACAATAGCGTAAAATAACGTTCATAAATTGTATTCTGAGCGGTAAAAGCGTTCCAGAGTGTCAGAAAAGGCTACGGAACTCATCCCCACAGTTATTAAGTTTTAATTACACTGGAAGGACTAAATGCCGTGAAATTTTCAGCTTAAAGTCAGGGAATCCAACAAAAGTGACTTGGTCAGCAAAATGTCATGCCTTCTGACATCGAAGGAAGTTTGGCGTAAGGCGCTTCCCTGTTATCTCCGTAGTGAGGCCTGGGACAGCGTCTTGTGAGAGGCTGCTAATGTTTCGCTGAAACCCAGTGCATCGTTACAGCTGTGTCTATACTCGAAAGTCCGTGCTTCCGTCGAAAGTGTGCAACGTGCAGGTATTATTTAGGTTTGTTAGCGTTACATTTATGTCTGTAGTACAGAAGACTGTATATTTCTGTTTCTTTATTTTATCAGAGCGAGCTTTATGGAATGTAACATCTCATAGCAATATAATGAATTCAGAAATATAACAGCCAAAAATAAGTTTATGTTTATACTGGGTCTTCAGAAATAAGATCTTGTTCGACTATAACACGACCTTGGTGTCTCAACAACCTTGAAACCCACCATACACCAAAAAAAAAAGAAACGGTTACAATGTCACACTAGTTTTCGTAGTGAGTTGCTTTGTGGCTGCATTACTTTATTTTGTGTGTTTAAAAGTTTCGGATATTTACATAAATTAAAGACAAAAACTATTGAACAAGACAAAAATGTCAGGTTCCAGCCGTGTATTAAGATGTCAAGGCAGAAATCAAGGCATATATTCGGACCGGAACACATGACGTTATGGAATAATTGTCATGTATAACACGAATAACGGAAGAAATACTACTTAGTAAAGAACAGAGCTCTAAATTCCAACCACTTCACACATGGAGAAACGATATCAGATTCGTCAGGTCATGGTAGTTCTCCCTGCGTTTCCTTTTCGTTGCATGCTGGAGTCTATTGCCCATATGCATCATTATTCATTAATTGCAGATAGTATGATGGTGTGCTTTACTTCTGATCAATTTGTTTATATATTTCCCGACTCTCCAGTAGATTATTCATTTTTCTTGGTTTTGATATCTCCTTTTCACATTTCTTTACCAAGAAACAATATCGAGAAATAACCTCACGAACAAAAAACTGGAATAATTACGAAAATTATTACGTAGCCTGTTATTTGGCTTTAAACTATATGAACGAAAATACATCGTAGTAGTTGTATAATTTCTGGTGCTGCATTTTCAGACAGCAAGAATAACCTTCAATAACGGTTCCAGATTTGTAGTTGATGAAATTGTAAATAACGTTTCCCAGTAGCCTAATAAATTGATTTGCAGTTCTCGTTTTTCAATTGGAATTATGGTCTACAAGCAGGTAGTAAACGGTTGTCGATTTTTTTTCTGAATACTAGTTCCTGTTTTGCACAATTTACAGTGTTCTGATAGTTATTGATATGTTCCTTGAATTATGTTTGGGACAACGCTTTGTGATGTAGAATGTGTATCAGTCAGTTCACATACAAAATACATTTCTTTTCTGCGAAAATATTTTTACATATTGGTTATTCAAAGTATTGGTTGTTACGTTAACCTTAACCTCATATAATATTTAATACCGGTAACCCAATCACACACAGATGTTATCTACTGAGATATCTATGTTTGTCTGCAAGTAACTTTAATTGATAAGGACAACGGTCAGATATTGCGACATATTTCTTTTCTTGCTGCTTAAGAGTACGGTTGACTTGTGAGATTGTGCTATATTTTTTCCTAGTGATACCTGATTCAGTTTCTATAATTGCAAATAATTCTTGGTCATAAAATTCTGGAGGGAGTGTTTCTTAAACAGCCACCTGGTTCAACATAGTACAACAGCCAACGTTGTTTAGAGTCTTCTGAATTACAACAAACATATCTTGGTGAGGTGGAGTCTTATTTCAAATCTCTGACTGTATGTACCTGTCAGTTCATATATCATCATGCGCGAAGAGTGACTGGAGCATCACCACGGAGCAATTCATGTCGTATTTTTCTCTAATAATGCTGTGGTTAAGCATTAGACTAGCAACAGGCGAGACAGTGTTTCGAATCCCCACCCGGCCATCCAGATGTAAGAATTCCTTGGTTTCCCTAAACAGCGTAAGGTAAATTCCGGGATAGTCCTCTGAAAATGATACAGCTGATTTCTTTCCCAATCGAAGCTAGCGTTCCGTCTCTAATGAGACTGTCTACGTCTACCTTAGTGTTCCTCTCGTAGAGGACAACTCAGTTGCAGTTGTCTACCACCTCTCTGAGGGGTTAAGCTACCCAGGTACATCCAATGGTTGAAAAGCCTGAAAGGCTTTCATCCATATTAGTTCCAATTTTGACACAATTTTAATCTTCCAGGCCAATCATTTACAATGAGAACCCTAGATGTTTAAGTTTTATTGTTAAATCTAAACCTATTCTTGACACAAGTAAGCACTGCCCCTGTTACTTCTATCAGAAGCTCATCTGTCCCAACACTGCGAGAGAGCCAGAAAAGAGTTAGCAACTTTGACGGAGAAACAAGGATGACTCATTTAGTATAGCGCTGACCGTAAAGGGCAGTAGTTTCCTTTCTGTTCTCAATACGTCACACAGACACTATGTCAAGTTACATAAAAGCAATTAGTCATCTTACTTCCCACCTTTCTGATGTAATGATTACGAATATAACGAAATCCAGTTGTGCGAACTGTATAAACTTCTGACTCCGGGTTTGGATGTTGTCTTGATACAAGAACAACGTAGGAGATCCAGTTCTGGAATCAGAGTTTAATAGATCTTCGGAAGACTTCTGAATAAGGAAGAGGGATGTGATAGATAACATTACTTTGTAATTTCTAAAATCAGTGGGGGCAAGCGACAAGCGAACGAATATTCAAGTTGCTGTCTAGAATCTACGGAACAAGAGACATACAACTAGAGTTTCGCCAAAATATCATCCACACAATCCTGAAGAAAGCAAGGGGACATATGTGCGACAACTATTGCACAACTAGCTTAACAGTGCATACACCCAAGTTGCTGACAAGAATGACATACAAAAGAATGGAAAAGATCTGTTAGAACATCAATTTCGCTACAGAAAAGGTAAAAGCAACAGAGAGGCAACTCTAACACTGCTCTTGATAATGGAACCAAGACTTAGAAAAATCCAGAAAATTCATAGGATTTGCCGACCTAGAAAAAGCGTCCGAGAACGTAAAATGGTGTAAGATGTTCAAAAATCTCAGAAAAACAGGAGAAGCTATAGAAAATGAGGATAGTACACAATCTGCATAAGAGCCAAGAGGGAACAAGAAGAATGGAACACCAAGCGCGAAGTGTTTGGATGAAAAAGGGTGCGAGACAGGGATGCTATATCTCGTCCCTGCTGTTCAACGTATAAATCGAAGAAGCAATGGCTAAAATAAAAGCACAGCTTACCCGTGGAATAAAAATTCAAGATGAAAGGGTATCAGTGATAACATTCGATGATGACACTGTTGTCGTCGGTGAAAGTGAAAATGAATTACAGGATCTACTGAAGGGAATGAAGTCAAATGAAACATGAACTTTGGCGTCGGTGAGGTGGCTTACGTACCTCAGCGATACAGATGGATGCAACAACTACACTCCTGGAAATAGAAAAAATAACACATTGACACCGGTGTGTCAGACCCACCATACTTGCTCCGGACACTTTGAGAGGGCTGTACAAGCAATGATCACACGCACGGCACAGAGGACACACCAGGAACCGCGGTGTTGGCCGTCGAATGGCGCTAGCTGCGCAGCATTTGTGCACCGCCGCCGTCAGTGTCAGCCAGTTTGCCGTGGCATACGGAGCTCCATCGCAGTCTTTAACACTGGTAGCATGCCGCGACAGCGTGGACGTGAACTGTATGTGCATTTGACGGACTTTGAGCGAGGGCGTATTGTGGGCATGCGGGAGGCCGGGTGGACATACCGCCGTATTGCTCAACACGTGGGGCGTGAGGTCTCCACAGTACATCGATGTTGTCGTCAGTGGTCGGCGGGAGGTGCACGTGCCCGTCGACCTAGGACCGGACCGCAGCGACGCACGGATGCACGCCAAGACCGTAGGATCCTACGCATTGCTGTAGGGGACCGCACCACCACTTCCCAGCAAATTAGGGACACTGTTGCTCCTGGGGTATCGGCGAGGACCATTCGCAACCGTCTCCATGAAGCTGGGCTACGGTCCCGCACACCGTTAGGCCGTCTTCCGATCACGCACCAACTTCGTGCGGC
This sequence comes from Schistocerca gregaria, assembly GCF_023897955.1. NCBI lineage: Eukaryota > Metazoa > Arthropoda > Insecta > Orthoptera > Acrididae > Schistocerca > Schistocerca gregaria. Next base: position 420,704,945 of record NC_064921.1, on the reverse strand, counting down.
CCGCCTCCAGTGGTGTCGCGACAGGCGTGAATGGAGGGACGAATGGAGACGTGTCGTCTTCAGCGATGAGAGTCGCTTCTGCCTTGGTGCCAATGATGGTCGTATGCGTGTTTGGCGCCGTGCAGGTGAGCGCCACAATCAGGACTGCATACGACCGAGGCACACAGGGCCAATACCCGGCATCGTGGTGTGGGGAGCGATCTCCTACACTGGCCGTACACCTCTGGTGATCGTCGAGGGGACACTGAATAGTGCACGGTACATCCAAACCGTCATCGAACCCATCGTTCTACCATTCCTAGACCGGCATGGGTACTTGCTGTTCCAACAGGACAATGCACGTCCGCATGTATCCCGTGCCACCCAACGTGCTCTAGAAGGTGTAAGTCAACTACCCTGGCCAGCAAGATCTCCGGATCTGTCCCCCATTGAGCATGTTTGGGACTGGATGAAGTGTCGCCTCACGCGGTCTGCACGTCCAGCACGAACGCTGGCCCAACTGAGGCGCCAGGTGGAAATGACATGGCAAGCCGTTCCACAGGACTACATCCAGCATCTTAACGATCGTCTCCATGGGAGAATAGCAGCCTGCATTGCTGCGAAAGGTGGATATACACTGTACTAGTGCCGACATTGTGCATGCTCTGTTGCCTGTGTCTATGTGCCTGTGGTTCTATCAGTGTGATCATGTGATGTATCTGACCCCAGGAATGTGTCAATAAAGTTTCCCCTTCCTGGAACAATGAATTCACGGTGTCTTATTTCAATTTCCAGGAGTGTACATGAGAAGCATACACTAAGAATGGATTATGAATTGGATAAATCATCGTGGAAAAATATTTTCTGGAGAGTACCATAAGATTCGGTTGCTTTTCGTTATGTAAAAAAGTAACACGTCATCTGTTTTACATTGTTGTAACTATCGCTTACATACGCCATCAGTCAGCCTTGAGAATATGAGTTGCATTATACCATGAATAAGTTATGACCTTTGTTCGATATCATTATCAGTACAAAATCTGATATATAAACTATACCCTAAGACGGCACTGTTTATCCTTATATTACAGCCACAGAGATCTCAGAAAAGCAGTTCTTCCCATACTTCTTGATGGTGATATGTTACCATACCAAAAAGCACAGCAATATATCGGCATAATCGTGGATGACCATCTAAACTTTACAAAATAGACTTTCAGAGGCAGGAAGTAAATCTCTTGTCTTTATGTGGTTCAAAAATTATGGGAAATACCATCGATACTAGCATAAGTTAAATACTTGACTTTTCGTGACTTTCCCACATCAGCCTTCATTAGATTGTTCATAGTAAATGCGACCGAGTGGGCATTGTGGACTTCACACGTCTTGTTTCTCAAATGGTTCAAATGGCTCTGAGCACTACGGGACAACATCTGAGGTCATCAGTCCCCTAGAACGTAGAGCTACTTGAACCTAACTAACCTAAGGACATCACACACATCCATGCCCGAGGCAGGATTCGAACCTGCGACCGTAGCAGTCGCACGGTTCCGGAGTGAAGCGCCTATTACCGCCCGGCTTTTATTTCTCCACAGGTTTTAGCTCACATTAGCATCTCTTCCCATACACGCCTCATCTCTTACTTCTCTTCTAACTTACCGCTAGAACATTTTATCTTTGTATCATTAATAATGGTTCAAATGGCTCTGAGAACTATGGGACTCAACTGCTGTGGTTATCAGTCCCCTAGAACTTAGAACTACTTAAACCTAACTAACCTAAGGACATCACACACATCCATGCCCGAGGCAGGATTCGAACCTGCGACCGTAGCAGTCGCACGGTTCCGGACTGCGCGCCTAGAACCGCGAGACCACCGCGGCCGGCCATTAATAATAGCCTAGTCTAAGAACTGTAAGGCACTGCATTATTTCCATAAACGGTGCCTCACGATCGGATAGCCCACTAACAATTGGGTGCACTGTCGTTAAAAGTGTTATCAATGAAGTCCCTGCAATCTGGCTGCACAAGAGCTGTTAGTACCAGATTTATGACCGTTATTCTCAACCTGAAGGTTGCTCCTAAACTGTTCACAAGACTGAGTCCACACCCATCCTGTCCTCTCACAAAAGAAACATGCATCGAATCACATAATGTTAGACGTAGACAACCCAGCAACATACTATAAGTGCAAGCTGCGCTATTTTTTGCAATCTAAGAAAAAAAAGAATGAAAAGAAGTGCAAATCAACAAGAATTCTAGATTTAATAGGTAACTACCTACAAAAGACTTCCCAACATTTATATTGATACCTGAAGTTAAAAAAATCTCTTTTTCAGAAATGGTAAGTACCGTGAACTCACGGCGCTTTGTGTCATCCGATGAACGTGGTAACGACAGTGAAGCAGTAAGTAACCGATGTTAAGTGATTCACGTTCCTCAAAAAGCAGACCCAGTGTAGCGCAACTCCTTTGCCGACTGTTTTTCTTTCAGGAGACTGCTGCCAGTGAAGATTGTGCCTTGTCATAACGCAGATGTCTCGGCTCCAACGTGTTCATCCCGTTTTCATTTTCGTCCGTTCCCTCCTCCGCTGTCCGATATCTGAATTGCATCAGCCGCCACCTGTCGCCTTTACGGCTTCAGAAGCTCGGGAGGACACGGCGAGAACATCAACGTCAGGCGAAATGTGTGCAGACCGGGTCCCGCTGCGGAAATTGAGAGAGTAATCATAAACGAAGGCTCCTGGAGCAAAATGCCGAGGACATTTCTGACCAACATACAGCTAGTGCGCTGAGAGGGAAATTTCCGCTTTCTGAGGAGGATGACACGTGGAAAGAAAAGTAGTCAAATTACGTGGTGCTGGTGAAATTAGATAAGGAAATGAGGCACTAAAAGAAGGAAATGCGTCCTGCTATTTGGGTAACAAACTAACTGACGATGCCCGAAGGGCACAAAATATAGATTGGTTTTAGCTATAGCCACCATTTCTTAAAAAGAGATTTTTTTAAAACTTCGGATATCAATATAAATGTTAGGAAGTCTTTGCTGTAGGTATTTTTATAGAGAATGGCCTTTCCCGGAAGCGAAACGTGAACGATGGACAACTCAGACAAGAAGAAGACAGCTTTTGAAACGTGGTGCTACAAAAGAACGCCGAATATTAGATGAGTAGATCGAATAACTAAAGAGAAATTTATTGCGCAGCTCGACTGAAAGAATGAATTGGTTAAGAGGACACGTTCTGAGGTATGAAGAAACAGTCGATTTGGTAACGGAAAGATGTGAGTGGGGTAACAATCAAGTTCTTAAAGTTCAGTAATCAGGTTCAAATAGGCGCAGGTTGCAGTAGTTCTACAGAGATGAGGATTTTGCAGAATAGACCAACGCGGAAAAGTGCACGAAACCAGTCGCCAGACTCATGACGACAACAACAACAACGTGGTGTATAACGGAACAAATTTAAAAAAAAGCAGTGTTGTCTTAGTTATATCCATTTTTGAATGAATCCATTATTGATCATCAGTGTTTTGCCTGTAGTCTACTCGATCAACTATTAATGTTTACCTACCGGCCTCGTTGATACCTTATGTTGTGGCATATAGTGAAGAGTTGAGAAACCAACAAATACGTACGCAACGGCTAACTTATTCACCACTAAGCTGTGAATGAACCACTTTATTCTTATTCTGGTAACTCCACTGTAAGTCAATCAGTTCAGCCACAAACAGGTACACAGGGTGTTCGTGGATTAACGTTGCAAACTTGTAGGACTTGTAGAGGGGAGTGAGTACATAATATTTTGACCAGGAAACTAAGCCCAGACACGTATCGTTTCCGTTCTACGACGCTTCCACTTTAGACGTGTAACGCGTCCACGTCTAATTCGCGAAACAGAAAAGTCTCAGCGTTGCTTGTTCTGATGTGCAGCACGGTAGGTGGGATGAGTGTACCATGTTACACGCTCAACTGGTGTCACTTAACGTCTGCCTTTCATCAGAGCTGTTCTGTATGTACAGTATATGCCAGATTCTTCTTTGTTTTCTAATACTATAAACACATAGTGTTAATACAAACAAGTGTGCTTAAGTAATAAATAATCGTTCTGTTTTCTTTCGAATTGTTACCTAATAATTACCCCGCGCCACGCCTAATTCAACTCCTCAAGCAGCAGTAGGTGAATTAAACATCTGAACTGAAACCATAGTTTCGGACATGGGTTACTATTAAAAATATTATGTCTTCACTTCTTTCTACAAGTCATAGAAGTGTGTAGCGGAAATTTCCGAACGACCTGTATAATTATGGCTCAGGTTCTATCGTGGTGAGCTATAAGTGGAAGAAACTCTTCATTACAATCGCTTTGTATTAGGTCGGACATAAATATCGCAGTCTAGTTTCCTGTGTTTTCTACAAAGATTTTGTAGTGAGCCAAAAGCTTATGACATTGTTGACTGGTATAACCTCCTTGTAATTCTGAATTTAGCAGGGGTGAATCCAGGAAGAGAAATCTGATCTATCATTTGTACAGAAACCAGACTGCAGATAAAAACGTCGAACATGAAAGAGAAGCAGTAATTGAGGAGGTAGGGAGCAGCCTATCCCCAACGTTATCCAATTTGTACACTGAGCAAGCATTGAGGGAAACAATGTGAACGAACCACGAGGATACGCTTGGAGTTGGTGCACGAAATGATGTGATTCTTAGTGACTCGCTTTCTACTACGTAATTAAATTTCAGTTTACGTGGTTCACCTACACGCTGCGAGTGTGACTTCGCGTTACACGATGGAAGCTGCGAGGAATGACGAAAGGAACGTTTCAGCTCCCTCTGTAACCTATAGTACACACTGCGAGGGTTCGTTTATATTTTAAGTTGTCACGTTATGATCTACAGCTCAGAGTAGTCTGCGAACCCCCCAACTTGCCAATCTTTAGCGTCCATTTACTGCCGGAAATATGTGGAGAACAAAATTTTGTAAAAGGCTTTTTATATTGCTACTATGTGAGGAATCGCGCTGTGAAGTCCGATTGTGCGAATTTTAATAGCAGGTATATAGTTTATAAAACAGAACAGGTTGCTTGTTTATCCCATGAAACATGGCAGTCTATTGTTTGATAATATACTATTCAAATTCACCATTGCATACAATAAATGAAAATCGTTTTGCAAGTCTTATTATGGTACTCAGTTTTACCCAATAGTTACCATTTATTGTTTCCACTACTGGGGTCTGAAACCCTCTAGGGCTCCACTACATTGGGCTTATTTCGTTATAACAAGTTTTATAAACCGGATATAAAGAAGGGTTCACGCGATTGAGCTCTTGTATGTGGATACAGGAAGGATAGAACCTGTACCCCAATAGGGGAAGAAGGAAAGGAAAAGGAAGAACTACGCATGCAAGGACCGAAGAAGGACAAAAGAAAAACCCCGACGACTGGTACCCTGATCAAACAAAAACTCATACAACCCATACCATTTCATTAAACAAAAACCACAAGGTATAATGCCTTTGCCCACATCTACTCTCCCATAAAAAAGATAAAAATTCTCGCCCAGCATTTGAGAAAGAGTAAAAGAATCCATTCTAAATCACAAAATTTTAGAAAACTTCAAAATGATACAAAATTTTATCTTTTCTGATGACCTGGTAATAAGTTTAGTTTAATATTACATATTACCTGGCCATTTAGGATAAGACTTCTGTAGATCAGAGACCATAGAAAGGTTAAAGTTTTGTCCACTCACAATTCTTACAATCGCTTTGGCATACCATGTAACAAGGATCCATTCTATGTTACGGATTCAGATGTTTCCTATATAACAGACATTTTTTTCTAAATTTTGCTGTCTCCACGTACACTTGAACCTGTACACGATCAATGCCTTTGGGATTCACCTACCCTTTTAAACCAGACTTTAAAGTCAATTCGATTTATTCACTCCCCAACACAACGTAACACAACAAAACTTTTAAAGGTTGCTTCCAAACATCAACATTAACACCTTTAATACTATAAGCACACACCTCCTGTCACCCATTTTTCAGAGCCTCATCTCAAAACCCACTGTTCTTCATAGCCCTAAAGTCATAATGTCCTGTCATATAAAGTATGAAATTTTCATATAAATTTTTCACAATTTTCACTCTTTTTTGTGACTCATTGCTAAAATCAAACCGCGCATCTTGTACTTGTAACTTTCTCCCATCTCTTTGTTTCCTTCTCTCAGCGTCTGTCATCAGAAAATCACTCACGTTATTGTTCCGTGACTCCTTTGTACCAACAGCCTCCTGTGGCCGTTCAACCTACTTTAAAAAGGATTCGCCTTCTATTTGTTCTCCTGCTATTTTCAATAGAGAAACCATTGTAACCGAACGCAGCAAGAAGAAACACGAGTTTATTAGGAAGAGATAGGGAAACCAGTATTAGAATTAGCATTTATGAGAGCTTTGAAGCATTTAAGATCAAATAAGGCAGAAGGTATGGAAAACGTTCTATCAGAATTTCTAAAATCATTGGGGGAAGCGACAACAAAACGACTATTCACGTTGGTGTGTAGACTGTATGAGTCTGGCGACATACCATCTGACTTTCGGAAAAAAACTCATCCACACAGTACCGAAGACTGCAAGAGCTGACAAGTGCGAGAATTATCGCAAAATCAGCGTAACAGCTTATGCATCAAAATTACTTACAAGAATAATGTACAGAAGAAAGGAAAGTAAAATTAAGGATGTTTAAGATAACGATCAGTTCGACTTAGGAGAGGTAAAGGTACGAGAGAGGCAATTCTGACGTTGAGGTTGACAACGGAAGCAAGACTAAAGAAAAATCAAGACACGTTCATAGGATTTGTCGGTCTGAAAAAAAGCGTTAGACAATGTAAAAAGGTGCAAGATGGTCTAAATTATGAGAAAAATAGGGGTAAGCTATGGGGAGAGACGGGTAATAAATATGTACAAGAGCCAAGTGGGAATGATAAGAGTGAGCGGCCAAGAACGAAGTGCTCATACTAAAAAGTCTTTTGCTCCTCAATCAGTACATCGAAAAAACAATGATGTAAATAAAATAAAGGTTCAGGAGTGGAACTAAAATTTAAGGTGAAAGGGTATCAATCATAAGATTCGCTGATAACATTGTTACTGTGAGTGTAAGTAAAGAAGAATTACACAATATGCAGAATGAAATAAACAATTTAATGAGTACAGAATATGGATTGAGATTAAATCGAAGAAAGACGAAAGTAATGAGAAGTAGCAGAGAACAGCGAGAAACTTAACATCAGGATTGATGGTCGCGTAGTAGGTGAGGTTAAGGAATTCTGCTACCTAGGCAGCAAAATGACCAATGCCGGGCAGCGTAAGGAGGACATCAAAAGCAGACTAGCAGAAGTCTACCACTATCAAACAGAAACTGATGACTTAAAAAGACCCATCGTATTATTTCTAAATTAAAACAAATTTATATCTATGTCACGTGTTAATGTAGCTATACTGAACTACATGCAACATGTTTTAATTGTGGAATTGGTGTACGTACATTCACTGCAATGGTCTGGCTTTTTGTTTACTACATTTAATAGTACGATACTCGCAATAGTAGAACGTTTGGATGACACAGTGACCTGACTGTAAGCAACTGGCGTCACAGAAACTGTCGCAACCAAATCACTGTGGAAAAACCTCACTTAAATCTTTACATCCACGCCATTTTGATACAAATTTGACAACATGAAAAAAATCAGAAAACTGTGACAGGACAACTGAGACACAGTTGGAGTAGTACATTTGTCAGCAGACGATCCTCAGTAGATAGTAATGAAGCTACATCTACATCTACATGGATACTCCGCAAATCACATTTAAGTGCCAGGCAGAGGGTTCATCGAACCACCTTCACAATTCTCTATTATTCCAATATCTTTCCGTACGTGCTCTGATTTCCCTATTTTATCGTGGTGATCGTTTCCCCCAATGTAGGTCGGCTTCAACAAATTATTGTCGCATCCCGTGGAGAAAGTTGGTGATTGGAATTTCGTGAGAAGGCTCCGTCGCAACGGAACACTCCTATGTTTTACTGATGTTCAACCCAAATCCTGTAGCATTTCAGTGACATTCTCTCACATATTTCGCGATAATACAAAACGTGTTTTGAACTTTTTCGATATATTCCTTCAGTCCTATCTGGTGAAGATCCCACAATGCGCAGAAGTATTCTAAAAGAGGACGGACAAGCGTAGTGTAGGCAGTCTCCTAAGTAGATCTGTTTCATTTTCTGAGTGTTCTGCCAATCAAACGCAGTCTTTGGTTAGCTTTCCCCTCAACATTTTCTATGTGTTCCTTCCAGCTACTGTGAGCGTGGCTGGTGCAGATGACTCTGTGCCGCCTTCTATTACTTTGCGTATTAAGACTGCACGCACGCCTTCAACTCTCCTGAAACAACACGGAGACCATGCAAATAATAAAATACACAAAACAGGACTTGTCCCCTAATAAATCTTTTTAGGTAATAATTAGAACTTTATATTCTGAACGATTATTCTGGATAACAAACAATACATAAATAATTCTACTAATAAAGCTTATTAATTTTTATTCAGAACTAGTACGAGATTCCACTTCCACTCAACGCAGTTATTTATATCCAAGCTTAGCCTACAAAATGTCTCGAAAATCTCGTACCCACACAGCACTCCCATTTCTGTCTCCTCCTAATGATTTTTATACTCCACTCGACGAAGCAGTTTTAAATCAAAATTCTTACACTAAATAAATAAAATGATTGTCGTGTGACTAGGGCCTCCCGTCGGGTAGACGGTTCGCCGGGTGCAAGTCTTTCAATTCGACGCCACTTCGGTAACTTGCGCGTCAATGGGGATGAAATGATGATGATTAGGACAACGTAACACCCAGTCGCCGAGCGGAGAAAATCTCCGACCCTGCCGGAAATCGAACCCGGGCCCTTAGAACTGACATTCTGTCTCGAGAGACAGCTTACACTACACTCGTTCGTCCTCTGTTAGAATACCGCTGCGCGGTGTGGGACCCGTACCAGGTGGGATTGACGGAGGACATCGAAAGGGCATCTCGTTTTGTATTATCACGTAATAGGGGAGAGATTGTGGCAGATATGATACACGAGTTGGGATGGACGTCATTAAAGCAAAGACATTTTTCGTCGCGGAGAGATCTATTTACGAAATTTCGGGCACCAACTTTGTCTTTCGAATGCAAAAATAATTTTGTTGAGCCCAACCTACATAGGTAGGAATGACCATCAAAATAAAATAAGAGAAATCAGAGCTCGAACAGAAAGGTTTAGGTGTTCGTTTTTCCCGTGCGCTATTCGGGAGTGGAATGGTAGAGAGATAGTATGATTGTGGTTCAATGAACCCTCTGCCAAGCACTTAAATGTGAATTGCAGAGTAATCATGTAGATGTAGATGTAGATGTAGACGTCCGTTCAAGTTGATCGTTGATTCCTTGACTCAGTTTTCTTTTTATTACAGAGAGCACGCAGCTCTCTGACCGAACACGCTGAGCTACCGTGCCGGCAAACCACTCAGCTACCGGGTGCGGACATTCTAACATTAACGGTCTTTCATAAACGTCTATATTTGCTTGTCTTTTCAACAGATTTTCGTTTCGCATTTCGTCAGAGCCTTCATCATCCATATGAACTGCCGAGTCACAATGTGACCACCTGTCAAAAGCCTGAGCAGCCACCTTTTGGAGTGAGGACCGCTACCGGTAATCTACAGGTAATGCAGTAAGAGAGTCAATGAGGTACTGGAAGATATCAGCAAGGATGTGGAGCCATGCGCTACGTATCTCTGTTGAGGGTCCAGAGTGCGAATAACCCAACTGAGGTGGTCCCACAAATTCTTGACTTTCATGGAGTTTGATGGACAGGCGAGTACGGTAAACTTATCCTGGTGCTCTTTGAACCACTCACGTACACTGCGAGACGTGTGACACGTTGCGTCGTCCTGCTGATAGATACCATCGTGCCGAAGAAGTGTTTCTGGGGCAAGGTCTTATGGAACCAAATGCTGAGGTCTTCGGTCCCTACTGAGGAAAAACAAACTGCATGTGGGGGTGGACATGGTCCGCATAAATAGATATATACTGGTGTTGATCCAGTGCGGCTTCCAGAAGGACGAGATCACCCAGTGAATGCAACGAAAAAATTCCCCAGACCATAACGCTCCCTCTTCCAGCCTGCAACCTTCCAACAATTGATGGAGGCCGTTTGCTTTCAGACAATTCATGTCGATGGAGCATGAAACGTTATTCATCTGAAAATGCCATCTGTTGCCACTCACTGGACGTCCATTGGCGGTACTAGCGTGCAAATTCCAAGCATGGTAGTCGATTAAGCATGAGGCCTCTGCTGTGGAGTCCGATTCGCAGCAATGTTCGCTAAACAGTCATTGAGGAGACAATGTTGGCAGCCCGTTGGTTCATCTGGGTAGTCATTTACTCAACACTTGCAAGTCTGTTCACCCGTACACATCTCCGCAGCTGTCGTTCACCTTTATTATTTACAGCTCGATTTTTGATACCGCCATTTTGCCACGCATGCTATACTTCAACCATTGCAGCACAGAACAGTTTACAAACTTATCTGTTCCGGAAATGCTTCCATCCTTGTCCCGAAAGCCAACGCTCGTGCTGTTTGGACATCAGTTAAATCGCTCCGTTTCCGCATTACGACCACCACTACACTGTCTTGCACGTACCCCTGATACTCTTTATATACCACTTACTGTTTCTCCTGCCACTTACCATCTGTCAATGGTTACTGTACACTGTAAGAGATCAAGGTGGTGGCCACATTAATGTGACTGGACCGTTCATAAAGGGAAATGTTAAGAACGATAGACTCATCATCAGCCAGGTCAAACCGCTAAGGATAGAAACTTGAAATTTGGAGAAGTAGTCGTTCTTATACTATAGGCATCGTTAAAGAAGAGATTTTTAGAAATATTTTAGAAAATAGTGGATGAAATTATTCTTGAAAGTAATTTGCTGTTATAGGAATTTTGAAAATAGTACTATGAAAATGGTTACTCGGCTTCTCGCTCAGAAAAAAAATGCATGTTTTAGAATTCTTGGAAATTCAACCCTTAAACGTGTATAATAGGGGATCAAAAGTTTTATTAAAATATTTCATCAAAAAAGAATTTTTAAATCTACATCTTCGACAATTTGTATTTCCCTTCTCGGATCAAAAAGAAGGTACGTATTTTTGAAATTCAGCCCCTAAGAGGATGAAAGAGGGGATAAAATTTTTATCAAAATGGTTCGTTATATTAAAACATTTTTAAAGCTGAGTTTGGAGAAGGTGTTGACCTTATACTGTAGGCATCGCTAAAGGATTTTCCAAAATTCTACACTTGTTGTTGTTGTTGTTGTGGTCTTCGGTCCAGAGACTGGTTTGATACAGCTCTCCATGCTACTATATCCTGTGCAAGCTTCTCCACCTCCGAGTAACTGCTGCAAGCTACATCCTTCTGAATCTGCTTAGTGTATTCATCTCTTGGTCTCCCTCTTCAAATTTTACCATCCGCACTTCCCTCCATCACAAAATTGGTGATCCCTTGATGCCGCAGAACGTGTCCTACTAACCGACCCCTTCTTCTAGTCAAGTTGTGCCACAAATTCCTCTTCTCTCCGATTCTGTTCAGTACCTCCTCATTAGTTACGTGATCTTCCCATCCAATCTTCAGCATTCTTCTGTAGCACCACATTTCGAAAGCTTCTGTTCTCTTCTTGTCTAAACTACTAATCGTTCCTGTTTCACATCCATACATGGCTACACTCCATACAAATACTCTTAGAAAAGACTTCCAGACACTTAAATCTATACTCGATGTTAGGAAATTTATCTTCTTCAGAAACGTTTTCTTGCCATTCCTAGTCTACATTTTATACCCTCTCTACTTCGACAGTCATCAGTTATTTTGCTCCCAAATACCAGAACTCATCTACTACTTTAAGTGGCTCATTTTCTAATCTAATTATCATCTATGTCTAATTATCATCACCTGGTTTAATTAGACTACACTCCATTATCCTCGTTTTGCTTTTGTTGACGTTCATTTTATATCCGCCTTTCAAGACACTGTCCATTCCGTTCAACTGCTCTCCCAGGTCCTTTGCCGTCTCTGACAGAATTTCATCGGCAAGCCTCAAAGTTTTTATTTCTTCTCCGTGTATTATTATTCATGTTCCAAATTTTTCTTTTGTTTCTTTCACTGCTTGCTCAGTTAACATATGGAATAACTTCGGAGATAGGCTACAAACCTGTCTCACTCCCTTCCCAACCGCTGCTTCCCTTTCATGCCCTTCGATTCTTATAACTGCCATCTCGTTCTTGTACAAACTGTAAACAGCCTTTCGCTCCCTGTATTTGACCCCTTGCCAACTTCAGAATTTGAAAGAGAGTGTTCCAGTCAACCTTGTCAAAAGCTTTCTCTAAATCTAGAAATGCTAGAAACGTAGGTTTGCCTTTCCTTAACCTATCTTCTAAGGTAAGTCGTAGGGTCAGCACTGCCTCACGTGTTCCAACATTTCTATGGAATCCGAACTGATCTTCCCCAAGGTCGGCTTCTACCAGTTTTTTTCCAATCGTCTGTAAAAAATTCGTGTAAGTATTTTGCAGCCGTGACTTATTAAACTGATAGTTCGGTAATTTTCACACCTGTCAACATCAGTTTTCTTTGGGATTTGAATTATTATATTCTTTTTGAAGACTGAGGGCATTTGGCCTGTCTCATGCATCTTGCTCACCAGATGGCAGAGTTTTGTCATAGCTTGCTCTGCCATTGCTATCAGTAATTCTAATGGAATGTTGTGTACTTCCGGGGCCTTGTTTCGACTTAGGTCTTTCAGTGCTCTGTCAAATTCTTCACGCAGTATTACATCTCCCTTTTCATCTTCACTTACGTCCTCTTCTATTTCCATAATTTTGCCCTCAAGTACATCGCCCCTGTTTAGACCCTCTATATACTCGTTCCACCTTTCTGCTTTCCCTTCTTTGCTTAGAACTGGTATTCCATTTGAGCTCTTGATATTCATGCAAGTGGTTCTCTTTTCTCCAAAGGTCTCCTTAATTTTCCTGTAGGCAGTATCTATCTTACCTTTAGTCATATATGCCTCTACATCCTTACATTTGTCCTCTAAACCATCCCTGCTTAGCCATTTTGCATTTCCTGTCGATCTTATTTTTGAGACGTTTCTATACCTTTGTACCCGCCTTATTTACTGCATTTCTATATTTTCTCCTTTCATCAACGAAATTCAATTTCTCTCCCGTTACCCAAGGATTCCTACTAGCCCTCGGCTTTTTGCCTACTTGATCCTCTGCTGCATTCACTATTTCATCTGTCAAAACTACCAATTCTTCTTATACCGTATTTCTTTCCCCTGTTCCTGTCAATCGTTCCCTTATGCTCTCCCTGAAGCTCTTTACAACCTCTGGTTTGGCGGTTTATCCACATCCCACCTTGTGAAATTCCCACCTCTTTGCAGTTTCTTCAGTTTTACTCTACGGTTCATAGCCAATACATTGTGGTCCGAGTCCACATCTGCCCCTGGAAATGTCTTACAATTTAAAACCTGGTTCCTAAATCTCTGTCTTACCATTATATAATCTATCTGAAACCTTCCAGTGTCTCCAGGCCTCTTCCATGTGTACAACCTTCTTTCGTGATTCTTAAACCAAGTGTTAGCTATGATCAAGTTATGCTCTGTGCAAAATTCTATCATGTGGCTTCCTCTTTCATTCCTTATCGCCATTCCATATTCACCTACTACTTTTTCTTCCCTTCCTTTTCGTCTTAGCGAATTCCAGTCCCCCATGCCTATTAAATTTTCATCTTCCTTCACTATCTGAATAATTTATTTTATCTCATCATACATTTCTTCAATCTCTTCATCTGCGGAGCTAGTTGGCATATAAACTTGTACTAACTGTGGTAGGTGTGGGCTTCGTGTCTATCTTGGCTACAATAATGCGTTCACTATGCTGTTCGTAATAGCTGACCCGTGCTCCTATTTTTTATTCATTAAGTAACCCACTCCTGCATTACCCATATTTGATTTTGTATTTATAACCCTGTATTCATCTGACCAGAAGTCTCGTTCCTCCTGCCACCGAATTTCACTAATTCCCACAGTATCTAATTTAAACCTATCCATTTCCCTTTTTAAATTTTCTAACCTACCTGCCCGATTAAGGGATCTGAAATTCAACGCTCCGATCCGTAGAATTTCAGCTTTCCTTCTCCTGATAACGACATCCTCCTGAGTAGTCCCCGCCCGGAGATCCGAATGGGGGGATTCTACTCTTATGGTGGGTGAATTAGGTGATGCAAAGTTTTTTGAACATATTTCTTTATTATGGAAAGTTTGAAGACAGAACTACGAAAAAAAACTGTATATGTTTTGTCAGTCGGAAACGAAAAAAACACGTGTTTCAGCATTTTTAGAAATTCAACCCCCAAGGGATTGAAATAGGGGATGAAAGTTTTTATGAAAATGCTTCGTTGTGTTTAAACATTTTTAAAGCTAAATGTGTGAAAATAGGTGTATGATATCTCGGTTAGAAATAAATAAGTGTTTTAGGGGATGAAAGTATCTGTGGAAATATCACCAAAAGAACTAGGAAAACATGATTAACAAACACCTCCGAATCCAAATAATTGCTTTTCCCTTTTTGATGAGAAGTACATTCGGAAAAGACCAAGTTTCTATGGTCTCAATTAGAGTTAATTGTCTGGAAGGTATATCAATACGTGTCCTAAATAAAAAAGAAGCTACTTGAAAGCTATCACGACAAATCGGCTTTGTCAGATTTGTATAGAAAGAGGAGAGGATCTTTAATGTATTAATGTATCAGTACGCCTAACATACATTTATAAAATTATTTTTGTTGTAATTACTACGCAAACGCGAGCGAAGCAATGAGCACTAGACTGCTTTTCAGTACATTCTCACAACACGTTTTGTCAAATGTTATTTCTTTATTCTCTTACAGAATTCAGAGGTTACACGTGTCAGTTCCATACGAGAGTGAGTTCATACACAGACATAGCTTTCGAACCGGTCCGCAATCTTGTATAGCAGAAGGCCACTTCGTTGTATAAAAGCTTCATTTACCTCCGTCATTCTGCTGCTGATTTGTTATTTGCTTCGGTCAGTTCATGTGGATTTACGTCATAAATCCTTCACTTCCTCTATTCTGTCCTTTGAAATCCGTCATTAATTTTGTTTCTATTTTGGTTTAACCTTAACCGAAAATCGTTGTGAAGAAAATTCTTTCCTCGTTTGACATCTCTTCTAAGTCTCACTGACTTTCAGTGGCACAAGTAAAGCCGTTTCAGCATGCTAAAATTTATATAAGCTCACCTTGTACTTTCATCACCGTTCCGAAATTTTCTTTCGAGTTAGTCATTGCCTCTTGGATGTATGATGTAATAGACTGTGCCCTCTTTATGACGCGCAAGGCCGTACCGAATTCAAGTCGAGATAGGCCTCCGCCATGGGTGCAGGCACAGAAGGTGTGCAAAACCTGACAAAAAAAGAAGATTTACGAGAGTCGTTCGGTAAATCTGGTAATTTTCCATGAAAGAACGCAACATTTTTGTTATTCCTTCATGGTAGGTAAGTCCTAATTTTCCAAATATGGTATAAAGAATTTCACCATTGTTGACAGTCGTCAGAATCGATCAGTGTGTCGACTGCGATTGAAAACGGAGAAAACAGAGTTACTTGCCGTTATTAAACATTTTCATTAGAAGGGCTGGACTGCCGTACAGGTCGAAACAAGATTGGAGGAAGTTCACTCGGACTCTGAACCATCACTGAAGACCATTTACTTTCGGATTAATGAATTTAAATGCGTCCAGTTGGGGTCACCAGAAAGGAAACCATTGAAAACATCCATGATATGGTAATGCAAGACCAAGAATAAAAATTCGTGAGAATTCCGAACGTTTAGTCATCTAAAGTGAGCGAATGCGTAACATGCTGCACGGTGAATTGGCTATGAAGAAGCTGTGTGCGAGGAGGGTGCCGCAAATCCCCACAGTTTACCAAAAGCGCACCCAGCACGTCATTTCAAAACAATGTCTGGCAATATTTAATCGCAGTCCGCAAGGCCTTTTGGGCCAGTTTGTAACTATTGATGAAACCTAGGTCCATCATCACACTCCAGAGTCGAAATGACAATCAGAACAATGGACAAAGACCGGTGAAAGTTCACCGAAGAAGGCAAAGAATGTTTTGTCAGCTGGTAAGGTGACGGCCGCTGTATTTTGGTATTCCCGAGGAATAATCCTCAGAGATAACTTGGAAAAACGTAGAACCATAACTGTACCCTTTTACCGTTCATTGTTGGATCGTGGCTTAAAAAAGGCCGAGGCTGGCACGCAAAAACGTGTTCTTTCGCCAAAATAATGTACCATGCCACACATCAGCGATTTCAATGACAAAAGTGTATGAATTTGACAATGAACTGGTTGCTGATCCATCCTATTCACCAGACGTACCCAGATAACTTGTTTCTGTTTCTTACCTTGAAACTTTGGCTTGCTGGGAAGAAATTTTGGTCTAGTGAGGAAGCGATAGTTGCAGTTAACGAGTCTTTTTCAGAGTTCACAGAAACTGGTTTTTCGATGTGATGGAAACGCTAGAGCATCGCTGGACCAAATGTATACCCCTCAAAGGAGACTATGTCGAGCTAGTACGGTGACGGGCATGGATGTGTGTGATATCCTTAGGTTAGTTAGGTTTAAGTAGTACTAAGTTCTAGGGGACTAATGACCACAGCAGTTGAGTCCCATAGTGCTCAGAGCCTAGTACGGTGAGTTGCTTACCGAACAAACATTTTTTCCTTGCTGTTTTTAGAAGACTTGTCAAACCACCCTCGTAAGAATTAATATGGAGGGACATTTGAGTCCTCCCGCTGCTCGTGTTTCTACTTTTTTTCCTGCGAGGAGAACCCTTTCGCTGGGTCAGCGCCCGTAAGCGCTGTCACAGATTCATTTCGTCCAGTAGCATCATACAGAAACTATCTACTGCTACACAGAAGACTGTCGACTGTCGCTAACATAGTTTATATGTAAAAAGCTGCCGTCTACACAGTCCACTCATTTTCAGCAGTAGAGTTCTTGCGATTGCTTCGCTCCAGTGTTGTAGGATCTCAAAGGTTAGCTAGCGTGTGCTGCGACGAATATATTCTATTTGCCGAAGACTTCTGACTTCTGTTGACTGAGAGAGACTGCTTGAGCTGGAATGTTTCGAATGTTTGACAGAATAATAAGTCAAAGTATAAAGGGATCTTGCGTATTCCACTAGATTTTATTTGAAGTGATTTCTTTCCAGGAAACACCCTGAATAAAAGCTCTGCATTTTGCAAAATGTGCAGTTGGTTTTTGTGCCAAATGTAGCATAAATATTGATACAACGCTCTTAGTTAACAAAACAGCTGCTTTTAAGTTCCATGTGAAACAAGTGATGAAGGTTATTGACGCACCTTCCTGTTTGGATATTTTGAAGATTTTTCAAAGAATGGGTTAAGAGATGCTTATCCAAACATGGAAATAGTTTTGAGACCATTTATCTTGTGAACGTAGGTTCAGTAAATTAAAGATGATGACAAAAAAGTACGTTATGTCGAATACTGCACTGTCAAATTTAGCTAACGTCTCGGTAGAAGATAACATAGTCACAAAACGTGACTCCAATGATTCAGCCAACGCGTTTTCTTCACAAAAGCGTCGAAATGTATGGTATGACTTTAATAAAAAATCTGTTACCGGCAATGGATATTTTCTTAACTCTAAAATACAGCCCTTTTACATTTATTAATAATTATTTATGAACTATTTATAATTTGTGAGAAATAAATAAAATATGTTCCACAGTAAAAACAATGTATGGTACCTACCATAAAAAATAATACACAGATTTTTTTTTACTTCCATTATTTTTACGAAGTTTACATAAACTGTAATTTGTTTACTAAAAATACATTTAATTTGTTGTGTGCCAGTTTTCATCTATATAACACATTTTAACAGTATTTCTACACAATGTTTCACTGTTAACAAATCTGTACTGATGTGACAAAAGTCATCGGATAGCGATATGCACATGTACTGATCGCTGTAGTATCGTGTACATAAGACATAAGAGAACAGTACATTGACAAAGCTGTCGTTTGTATTCCGCTGATTCGTGTGAAAAGGAATCCGACGTGATTATGGCCACATGGCAAGAATTAACAAATTCCCATCGTGGAATGGTAGCTGGAGCTAGATGCATGGGACATTTCACTTCGAAAATCGTTAGGGAATTCAATATTCCGAGATACACAGTGTCAAGAGTGTGCCAAGAATACTAAAGTTCAGGCATTACCTCTCACCACAGACAACGCAGTCGCAGACGGTCTCCTCTTAACGACCCAGAGCAACGACGTTTAAGTAGAATTGTCGGTGCTAACAGACAAGCAACGTTGTGTGGAAAGACTGTAGGAATCAATGTGGGATGTGCAACTAATGTTTACGTTAGGGCAGCGTGGCAACATTTGGGATTGCTGGGCTATGACAGCAGAAAACCGACGCAAGTGCGTTTGTTTACAGTACGACATCATCTGCAGCGGCTCTTCTGGGCTCGTGACCATATCGTTTGGATCCTAGACTATGGTAAACCCTTGGGTCAGGTGAGTCCCGATTTCAGTTGGTAAGGACTGATGGTAAAGTTCGTGTGTGTCGTAGACTCCATGAAGCTATGGACCCAGCTTGTCAACAAGGTCCTTTGCTAGCTGGTGGTGGTTCCGTAATGGTGTGAGTTGTCTTTACATGAAATAGAATAGGTCTTCTGCTCCAATTGAACGAATCATTGACTGGAAATATGTTCGGCTATCTGGAGACAATCTGCAGCCTCTCATGGGCCTATGTCCTCAACTACGAAATTTTTATTGATGACAATATGCCATGTCACCGGGCGACAACTGTTCGCGACTGGTTTGAAGTACATTCTGAAAAATTCGAGCGAAAGGTTTAGCCACCCAGATGGCTAAACATTAATCCTGCCGAACATTTATGGAGCATAAACGGGAAGTCAGTTAGTGCAGAAAGCGACGGCAACACATTCGTAATTATGGACGGCTATAGAGACACCATGGCTCACATTTCTGCAAGGGGCGTCCAGCGACTTGTTGAGACCATGCCAGGTCGAGTTCCTGCACTACGTCGAGCAGAAGGAAGTCCGACATGACGTTAGCAGGAATTTCGTGACTTTTGTCACCTCAGTGTACCCACAAGAGTACAAAATTTGCTAAACTACTGTTCGAAAAATGTAGTTCTACGGGGTGACGGATGCGCGGCTTTGACAGGTCTACTAGGGGCGCACAATCATCTCGGAACTGCTCTGATAACAAATGCATGTTTTTTCTTTATTTTTAACTTTTATTTTCCAAGTATGATTTCCGTAGATTCTCTAAAATTGTTTATGTAATGTGTGAGGCCCACCAGCATGCTAACACACAGGAAAAAAATACCCACATCCTTCTACCTATTCAAGAGTCAGCTGAACTGGTCGCCACGACTGTACAGAGCTGAGACTAGCGGACATTAGCACAACAAAAGAACCGGTGACCGCAACTGAATTGCATTGCGGTTGCTGTGTTCTCTGCAAGGCCCGCGTCCGTAGCCAAATAAAACAATTCGAAACGTGACGCGCTAATGAATGGGGACGTTCTAGAAGTATCACATTTCTTCTCATTTCAAGCAGCAGTGTACTTTAGTCTTTACTGACCTGTATGCAATGCAAGAAAGATCATTCTTCGCTTTTATACTCCATAGGTGGAGCTTAAAAATGGTTTAAAGGATAGGAAAACGAAGTCAAAATTGTAATCGAAGTGAAATCTGTTCTCCATAGGGCTTTTTCACTAGGAAAGTTCATTAAGAATAAAAAGTGCCATTAATGGGTGTAGTGTAAACACCACTGCAAGACTAAAGAAAGTCGAAATTTGCAGGCATGATGAACCACGAACACTGAAATTGGTTATCGATCACAATGTCGATAACTGGCTATTATTCTCCCTGGCGACGCAACATACAATCTACGTTGTTGGATAACGATACAGAAAGTAACTTTCACCACAAAAGTCTGTTACCAGGAAAACAAGGTGATTCCCTCAAGTCACTTTCTTAATGTACCTATAGTATTACGGTTCAGCGTAACTAACCGCCCCAGTGTGCTCATAAATGATACAGCAAGCAAACAAAATTTACTTTGCGAAAGTCACAGCATAACATAGGCTGACGCTGACATTTCTTGAAAGGAAGAGTCCAACAATGTATAAAACTGATGATGAAAGCCGAAAACAACCACCCCCTAGAGCATCAGCAATATTGAAGTATAGAGTAGGGGTTGGAGGAGCCAAGAAAGCGTTCATTTATGCCTGATGATGCGAGAAATATTATTGGACGCCAGCATCACCCTCACTCAAGTTGTATTAAAACGTTGTATCTGCTCACCCTGAGAAAAATAACCATATTATCGTGTAGTGCAACGAAATGACAGTACTAAAAATGTACTGCCATCGCATAAACTGTAGTAAAACACATGAGCCGCCAGTAATGAAAACAACACAGGCGGAAAATAAAAAAGCGTGGGACGCAAAACTCAATAAATAGAAAAATAATAAACCATGGGTCTTACCATACGCACCTGACGTATCACAGTATCACGGTGAGAACAAACACGAGCTGACAGCAGCTGAGGGCTGAGTGCAGTTTATACGAGTTTAGTACTTTTTTAGTACAGCCCATTTCAAGGAACTATATGATAATACGGGTAGGCACGATACAACAGACTTAACGAGTTTTATCCATTCCTTGATCTGACTGATATACTTGTATTATAACATCGTTCATTTTTCTGTATTAAATTTCCGGCATTTACCATCGCCGTTTCCTTCATTCTGTCGCTCGTACTTTGACTTCCGCTCCTTTTGAGAACGTTTTAATACAACTTGACTGTGAGTGATGGGGGCGTCCAATAATCTCTATGTAAATGATTGGAATGTGGGTATTCTGCTTTATGAACTCGATTCTCCTGAGGGTTAATGTCTGTTTCGTATACACTGAAGCGCCAAAGAAAATAATATAGGCATGCGTATTAAAATACTGAGGCATGTAAACAGACAGAATACGGCGCTGCGTTCGGTAACACTAATATAAGACCACAAGCGTTTGGCACCATTGTTAGATCTGTTACTGTTGCTACAATGGCTCTTTACCAAGATTCAAGTGAGTTTGAACGCCGTGTTACAATCGGTGCATGAGCGATGGGACACAGCATCTCCGAAGTAGCGATGATGTGGGGATTCCTCATACGACCATTTCACGTGTCTACCGTGTATATCAGGAATCCGGTAAAACATTAAATCTCCGACATCGCTGGGGTCGGAAAAAGATGCTGCAAGAAAGAGACCAACGACGATGAACAGAATCGTTCAACGTAACAGAAGTGCAACCCTTCAGCAAAGTGCTGGAGATTTCAGTGCTAGGTCATCAAGAAGTGTCAGCGTGCGAACCATTCAACGAAACATCACCGATATGGGCTTTCAGAGTCGGAGGCCTACTCGTGTACCCTTGATTACTGCACGACACAGAGCTTTACGCCTTGCACGGACAATTCAACACCGGCAATGGACTGTTGATAACTGGAAACATGTTGAAGGTCGGGTGAGTCTCGTTTCAAATTGTATCGAGCCGATAAACGTGTGCGGGTATGGAGATAACATCACGAATCCGTGTACACTGCATGTGAGTATGGGACTGTTCAGGGTGGTGGAGGTCCTGTAATGGTGTGGGACATGTGCAGTTAGATTGATATGGGACGCTTGATATGTCTAGATACGACTTTGGTAGGTGATCCGCATGTAAGCATCCTGTCTGATCACCTGCATCCATTCATGACCATTGTGCATTCCGACGAACTTGAGCAATTCCAGCATGACAATGCGACACCCCTTCCCCCCACCCCCACCCCCACCCCCCACCCTTCCCTCCGTCCGTAATTGCTACAGAGTGGCTCCAAGAACATTCTTCTAGGTTTAAGGACGTCCGTTGGCCACCAAACTCACCAGATATCAGCACTACTTCTGATATTAATCGAGTCCAATCCACGTCGTGTTACGTCATTTCTGCGTGCTCGCGGGGGCCCTGCAAGATATTGGACAGGTGTACCAGTTTTTTTGGCTCTTCAGTGTATTTAGTATCTAAACATCACTGAAGTTACATGTTGATTTCACTGGAGCTCTTGTCAATAAAATTTAGATTTTCTTCTAAATTCCGTTTTCTTTTTTCTTTTTTTTTTATATTCAGCTGGACCTGATGATGTAGCTTTAAGTTGTAATAGTCAACAGTTGCTGTGGTTTTGTTTAACAAGAATGTATTCTTTCAGTTGTGGATGCCCGCAGTATAATAAAAGTGTTGCTTTTGTGTTGTGGTCGAAAGATGGACCAGCGAGCTATTGAGCACATATGAATATTCATCATGTCTTGATTCATCAATGTACTTCCATCGAACAAAGCTATCTTTTTATTTTGACCATGTTTAGGGAGAACACAGGAGAATCTTAGAATTCAACGTACGCCATACATAATCGCAAGGCGCCATTAGAGTGTTCTATACTTTATTGTTTAAACCTTATTGTTTAATAAATATGGTCAAGATTGACCCATTGAATATTGTTGTAATCAACGTTTGCTATTCTCCCAGCACACACAGTTCACATTTGTATCTTGCTGTGAAAGTCTCAGTAAGATGGTAAAATTCGTCCGCCTACTGGGCAATCCGAGGACAAAGGACATTTACACTCAGACTCGCAAACTGTTTGGCTTTAGAGAAACTATGCGCCAAGGCCTTGCGAGGACTGCCAGCCTAACTCTTAACAGGAGCGGAGAACGGAAGGCAGGGGCGAGTTGGGGCGCAGGAAGGGCGGGGAGATGCTGTCGTCTTTACGGCTCCATCACCGGCGTCGAGCAGACAAACGCAATTAACCAGCGGAATGAAAACATGCTTACGTGCCGACGCGAATAAGCGCTAAATGAAGGGATTGTGGAGAAGGCACGGCGGAAAGACAGCGCAGCGATCGATAGAGAGGACTGGGGGCACAAGACGCAGTCACAAGCTTGATGGCGAGGAAAATTGTCGCCAGTTACGGGGTCACGAAACACGCCCTTTTGAATGCGTCAAACGGCGCTTAATGTCTGAGAAGAACATGCCACACCGTTTGACATCACGAAAAATATATCAGTTTCATCATCTTTAACTACACTACTGGCCATTAAAATTGCTACACCAAGAGGAAATGCAGATGATAAACGGGTATTCATTGGACAACAATATTACACTAAAACTTCCTGGCAGATTAAAACTGTGTGCCCGACCGAGACTCGAACTCGGGACCTTTGCCTTTCGCTGGCAAGTCTCTACCAACGGAGCTACCGAACCACGACTCACGCCCGGTACTCACAGCTTAACTTCTGGCAGTACCTCGTCTCCTACTCCGGTGCAGAGTGAAAATCTCATTCTGGAATATTATACTAGAACTGACATGTGATTACATTTTCACGCAATTCGGGTGCACAGATCCTGATAAATCAGTACCCAGAACAACCACCTCTTGCCGTAATAACAGCATTGATACTCCTGGGCATTGAGTCAAACAGAGCTTGGTTGCAATGTATAGGCGCAGCTGCCCATGTAGCTTCAACACGATAGGCCGGCCGCGGTGGTCTAGCTTTTCTAGGCGCGCAGTCCGGAACCGTGCGCCTGCTACGGTCGCACGTTCGAGTCCTGCCTCGGGCATGGATGTGTGTGATGTCCTTAGGTTAGTTAGGTTTAAGTAGTTCTAAGTTCTAGGGGACTGATGACCACAGATGTTAAGTGCTCAGAGCCATTTGAACCATTTTTTTCAACACGATACCACAGTTCATCAAGACTAGTGACTGGCGTATTGTGACGAGCCAGTTGCTCGGCCACCTTTGACCAGACGTTTTCAGTTGGTGAGAGATCTGGAGAATGTGCTGGCCAGGGCAGCAGTCGAACATTTTCTATATCCAGAAAGGCCCGTACAGGACCTGCAAAATGCAGTCGTGCATTACCATGCTGCAATCTAGGGTTTCGCAGGGATCGAATGAAGGGTAGAGCCACGGGTCGTAACACATCTGATATGTAAGGCCAACAGTTCAAAGTGCCGTCAATGCGAACAAGAGGTGACCGATACGTGTAACCAATGGCAGCCCATACCATCACGCCTGTGATACGCCAGTATGGCAATGACGAATGTGCGTTCACCGCGATGTCGCCAAACACGGATGCGACCATCATGATGCTGTAAACAGAACCTGGATTCATTAGAAAAAATGACGTTTTGCCATTCGTGCACCCAGGTTCGTCGTTGAGTACACCATCGCAGGCGCTCCTGTCTGTGATGCAGCGTCAAGGGTAACCGCAGCCATGGTGTCCGAGCTGATAGTCCATGCTGCTGCAAACGTCGTCGAACTGTTCGTGCAGATGGTTGTTGTCTTTCAAACGTGTCCATCTGTTGACTCAGGAATAGAGACGTGGCTGCACGGTCCGTTACAGTCATGAGGATAAGATGCCTGTCATATCGACTACTAATGATACGAGGCCGTTGGTATCCAGCACGGCGTTCCGTATTACCCTCCTGAACGCACAGATTCCATATTCCGCTAACAGTCATTGGATCTCGACCAGCGCGAGCAGCAATGTTGCGATACGATAAACCGCAATGCGATAGGCTGCAATCTGACCTTTATTAAAGCCGGAAACGTGGTGGTACACATTTCTCCTCCTTACACGAGGCATCACAACAACGTTTCACCAAGCAAAGCCGGTCAACTGCTGTTTGTGTATGAGAAATCGGTTGGAAACTATCCTCATGTCAGCACGTTGTAGGTGTCGCCACCGGCACCAACCTCGTGTGAATGCTGTGAAAAGCTAATCATTTGCATATCACAGCGTCTTCTTCCTGTCGGTTAAATTTCGTGCCTATAGCACGTCATCTTCGTGGTGTAGCAATTTTAATGGCCAGTAGTGTAATTATATAATAATACACTGACGTAAAAAATCGCAGCAGCAAGGAGGTGTTGTGCGACGTATGCGAAAGTTGGAAGGCGTGTTTCTCCATCTTCAAATTTTACAAAACTGGCGCTAGTAGCACCACTGTAAGGATACAGGACACATTTGCTTCAAATACGTGCCGCATTGATCTTGAGAGTTAGTTACCTTAGAGACTGGACGCGATGAGCTGATATTAGTCAAGAAAGCCTCTAAGGCGACAAAGACGCCGTTATCAACATCACACTGAGTTTAAACGAGGACTTGGAATAGGATTACGAGAAACTGGATATTCCTTCTATGATACTGCAGAAAGACTTGGCAGGAATATGTCCCCTTTACATGATTCCCGACAGTGGTGGTCACGAGAATGTACAGTCGCAAGAAGACTGGGCTCCGAACATCCACGCGCCACTACCGAGAGGAAATGCCCTCGTGTCTGGCGTAGGGTTCTGGTGAATCGTTTTGCATCTGCAGTACAAGTTGACACCGCACTCACACAACGAATTGTTAGAAACCGCTACTTCAAGGACAGACCCGAGCCAGGAGCCCTGTAACGTGCATTGCACTTTACTTTACTTTTCCGTGTCCAGATCAAATTTTAGTTTTACAATAGTTAGCCACCGCTACGGCTTTGTCGTTGGCTTGTAGCAGGTCACTAAAACTGCAGGGCTCCGGCAGTAGTCGGCACATGAGCAGATGTGCCTCGTCTTGTACCTCTCCGCATCCGCAAAGAACGTCGTCATCGTTAGTCAGCAGTCCCCACTTGCACAAATTAGTTTTGCATCTGGGTACACCAGCCCTCAGCCTATTTAGTGTTCTCCACACTGTATAAGGAAGTTTGTTTCCAGTTGCCATTTGCTCTTTTGGTATTATCTGCAGTGCGGTTTGTTCATTCTCCCATTTACGGACTCTATTAACTTCCTGTGAACCGTCAAGGATCTTGGATCTTGCAATAAAGCTATAGTGACGTACTCATTCAGTGGGTGTCGAGAATCTGTTTCTTTCTTTGCTCTCTCAGCGTCTGCTGCCACCTGCCTTCTGATCTTGGATGGGGCAATTCCAGCAAGTAGGTACAAATTACCCGTTGGTGTGGGTCTGAGACAGCCTATAACAATTCGCATTGTCTCATTTACACTTACATCAACCTGTTTAGCATGTGCACATGCTTCCCATACTGGCGCTGCATAGTCTGCTGCAGAAACACACAGAGCAAGTGGTGATGTTCTCAGTACTGATTGTTGAGCTCTCCATTCATAGTTTGTCAGCCTGCAGATGATGTTATTCCTGGAGCAGACTTTAGCCTTGGTGTTTTGGCAATGCTGCTTGAAGGAAAGCGTTCTGTCAAGTACAACCCCAAGGTATTTAGCTGTTGGACAGTGCTTTAGCTTCTTACCTTGCCATGTAACTCCAGCATCTCTGTTGCGCAGGTGGAAAGCACATACTTGGGTTTTGTCAGGGTTTGGCTTGAGGTGATTGGCGTCATAGTATTGAGCCAATTCTTCAAGCGCTCTAGAGAGATTTCCAGATGTTGCATCAAAATCGACCCCTGGACTACCACAGCTGTGTCATCAGCATATACGAACAGTCTTGCATCTTGAGGTATAGGTTGGTCATTAGTGTACACGTTATAAAGGATGAGAGAAAGTACACTTCCTTGTGGTAAGCCATTCTTCTGCAGTCGCCATCTACTGTTCTTACCATTTAGGGAGACATAAAATCTTCGATTCTGTAGAAGACTACCAATAACCGTCGTCAACTTACCGTCCCCTGTGAGGTGATATAATTTGCGCAATAGCTTTCTGTGGTTTACCGTGTCGTATGCAGCAGTAAGATATATGAAAGCTGCTCCAGTTATTAATTTTTTTTTCAAACACGTCTTCTATATGTTGCGTCAGATTAAGTATTTGCCCACAAAAAGATCTTCCTGGTCTGAAACCGGCTTGTTCCTTTATGAGCTTTCGATCTAGAGTTTCTGCCACCCGGTTGAGAATCATCCGCTCCAGTATCTTATAGAGATGGCATAGAAGTGATACTGGTCTGTAACTTTTGGGGTCCTTTATCTCCTTCCCAGGTTTTAGTAAAGCCACCACTCTCCCCTGCCGCCATAGTTTTGGAATATTCAGATCTTTAATACAGTTGTCCATCATTTGTAGTAACCAGTTTCGAGCTTTGGGCCCACACTGTTTTATCTGCTCCGTTCTAAGGTCATCAGTTCCAGCGGCCTTATTCAGCTTCATACTCTGAATGGCGTCTTCCAGTTCGGTTGCTGTGAATGAAGCATTGAGGAGTCTGTACTCTGTTCTTGGGGTATAACTCTTTCCCTTTCTCTTTTGCCTTTGGTTTTCGCATTCTTCAGAAGTTGGCTAGCAATCTGATTTGCTGTTACCCCGTTGTTCTTCTGTTGGTGGTCAGTTGGGTCCCCACTTAAGTTTTTCAGTAATTTCCATGCACGTTTGCTGTTTTGTTTCATGTCAAGATTCTTGACTAGTTTGCACCACCGTGATCTCTTATCCTCAGCAATAGCCTGCATTACTTCCTCCCCAGCCTCCATCGTATCTTCGCTGAAGGGGCCCTGAGTGAACAGCTTTTGGTACCTGTCAAGTAAGACCTTGCTGCTGTCTGTCAGACCCTGGATGTACTGGGTACGGCAATCCCTTGGGATGTTTTTCCTTGAGATCACTTTCACAAGATCGATAAATCTGCCATACTCATCTGGTCGAGGAGGGATTTTCTCAATCTCTTCGTCCAATTGCTCTTTAAGTTTCTGCCAGTCTGCCTTTTTGAAATTAAACCGTCTTCGCAAAGGCACCTCCTCTGGTTTAACCATGGCATTCACAACACAAACGACGGGTCTGTGTTGTGTTCTTGGGATAGGTTCTTCAACAAGCTTCATGCACTGTGCTGCCAACTTCCTACTCACAAAGATGTTGTCAGGATTATATCCCCTTCTCCATCTTCTGCTGTTGAACGATGCTGGCTGTTTTGGGTCATGAGTGAGTTGTAGGTCGTTAGTGTCAGCCCAGGATTCAAGCTGTACGCCATTCTTATCAGTCTCATTATATCCCCATGCTTCACCATGGCAGTTGAAATCGCCCATGACAAAATTAATACGGTCATTTGTAAAATTGTTTGGTTCATGGAAAACAAAGTCCACGTCTGGTGGTTTGTACACAGACGTCACAGAGAACTTCTGGGCGCGAATGGTAAGTACTTCGATGTTATTTACTTCTGTCATTGTGGCTGAAGTTACGTTGAGCCCGAGTCTGATGAAAATCGCACTCCCATACTTATCGTGAGGTCTTTCAATGGCCAAATCCATTCCTGCTACTTTAGGTCTGTGGCTGGTGGCTCCCCGGTGTGTTTCCTGCACCAACAATACGTCGCATTTATGCTTATAGCACATGTCTGCTAATAAAACACTCTTATGATTAGAGAATCCCTCAATATTGATATTTGATAAAGGCCGTTGCATCTTGATGTTAATTTGGTTTTGGACTTTAACTCGATCTGGTGTTAGAAGGATTAGCCGGTGAAATCTTTCACCGTTTCCAGGGTACGCCCGATTGTGCCTGTATTCAGGCATCGTTTTGCATCTGCAGTAGAAGTTAACACCGGACTCACACAACGAATTGTTATAAACCGTTACTTCAAGGACATATCCGAGCCAGGAGCCCTGTAGCGTGCATTGCACTGACACCAAATCACCACCATTTGCAACTTTAGTGGTGTAAAGCGAGAGCTCATTTGAAGACGCGGTGGACTTTGGTTGTCTTTTCTGATAAAATCTGGTTCTGCCTAGGCGCCAATGATGGCCTTGCGCTGGTTGGGAGGAGGCCATTTGAGTGCCTGCAACTAACCTGTCTGCGTGCTAGACACACTGAAGCTACACCTGAAATTATACTCTGGATGCGATCTCTTATGACAGCAGGAGCGCCCTCGTTCTTATCCCACAGACCCTGACTGCAAACCTGTACGTCTGCGATTCGACCTGTTGAGCTGTCTTTCTTCATCAGCATTCCAGGGAGTGCTTTCCAACAGGATAGAGCTCGCCCATGTGCCCCTGGCCTGCTAGATCACCAGATCTGTCTACATTCGAGCACGTGTGATATATAATCGGAAGATAATTCCAGCGTTATCCACAAACAGCGTTAACCGTCCCTGTATTTGATACCATTAGACTTCTCTTGGCGATGATAACCCTCTTTGCCTGTGCTAGTCTGCTGTTTTGCTAGTCTGATTTTTTTCCTCCACCTTACTTCGTTCGTCGTGGGTAATTTTGCTTGTAAGAATTCCTCTATTTCGTGAACCCTACTTTCGATGGTAAGTTTCTGAGTACACCCATATCTGTTACGTCTTATTACTTTCTCCTTTCTTAGGTTTACACTCAATCCATATTCTGTTCTCATCAGATTGTTTATTCCATCCAACAGACCCTATAATTCGTCTTCACAATCACTGAGAATAGCAATGTCGTCGGCGAATTATCGCTAGTATCCTTTCACAATGAATACTAATTCCACTCGTGAACCTTTCTTTTATTTCCGTCATTGCTTCTTCGATGTGGAGGTTGATTAGTAGAACTGAAAGACTGCATCTTTGCCTTTCACGCTTTCTGATCCGAGAACAACGCTCCTGGTCTTGCAAATTTTAACCAGAGTCCATCGTTTCTGATCTTTATACGTATTTCGTGTTATACGTCTTTCCCTATATTTTCCTCCTACGTTTCTCAGAATTTCGAACGTCTTGTACCTTTTTACGTTCGTCAACGAATGCCATGAGCGTATCTTCACTTGTCTTCAACCTTTCTTCCAAGCTCAACGTCTTATTTGTTTTCAAGTCTCCCAGAGCTGTTTCAGATTCTAACCCTAATACTGGATCCCTTTGTCAACCCTGTCGACTCCAATTTCTTCTTCTGTTATGGCATAACACAATTCCTTCCCCTCTTTGACGCTTTCAGTGGACTCTCTCCACCTATCTCCATCCTCTTCTGCGTTTAACAGTAGAATTACCACTGCGCTCTTAATGCACTTGCCCTTACTTTTAATTTCAACGAAGACTGTTTACACTTTTCTGTGTACTGAATCAGTCCTCCCGACAATCACTTCTTTTTCAATATCTTCACATCTTTCCTTTAGCCATTTCACCTGGGTTGCCCTGCATTTGCTATTTATTTTATTCCTAAGGGATTTATAATGCTGTATTACTGTCTTTACCTGAACATGTTTGTACTTCCTTCAATCGTGGACCAACGGAAATATTTCGTCTGTTATTCATGGATTATTCGCAGTTACCTTCCATGTACCTATGTTTATTAGTCAAACATCTGTTACTGTCCTTTTTAGAGATGTACACTCCTCTATAACTGTGCTGTCTTATCATAGTATCCACATCCTTAGCGGATTTCACATGCATCTCCTCAATCCTCAGTTCTTCAATATCCCACTTCTTTGTGCATTGCTTCTTTCATCTACATCCACATCTACATGGATACTCTGCCAATCACATTTAAGTGCCTGGCAGAGGGTTCATCGAACCACCTTCACAATTCTCTATTATTCCAATCTCGTATTGCGAGCGGTAAGAATGAACACCTATATTTTTCCGCACGAGCTCTGATTTCCACTATTTTATCGTGGTGATCGTTCCTCCCTATGTAGATCGGTGTCAAAAAATATTTTAGCATTCGGATTAGAAAGTTGGTGACTGAAAATTCCGTCGCAACGAAAAACGCCTTTCTTTTAATGATGTCCAGCCCAAATCATGTATCATTTCTGTGACACTCTCTCCCATATTTCGCGGTAATACAATACGTGCTGCCCTTCTTTGAACTTTTTCGATGTACTCCTTCAGTCCTATCTGGTAAGGATCACACACCGCGCAGCAGTATTCTAAAAAAGGACGGACAAGCATAGTGTAGGCAGTCTCCTTAGTAGGTCTGTTGCATTTTCTAAGCGTCCTGTCAATAAAACGCAGTCTTTGGTTAGTCTTCCCCACAACATTTTCTATGAGTTCCTTCCAATTTAGTTTCTCGTAATTGTAATACCTAGGTACTTAGTTGAATTTACGGCTTTTACATTCGACTGATTTATCGTGTAACCAAAGTTTAACGAGTTTATTTTAGCACTCATGTGGATAACCACACACACTTCGTTATTTAGGGTCAAATTCCACAATTCGCACCATTCCGATATTTTTTCTAAATCGTTATTCAGTTTGTTTTGATCTTCTGATGACTTCATTAGTCGATAAACGGGAGCGTCATCTGCAGACAATGGAAGACGGCTGCTCAGGTTGTATCCAAGATCGTTTATATAGATAAGGAACAGCAAAGGGCCTATAACACTACCTTGAGGAACGCCAGAAATCATTTCTGTTTTACTCGATGACTTTCCGCCAATTACTACGAATTGTGACCTCTCTGACAGGAGAGATTTTCTAGCTTTCCTGCTACATATAAACATATGATATTCCATGCTCCGACACGCAGAATTTTATCCCGGCGTTATGTATCCCACCTTTTTCTTTTCGTCTCCTCTCCCTTTGAAGTCCGCTCCCGCAATCTTTTGCCAATAGAGAGAGATCATCAAGACACTTCTTTTCATTTAGAAGCCAAATGCCTGTGGATACACATTGTGCGTCTTTAATGCAGTGGTTTCCATTGAGTTCTGCGTCCTCATGCCGTTGATCAGTGCTAATTCTTTCAGTTTTCCCACCCAAGGCGAATAAATTGCCCTGAACCTCTGTCCGCTACTCCGCCCTCTTTCACAACGCTTCTGGTAGATCGATTGTGACAAAACAGAGGGTTTATAAGAGATATCAGTGATATAAGGAAGTAGCGAGATATCAGAAATACGTTCAATTAAATTTGAAAGTAACAAAATGACTAACTCTCTGAATTTTAGTTCCAAGCGGAGACTGCTGCAGGTAAATGACAATCTGGGCTGCAGTGAACCTGTACAAGGAAATATCAATTGAAGGCACGGAAGTGTAATTCTGAGTAGAACCGGTGAGGTGTGTTAATGTAAATGAACTGACAGAACCTGAAGTCCATATCGTTGTGGACACGAGTAATATGTTTCCTTTTGAAGAGAATAACGTACATAATGCAACCAAACATTTAAAAGAGAAACCATTAGTGACGATCATAATATAATGCAACAATTATCAAATGCAGCTATAAAGAATTATTTTCATCGATCTGGATTACCAAATCTGATTACAAAGTATAACGTATTAAAAGATGTCAGTGCTCAAACAGAGAATCACAACGTTGTTGTCAGAACGATATCTATTTTTCATATAAGGGAATGTACACCGGTGTGTAGAACTTAAGGACGAGAGTACCTTGCGCGTGATGTGTTACTGTCAACGAACACAGTTCGATGTAACTTCGACCATATATCGAAAGAACTGCTACGGCATAGTACAGAAGCTAACTGAAAGAAATACGCAATGAGACGAACATGCAGGCTTGTATCACTGACTATCGATAGACGTCTCTTTGCCGAGCGCAGAGCAACAGTGGGGAGTCGTGGCGTAGCTTTCGTGGAGCGTGGGCAGAGTGTTTTGTTGATTCCACGGCTGCAGCGCGTATCTTACAAGTTATGGTGAAGTAATTGAAAATGTTTGCGAAACAAGTTTTGTGTTTAATTTCATTGTTCACGACGCAGCATCAATGTTTATGCAAAAAGCGATGTTTCTCGGTTTCGTGTGTCGCGTCGGGAGAACAACAATCAGCCGCGTGGCGACGGTTACGGAAACATAATGTGGACTGGTATGATCCTGATTGCAAGCTATAAGTGAAAGAAACATTTATTGTGTTTACTGTATGAATATCACGAGCGCAGGCACTATTGCTTTGGGCCGGCCGGAGTGGTCGTGCGGTTCTAGGCGCTACAATCTGGAACCTAGCGACTGCTACGGTCGCAGGTTCGAATCCTGCCTCGGGCATGGATGTGTGTGATGTCCTTAGGTTAGTTAGGTTTAAGTAGTCCTAAGTTCTAGGAGACTGATGACCTCAGAAGTTAAGTCGCATAGTGCTCAGAGCCATTTGAACCTATCTGTTTGGTATATCGTACCCGAAATTTTATGTAGCATCCGTTTCCCGTTTGGCTCACGCGCACGCTCCTGTTATAAGCTACTGCATTGTTTAGTACTATTAGAAGAACTGTGACAATCATCGACTAATATGAATGAACAATGATTATTTTGTGTTCTGTTCACCGAGTTCTTGCACTAGATGCCATCATTTAGACAGCTAGCTTATACGTCACAACTGACACGTATTTACAGTAAAATACTGATCACGTCTATTGTGGAGTAACGTTAATTGTGAACAGTGCAGCCCCACCCTGTGCGAGTGTTTAACAGAATACAGATAATTCTACCAGATCAACTTGGTATTGTTGGTGTGAGTGGCTCCTCATCCCGGCTACACGTAGTTATTACAGGACATATCACAGCAGGCAGTACAGAGAGCAGCAGATCAACCGCCGCGGGAAGGACGTGGCACGTGGGTTTAGGCATACGGTCGTTAAATATCCCGCCCCGTCCCCGTATCTAGGGAGTGGTAAAGGCTAGCTTTTATTACTCATGCGTATCTACCCCCTTTCATTCAGGATGTGTTATAAACAGAAATGACTTGTATTAAAAGACGATAATTACACTGCTATCAAAGCGATTCCTGATGGTCCCCTGATCATTACAAAAGGCTGGACATGGTTCTTACATCTCCCCAAAGCATCTAACGCTTGCTCCATAGGATTCAAGTCGGGGCAACGATCAGGCCAGTCTATTCGCCGAATACCTTCTCGTCACAGAACTCTCCCACCTGCGCTGTTCAATGCAATCGCTCATTGTTATCATAAAAATGAAATAAATAGGACCGAACGCATCCTTGAAAAGACACACATGGGAAAGGAGAACAGTGTCACAATAAAGCTGGCCTGCAGATGTACCGTTTTCGAAAATCCGGAGATCAATACACCAGAGCAACATTATGCCTACCCTCATCGTAATATCGTATTCGACAATACTGGACGTCGAGAAATGCAAAGACATAATGGATTCTGGGACTGAGCGTGAAGTGTTAAGGACTTCCGGTATCAAGGAAAGAAACTTACTCTTCTCAACAGTCCCAGTGTTATGCTCCAGTGAGACGTCCGTGTCTACATTTCTAATTAAATAGTGAAAAGTGATGTGTTCCAAGCAATTCCATGTAAAGCGTGTATTTTGTGTAAATAAACGAGAAAAATGACTGTAAATGGACATTCAAGAATTAACTATCATTTTATAAATGAACTACTTCTCTATTTCTCATATAATAAGGAAAAGTTTTGACGTACTTCGTTTTAATTAAACAGGTAAGACGCAGGACTCGTATTCTGTGACACATAATGACCGCAAAACACGAAAACATAAAAGACTGCCGGCCGCGGTGGCCTAGCAGTTCTAGGCGCTTCAGTCTTGAGCCGCGCGACTGCTACGGTCGCAGGTTCGAATCCTGCCTCGGGCATGGATGTGTGTGATGTCCTTAGGTTAGTTAGGTTTAAGTAGTTCTAAGTTCCAGGGGACTGATGACCTCAGGTGTAAAGTCCCATAGTGCTCAGAGCCATTTGAACCATTTTGAACCATAAAAAACAGCCAGATAGAAACAATAGTAAAGGTTTCCTTCTGTAGAAATAGGTTTACAATTGAAAACTGAAGTACCAGTATATGGTAAATGCGACTTCATTGTTGTTGAGCGTCATGCTTGTGATTAGTATTCAGTAGCAATCGTACTACCTGATTTTTAAATACCTTTTCTTCGTTTGAAAGTATCTCAGTGAAGATGAAAGCTTTAAAATCCATGCTATGAATAACAACTCAGTCTAGTATTCAAAGACTCTATCATTTAGCCCCACAGTGAAACTAATTTGACCAGACCAGTAGGAGGTTTAAGAATACCTTCAATGCACACCTGTTAACCAAAAAAAGGCCCGATAAGGCAGAATTCAGCTTTTACTGAGCGTCTGAAGACGACAGGGCACCAACAAACCACGCTGAATGAACTCGACTTTTTGCGTTATGCGCAAATACACAAGACATTTGATCTTCTATAAGAATTAGAAATTCTCAGGCATTTGTGTGCGGGTAATGATCAATCGTTTAACGTTCTGGTTCAGATGGTCGAAATGGCTCTGAGCACTATGGGACTTAACTTCTGAGGTCATCAGTCCCCTAGAACTTAGAACTACTTAAACCTAACTAACCTAAAGACATCACACACATCCATTCCCGAGGCAAGATTCGAACCTCCGGCCTTAGCGGTCGCTCGGTTCCAGACTGTAGCGCTTAGAACTGCTCGGCCACCATGGCCAGCTTAACGTTCTGCTGATTAGTAAAAATCAGAACTACTTTGACACCATGTTGTCAGTTTTTAAAATATTAACGTAGTCGATTTTTTGGCTTTATTTATTCTACATTTAAGTCGTTTGTTTCTGTATAATATTATGTGGCATTTTTAGATGACGTTTTTCCTACTACTTTTTATGCTGAAGCTCCCTTTGCTCTTTACTTATATTATCCACTTGTTTTTGTGCATTTAACTGATACTCCCCCTGGGTACCTCTTTCTTCTGATAATGTCAATTGTTATAAGCTGTTTTTGATCCTAAATATGTACTTACGTCATACTACTAATTTTTCTAAAACTTCACGCTTTTACTTTTTACACTTTAAGAGCCAAACAGGGTTTCTATCGTTTTAATTTCTCCTTTTTATGGCCCTCATCGACTGCTATCACGTGCTGCTTTGCCTACGGACTTTTGGTGCATTAGACAATTTTTTATCTTTTAAATATAGGCCTATTTTATTTTTAATGTGTGCCCTGTATCACTAATTCATCCATTACTGTTCGTGACCCATAGTGTTTCTGCACCTTAACTTTGAAATGCTTGTGTGTGCGTGTGTGTGTGTGTGTGTGTGTGTGTGTGTGTGTGTGTGTGTGTGTGTGTTTACTCAACTCAAGAGTGACCATCTTCGATGGTCTGTTCTCGTTGAGTAAAAGTACAAGGTAAATTACCACTTTATTTATTTAATAACGCAATAAGAGGCAACCTGGGTATTCAGATGGGTCAGTGGAATCTCTGTTCAAGTAAAATATAATAAGATTAGGTAGTGTTTCTGGAGGTAGTTGCGAGGGTTGAGGGATGGTGGGGGGCGGGAGGGGGCGGGGGGTAGGAGAGGGACGCTGGGTGAAGACGGTACGTGGAGGTGGTTGGCAGTTGTCTACGGCGGATGGTAGCGTGCAACGGCCCTCGAAACTTTATATTTGTGCCATGCCTGTGGGTGGACTGTAGCGACGCGTTGAAGCTGATGGACAGAAGCTCGTGGTGCGTTAATTCTGCGGAAGATAGATGTGACAGAATCCTTAACCTTCCCTCGCAGGTACTTTCCTTCCAAGAAAGCGCGTAAATCTCGTACCTGGACCATCGCGGCGCACCCACCTGTTCTGAGGTGATTGTAGCGTTGATACGTTCGAGGCCCAGGCAGTACCCCACGCCACGCAGTCATACAAGACTTGGTGCTGGGCAGTAGACTGGTATAACTGAGGTTTCGTCTTCAGAGCCGTATTCTCACCAAGGAAGTATGTCGGTAGTGCATTAAGCATCTTCTATGTTGACAGTTTACGTTATTGGGCATGCTGCGTGAACGTCAAGGACTTGTCAAGGACGACACCCAGATGTCTCGTGGCTGGTGACAATCGAATCTCACGTTCAAGGACTTGCACGGCATCCGGAGGATCAGATGCTGATTCTTAGGAAAGGGTGCCGCTGCTGCCTTGATGGGCGATCTTGTTTTTTGATGCCCCACATCTCCATCGCGTCGATCTGGCGCTGCGCGTCACGAAAGCATCGGCATGCATACTGTCGGCATATAGACTGAGTCTGTTCGGAGTTTGGTCGGAAGTTTATCGATATAAAGCTTGAAGTGTAGCAGCGTAATGACCGAACCCTGCGGGAAACCCTGTTTGATTTGAGTGTAGAACGTTTCCTATCCTCAGGGAAACGTACGGACATTTAGGAAATTGTCCATGAGATGACTGTAGCTGTCTGGAAGTGGCGTCTTCTGATGAAATTTCACGATCATATTACTGCGCCACGTCTTATCATAGGCCCTAACAACGTCACAGAAGGGACCACATGAGATTGCCGAATATTGGTGCGTTGTTCATTATGTTCAGTTAGGCGTATAAGCTGGAGCTGACTTAACATGACGCTGTGGCTAATTCTCAGCTGTATAAACGCTCGACGTCCTCTGCTGTGGAAGCCGATTTTCATTACCCTGTGCTTGGTTCAGCAAGTATGTGGAATTCTGTAAATATGATTGTATCGCTGTACCACTCCACCTGCCAACATGCTGTACCGGCGATGTTGTTTTGATTTTCAACACTTTGATTTACCACTGTATCATTCATTCTCTGTTTTTAAGGTTTCCTTACCGATTAGTTTTCAATGTCTACGCACATCCCCCAATCAGCCCCATCTGAACGTATGCTTATTCCATAGCATTATAGTGTCATAAATGTCTTTCAATCCATGGTTCATAAAAATTTCGTTGGATATTTTATTACAACTGTGCATGAGAGGACTATATCTTATCCATTACTTTCGCGTTATTTGATTTTGTAGACAATCTGATGATGCCCTACAAAGACGAGAGCAACATTTTCGTAACCACGACTATCTTATTCAAGTAAACGTTGAATAACTGTCTATGACAAATGAATGCTAAAGAAATTTATGATTGTAGGCTCTTATATGAGTTGCAGAAACATGCGTGTTTAGAAGTAGGATATGTTAGGTAGAAGCAGGTGAACCATTTCCGACTCTATGGCAGCATTGAAACTGCAGTTTGGAGCCACTGAATGCAGCACAATTTGTGCGATGGGTTTGAAATTGATCTGTTCACGCCAGGTATTGCATTCGAATGAGCGGTGGAATCCCAGCAATGGAGCGAGGCTTTTCGAGGAATCCATCACAAAGCGCACCGACATAGTACCATACACAGGATGTTGGACTGTTGTTGCATACGAATGGGATGTCGAATTCTATGTTTAATTTAAGTAAGTAGGGCGCATTGTCCCGCACTAAAATCGCACGGAAATGACATATTTTTTTCGTAAAACAGTTAATAATGTCTGACGCTATTGTAACAAATATTCTTTTTGAAGATACTCTCAGGGAATGGAAAAGCAAACGCACTTAAAGTGAGCTTCTACCAAAGGGAAGCGGCAAGCAAAAAAGTGAAAACAAACTTTTTTCTACTGCAGCTTCCGCTACCAACGAGAAGAAGAAGCAGTTGTCAGAAAAAAAAAACATGCGAAAGGAAAAAGGAAGCGGTTACCACAGTAAGTGACGTAGTCAAAACGTCGCATTGACAAAGAAAATTGTTTTAACTCTTTACGTATCAAAATCCGAAAATTTATTCTGTATGCTTAACTTTTACAGTATGTTCCCTCACTGATTATGCTTCATAAATAAAGGATCTGATGGAAAACCACTCTTAATATACAGCACCCTTTACACAGGAAAAATCCGGCTCTATAGTTCAGTGTAAGCGCAGGTGACTTAGGTTTGGGAAATCGGGGTTCCATTCTCGGT
Source organism: Schistocerca gregaria (assembly GCF_023897955.1). NCBI lineage: Eukaryota > Metazoa > Arthropoda > Insecta > Orthoptera > Acrididae > Schistocerca > Schistocerca gregaria. Next base: position 420,666,150 of record NC_064921.1, on the reverse strand, counting down.
ACTGCCAGTGATTTTTCCGTGGTGGAAGGACGGGTAGAGGGAGCACTCAGCTTCATGAGGCCAGCACAGAAGCCACTCGACCGATTAGCAAATCAAGAGACCCGACAACGGCCGGGATAATGTTGTGCTGACCACGTGCCCCTCAATACCACATACAATGACGTCATTGCCAGGGACTGAGACGGCGGTCAGCCCATTTGTCCGTCTAAGGCCAGAACGTGGAGTGTTGCCTTTTTACCTTAAGATAGGAAAAACCAAGGAGAAACCTTATAACGCTTGTTACATCCAACATATGTTTAAAATTTCCGTATATTTTGGATTAGCAGTTTGTTGTGGTGTAGCCACACATAGGTACAAGAAAGGTAATTGTGAAAGAGCTTGAGTAATAGGGCAAATTTTTCATCAGATCGACGAAAGAAGGAAGCACAGAAATATTAAGGGATTTCCAGAATACAGAAATAAGAATCATTTAAGAAATGAAATAAACAGGAAGCGCAGTGGAGTCACGACTAAATGGTTGCTGGCAGAAATGTAAGGAAATCGAAAAAGAAATGGTCGTCGGAAGGACTGATTCTGAATACAGATAAAATCAAAACAGCCGTAGGTGAAAGTAAAAGCAAGGGTGTCAACATTATGGGTGCAGTGGGAATTCCACTGCTTGAAGGCCTCTACAAGGGCGAGGACTTGTCTTATGGCGTCTTTTGATCCCCATGCTCTGGTTTTCATGCAGTTTCATGTAATTCGAACTTACGCATTTCAGCCGCTTGCGGTTGGATTAATTGCTTACAGGATTTTGCTATCGACAGGGTTTTGAGATGGTATCTTTTTTTCTTTCAGATCTGATGTCATTTCATCGTGGCTACTAAGAACGTAAACATAACAATCGTCCAGACAGTTTCTGTTACATTTGTGGATACTACACTATTGGAGGGGGAGGAGATTAGTGCGTAACGTCCCGTCGAGACGGAGCACAAGCTCGGACTAGGGAAGGAAGGTGAAGGAAATCAGCCGTGTCCTTTCAAAGGAACCAGCCCGGCATTTGCCTGAAGCGATGTAGGGAAATCCCGAAAAACGTAAATCAAGATGGACGGACGCAGGTTTGAACCGTCATCCTCCTGATTGTGATTCCAGTGAGCTAACCGCTGCGTCCCCTCGCTCGGTATCACGCTCTTACTCGCCAAAGAGGCAACATAATATCCTTTGTGAGACAAGCAAACTTTGTACTTACTCTTACCAACCAAAGCAGAACATGGGCCTCAAATTCCGCATATCACAACAGCGAGTGAATTCTGTGTGGCTGGACGAAAGGAAAGCGTAAGGGTTTATCTTTCGGACTCCTCATGTCCTAGCGAGAAACAGTGGATCACACAAGTAACTGGTATTTTTGTATCGTTAATACAAAGACAACTGGGAGGAAAAACAGTCTCAAAGTACTATACCGTAATACCCCTCAGCAATCAGACGTGCTATGGACTCTGATGAGCTACCACATTCAGTTTCTACAACATTTACTCCACTTGCAGATGCGGACAGCGACCAAAATCCGTGGACAGGTGAAGAAAGCGATTTTGACGCGTCCTCAACTTCCCATCAGTTTAACAAGAGTGAACTGAATGATTGTGTGTGATCTGGATCTTTCCAGACTTGCAGGTGAAGTGTTAGATTCTAGATTGCAAGAAAAGTGTTTACTGATTGATACGATCATAGTACCGAAAGCAGGAACAGATTTCTCTTTCATAAGTTGGTTTGTTGCAACAATATCTCAAGTCTTCACAAACAGTTTGGGATTCCATTGTATAACCCAGTAGACAGGCGTTGATTTGTAGACACTTCAAAACTGAGTCTTAAGTGTTCTACTACAGAAAAGTCTGCGCATCTGTTCCAGTGCTTCGTTCTGTGTATTTAAAAGAGGAACATAATGACTTATAGACTGTGATTAACCTACTAAAATACCAGGTAATACATATATATCTCAAGTGGTTTATTTGCTGCCAGGTTAACAGAGAGTATGTACAACGTATCCCTGAGTTCTTTGCATGTGGGACAGCCCAACACGAGATAGGCCCTGGAAAGCTTGTGTGTCCTCTTTTGGGATACTGCTGCGTGCAACAGAACCCTTACCAGATATACCGAGCGAGGTGGCGCAGTGGTTAGACACTGGACTCGCATTCGGGAGGACGACGGTTCAATCCCACGTCCGGCCATCCTGATTTAGGTTTTTCGTGATTTCCCTAAATCACTCCAGGCAAATGCCGGGATGGCTCCTCTGAAAGGGCACGGCCGACATCCTTCCCCATCCTTCCCTAATCCGATGAGACCGATGACCACGCTGTCTGGTCTTCTTCCCCAAACAACCAACCAACCGTACCAGATAGTGTTTACTGAGTACAAAGAGAAAGTTCAAAAAAGGGCAGCACGTTTTGTACTGTCGAGGGAAGAGAATGTCAATCACGTGTACAGGAGTTGGGGTGGATCTCATTAAAACAAAGGCGTTTCTCGTTGCGCGGGATTTTTTCACGAAACTTCAGTCACCAACTTTGTCCTCGAATGTGAAAATATTATGTTGACGCCGACCTACGTAGGGAGAAACGACCATCGTAATAAAATAATGGAAATTAGAGCTCGCACGGAAAGATATAGGTGCCCGTTTATTCCGCGCGCCGTTCGAGAGAATTGTTGTGAAGGTGGTTCGTTGAACCTTCTGCCAGGCACTTAAATGTGATTTGTAGAGTATCCATGTAGATGTAGAAGGAGCAGCCCATATGTGAGACTGTGCAACCCAGTACGCCAAATATTGTCAATGATTCAGTGGTCATCCGAGAAAAAATTATTTTTCCTCTACTCCTTATCGAAGTGGGTTTGATTAAAGCATTAGGTAAAGACGGTGAATGCTTCCAACATATGGTCAGTGCTCTTCCTGCTTTGTCTATTAAGAACATGAAATCAAGAGTGTTTAATGGACCCCAGATTGAGGCACTTGTACGTGATAAAGAATTTATCACAAAGATGAACATCAAGGAAAGCGCTACAGGAGGTCATTCGTGGCAGCAATGGAAAACTTCGTGGGTAATAAAAAATCTGCTAACTATGAAAGTGTCATAGCTGATATGGGGTGTGTCAAATTCCGTTTCCCATACACTCATCTCGATAAATTCAGTGACAAATTAAATGACGTCAGTGACGAGAAAGGCGAACGGTTCCACCAGGATTTCAAGACTACGGAAGAGCGATATCGAGGGAGGTGGGACAAACATGTGATGGGAGACTATTGCTGAGTACTAAACAAGATCTCTCGGAAATATAATTGCGTAGGCTTCGGCGGCCAGAGTCAGTCTACATAAAAGATTCTTGGGTATGGCATCGCATCATAACATATAAAACTACTACTGCTGGAGAAAAACGAACGTTTCGGCCACGGTTGCAGCGGCCGTCTTCTGGGTCTAGAAGGAGGCCACTGCAGCCGTGACCGAAACGTTGGTTTTTCTCCACCAACAGAAGTTTTATACATTATGACGCGGTACGGTACCCAGAAAACTTTTATGTCCAAATCTCTCGGAAATAGTTTACAAACGGAAGAGATTGTAACGAAAATTTTTGCCTCAATAAAATGTGCTAGTTAGAAGTCATATTTATCTCAGGGTAATTTTCTTCTTGCCGGCCGCGGTGGTCTCCCGGTTCTAAGCGCGCAGTCCGGAACCGTGCGACTGCTACGGTCGCAGGTTCGAATCCTGCCTCGGGCATGGATGTATGTGATGTCCTTAGGTTAGTTAGGTTTAAATAGTTCTAAGTTCTAGGGGACTGATGACCACAGCAGTTGTGTCCCATAGTGCTCAGAGCCATTTGAACCATTTTTTTAATTTTCTTCTTGGTCATATGTGTTCCAGTTTGTTAGGAATAGATTTAGTTTCTGTTTCTATTTAATTTGTATTTAATTTTATTTAATTTGCATTAACCAGCTAAGTTAACCAAGGTTTGCGCACCCTGTAATGTGGGTTTAGAGCATTGACTCTTATGACAGAGAACCATGGACGGCGCGAAAACCGAAAAAGAAGAGAATCAAAGGGCTCAAATGTGGTGCTATACAAGAATAGTAGATAGATAAGATTAAGGAGGTTCTTCACAAAACGGGTGAAGAAAGGAACGTATGGAAAACGCTACTGAATTTTAAGGGGCTCACACAAGAGCGATTAATAGCGTGAGATATTGGCTGCAACGGTCAGTCAATTCGATCCCGTTACACAGGAGCGTTTTCCCAAACAATTGTGATCAGTCTTTCGAATACTGCCGTGTCGTTGAGTCCGGCTACTGAAAATGAACAGACCCTGCCAGCAGTGGCAGTTGACCTGCGAGTGATAATTCCTTGAAACGATAAAAATAATAGTAATAAGCGAAAATGAGCGTTATGAAAGTTATCTTGGAACGCGTTTGTTTGAATCTGTAGGGTATATTACAGAATAAATTACATGTTTCATTTTCTTTACAGATTGTTTCATTTATTAGGCTTGTAGTTTAACTACACAGATTTACTCCAAGGTTCTGCGATCCCGATGTGTCTATAGAAATGTTATCGACAGCAACACAGCTAGTCCCCATTACTCTTTAGTAGGTTGTGTGGGAGAGGGAGATCGCACGATGTGACAAGTGGCAGTGACTGTAGAATAGGTACATAATCCTAAACTTTTAAATTAAAATGACCACTTAATATTACCACATTATCTTTAGAAACTAGTAGAAATACGTAGAAGTTTCATAAGTAAGTCAAAATCGCCAGATGGAAAAGAGTATATTGTGACTTCTTATAGTTTTCTACCTCTGCAGTAGAAGCTTCAAAATGTTAATCTAAATGTAAGAATATTTTTAAATTCGTACCCCTTCTCAATACTAGTGGCAAATTCGCTTTCACTTTTCATGGCGCCACGTGCCCCCTGATCAACTGCAAATTCTAATGTAAGGCTCTTTCTTCAGCTGGACGTAGCGAAACGAAACAAATCCATGCAACCACACCTAACTATACAAATGATTCGCAGCCTGGCAGTCATATTGCCACACATGCCCGTCCCGCTGCATGCGATTCATCAGATTTTTTGGAAATTGCGAGCATTGAGCAACTGATCTACGAAATTCGCAAAAGGCATGCGATCTATCGAGAGGCCACAGAACCTGTCGACAGACTGCTGCGATCCGTCGCCAATGTCTGGCGCTGTTTAGTCCCTTGAGTCCCAATGTTCTCTGACACAAACCATCATTTTATTCATTTTGTTTTGAATTATCAGTACATTTAGCATGAAACCAACTGCATCTAAATCTACATTTATACTCCACAAGCCTCCCAACGGTGTGTGGTTCAGAGCACCTCACGTGCCACTGTCATTACCTCCCTTTCCTGTTCCAGACCCGTATGGTTCGCGGGAAGAACGACTGCCGGAAAGCCTCCGTGTCCGCTCGAATCTCACTAATTTTACACTCGTGATCTCCTCGGGAGGTATAAGTAGGGAGAAGCAATATATTCGATACCTCATCCAGAAACGCACCCTCTCGAAACCTGGACAGCAAGCTACACCGCGATGCGGAGCGCCTCTCTTTCAGAGTTTATCACTTGAGTTTGATAGACATCTGCGTAACTCTATCACGCTTACCAAATAACCCTATGACGAAACGCGCCGCTCTTCTTCGGATCTTCTCTACCTCCTCTGTCAACCAGATCTGGTACGGATCCCACACTGATGAGCAATACTCAAGTATAGGTCGAACGAGTGTTTTGTAAGCCACCTCCTTCGTTGATGGACTAAATTTTCTAAGGACTCTCCCAATGAATCTCAACCTAATACCCGCCTTACCAACAATTAATTTTATATGATCATTCCACTTCAAATCGTTCCGCACGCATGCATACTCCCTGATATTTTACAGAAGTAATGGTACCAATGTTTGTTCCGCTATCATATAATCATACAATAAAGGATCCTTCTTTCTATGTATTCACAATACATTACATTTGTCTATGTTAAGGGTCAGTTGTCACTCCCTGCACCAAGTATCTATCCGCTGCAGATCTTCCTGCACTTCGTTGCAATTTTCTAATGCTGCAACTTCTCTGTATATTACATCATCATCCGCGAAAAACCTCATCGAACTTCCGACACTATCTACTAGGTCATTTATATATATTTTGAAAATCAATGTTCCAATAACACTCTCCTGTGGCACGCCAGAGGTTACTTCAACGTCTGTAGACGTCTCGCCATTGAGAACAACATGCTCTGTTCTGTTTGGTAAAAACTCTTCCATACAGCCACACAGCTGGTCTGATATCCCGTAGGCTCTTACTTTGTTTATCAGGCGACAGTGCGGAAATGTATCGAACTCCTCCAGGAAGTCAAGGAAAATGGCATCTACCTGGGAGTCTGTATCTAGTATTTTCTGGGTCTCATGAACAAATAAAGCGAGTTGGGTCTCACACGATCGCTGTTTCCGGGATCCATGTTCATTCCTACACAGTAGATTTTGGGTTTCCAGAAACAACATGATACGCGAGCAAAAAACATGTTCTAAAGTTCTACAACAGATCGGTGTCAGAGATATAGGCCTACAGTTTTGCGCATCTGCTCGACGACGGTTCTTGAAAACTGGAACAACCTGTGCCCTTTTCCAACCATTTGGAACCTTCTGTTCCTCTAGAGACTTGCGGTACACGGCTGTTAGAAGGGGGGCAAGTTCTTTCGCGTACTCTGTGTAGAATCGAATTGGTATCCCGTCAGGTCCAGTGGACTTTCCTCTGTTGAGTGATTTCAGTTGCTTTTCTATTCCTTGGACACTTATTTCGATGTCAGCCATTTTTTCTTTCGTGCGAGGATTTAGGGAAGGAACTGCAGTACGGTATTTCTCTGTGAAACAACTTTGGAAAAAGGTGTTTAGTATTTCAGCTTTACGCGTGTCATCCTTTGTTTCAATGCCATTATCATCCCAGAGTGTTTGGATATGCTGTTTCGATCCACTTACTGATTTAACGTAAGACCGGAACTTCCTAGGATTTTCTGTCAAGTCAGTACATAGAATTTTACTTTCGAATTCACTGAACACTTCACGCATAACCCTCTTTACGCAAAGTTTGACATCGTTTAGCTTCTGTTTGTCTGAGAGGTTTTGGCTGCGTTTAAATTTACAGTGAAGCTCTCTTTGCTTTCGCAGTAGTTTCCTAACATTTTTGTTGAACCACGGTGTGTTTTTCCCGTCCCTCACACTTTTACTCTGCACGTACCTGTCTAAAACGCATTTTACGATCGCCTTGAACTTTTTCCATAAACACTCAACACTGTCAGTGTCGGAACAGAAGTTTTGGTTTTGATCGTTAGGTAGTCTGAAATCTGCCTCCTATTACTCTTACTAAACAGATAAACCTTCCTCCCTTTTTTTATATTCCTATTACTTCCATATTAAGGGATGCTGCAGAGGCCTTATGATCACTGATTCGCTGTTCTGCGCTTAAAGAGTCGAAAAGTTAAGGTGTGTTTGTTATCAGGAGGTCCAAGATGTTATCTCCACGAGTCGGTTCTCTGTTTCATTGCTCGAGGTAATTTTCGGATAGTGCACTCAGTATAATGACACTCGATGCTCTGTCCCTACCACCCGTCCTAAACATCTGAGTGTCCCAGTCTACATCTGGTAAATTGAAATCTCCACCTAAGACTATAACATTCTGAGGAAATTTATGTGAAATGTATTCCAAATTTGCTCTCAATTGTTCTGCCACTAATGCTGCTGAGTCGGGAGTTCGGTAAAAGGAGCCAATTATTAACCTAGCTCGGTTGTTGTATAACCTCCACCCGAATCAGGGCCTTAGAATCATCTGTGGCATCATGGTAAAGGCACTGATTGTATTCAGCGATTACAGTGCCGTCTTGTTGTTGTGATTTGCTTGTCTCCACCAGTTTATGTTTTACGAGATCCTACTTGGTTTTACACAAACGCAACTGGGGTTTTCCTTGGCTCTTTTAAAGACAGAAAAGTCAAGAAAAGGTCGCGAGAAATCTTTGGGTAAAGAAATGGCTCTATTACTTAAGAAGCTGAGAGCAGACCATTCTCGTAATAGATGAAACATGCATTTCATAGCTGCTGAACATCATCAAGCCGCGCGGGATTAACCGAGCGGTCTTAGGCCGCTGCAGTCGTGAACTGTGCCTCCCTCGGGCATGGGTGTGTGTGCTTGTCCTTAGGGTAATTTAGGTTAAGTAGTGTGTAAGCTTAGGGACTTATGACCTTAGCAGTTAGGTCCCATAAGATGTCACACATATGTCACACACATTTGAACATCATCAAACAATTCTTAACAAAAACAATACGGTCATGCGAGAAGATGTAAGCTACAAGGAGAGGCTGTTAGTTACATTTGGGTTTCTGGCCACTAGCAGAAGTCAAGAGGACGTCGAATTCATTTCTGTTGTATCCCCCTAATTATTATCTAAAATGACTCCTGAAACTTACAATATGATTTATAGTTTCCTGAGGAAATAATTCATTGTAAAGCAAAATAAATAAAGCAAAAGATGTTCATGTAAACGTTATGAATTTATTTCTGTATTTAGGGTAAAAAAGGTGCCCCTATAAGTTAAAGAAATTCATTTGAAATGAGAAGAAGAAAGACTACAAGTATTAGTGGCCCGTATCATCTAATAAATAAACAGATACGTAAGAAATGAAGCATTTAGCAACTGTTAGAACTCTAAAAGAAAATCCCACTCACTGCTCTTGATAGAACAAGGCCTGGAAATAGGGTGCACTTTCTTTAACACTTATCACAGTGAAGAAAGTATATTTTATGAATAAACGGCCACTGCTTGTGTGTATTTCGGTTTTTAGGTTTTACTTCCCACACCTAAGGAAATCTGTCTGTATTTCAGTTATTTGATTCGTTTGCCGATAAGTCTCATAAATAAAACCTAAAACATAGAAAAATCAAATACATAAATTTGACAGACTTTTATTCATAACATACATATCTTTCACTCTCTCTATGTGCCACATGAAGCAATTTGGATTCGTTAAAAAATGAAACGAGTGGTTCATTTCTTGCATCCCTATTGCTATAGTTCTCGCTCGTTGTGTCACAAAAAGGTCTACAGTCTTTAAATTTCTCCAAAAAATTTATCATTGAAGTTCCATCCACCTCGCATTCTTTCATGTATATAAGAACAGCTTTTAATCCCGTTCGCAGTAACAACACAGGAACTTCGTCGGGCGGTCGGCACAACAGCACTTCACACGGCACCAGTTTGTTACGTGGATTGATGCAGTGGAGACTGTCCTGTGGTCCTACCCAACCAATATCCCGACAAAAGAAAAGTTGGTCGGTCGGTTGGTCAAAGGGCCTACAAACGTCCAATTTGTCGGTGCAAGGTCCTTCAGCTGTATGATTGGTTACTCAGGTAGACAAACGCGTCCTCTGCAGGAGCAACCTGACATCAGAGGTACGGCAGTCTGAGCTGGCCATGTAATCCTGTTGTTGGCCGACAGGAAGCAGTCAGCCCTCAGCTTTCCCCATCACAGAACCGTGTGCTTGTCGCGGTCGTAGTTAATGTGGGGTAAGTATGTGTGAGTGATGACAATGTTCGTAGGTTATTTGCTAGGTGGGGAAAAAAATATTTGTGCTCAGTTATAATAGTATATCATTAGCAGATATTTTAAGAGTTTAATCGTGATTTGCCCTATGAAACACTTATTGTAAAATTTCTACAGTAGGAACAAAAACGAGGTATGTTGCGACGGCCTTACGTTGGGATCTAATTAAACAAAATAATACTCCCGTTGTCACTGATAATACAGCAACATCGTGACCCAGTAACATATTTCATTCCATGTGATTGGTTCTACGAAACGTCCGTGTACCAGTCCGGTGTGTGGTTGCGTGGAACATTTCCCAAAAAATAATTATTAATCGTAGTACAGTGGTGATTTGATTGTATTAGTATTAGCATTTGAGGGTTTTGATGGGGACACAGTAATTATCTTAGATGCTGAAAGCACTAGAGCCAATCTGTTTCGAAATACGTGTGGGGCCAAATACCGTTTGTAGTCGAAGTGCTGACACGTGTAAACCATTGGGATAAGTCCATTCAGTATTTTCTAAAACGTACAGTATAAAGAGAAACTGGCGTGGTACAGTCATGTGTGCTCAATCTGTTTAGCAATGTCGCAACATGGATTCCGGAAACAGCGATCGTGTGAGATCCAACTCGCTTTATTTGTTCACGAGACCCAGAAAATATTAGATACAGGCTGCCAGGTAGATGCTATTTTTCCTGACTTCCGGAAGGCGTTAGATACATTTCCGCACTGTCGCCTGATAAACAAAGAGCCTATGGAATATCAGACCAGCTGTGTGGCTGGATTGAAGAGTTTTTAGCAAACAGAACACAGCATGTTATCAATGGCGAGACGTCTACAGACGTTAAAGTAGACTCTGGTGTGCCACAGGGGAGTGTTATGGGACCATTGCTTTTCAAAATACATATAAATAACCTAGTAGTGTCGGAAGTTCCATGCGGCTTTTCCCGGATGATGTTGTAGTATAAAAAGAAGTTGCAGCATTAGAAAATTGTAGCGAAATGCAGAAACATGTGCAGCGGATAGGCACTTGGTGCAGGGAGTGGCAACTGACCCTTAACATAGACAAATGTATTGCGAATACATAGAAAGGATCCTTTATTGTATGATTATATGATAGCGGAACAAACACTGTTAGCAGTTCTGTAAAATATCTGGCAGTATGCGTACGGAACGATTTGAAGTGGAATGATCATATAAAATTGTTGGTAAGGCGGGTTCCAGGTTTTGATTCATTCGGACGAGTTCTTAGAAAATGTAGTCCATCAACGAAGGAGGTGGCTTACAAAACACTCGTTCGACCCATACTTGAGTATTGCTCATCAGTGTGGGATCCGTACAAGATCGGGTTGACGGAGGAGATAGAGAAGATCCAAAGAAGAGCGGCGCGTTTCGTCATAGGGTTATTTGGTAAGCGTGATAGCGTTACGGAGATGTCTAACAAACTCAAGTGGCAAACTCAGCAAGAGGCGCTCTGCATCGCGGTGTAGCTTGCTCGCCAGGTTTCGAGAGGGTGCTATTCTGGATGAGGTATCGAATATATTGCTTCCCCCTACTTATACCTCCGGAGATCACGAATGTAAAATTAGAGAGATTAGAGCGCGCACGGAGGCTTCCAGTCGTTCATCCCGCGAACCATACGCGACAAGAACAGGAAAGGGACGTAATGACAGTGGCACGTGAAGTGCCCTCCGCCACACACCGTTGGGTGGCTTGCGGAGTATAATGTAGAAGTAGTAGATATAGATAATTCAACACATATTGCACGTCTACAATGTTATCGTATGACAGTGTATAATTATGCTGCAAAATGTTCTCATTTTGCTTAATTAGCAGTTACTTTGATCATATCAGTGCTTACACTACTTTGGTTACGCATAACGGCACTGTATTGCTGCACAAGTCATTTGTCTTCAGAATATTTAGAGTAATATTTAAGTTTCGGTGCAAATTTGCCTTGTAACGATACTGAACAGATTTAATCTTGCCTATAGTTTCTGGGAATTTCACTAGTATTTCTTTCAATGTCACAGTAGTTGGTTCCGTAGGTATATAAGACGCATTAACGTAGGTAATTTCGCTTCCCCAGGCGAAGTACTCACCAGGTGTGACGTCAGCGCACACTTCTCGGCCCACTTCAAATCTCCAGCCGCCCGGTATGTCTCAAACATATGCCGACGTCGCATCGCAGCTTCATCAAGACAAGTGGTAATGAATGAGGTGGAAAATATATTAACCATTTATGAAGAGAAACTACATTTCCGATGTATTCGTTTGTACAGTAGAGGAAGAGACCTTGCGTGTTCAGTGAAATAAACTTTTGGTGAGCCACATTTAAAGACATTGTGAAAAGATGCGTTTCGAGAAGCAAATACCCATTTTCCGCTTACGTAGAAGGTAGCTTAAACATTAATCTAACGTTTCGACGTTAAAATGTACTAAAGTTTCTCAAGCCTTCATATCTTCATGCACTACTGGCTGCCTCATAGCGCCGCCCCCCCCCCCCCCCCCCACCTTCTCCATGCGGAGTGTTGGTGGTTAGTCCCATCGTTCGGTAATACTAAAGTATAGTTAAGGGTATTGGAATATAATTTCTTACAAGAAGCCATCCTTTCATATTGTGATAATTTAAATCGCTTCGTATTGCTAAGTTTGTAGCAATAATGACTTTATATTATCAATGCGGCGGTGCTTTAGGTTTCACCATTTGGCTGAACTTCACGAGGGACCGTGAACGCGATGCGCTTGTTCGCGATGTAAGGATGTAGAAAACACATGGGTCCAATTAAAGATGGCCAATAGTATACTACACGGTAGGCTTAGAAAAACTGTTAAGTCATTCTGCTGACATGAGAATTATTTCTGCGGGCGGGCTTTCTTTCATACTGTTACTGACATTAACATTTGCACCTATGTTGAAATATCTTGTTTCTGGTGACTATAGAAATTATTCGTTGTGAACGGTCCTTCCATTTTCTGCTTACAGGCGTCTGTGTATAAAAAATTCTTAGTTCATCTCGGTTACAACAGCGGTGCAATACTCGTATTTCGTCTCAATGGCGGAATGTGTCGTGATATACGAGGGAGTAAGCAAAAATCATAATTTTTTAAAAGCTTTATATTTTCAAATTAACCCTATACTCTTCAAAATACTGCGCATTACAACTAATACATTCGTCCCACTGACACTTCCATTGTTAAATTTTTGTAATCACCTTTACAAATGGCTGACATCTGCTCCATCGTTTTTCTCAACTTCTGGAATGTTAAATTGGTGTCCTTTCATGCCCCTGTTCTTGCGTGGAAATTAATGTCGCACGGAGCGAGGTCAGCAGAGTAAAGTGCGTGGAGCAGCGGAATGTTTTACGGTGGAAGAGTCTCCTGTTTTCCTAGATCTTCCGTGTCAAAATTCGCTGAACTGAGCTCGAAGGTAAACAACTAATGAGTTGATGTGATTCTTGAGTTTCTCCGGGCGTATTTGATAATCAAAATATCCATGGGTGTACTGCCGGTCTATAGTGTCCAGCGTACGGATCTCCGTGCCGGCGCGTTCAGTGTCCAGCGTACGGATCTCCGTGCCGGCGCGTTCAGTGTCCAGCGTACGGATCTCCGTGCCGGCGCGTTCAGTGTCCAGCGTACGGATCTCCGTGCCGGCGCGTTCAGTGTCCAGCGTACGGATCTCCGTGCCGGCGCGTTCAGTGTCCAGCGTACGGATCTCCGTGCCGGCGCGTTCAGTGTCCAGCGTACGGATCTCCGTGCCGGCGCGTTCAGTGTCCAGCGTACGGATCTCCGTGCCGGCGCGTTCAGTGTCCAGCGTACGGATCTCCGTGCCGGCGCGTTCAGTGTCCAGCGTACGGATCTCCGTGCCGGCGCGTTCAGTGTCCAGCGTACGGATCTCCGTGCCGGCGCGTTCAGTGTCCAGCGTACGGATGTACGGATCTCCGTGCCGGCGCGTTCAGTGTCCAGCGTACGGATCTCCGTGCCGGCGCGTTCAGTGTCCAGCGTACGGATCTCCGTGCCGGCGCGTTCAGTGTCCAGCGTACGGATCTCCGTGCCGGCGCGTTCAGTGTCCAGCGTACGGATCTCCGTGCCGGCGCGTTCAGTGTCCAGCGTACGGATCTCCGTGCCGGCGCGTTCAGTGTCCAGCGTACGGATCTCCGTGCCGGCGCGTTCAGTGTCCAGCGTACGGATCTCCGTGCCGGCGCGTTCAGTGTCCAGCGTACGGATCTCCGTGCCGGCGCGTTCAGTGTCCAGCGTACGGATCTCCGTGCCGGCGCGTTCAGTGTCCAGCGTACGGATCTCCGTGCCGGCGCGTTCAGTGTCCAGCGTACGGATCTCCGTGCCGGCGCGTTCAGTGTCCAGCGTACGGATCTCCGTGCCGGCGCGTTCAGTGTCCAGCGTACGGATCTCCGTGCCGGCGCGTTCACAGCTCAGTCCGTCAGTTCACCTGATGATGGCGACATGTTTGATCGCCGAAATATTGTGCCCGTTGGACACTATAGACCGGCAGTACACCTGTGGATATTTTGATTAGTTAATCATTAGTTAATGAGTTGATAAATTTTCGACAGTCTGAGTAAAACTTCTCGAATTTTTCAATATTTTCGTCGATTCGGAAAATTGTACGTTCAGGACGAGATTTGTCATCAATCGGCATGTCCCCATTATTAAATCGAGCAAACCACTTGTACACCTGAGTTTTCCCTTAGTGTCGTCTTGGTAAGCTCTTTTCAACATTACAATAATTTCAGCACCATTTGTGCGGCAGAGAAAAAAAATTTCACCGCTACCTATTGTTCATTTAAACTTGCCATCATAAACTAATCAAGAATAGAACTGCGCTAGAAAAAACTGTAGATGAACAAAAAAAGACAGATGGACGATACAGGCGGCGCTGAACTCTCACTGAGCTACGTAATACACGCTTGGAGGCAGAAATGCGTACCACACAAGCCCCTAAAACAGCAATGTTCCGGTTCTGTTTTGGGTACCTCTCGTAACTTAGCCCGAATCTGTCAGGTTGCAGAGTCAGGTGTTAAGTGAAGCTAAACTTGTTGTTTTGCAGATATTTCTCTAGTGATCTAAACGGAAACTTAGTTTCATCCTTGGCTATACAAATCAGTTGAGTAGCCATCGTGACTACAATGACCGCACGCGCGACAGGCAGAGATTAGAGCGTAGGTGGGCCCCTGCTAATACTTCACAAAGCATTATTCATCTGGCTCATACCACAGTGATGGAGGGTGTCACAACAGAAACAGCGTTTAAAATAGGCACACCGCAGTGGTCTTTATTTTTCGAATTTCGTCACTTCGCACGCAGTAGATTCCCTTTAGGTTTAAGAATTTTAAGACCTCATTTGTTGAAGCTGACGATGAGCAACCCATGCTGCAGAAGTCACTACGGCCGATTGGTTCCGTCATGTTGTAAGTAGGCTGTTTACGTTTTTATGTTGGTAACGCCACTTAGCGCTCTGTATGCAAATCTAACTGTGCTGTGTGCAGTCTGTGGCTCGTTTGCATTGTTCGAATATTCGCTATTGTAGTGTTGGGCAGCGGCAGCTGGATGTTAACAGCGCGTAGCGTTGCGCAGTTGGTGAGCCGCCAGCAGTGGTGGACGTGGGGAGAGATGGCACTTTCCAAGGTGGACGTGTGTCCGTCAGAAAAAGGAATTTTGTAAGACTGGATGCCATGAGAACACTATTAAAGTAAATATATTGTTTGTTGTCCATAAAAATCTTTAATTTGCTAACTATGCCTATCAGTTAGTGCTTTCAGTAGTTAGAATCTTTTAGCTGACGGTATTGGTGCTCGCTGTATTGCAGTGGTTTGAGTAACGAAGATTTTTGAGGTGAGTCACGCAAGGTATAGGTTGTCAGGGCCATTCTTTTGTAGGGGTTATTGAGTCATATTGCGTTACGCTAAAAATATTGTCGGTTTATTGTTCATCAGAATAAGAGAATGTCTGAGTACGTTCAGCTGTTTGAAAATCAAATAACGTAGTTTTCCAGCACTGCAATTTATAAATTTTTTCTAAGGGGCTAAATAAAACTACTGAGGGCACTAAATACTCACAGGCATAGTTAGAAAATGAAAGATTTTGATAGAGAACAAACAATGCATATACCTTAATGTTAAAAATTCATCATACACATGTTCATGACAGTCTTAAAAATTTCATTGTTTTTGACACACGTCCAGATCGTCCGCTCTCAAAACTGCCATCTCTCTCCTCTCATCCACCACTGCTCATCTCCAACTGCGCAACGCTACGCGCTGTTCACATCCAACTGTCCAACACTACAATAGCTATTATTCCAACAATGCAAATCAGCCACAGATTGCACACAGCACAGTCAGTGATCCTCATACAGAGCGCTACGTGGCGTTACCAACATAACCTAAACAGCGTACTTAAAACATGACGCAACCAATCGGCCGCTGTGGCTAGGGCTCTGTCTTCAGTGCCAACAAAATAGCTCTTCAAATTCCTAAAACAAAATGGCTAACAGGAAACACGAAATGCGAGAAAAGGAGATTCCAACGTATACTTAAAATTTATTATTACGAAGACAGGAAATGTGGCCGGATGGAGCCTTGCTGCAAAACCTTACTTACCCAGAGGCAACAGCTTCCAAAATTCTGGGATGCAGCAGTGCCGTACGCTGCAATGACGTCTGTGTACGCCTTGCGATTCCTGTGCGACATTCGAAGGCATGGGTTTGTCCAACGAAAAGTCTGTGTCCATAGAAGACGACAGAAAAATCAGATGCTGTGATACGTGATAGCAAAATATAAAAATAACTTAATAGACGTTATAAGGAATCTTGGTTCAAAATTGACGAAAGCACTGTGAAGAAGATTAAGAAACAGTGGTGTATTTCTTCGTGAGCACTCATGTGTGACGAATAAGAAAAAGCTGAGTGCTTAATGTGGAAAGGAAATGGTTCACCTACGAATCTTTAAAATTCATTCTCGATGTTACGGACCCAAGTGCAGGAATGGACAGCTAGCTTTCAATAATTATACGTATTTTATAACGGACTGCTGTAGTGTACCGATCCATGGCTATAAAATAATCAATAAGTATAAATGTAAATCAGGAAATATTGTTCGTAAACTGTTCTTAAAATTATTGTAATCAATAGCTTACAATAACCTTTATCAAATGCATTCGAATAATTACATAACCAATAGAAGCCATAGTAAACTCAAATTTATTTTACTGGACTAGACAAGAATAGTTTGTAGGAACAAAGTAACAAAAAGTTAATTTATATATTCTGTTCATTTACATAAAGTGATATACGTTACAGTACGTAATTTATATGTATCGTGGTAACAGTATTCTATTCGTGCATGCCCTGCGTTTCAGCCCTTCCTTACGCTGTCATGAGATACTCGGTGAACTCTTCTCGTACTAGTTGCGCATCAGTGGACGGTATTAGAGATATCTTTGCTAAGTTGCGTAAACCTGTATAATCGCCAGTACCTTCCGTCCAGTTTCAAAGAACTGCACCATTATCTGCGTCTTATGTCTAAACTCACTGGATATGAATGGAATTAATCTGGAAGTTGTACTACCTATTACTACTTCGGCAATCTCTACTTCACGTAACATAGGCTTCCTAAAATCTCTGAAAAAGAGGGCATTATTAAAAATGCATTTTCGACCACGTTTTGCTAGAGAAAGTCGGTAATCATTCTCTCCTGCGACTTTGGTAATTTCTCAGCATATGGCTTCATATTTTTGGTCAATGGAAATGCTGCTACTAAACACGTTGGCTCAAATGTTCTCTGCTACGAAGAGATTCTTTGGGAGGATTGTTTCTTTTAATGCTTTGAGAACCGCAGCTTGAAAAGTCCATCAGATACGTCGTTCTGACATCCAACATGTACACAGTGAAAACCGTAATTTGCGTCTACAGTTGCCGTACTTATGCTACATGATTTTGTTCACCTCCAGTCTTGACAGGACATAAATTACTTTCAACATCTACCGTTCCTGTAAACTGATGGATCTTCCACTTTGACCGTGGGCAGTCCTTAAATACTTTCTTCCACTATCGTTTTCTTTTCTGCTGATCATTTCCATGGTTATCTGCGTGTGCAGTGACCAAGTAAGCCGCCACTGCAGTCACTTCCTCACTTAGTCTCCTGCAAGGCCGACTCACAATCAGTGCTGCACATACTGTAGGTCTAATCTGCCCCATGCTACATAGGCCGCAAGATGTTGCCTCCCGAGGCATACTACTACACGGCGCGCATCACATTTCCATAGCATCCGATGTGTTGTCCCAGCGTAAACAAAGATTAAGAACCGCCCTGACATGCCTGAACTGATTCAGGAAAACCACGGAAAGCCTAGATCAGAATGACCGGATAGGACACTCCATCTTCCCGTCTCTAACTACCAGAAATGCCTCGTTCAGTTATTCCCTATAGTTTCAATCATACAGTTTGCATCAGGTAACTTTAAAGTAATTGCTGCGCTCAGATATAGAAACCAGCTGGTAACTACTGGGACACGAACATGCTGCCATGCCTCTTGTTCTCTCCAGTCTGTTGAGAACATTAATTCGAGATCCGTATACACGCAACTATGCCCCATGCATGTCTTAGTGTTTTCCCTTCGAGCCGTCTGAACCCGCTGTATTCCCCGATAGCAAATGCTCTTTTGAGATTGGTTACAGGGTGTACCATCGCTTTCTTTGCGACATAATTTGCTTTCCGTTTCCTTTCTAGACTTCCGCACGCCTTTTGTATGTTAGACTGCAAGGCCAGGCCACACAGCAGCCGACGCGTTAATGGTCACTCTTTCTGAAGTTTCATTTATAATGGTTCACCATTCCCAGTGTAGCAACACTAGGCTGGTCTTCGTATGGCTTGTAAACGTACTGATCCTAGTCACCATTTGATGCAGTCATTTCACTGGCCCCTCACATACTTCGAAAACACTATCTGAACTCTGTAAAAGTGCATACATAAAAATACAAATGCCTGCCAAATGTTTGGCACACACTTCTCGTCTTCAGGAAAAAGATAGCTTCCTTAAAGAAATCAATGAAATTACAGTTCTTAACAGTATCTATTATGCCATCTATCCTCAGAGCAGGTAGGATGGCGCACCATGGATAGAAGAGGCAAGTACAGTTTTAGGAAGCGTTCATTAAAATTTCAAGCCAAAGGTGGGAGACAGAAAACCAATCAACGCAACTGTCAATATCAATGAAATTTTCATAGCCGTATAACTGAGATGTTTCATTTTCACAGCTACTAGTATCTGCATTACACTATGCAGCCTTCAGGCCCCATATGCCTCTCTCCTAATCAACGAGAGTGTCATATAGAGCCATACTTGTCTCAATGTCGTGAATTAAACCGTTTCACTAATGCTTCACCCCTGCTATTCGGCTGTTCAATAATTTCATTGATATTGACAATTACGCAACCATCTTACGTCCTCTGTCCGTGATGGATAAACAGACCACAAATTCAAGTGCTAAGTGATACAATCGTATAAAGTGAATACAACTGTTCACTAATATGTATCTAAACAAAGAAATTCCAGGATAGGCTGTATGTTAGTTTCTGTGTAACTGTAATTTTTGCTGATTTTTTTCCTTGTCGTATCTGCAAACAGTTTTGCGTATGTACCTACCATTGCGTGTGTAACCACTAACGTACAATAGAAAACGCAATGATACTACGATTTGAAACTTAGTGGCAGATTAAAACCGTGTGGCGGACCGAGACTCGAACTCGGTACCTTTGCCTTAAGTGGGTAACTGCTCTACCATCTGAGCTACCCATACACGACTGACACCTCGTCC
This sequence comes from Schistocerca gregaria, assembly GCF_023897955.1. Taxonomy (NCBI): domain Eukaryota; kingdom Metazoa; phylum Arthropoda; class Insecta; order Orthoptera; family Acrididae; genus Schistocerca; species Schistocerca gregaria. Next base: position 420,646,718 of record NC_064921.1, on the reverse strand, counting down.
TCACAGCTTTATTTCTGCCAGTATTCGTCTCCTGCCTTGCAAGCTTCACAGAAGGTTCGCAGGAGAGCTTCTGTGAAGTTTGCAAGGTAGGAGACGAATACTGGCAGAAGCTGTGAGGACGGGGCGTCAATCGTGCTTGGGTAGCTAAGTTCATAGAGCACTTGCCCACAAAAGGCAAAAGTCCCGAGTTCGAGTCTCGGTCTGGCACACAGTTTTAATCTGCCAGGAGGTTTCACATCAGCAAACACTCTGCTGCAGAGTGGATATCTCATTCAGGATACTAGGATTTGGTAATTCATCCAGGAATCAACTTAAAATGATAAAGGATTTGTCACAGTAACAAAATGAAGACTTGTAGCTAAAAATACGGACAAAATAGATCAGTATCCTTTCATGAGACAAAACCTGTTACCAGCCGTGACTTTGATCAACCAACCGTCCTGTAATTTGCCTGAAATAATTTAGGAAAACCACGGAAAGCTATATCAGCATGGCTGGACAGGGCAAACTCCAACCTCTCGAATAAGAGATACGTACCTTAACTGCAGTGCCTCTGCGTTAGCTTGGTTCCGATTTCATGTGCTTAGTCTACTCCGCTTAACTTAATATGAAACATAGCTTTTGCTCTAATGATTCTAAATAATCCTTCATCTGCACTCATATCCTCTAATATGATAGGTTTATAACAGAACATACGTTAAACTATGACAAGCAGCTATGTCGAGATTTTGCGATACTACTCTGCTCTGGAAAATGGCTAAAAAATAAAGGTGTGAAATAAATGAACGGCAATTTACCTCCAAAAAGCGAAAATTTCATTCAGAGAGTTTATTCGAACACATGAATTTTACTCGATCATGCCTGGGATTCATTGACGACGTAATTAACTCCTGGTGTTTCTTGTAAAGCTTCCTTCAGAAATCTCGTACTCTCGTCCAGATCAGTTCTCATCTCCAATTCGTATGAACACTACCAAATTTTACTCTTCTGCCTCAATACTATAGGGGCACTTGCCTTCGTAAGACCCAAAACACTGAAACACAGTTGATCACTTTCCGTAATTGACACTACTTCCCTCTCAGGTCACCCAGTAATGTCGCGTTTTTCTTTTGGTCGTTTCCCATCAGTGTTCCCGCATTTGACAGCTTTGGCGCTTTCACACACATTATCTGACGAGGCTGACAAGTGAGAGGTAAATTCGTCTGAATCCAGAACACTGAATCTATCTTCAACATAAATTTCGGAATGCTACTGCTTTAGTAGACTTTCTTGGCGGATAGTAACTGTTATACAGCACAAATTGGCTTTTCATATTTACATCAAAATTTAACTCTTCAATGACCAAAACATAGCTTTTAACTTCTGAGGGTTAGTACTGAAGGGAACTTCGTACAGGTAAATTTTTTCAAAACATTCGACGATGGCAGTTTCTTAGAATGCAATGCGGCAAACCTGTTTCTTATATCTACAGTAACCTAGATCGTAAAGTCTGCCAAAACGGGAAACACAACATAGTTCTACACTTTCGGGTTTTATGACGGTAAGTGCGCTTAAATTCAGAATTTGCGAAGCCATTTGCTATCACATATATGCCCGACATCTTCGCTATTCCTTTTACGGGTAGTGCTTCCCGCTTCTTCAGTATTTCATCGTAGTGCCACAAGCGTAGTTCGTAAAACAATTGTCCTTGTCAGTAACTTGGTACCACTTTCGTGAACTGGTACGGTCTATACTGTGCCCCTCCCATTCGGTAAATTTTGTGGTGCGTTAAAATTGTTACAATTTTGGTGTAGGTCACTAGTCTTCCATTCACGATTGATATTTCTTGAGAACGCAGACAAAAGTGAAACTGGTTTGTAGTTTTATTCTCCGCTTTGCTTAAGAGCACAACTTCTGTGCTTCAGGTACTCCGGTAAAATACCTGAAGTAAGAGACGAATTCATTATGTTAATGGACTTCGTACGCTTGTTTACGCATTCCATCTAAATACAGCTACTGCATTTATTCCTGCTGACATTTGTCTTCCTGACTTCAACCCCTGATGTTGGAACCATCGTTAAGATAGTTTGTGGGTGTTGCATGTCTTCAGAAATTATTAAAACTTCTCCTAAACACCGGAGAACTTTGCGAAATTTGCCAATACATGCGGATCTTCTAATCTACGCTATTGTAGATCTGTACGTTGTCATTCTAGACTGCCTTTACCAGTTTCATGTTTTTGAAATCCCGTACTACCTCGCTTTTCCTGTGTTCTACATTTTGTGATTTTTGCAGCTAGAAGTAAACATCTGTACATCTTTCATACCTGTGATAATCAAACTCTGGATCAGTGTAGTGCTTCTGTAAAGAAAGAAGAAATGTGTGGGAGGATTTGATAATACCTGCAGTTATTGATACACGTTTATCCGCTGTTGAATTGGCTGCTTTTAGACAATTTCCTCATTGTGTGAGGAATTCAGATATCTTAGTACCTACTTTTCCATCATTCCATACAAAGTTACAAATTTTATAGCCCTGAAAAAAACATTACGAGGAGATAGTTATTACTCCAGTAGCTATGTGGACTACTTGAAGCGTGTATTCAGCTTTACCTGACAATGATAAAGTTCTCTCATAAATACTTCACAATTTTTTCAGTCGATATTTGTAACTACATCGCCTAACAGATAAACTTTGACACCCAAGTAGCAGCTTTTTACCAATTGTCACGCCACAAGTGCACTCGGTATTCAGGAAATTACTACAAATTTTCATAAACACTTGTTAATATTACTGCCTCCATATACTATTTTACTTCAGGCGGCTGAGGCTCCTTGAGGGCTTCAGTTAATTTCTTGAAGCAAATGTCCAAATTGTAAGAGATTACCGAAGATTGCGGTATCGGAAGTAGACTTTCACATGTGAGGTAAAGAAAACGGGTACATCTATTTAAATCTTAGCCTAAATAGCGGGAATCTCACATTAAACACCCACAAAAAAGTAACACACTTTTCACTGCTGCAGAAAAAAATAATTCAAAAACACTTAACACAAAACAAATCCTCCCAAACGATTAATACTACAAAACACGCTAAAACTCGCACCCTCACAAATTTAACCACGCTCTAACCTTTACGTTTTCCCCCCACAAGCTTCAAGAAACATTTAAAAGTACAGTACACTAATTCTCTGGCAGACCTCCTCCAGTACTCGGAACACACTAGAAACACCTCTTCCCCCACCCTAGAAAACTTAAGTTCTTCTATAATTTTGGTACAAGCCCCTGTAGCAAAATTTTTAATTATACGCTGAAGTTTACCATATATATATATATATATATATATCGAAAACCCCCCTGGTACACAAATTCCTGTACGAAAAATACCCAATCTAAAATAGTGGACCCTCTAGTATATACTATTAACCTAATCGACACAGTTCAGTAAATGTCCGAAGCATCCCAAATAGACATCGGTATACCGAGCTGCAGAAACAGCCGCCCCCACCCACCGATATTTTCATAGCATCACCACGTCCCCATGCTCAGGCTTTCCAAACTACGACTCACCAATTTCAGAAACTACCTGGCGCCCCTTCCCCAAGACGCGCTACACTTAATAAGCTCAGAATTCAACCCACGGCAAAGTCTGACAACTTACTACTTCTACCCGTATGACTCGTGAGGACGCTGAGCGAATCCATAGGTCCCGTATTCTCTTTGAAGCACAGATCGCACAGCTTGAGAAGCAACGGGGACTTGCATCGGGCGGTCAACGCTTGCGGTGGCGAGGAGAGGTGGCGGTGAGGCGTACGGTAAGTCAGTTTTTAGTTGGGCGACCATGCAAGCATGCATGCGTGCGTGCTGGCGGTGGTCACGTGTCGTGGTAGCTTTGTTAGTTGCCAGTTTCTCCTCAACACGCTGGAAGTGTATCATAGTATGAGATGGGTAAGGCAAGCCAGTGGATCGAAGCGGGCACACTGAGGTCTGAGGGAATCAATGTGGATGAAGATGGCAGCTCATCCCCAGCTCAGGACGACACCGGGAGTTACTCTTCAGCTGACATCTGTTACGATCTACCCGGTGAACATGGTTGTGAACTGTTGTTTCTCGGGCCTAGTTTCAACCGGTCAAGCGTCATTTCCGAGCGGTGATTACACCTGTTTGTGTTAATAGTGTCTTTCTTTCTACTGCGACTTGACGAGGCGAGGTGAATTGCCTTCCGGTTAGTACTTCAACTCAGGCTCCTAGTTCAGAATTCCGTGGCTGCCGCCCACGTACTGAGTTAACTCATAATAGCCCGTGTTACGGCGCCCGTCACTTCTATCTTCTGATGGGCCACATTGTCGCATTTCCGTTAAAGCCTATCAGGCTACTGCGGAGAAGCTGTTTTCTTACGTTTCATGTAATACTATCGCATCCTTCAGTCCCAGTCGGGACTGACGTGCCTCGAAACTTAAGTCTCGCGGCATTCTGTAACAATTAGGTAACCATTATTTAGTAACGCCCGTCTTAAAAGCTTCCTGGCACAGTTCGGCGCATGTGCGCTAGCCAACACTTAAACAGTATTTACGGGCGCGACTTACTGGCGGTGCCGAAACAGGGGTTCGTTTCGGTCTCGCGTTAAAGGTGTATTTGGGTTCAACGGTTGGCGTTCCAATTTTTTCCGGTCTGCAGTGACCAAACGGACGAGGTCCTTTTTTGCAACAGCCTACATTCACCTCTGTCGAAGATTTTAGTCTTCGAAATTCCTTTAAGTGCATTGCTGTCCATTACTGGTGATCACTGATTGTACAGCCCGTGACTCGTCTCGAATCTATTCTGCAAGTGGTACGCTAAATTTGCAGTTGTCAGTCTCACGATACAACTGCCTCGGACGTTTCAGAGCTGCCTGACGCAGCCACCCGTCTTCCCTCTGCCCCTCCCCCCTCCACCCACCTCGATTTCAACAAGTCTAATTGAATTCTGTGCCTGTGGAGTCAAATGTGTCCACCTCGTGTTTTTTAAAAAGACGGGTGCCGGTATCCTGAGTGGTCTGATTAACTGTCCTGACTTCGGACCAGTGGCAGTGGGGAGTGTGGTTCTTTCTTCCACTACCATTCCAACAGAATTTGGGCATATTGTTAGGCAGACATTCATTACAATTAACCTCTGTACGCGTTTGGCGTCGGTATGTCCGTCTTCCTACAGATGGTTCCGGGATCTAAGGTGTTCCGCACAGACACCTTTCAACCTTCCAGATTTCCAGATAATTTACTCATCAACCAGTTTAGCTATAATACATAGCTGACGCTGTCTGCTCAATAAAATAATTGGAAATGGAGACGGCTGAAAGGTATTTTGATTAATCATTACCCATGCTAGCCTATTGTAAAAATCGGATAATACTCCAGTTTTAACGTTAGATGTTTACTCTGGTGAACTGACTAGATCTGATTTTGGATACGATCAAATGTTATCTTACCTAACCAAATTCTTGTTCTAATAAGCAATGAGAAATTTCCTTTTTAAATGAACTGGTTTAGTTTGATTGAATTAGTTTCATGTATAAATTCTGACTAAATACATTTCAGCTGACAAGATATTCAGTAGTACCTATTTTGCCATAAGCCTTTAGACAATCATCAATGTTCTGGAAACTTGTGTCTCAGGTGATCATCTCCCACCTTTTCTCACACTTTCCGCTTGCAAGCAATAGGGCGCAGTCTATTGCAACATCACACACATAACAAAATACACAGAGAACACCAATGGTAAGTGAGCAAAACATCTCGTTCGGGCAGCCTAGAATGCTCTAACCAGGAAGCCTCGAAATGAAACATCAAATACAATGAGGTGCTCAGACAACCTATGTCTATCTTCACTGCTCTCGAAATTTTCCAAACAGGCAAGCCCTTCCTCCTCCTTCCTCAATACTACAATATTGCGATGAAATAAGCTAATCTTTATGTGCATTCTACGTGTTGTGGACCTCTTTATTTTGACTCGTTTCAAAACAGGGTGCCTGATCCTAACCTATAGAGGTACCTTCCTGACGCCAGAAAGCACAGGGATCTTGGTGTGGCGGTGGCTTCCCATTTATCTGAAAGAACCTCAGCCAACGTCTTGCCTTCTGTTTAGCTGTACGCCGTGTCTACCATGTCCCTATCTCACAATAGTAGCAATAGCCACTGTAGTCACGAGATTTCAGTTAGTAGCAGTATGCTCAACTGTGTCCACATGGTTCCCACCAGTTTGAACACATGTCTATGGCGTTGTAGGATAGCCACAAAACTAGTGTTTGTGTGTAGGTACTACCTCATGCAGATCTCCACTCGTTCAATTACTGTCCTTAACCAGACTGTTTCCCGGCCCTGGTCCTCTGTCAAAACGAATGCACAAATGCCCCATGTCCTGTCACCTGGCTAAGTCTAGGTGCTTAAAGTATTGTGACCTGGTACCAGGTTCCTAATTTGTCCTGTGCCATCTGGTCTACAGCCCTTTCATGGCTACTGACATACCCTTAGTTCCCTTAACCCTGCGGGTCTGGGGCTCAGAATAGGCCAGGCGTATTCCTGCCTCTCGTAAGAGGCGACTACAAGGATTCTCACACGTTTCGGTCTTAATGTGGCCTCCATTCTTCCAAATTTTTCTAAAGAGCAAGCCAAGGTGGGAACGGTGCCTTGCGTAGTGCATCTTGTTCATCCTTCATTGAGATCTTTCACACACTTTCTCGTCGTGGCATTGCAGTCCCGCTCCTTCTCCATGTCTTCGGCGAGGACACCTCCCTGGGATTTCTCCATCCATTATGCAGTGTCGTTTTCTGCACCGACGATGAGAATAGACTTCTTTGCACCTCATATCCAGCACGGTAGCCAGTCCATTGTGGTGGGACCGCCATGTACCCTGTTCGCCGTAGTCCCCTGACGACACAGGGATCGCTCTGCTGATGGCTGCGCCATTAACTCCCCATATTGGCCAAGGAGTAGGTGCCTGTCACCCTGGGTCATAAAGACTTTCAGCAGTGACCATCCTGCCAGGTAGCCTCTGCTGCAGGCGGTAGCCCGTGGGGAGGGCCTCTGGTAGGAGTGGGTGGCATCAGGGTGGATAATGTGCAATGAAGCATACCATGTCATAACTTGTTGGTGATCAAAGCAGTCTCTAAGCGTTCAAAGTATCACGAAAATACCAGTAAGTTCGACCCTAAATCATTCCCTCCTTCCCCCATCCCTCGCCCCTCCCTCCCCCCTCCCTTCCGTCCCCTCCCTCCCCTCCCCCTCTGGCCACATCATGGGAGAAACAGCAGGCCAAGGATGGCAGTGAACTTCACTTGTCCCAGTACCTCATATGTATGAGAGCTGATGGGGACTCCTTTGTTTCACTGAGGCCTCAGTTTTTCAGTTTTTTGTAGAGCAATTGGAGGACAAGTTTGGGGAGGTGGTTGGCTTGTCCAAAATGTGCTCTGGGTCAGTTTTGATAAAAATAGTGCCCTCTGGCCAGACACAGGCATTAGTCGCATGTAATATGTTGTTTCTGTTAAGATCACACCCCATAAGAGCTTAAGTATGGTCTAGGGTATTCCACAGGGACCTTTTTCACTCTGAGGAGCTGTGCGCCAATTTAGAGCGGAGACGTGTTCATTTCGTCCAGCGCGTCCATCAAGATACTAAGGATAATCAGATTGCCACCGGTGCCTTCATCTTGGCCTTAGAGGGTTCCTGAGAAGGTCAAGGTGATGGTCTACCGGTGTGATGTCAAGCCATGTATCCCTCCTCGATGTGGTGCTTTCAGTGCTGGAAGTTCGGCCATATGTCTTTCCGTTCTACTTCCAGTCTCACAAGTCGAGATGATGGACATCCATCCCGCCGCCTGTGTGTCAACTGCGGAGATCGCCATTCACCTTGCTCGCCAGACTGCAGGATTTTACAGAAAGAGGGAAAAATTGAGGAATAAGACCATGGACCAATTAACCTACACTGAGGCTAAGAGGAAATGAGTGCCTACATCTTGTGGCTATGATCACCACATACACCACTGCTATCACAAGAGTTGTTGCTCCATCAGTTCCTCAATTTCCTGTCAGTCGTCAGAACTGGAAGAAAACACTTGTCCCCTTGATGCTGGGGTACTTCCTTCCCTGTTTGTACCTCACCATTTCCTTCGGAAGCAGCAACACCCCCACCCCAAACCATTGGGAGTGCCATCCCCCACTTGTGAGCCAGAGAAGCGTGAGTCTTCTTTGGCTCCTCTTGCTAGGAAGTGGTCCCTTCAGTCACTCCTAGGTTTCTGCTAGTGGGAAATATGACATCTGTCAGTGGCTGAAGAGGCCAAAAGCTGCTGCTCGTAGGGCTTCACGTTCATCCTCAGTCCTGGACTGATTCAGTTAAGTCCTCCCAGCCAGGGAAACCCAAGGCACAGCGCGAGAAATAGACCCCCAAGAACAAGGAAACTGCAGTGGCAATCACACCGTTACCTACAAGCTCTGTTTCTGAAAATGAGGTTGATGTTGTGGCGTCTGTTGAGGACCTAAGTCTCGCTGGACGCTGACAATGGATATAGACTGCTCAGGCAACAGGTCGGTGGCATCAGGTGACCCTGAGGAGTAAACTGCCTCACTGAATGTTCCATGCCTTCCCAGTCTCACGATGACGTCATCCTGTAGTGGAATTGCGGCGTTCTTTTTTCCACCACCTGTCTAAGGTATGGCAACTGTTAGGCTTTACACCTTTCTGCATTACCCTACAGGAAACCTGGTTCTCGGCAATGTGGACCTCTGTCCTCTGCGGCTATAAGGGATATTACAGGAACTGTAGTCTCTATAGTAGAGTATCAAGTGGAGTTCGCTTTTGTCCTAGACTAAGTCGGTAGTGAAACTGAGCTCTTTTAAAACTCTCTTGAAGTTGTGGCTGTCAAGATGCGGATGATGCAGGAAATAAGTCTGCAACGTTTATCTTCCTCCAGATGGTGCACTACCTCTGAATGTATAGGCTGCATTGATTTATCAACTCCCTAAACCTTTCCTACTGTTGGGAGATAGTAACTCCCATAACCTCTTGTGGGTTGACACTATTCCAGCTGGCTGAGGCAGAGATGTCGAAACATCGTCTTTTTTCGACTTCTGGCTCTTAAGTACTTGGATTGCCACACACATTTCAGTGTGGCCTTTAGATAGTTACCCAGCCATTGATTCATCAATTTGCAGCCCTGGTCTTACCACATCTATCCACCAGAGAGCACATGACCTGTGTGGTAATAACCACTTCCCCATCTTCCTGTCACTGCCCCAGAGTCAGGCCCAGATTTGCTTTAAACAAGGCGGATTGGGAAACATTCACCTCTGCTGCCACGGTTGAATTTTCTCCACACGGCAACATGGATTTGGTAGTTGAGCAGGTGACTACCACAATGGTTTCTGCTGCAGAAAACGCGATCCCTTGCACTTCAGGGTACCTCTAACGAAAGGCGGTCCCTTGGTGGTCGCCAGAAGTCGCAGAACCAATTAAGGAGCGTCGGCGAGGTCTATAGCGACATAAGTGGCACCCTTCTCTGGAGCATCTCATAGCCTTTTAACGGCCCCATGGCCACAATCTCCAACTTATGAAATGACGGAAGCAGGAGTGTTTGGAGAGATACATTTCAACCATTGGGTGCCATACGTCACTTGCCCAAGTCGGGGCAAAGTTCAAACTTGTTTTCAGGTACCAGACCCAAACAGGTGTTGCCACTGTCAACATAAATGGCGTGCTACCTACCGACGCAAACGCGATTGCCAAGCACTTTGCTGCTCACCGTGCTCGTGCCTCTGCATCAGAGAATTACCCTTCCTCCCTTCCCCACTCCCCGGCCTTTCACTCCCTCAAACGATGGCTGGAAGGGAAAGTCATCACGTCCACTACTCGACACAGTGAATCCTATAACGCCCCATCTACCGAGTGGGAACCAAGCTAGGTGGCGCAGTGGTTACACACTGGACTCGTATTCGGGAGGCCGACAGTCCAATCCCCCGTCTGGCCATCCTGATTTCGGTTTTCCGTGATTTCCCTAAATCGCTCCAGGCAAATGCCGGAATGTTACCTTTCATAGGGGCATGGCCGACCTCATTCCCCGCCCTTCCCATACCGATGAGACCGATGACCTCGCTGTCTGGTCTCCTTCCCCAAAACCACCAACCAACCGAGTTGGAGCTCCTCAGTGCCCTTGCACATTGCTCTGACAGTGCTCCTGGGCCAGACTGGATGCACGGTCATATGATTAAACATTTCATCTGACAAGCGTCGTGTCCTCGCCACCTTCAACCGGATCTGGAGCAATACCCTGTTTCCATTGCAGTGGCGGGAGAGCACCATCATTCTGGTGCTCAAACCTGGTAAAAACCAACTTCATGTGGATACCTATCGCCCCATCAGCTTCACCGTTCTTTTCAAGCTGCTGGATCATGTGGTGTCGGGGGTTGGGTTGGGTCAGGTCCGGTCCTGGAGTCATGTGGCATACTGGCCCCATGTCAGGGCAGCTTCCGCCAGGGTCGCTCTACCAGTGATAATGTTGTGGCCCTCGAGTCTGCTATCCGAAGAGCGTTTTCCAGACGCTAACACCTGGTTGCCATCTCATTTGATATATATGAAGCATAAGACACGGTCTGGCATCATACCCTAGCCACATTGTGCGAGTGGCGTCTCTGTGGCCCACTCCCGATTTCTATCTGCAATTTCCTGTCGCTCCGTACTTCTGTGTCAGTTAGTAGCTCTGAAGTAGTTCACAAAGATGGCTCGATGACTGATGGTAACGTTCGCTTCGCCTACGTTCATGGCAGCCATATTGAACCACATTCCTTACTCAGTGGCTGCAGTGTATCCACAGCAGTGCTGCTGGTCATATCTTGCGCACTTAAGTACATCTGTTCATGCTCTTGCTAGTCGTTTCTCTGTACTGGCTCCCAGAGCAGCGTACAAGCTACCGACCAGTGCTACTCTCGCCATCCTTCGGTAGCGACTATCGAGTCCATCTCTGCCCTGGGACAGTCTAGTCGTTCTATGGTGTTTGAACCCCAGGGCACGTCGGCATCCTATGTAATGAACTTGACAGGCTGGCAAAACACGCTTCTGGTAACTGCTTCTAGAGATAAACCTCAATGAACCTGACCTGTGTTCTGTCTTACGCCGCAAGGATTTACGGCTATGGGAGGCGGAGTGGCATAACAGTACGCACAATAAACTGTCATTAAGGAGACTGCGAATATGTGGAAGTCTTCCTGCTGGTTTCTCACAGGGAATCAGTTGGTCTTTGTCGACTCTGCGTTGGCTGTACATGGCTCACACATGGTGACCTTCTCCATCGTGAGGACCCACCTCAGTGTCGCTGTGGCGTCCAAATGACGGTCGTCCACCTCTTGGACTGCCCACTTTCAGCCGCTCTGTTGCGGAATTTTAACTTTCCCAGCTCCCTACTTTGTGTTGGGCAACAATGCCTAAACAGCAGCTTTAGTTCTACGTTTTATTCGTGAGGGTGGGTTTTATCATTTGACCTGAACTTTAGCGCATGCCCTTTGTCCCTTTGTCCCCCACCTTAGTGTTTTTAGAGTGGAGATTCTAATGTGCTGCAAAGTGGCTGACTTCTTTTTATTCTCGTGCTCGGAAGCCATTGTAATCTGCTTTCTTGTTTTACGCCTTTGTTCCTTGTGGCTGTCGCGTTTTCTTTCGTTCCTCTTAGTGTGTGTTGCCTTTTTTTGTTTTTCGTTCCTTCCGGTATTGTGCTGTACGTCTTCAAGTTTCATTCTACCCCTTGTGGACTTGTTTTATAGGAACAAGGGACCGATGACCAAGCATTTTGGTCCATCCCCCCTTAAACCAACCGACAATAGTTTCTTTGTTAGAAGTTCGCCGCACCCTAACCTTCAGGTGGGTGGAGCTCTTCCCCTCCTGCGTCAGGTAACAAAATTTATTAAATACTCTAATGTCAAATGCAGACGAAGTTAGAGATCTGTTACCCTTTAGCCCTTTGCTTGTTAACTTCAGCAAGTTCTCATGATCTTTTTCCCCTCAGACCGATCTACATAGTTCAGATTTCATTCGAATCCGTCCTGGAAGGCATACGTTTTCACCTGTTTTTCAGTGTTCCTTTTCCGTTTTACAGAGCCTGTAGTTTAATGGGAGAGCCTCACTGAGTGTCCCATACAGTTCCCCGCTACAGTGAAGTGAAACTCCAACCAAGAATCTCCGTATACCGACCCTCGTCTATTTTACGCCAGCATCCACATTTACCACGCATTGCAACACAGATTACATGCTTAAAGTAGAATTAAATCAATTAACTAACTTCGAACGAATGTTAGAAGCCGTAAAAATTGGGCTTACAAGTTATTACTTCAGCCGCATAACACGTAAGCTATTTCCACTTACACAGCACACTCAACTACAGCATGTTCACTTATTTACCATGAAACCAACTTTTAGAATAACTTCAATGTTCGCATACTGTATATAAACAAACTAAAAGTACAAAAGTTTCTAGATCAAAACCTCAGATTTATGCAAGTTTCTGGAAATAGAAACCAGTAACAAGTGGCCACTCTCTACTTAAATTACCAAAAAAAAATAAACGTGGTCCTGTTTACTGCGCCGAAAAGTAAACAAAAATGCGACTAGAACCCCACTTGATACATTATTCCAGAAAACGTGAAAATATAGTAAAGTGAAATATCTAACAGTGTGAAAAACCCACTAATACAGTACTTCATGAGTAATCTGCACATACTACACCCTAAAAACATAACCTTATGGGAGTGAAAGAACACTCACAGGGCTGCCAACCCTAAATCTTCAGTTACCTGTGTCCCACAACGCTGTAGGTATGCAGTTAAGATGACTTTACCAACCCTGTCTTCAGCTTTAATTTCCTACACTGACCAGAAGCCGACTTTTTAAACACATTAGTTTTTCTTTCGGTATGTGTTGTATGACTGATGCTGATCTGTTCGATAATCTAGTAAGTTTCTATAGTTCTTGCTTTGTAAAGTGTTGCAGAAGTAATTAATAAAATCTCAACCTGTGTTAATGTTCACATACTTCAGTTTTGGGTTGGGAGTCTTTCAGGATTTATTGAAAGTGTTCACATAACCAGTGAGTCACAAACACCAATGCTCTCAGGGGGTCCACAACTCTGTGGATACGTGCGTAGCGAGCATGGGACCCCAAGCTAGTGTGGCCTTGTTTCCTTTCTGGGTTGCATACCTTCCTTATCCACATCCTTCCCTATCCAGCATCTTCTCTCCCCCCCCCCCCCCCCCCCCCCCCCCCCCGTCACCACCGCCTCTTCCCTTTATTCCCCTCTGGGAGTATATTTCGTGCCTACATCCGGAGACGGGCACTTGAAACTGTACAACAGTCGCTCTTCTTCGCTTTCTCTGCTGGCAAGTCTCTGTCCTTCGTTTGTCTTTCTCTTTTCCTTACCTCTTCTCCACTACGGTTTGAGACCACTCTTCTTTCCTTTTCCTTTCTTTGTTCCTCCTTTCTCTTTTTTCCTCCCTCTGTGTCTGAAAGCCGACCCTCGCGTTACCACGCGTAGCCAGTGGCCTGGGAAGACAGGTAGGACATGTACGTACCCCGTGGTAACGGCCAGGCCCAGGGAGGGGTGATAAACCGAGCTGGAACCTTCCGAAAGTGCCGATTGGTCCCTCCTTCCGTCTCTCAGGTGTGACCTGAGGTGTGAACGATCACCTAAGGCAGGAGTGCCCTCAGAGGATACAAGGAAGGAGCGCGACATCAAACACACCGGTAATCATGGGGGATACTTCCGCAATGGTTTCATCATCATTTACTATGTCTGCTCACAAGCGAAAGTTAGTCTCAGCCACGGACAATTCTTCACTCAGTGCCACAGTTCCTTGGTGTTTCTCGGTCGGACTAAGGTCAAGACTTCTTCAGTCAACCCTTCCATTATTCAGAAAGATGTCGACGCAGTTGCAGGTCCTGTATAATCTTGTTCCCGGTTACGAAATGGCACCTTGTTATTAGAAACAGTGACCTCCTGGCACAAAAATTGCTGTATGCTTCACTGCTACATGTCAGGGTGGAATCACACAGCCCTTTAAACTAATCACGTGGGGTGGTTTACACACGCTCCCTCGACAGATAGTCCGACGAGGAAATTCAAAACTAGGTGTCTGATCAGGGCGTAACCGCTGTTCATAGTCATGAAAAGGGTTGACAAGGACTTAGTTCCAACCCGTACTGTATTCTTGACATTTGACAGTTCATCTTCCATCGAACATAAAAGCGGGCTACGAGAATTTCTGTTCGCCCTTAATTCCCAAATCCCAAGCGTTGCTATCAGTGTCAACGGTTCAATCAAACCAGCCAGTCCAGTTCAAATCCGGCCAAATGCGTTACATGTGGCAAGGAGGCTGATTAGGGTGCTTGTCCACCTCCATCCCCTCGTTGCATCAACTGTATGGGTGGTCACGCTGCTTCCTCTCGAGATTGCCTCATTTTTAAAGATGAACGGCTCATTCAGGAAATCAGTGAAGGAAAAGGTGTCGACATTTGCTATTCGAAAGTTATTCGCCAGTCGAAAGCCCACTGTGCTTCATGAAGGTAAATACTGTCCTTGATTGCCTCTCCTCGGCCTGCAAAGGACGCAGCCACGCACGCTTGTGATATCACTTCGTCAGATCGGCCACCGCAAAGATCGCCAATTCAACCTCCCCACTATCACCTGCTCACTCTATGGCTCACCCTTCATCAGGTTCTGCTAAATTACGAGCCCCAAAATTATACCCCCGCACTTAAAAAAAGCCTACTCCTGATTTTTTTACATACCCTGACTTCACAACTATCGATTCCTCCCTCATCCCAACGTTATGTTTCCAAGAAGTCTAATAAGAAACCCAGTTCCTCTCATTCTTCCGCCACAGCGTCTCTCATCTACAGCGCCACCTGGTGGTAACCACTCTCAACCGTCTTCTGTGTCGCCGAGGCGCACTGTTGGCGGCCGATCAACTGGCCGGTCGCTGGTGAGAGGAGCTGCTCCTAGACAGCCTATGGATAAGGATATTTCGCCATCGGCTGAATACCGTTCCACGCTGTCGGGCGCCGACTCTGAGCAGTCGTTGAGGGCAACATTAGCCACATTCTTCCATTTTATGTCCACCCTATGTCCATTATCCATTGGAATATCCGTGGCATTTGAGCCAATCGGGATGTTGTCAATCTTCTTAAGATCTTACTCGCCGGTCATGATCTGTCTTAAGGAAACAAAGCTGCGTCCCCATGATCGCTTTGTTTTCCCTCACTTTGAGTCAGTCCGATTTTACCTCCCTTCTGTTGATGGCACTCCAGCACATGGGAGACTTAAGATTCTTCCCCATGATACTGTCCATTATCACCCAATCCCCGTGAACAGTTCCTTCCAAGCTGTTGCTGTATGTCTTCCTCTTTCTGGCTACACTTTCTCTTTGTACTGCCTACATTCCGTCGTCCACACCAATGTCAAGGGCTGATCTCCATCTTCTTGGTCAGCTTCCTCCCGCTTTGGGGATCTCCGTGTGGCTCACTATTGATAAGTCTTCCACCAAGCGGAACTTGTTTGCCTCAACACTGGGGACCCTACATTTTTGTCTGCCTCCACAACAAATTTCTCATTTGGACTTTCCAGTTGGTACTGTTCCGCTAGCTCTGTGCTTTGAACGGTTCGCTCTTGCTGATAAACACTAGAGTGACTACTTTCCATGTGTCCTTACATTGCAGCCACAACTGCCGTATAGGCGTCCGAGACGCTGGAAGTTTGCCCAAGCCGATTGGACCCTTTTTCCATATCTAGTGACATTCGATGACCGCCACTTTCCTAGCGTCGACGATGAGGTCACTCATATTACAGAAGTTATTCTTACAGCTGCGGAATGTTAAATAACTCGAACCTCCGATTTGCCCCGGCGCCCCCAGTTCCTTGGTGGAACGAGGCCTGTCGTGACGCCATACGTGAGCGGCTACGTGCTCCGTGTTTTCCGCCACCATCCTACTTCGGCCAACTGTATCAGCTGTAGGCAGTTCCGTGCGCGATGCCGTCGCGTCATCCGCGATGGCAAGAAGGCAAACTGGGACTTCTTTACTAGCTCGTTTAACTCCGTCACTCCCTTCTCGGAAGTTTGGAGTCGGATTCGGCAGTTATCTGGAGCCGTAGTTTCTCTCCAGTCTTTGGGTTCACTGTCGCGCATGGATCCCGTCGCAATTTCTAACTCATTGGGTCAACACTTTGCTGAGATTTCGAGCTCTTCAAATTACCTGCTTGCTTTTATTCGGAATAAACGTGCAGTGGAAGTGCGACCTCTTACTTTAACCTCTCAAAATCGCGAAAGCTATAAAACTGTTTCCTCCAAGTGGGAACCCCAACACGAACTCTTCTCGCTCTTCCGCCCCAGGACCGTATGGTATCCACATCCAAATGTTGCTGCATTTATCGTACAATAGTCTGGGCTACCTAATTCCCCTTTATAATCGAATTCGGACCGACAGTAATTTTCCCAGATGTCTGGAAACTATCGTCGTTCCTGTTCCGAAACCTGGAAAGTACAAACATCTCCCCTCTAGCTATCGCCGCATTTCTCTCACGAGTAGTGTAAGGTTATGGAGCGTATTGTGAATTGCCGTTTAGCCTGGTGGCTGGAGTCCCGAAGTCTAACACCTGCCCAATGTGGTTTTCGAAAGCATCGATCTGCCGTTACCCATCTTGTTGCTCTCTCCACGCACCCAGGGGCTCAGCATTCACTTGCTGAGTACGGGCCTGGTGACCCCGAGGTCCTGAGCTGGGGACTGGTCAGCGCCGCCAGTCTCCTGTCACCGTAACCCCCGGACACCGTACGGCGCGGCGGTGCAATGTTGTGTGCTGCAGGGAATGGTAATCCTGGCTTGACCGCCTGGATTGCGAGGAAAGCCAACCTCTATAAAAAAAAAACTCCATCTTTCGGTGTGCTGCGCGCCTAGAAGATGCATGGCTGTTGGGGTGGAACAGTCGCAAGCGGGCAACCTCTGGGGCACCTGCCGCACCCCAGTTGTATAAGGCTTCCTCAGGCACGCGGGACTCTGTCTGAGCGGACCTTAATTTCCCTAGCTGCTCGTGGGACCGCAATGGACCCTTAGACCTCTACATATCCCTCTACCAGTGGCTTGGGTGGGCCACTGGTAGGAAAACACACCCCATCGAAAAAGCGGCTACGCGCTGCGAGTCCTCCAGCGCCTGGTGTTGCTAGAGATTTAACAGAATGTAGTAACGGAGCACATGCTGATAATCAGAATGTGTTTTTGATTATTAAACGTAAGGAGGGTAGCTTTGAGTGTTTCTCCCTTTTACATCCACAAGGGTCTTGAGGGAATTGCAGGAACACTGAAATCTGTGAAGCGACTGCGCAATGGTACTGTTACTTGAGATTTCTAGTTCCCGTCAAGTCGCTTCTCTTCGGAAAGCAACCTGTCTAGGAGAGTACGCTATCGAGACAGAGCTCCACTCCACTTCGAATTATAGTAAGGATGTTGTGACGTGTAGGGTCTTGGTTGATATCCCCAAGGACGAGTTGAAATCTGAGTGGGCGGACTAAGGTATTGTCAACGTGCAGCATATTATGAAACGAGTCGATGCGGACCTAGTCAAATTCGACTCGTTTATTCTCACGTCCAATTGCCAGAGACTCCCAGAGCATGTTAAAGTGGGGTTCTTAAGTTTGCCAGTACGGCCATATTTCCCAACTCAATGCGCTGTTTTAAATGTCAGCGCTTTGGTCATACTACGTTGAGGTGCAATGGGATAGCCACTTGGGGTAAATGTGGTCAGCCTGCCCATGATGGAGCCGATTGTTCATCGCCTGTGAAGTGCGTGAATTGATCTGGGAGTCACCCTGTCTGGAGCCGGATCTGCCCCATCTATCTCGAAGAACGGAAGGTACAGGAGATTAAAACATCTAAGCGCATCCCCTATGGTGAGGCCAAGAAGGTCTTTAAGGCCATGCAACCTCCTGTGTTTTCAACATCTTTCGCTTCCGCTCTGAAAAAACCGGTACAAATGGCCACTGTTGCTACGAAACGGAGGTTGCTAGTGTTAGCACTAATACCTGCATTTGCCAGTGCACTTGCGCTGCTGCAGTTGTTTTGCAACCTGCGGCTCTCCCCGCTACGTCCGACAAGGCCGTGGTTGCTGACATTGGGGTACGTCCTGCCTCTCCCCATATGGCGCCTTCTGCCCAGGCGAGTAAAGCTCCAACTGTTGACAATGCTCTGCATTCTAAGCCCCCCAAGATAAAGACGCAGAAGGTGAAGGTTTTGCCACCTGAGGAGGCTAGTCACGGTCGATCCGATGACGAGGCCATCGTACTGTCTGACATCTCCCGTGGGTCGTCATCGAAGCTTATGGACATTGATGTCGACCGGGAGCGATCTTCTCGCCCCCAGGAATAAATCTCCGGCCAGTACGGGCTCTCCTTCAAAGCACAGAGGCAGGGTGAAAGTTCAGCCACACTGATCACTGGCTCCCATATTACAGTGGAACCTGAATGGGTTCAGACCGCATGTGGCCGAATTACAACTCCTTGTAAAAGAGTGCCCTTTGCTTGCAAGCAGTTGCAGTTGACATTCTTGTGGGTTGGAGACTGTCTGTCCAGTTTATTTACCGCCTCAGGATACAATAGACTCTAAGTCTCTGACAGACCTTATTAGCTAACTCCCCCATCCATTTCTTCTTCTGGGGGACTTCAATGCTTATAATGTCTAATGGAGCTCTGACTACTTGCCCCAGGGGTCGCTTTCTGGAAAGCCTCATGATGTCTGAAGAACTGTGCATCCTCAACTCTGGTGCTCCCACTCATTTCTGTACTGCTTCTGGGTCATCGGCTATTGACCTTTCCTTTTGCTCTCCAGCACTCGCGGATTCTGCTCTGTGGGAGGCTGCTGCTGACCTCCATTCTAGTGACCACTTCCCCCTTTGGATTCGCCTATTGGAAGAGGCTGTGGCATTACCAGTGCCGCCCCAGTGGCACCTCTGCAGAGCTGACTGGACACTTTTCAGCCAACTGGCTGTTTTGGAACATCGTGCCAGCGTCCACGAATGGGTAGACCATGTTACAGCCGTGATCTCCCAAGCTGCTGAATTGTCAATCCCCCGGTCATCAGGTCATCCCAAGAGGCGTCCTGTCCCTTGGTGGGCCACTGAGTGCCGCTCAGCCATCCGAGCCCGCCATGCAGCTCTGCGCCGCCTCAAGTGTTGTCCCTCAGCTGACCATCTTGCGGCCTTTTGGGTGGCAAGGGCCAAAGCGCGGCGAGTGATTAAAGAGAGCAAACGACGGTCATGGCAATCATTCTTGAACTCCATCTCTCGCTCCACTAGTTCTACGAAAGTATGGGAAGCCATCAGGAGGATTTCCGGGAAACTCAGCCAACTCCCCATGATGGCATTGCTGCATCTGGGATGTCTCCTCACGGCGCCGAGAGATATTGCCCAGACACTGGCCATGCATTTTGCGGACTCTACCGCCACTATTAACTGTGATCCAGATTTCTGCCGCTACCGCACTGCCATCGAGAGGGGTCACTTGGACTTCCGGTCTCTATATTCTGAACCCTATAACTGCCCCTTCACAATGTGGGAACTGGATACGGTGCTGTCTGTGGCTCATGATACTGCGCCTGGTTATGATCAAATCCGGTATAGCATGCTGCGGCACTTGTTGCTTCCATCCAAGGAAGTTCTCCTGAACTGTTGTAATATGATATGGTTATCCGGCATGTACCCTGACTCGTGGAGGGAGGCGATTTTAATCTCCCCCCCCCCCCTCAAACCAGGGAAGGGCCGAACGCATCCCAGTAGTTACCGAAGTATTGCTTTGACGACCTGTGTTGGGAAGACATTGGAACGCATGGTCAATTGTCGCCTGGTTTGGCTGCTAGAGATCAGACAACTCCTTAGCACCTCTGTGTGGCTTTCGGAGATGTCGTTGCACTATGACACTTGACCCTGCTTGAGGCCGCCGTCCAGCAGGCCATCCTACGTAACCAGCATTGTCTACGTGTCTTCTTTGACAATAATAAGGCGTATGACACTACTTGGCGCCGCCTTATCCTCAAACAACTCCATGAGTGGGGCTTTCATGTCCGTCTCCCCATCTTCATTCGGTCCTTTCTTTCTCATCGCCTCTTTCGGTATCGGGTTGGTAATGTGCTATCTGACTTGTAGGTGCAGGAGAATGGTGTTACTCAGGGCAGCGTTTTGTCACCCTCTTTGCCATCGCTATTAACAGTATCACGTTCACTATCAGGAGTCCTGCCCAATGCTCCTTGTTTGTGGACGATTTTGCTGTTTTCTGTTCTTCCTCCAGTCTTGTCACTGCTAGTCGGCAGTTGCAGCTTACGATAAAGCGCTTAGAGGCATGGACTGCAAAGACGGGTTTTACCTTTTCTGCAGACAAATCTGTGTTCATTTTAATCGTTCTCGGCGTCCTTTTACCTCCCCTGAATTGCGTCTGAGGGACACCGTTCTTCCTTTTAGAGACACTGTGAGGTTCCTGGGCCTCACTTTTGATTCAAAGTTGTCGTGGTTGCCTCGCATTAAAGACCTCAAGGTGCGGGCCCTGAAGGCACTGAATATTTTGAAGTGTCTAAGCCATCGGTCCTGGGGATCAGATCGGTCGCGTCTGCTGAAATATATAGGGCTTTCGTCCGATCGCGTCTTGACTATGCTTGCACCGTGTATGGGTCAGCAAGGCCTTGACGCAGTACACCATGAGGGTATCAGGCTGGCCACTGGTGCCTTCTGTACCAGTCCCATCCCCAGCCTGTGTGCTGAGGCAGGGGAACCGCTGCTCGCCATTCGGCGGAAACTCCTCATGGTGCGACGGGTGTGTCATTTCCTTGCCTGCCCTACCTCCCCTGCGTACCCTATCGTTGCCCGACCGCCTATGGAACGTCTTTTCCAGTCGTCCCAGGGCAACGAGACCATTTGGGATTCGTGCCAAGCATTTGCTTGAGTCCCTTGGTGTGGAGCGTGTGGCCCCCCAACGACAAGGTCTTACTCGCCTGCCTCCCTGGTTGCTCCGGAGGCCCAGCATCCTTCTAGACTTGTCCGAGAACCGGAGGAGCTGCACGCCAGCGTTTTTTTACCTCCTTATTTTACGATATTTTAAACCAGCATCCGGACCATGTACCTGTATTTACGGATGGCTCTAAACAGGGGGACTCTGTTGGTTGTGCTGTTGTTTTCCCTGATCGAGTTGTCAAGTTATGGCTTCCTCTGGCGTTTACCATCCTTGATGCCGAATTGTTTGCAATCTTGCGGGCATTGGAGCAGATGAGATGTGTTCCCAGTCTTAAGTTCCTCATCTGTTCTGACTCCGAGTGCCCTTCAGACCATGCAACACTTGTACCCAGCGGATACGGTCGTCCAGAACATCCATGATGCCCTACTCCACCTGCAACGGCAGGGGAAGGTTTTTCTGCTGGGTGCTGGGGCACGTGGGTATTAGGGGAAACGAACTGGCGGATGTCGCTGCCAAAGATGCATGTTCCCTCCCTCACGTTGTTGAATGTGCCGTTCCCCTCCATGCTGTTACCTCCCTCCTGCGTTTTCGTGTTGTGTGTCAATGGGAAGAGGAGTGGCTGGAAGTTGGTGACAAGCTGCGTCTGGTCAAGGCTACCACGCGGCCATGGCGTACGTCCTACCAGTCATGCAGGCGGGATGAAGTTCTCCTGGCTCGCCTCCGCATCGGACACAATCCCTTAACGCATGATTTTCTACTCCAGATTACTGTCCGCCACGTTTGTCTTGTATTCTCTGACCAGAGGGCGGTGGTTTCTTTGCCACCGGATTTGCCCTCTATTTTGCAAGACGACGCAGCGACTGTGGTTAAGGTCTTACGGTTTTGTGTCCTGTCCAATCTGTTGCCTCGGATTTTAGGGAGAGGGTTTTAATGTGCTGCTGGGTGACTGGCTGACCCAGGTTTTAGGTAAGAGGTCCGTCAGTCGCGGTTACCTCCTTGTTTGCCTTCGATTTTTGTTCTCCTTTCCTTATTTCCTTCCCTTTTTTAGTGTCACTTCTCTTGTTTTTTGCCTGTATATGTGAGGATTTGGAACTGCGTCAGGTCTGTGTCTTATAGCTGTTCTCCTTGTTCGCTGTTCGTCTTAGTCCCTTCACTGCATGTGTTCCTCTTTTTATGCGTTTGGGCGCTGATGACCACGCTGTTTAGCGCCCGTAAACCTCAAAACGAGCACGCGCCGCTCTCTCCACTTAGATCATGAACAATTTCCTCAGGAAACGCCAAACAGTAGCAATATTTTTTGGTCTGGAGAGAGCATACGATACCTGTTGCAGGACAGGCAACCTCCGTACACTGTTCTCTTGGGGCTTTAAAGGTCGGCTGCCCCTTTTTCTTTGCGAATTTATGGCAGAGCGCACATTTAAAGTGCGGGTGAACACACAAGAAAACGGAGTACCCCACGACTCCGTGCTAAGTGTTGCATTGTTTGCCATTGCCATAAATCCAACTATGGACTGTCTCCTTCCTGATGTCTCGGGCTCCCTCTTTGTGGACGATTTTGTGGTCTACTACAGCTCTCAACGGACCAGCCTTCTTGAACGACGTCAAGAATGTCTCGATCGCCTCCACCCTTAGAGCATCGAAACAGTCTTCGGCTTTTCTCCCAGTAAGACCGTTTGTGTTACATATTGGCGTCGTACCGAGCTTCTTCCGCCTTCCTTAAACCTAGTCCCTGTCAACCTTCGATTCACGGACGTCGTTAAATTCTTGGGTCTAATGTTTGACAGAAAACAGTGCTGGTGGTCCTACGTTTCCTATATTATCCTATATTTCGGATCGCTGTGTGTGATCCGTCAATACCCTCCGTGTCCTGAATAGTACCTCCTGGGGAGCGGACCGAGTGGTCCTCCATCGCGCCTTAGTGCGCTCGAAATTGCTTCCATAGTCGATATTTTGCTCCTCTGCTCGGCCATCTATTCTTCGGCGTCTCGACTCTGTCCACCACCGTGGATTAAGTTTAGTGTTTGGGGCTTTTTACACCAGCCCTGTGGAAAGCCTTTATGCTGATACTGCTCAACCTCCACTGTCCAATCGGCGAGCTGTCCTGAGTCGTTACGCTAGCCATGCCTTACATGCCTGCTAATCAGGCCAATGACATTTTTTCGACGCCTTCTTGGATTTAGGGTATGCAGGCCGCCCTTCCTCTCTACCACCACCGGGAGTCCACTTCCGTCAACTGCTACATTCTTTTTCCTTCCACTTTCCTAAGACTTTATTGACAACTTGGGGTACAGCACGGCGTTGGCTCCGGCCCCGGACCTGCCTGCTCCGTGACCTTTGTCAGTTTCCCAATGATGGTCCCCCTTCTCTTGTTTATCGTCTGCTCTAAGAGCACAAATGAAGGATGCCACATTTATTTACACTGATGGCTCAAAAACATCGTTTGGTGTTTGGAGTGCCTATATTGTTGGCGACACCCCAAATCGTTTTCGGATTCCCGACCAGTGTTCTGTTCTCACTGAGGAGCTTTACGCCGTTCTCCAGGCTGTCCAATACATCAGTCGCCATTAGCAGGTACACTGTTATCTGCTCACATTCGCTCAGCTCTCTCCTCAGTCTCAAAGCTCTCTACCCTGTTCACCCTCTGGTCCATCGGATTCAGGATTGCCTCCACTGCCTCCATTTGCTCCAATTGGGGGGCGTCTCTGTGGCGTTCCTCTGGATCCCAGGACATGTTGGTATGTGTGGAAATGAGGCGGCCGATATAGCAGCCACGGGTGCAGCCTCTTCTTCAGCCTGCTATTCGCATGATTCCCTTCCCCAATCTACAGTGCGTTTTATGTCGTCGTGTTAGCTCTTTCATGGCACGCACAATGGTCAATACTTCACAAAAATAAATTGCGGGATGTGGAAGCTCTACCCTGTGCTTGGACCTCTTCCTCCCGAACTCGTCGTCGGGAGGAGGTAATTTTAACTGGACTCCAGATAGGGAACTGTCTTTTGCCATAGACATCTTTTAAGTGGCGATCCTCTCTGTCTGTCCCCACTGCTCTCAACTGTGGACGGTGAGAAACCTTTTACTTGAGTGCCCCTATTTTACTTCGTTACGCGCCCGTCTACAGCTGTCGCCTGATACACCTTCCATTTTAGCAGATGACACGCGCTCAGCCGATCGCGTTCTCGATTTTATTAGTGCCAGTGATATAGCGTCATTCATTTGAAGCTATTTTTGGGGACAATCAACTCCTCTTCATTACTGGTTTTTTAAGCTTTCCTTCTGTTTGTTTCCCCACTTTTTGAGTTTAGCTCCCATTGCTGCTGCATTTGTTTCGTTTTTTACCTTTTCCTAAGTCACAGACCGGGCGCGGGCGCTAACGACCATAGCAGTTTTGCGCCCTAAAACCATAACAAAAAGCTCTCTCTCTCTCTCTCTCTCTCTCTCTCTCTCTCTCTCTCTCTCTCTCTCTCTCTCTCTCTCTCTCCTGATATTCACTGCGGTGCTTCACTGCATTTAAGCCATAGGTAATAAACCTTACATATACTTTGAGTTGCGACTGTTAGGAAGGCGTCAAGCTAATTGCGACCTGATCGGTAAAGGGTACAAATCATTCTACTTGTGAAGTACGCCGTCACAGGACCTATTTACTTCAGTTTCATCTGCTCTGACTCACTCAAACTGCATTTTATGTATCCTACCTGAACACGGTTAGGTCCCTCAGAAAAATTTCCGCTGTATCTACGATGGTTGGACCTTCATTGCTTTTTATTGGCGCTTGCAGGTCCGTAATTTCCCAAGACAGCTAATACATGTGATTCTTGAGATTTCTCCGGCGTACTGAATGTTCGATGAGGTTTCGGGTTTACAAAAATGTTTTCAAAAAAACATTATCAGCCATCTTTAAAATTAAAGATTAAAAAGTCTTGATCGCAACTTATTTTTATTGGAGTGACCGGTTTCGATAATATTTAATAACTTTCTTCAGACTCTTAAAAACATATGATATAGAGGGATCGTTATGAGTATATATAACAAAATGTAGAACTAATAAATAAAAATACCCAGAACTGTTGGTGGACTCCGTGGAGCAAATTGCGCCGACTCTCGACGCTGGAATAACTGTTAATCGGACAAGGAGGGAAAGGTTATTAAATAGGCATGGTCACGCCCACAGTCCTGAATGTGACATTGCTAGCCAATCAAAAAGACGTCTATGATAAGGTAAGCACAAGAAGTAGATAAAGTGCGTTATAGTACATAGTAACATTATGATTATTCGTCATAAGCTACAAAGGTTACTTGGTTTAAGATCAGCTAAAGGTTTTCTGCCCTCTAACGTCTATTGTGCAAAGAAGGACCAAAGGTTGCTAAATCGACAGGGAGACGCTACTCGCGAAGATACATCGAGGGTTGCCTTGGAACGGCGTCCTATTCCGATGCGGAAGTCTACAGAGCTGTCAAAGATCGCTATAAAAGACGTCCTCTGTCAATATAAAACGTTGAAAATAATCTTATGTGATGGTTGTTTTAAGTCATTACAATGAGTGCGGGAGGAGGCAGTCTCCACATTAGTGCACAGTGAAAGACATAGATATTATAGAGCAGCATAGTTATCATGTGCAGGTTCTATCTAGTATTGATTACGAAGTATCCGATAATGTTTTTTTGAGAGTCTGAAGATGGTTCTTAAATAGAATCGAAACAGGTCACTCTAATAAAAATAAAAAGTTGCGATCAAGACAGTTTTTAATCTTTAAATTTGGGATTACAGCCGGATCATGTTGACTTCTATTTCGGCTGGCAATCGTTCAACCATCTCCAGGTGAGTGTCTGCTGCTGGAGACTGTAAGCTCCTGACGTCGGCTTCATAGCAAAAATTGGCGCGGAAACGCATGGGCATTGGCGGCAATTACAGTAGCGTCGTCTATGTAAATCCGTGCCTTCTGCAAATATTCTTCTGTGGCGCGCCGGTGCGTGCGTAAAGGTGAAACATGTCCTCCCTCTGTCGGTATGCGTGCTGGTGTCGCTGAAAACCAGACGTCAGATGCCGCCAGACGTCATAGTGAATGAACTGTAGTCTCTCAGAAGAAATAGTGGGTTTCAGAGTCCCAAGTCTTGTCCAGTTGAAAGCTGCCGTGATTTGTAAGTTTTTGTGCTAGACGTTTTTCCATACACAATTCAATTACTGAATCCCAGAAGGTTTTCACTGAGGCAGAGATAGTTGTGGCAGAAAAATCCGTTGTCCTGTGATAATACAACGCTCAGGTGCGGCCGACCTACTGGGCTGCGAAAGGAGAGAATAGCGCTCATGTTCACCGAACTTCCCATGTCCTTTGCTACGTTAGCAAGGAATTTTGTTGACACCGGCCTTCCACAGACCCAGATAGTCTTCCAAGCAACCGAGAAGGGTACTAATCTTCGCCGGTGACAGGAAGATCAACTACATGGATCCTTAGTATCCTGCCTATTGTTGATGAAAGGTTGCCGACTTATGGAAGGAACTCCCTGATTTTTAACAGTTCCTTAACTTCTTGATGTTGTGGGTGGTCGCGTTTGTCTTCTTAGTGTTTCGCTAATCTAATGTTCAGACGAACCCTTATCTTTGGACGCCGACTGCAGATGTTCTAGGTCCTTTATAAGACAATCTCCATCAGAAACATGAGCCTGGTGCATAAAGTTCTAAGAACGCCAGTAGTTAGTGAAGGGTGAAGGCAACTCGACGCTTGTAGGTAAAGGTCTGTATGTAGGGGCTTAAAGTAGACAGAATGCCCTAATGACCCAAAGAATCTGAGTAACCAGGACGTCCAAAAACGGTAAGCAATCATCCTGGTCTTTCTATCATAAACTGCATGCTCTTGTGGATTGCATTCAGATGTTGCAAGAAACCTTGACTTGACATCGGTCCAAAAATGTGTCAAAGGATCGCAGCATGCCTTCCTTCTGAATTCAGTGCAAATTCGAACCGTGCTATCAGATCACCAGATCGTGAGAAATCAAGAATGCGTTAAAATTCGTAAGTGGGTCAGAGGTCCACAAAGAATAATACTTCCAGTTGGAATGATAACGGCACTGCAGAATCTGCGCTGAGTGTGGATAGGGGATGTCGTTGGCTGCGTGGTACAGGATGAAGAGACGATGCGGAGACTTCTGGAGAAACTCCAGAGTGCATGTAGTGCGTAGTTGGATGTGCTGGGGAATTGGTTGAAGGCGGAGAGTACGGCGGATGGCGGCGTTGGAAACGTAAGGCGGAGCATTTAGAATGATTCGCAGTATCTTACTTTGGACCACTTCAGACTAGAGAATATGGGTATCTGCTGCTAGGCCCCAAAATTCTCAACCATGGAGAAGGATGGATAAAATACATTGTCCACAGACGAACGGAGAGAGCAGGACCTTCCAGCTACGGCAAGACTGGAGGTACCATGTCGTAGGGTAGTGACGAACACCGTCGCTATGGGGTTTCCATGTCCACTTGCTATCGAAACGCAGTCACAGGAAACTGTTCGTGTCCATGGAATGTGGCGGCCACGGAGGTCGACCTGAGGTGCAGGGGTGATCCTGTTGTGGATGAACAGAATGGAATTCGTCTTCAGAGCTAATTTCGACCTTCCACTTGGAGCTCAACTGTGTGATCTGTTTAAAATGGCGCCTTACATAGCGGTGAATTTTAAGGCTTCGGTGGGAGGTGAAAAGAGCGTTGGTATCCACGTATACTACCAGACGACTGGAGACAAGAGGAGCGAATTCGTTTGTATAGACCACATAAAGGATAGGGTAAAGGCCGTGTGAGGATCTCCTTGTAGGTTTGGTAGTGTGGCCATTGCAATGGCAGAAAGTTTGCTCTTCTGTAGTGCTTCCGTGAATGCACGACGTGTTACACGCAATATGTCTTTTGCAGCATCACTAGGAAGTTCTCTAACAGCTTCCTCAACAGCACTAATAAAATGAGTCTGAGGCAGGGTTCTCAGCGTAGGAGCGAATCCAAGCACATTACTGACAGCCAGGTGAACTTCGAAAACTGTTTTATGTAGACTCCTTATGGACTAATCCAATTTTTCAAGGTCAAGGCGTCGACTCATGCCCAGGAAAAGGGCGGCAGGCTGGATGCAATCTTGATATGCAGATCAAACTGTTGTTTACACCACGTTAAATTCTTGGCGAGTAAACACCACCTAATATCGGTAAGGACAAACATCTTCCTTCTAGATACAGCCCCATCTATCACCTCCCCCTGTGAGTCCCGGGGGTTAGATTAGCCTCGAGGTATTCCTGCCTGTCGTAAGAGGCGGCTAGGAGTCTCACACGTTTCGGCCATTACCTGATGATCCTCTGTAGGGTTTGACCTCGATTTTTCACAACTTCTCCGAAGAGCGAGCCACTTGGGGAAGGGTGACTTACGTGGTACATTATGTCCATTGTGTATTGACGTTTAGCCCACGTTCTAGTCGTCTTATTACGGTCCCGCCCATTCTCACTCTCGGGCAAAGACACCTTCCTGGGAGCGTTTCCCACCGTGCACTATGCAGTGTCACTTCCTGTGCCTACAGTAACCATGGACCTCCTTGTACCTCATCTCCACCACAGTAGCTAGTACGTTGTGGTGGGGTTAACATGTACACTGTTGGTTGTGGCAGCCTGACGACACATGGATTGCTCGGCTGATGCCTGCAGCAGTGACTCCCCACGTATGCCGAGGAGTAGATGCCAGTCATCCTGGGGCATAGGGACTCATGGCGATGGCTGTCCTGCCAGGTGGTCTTTGATGAGGCTGGGTGATGCCTGTGGGGAGGGCCCCTGGTCGGAGTAGGTGGCATCAAGGCGGATGACACGACAAGAAACATAGTACGTCATGTCTTATTGGTGGTCCGCTGCCAGCAGTCTCTAAGCGGGCAAAGTCTAACTATAAAGCTAAGAAATATGACCCCAAGTCATTCCCCTTCCTGGCCACACCATGGGGGGAACGCCAGGCTGAGTGGCAGTGAAAAGTTTTTGATATGGTACCTCGTATGTACGAGAGTTGATGGCGAATCTTTCATGTCCATGAAGCCTGTTTTTTGTGGAGCGTTTGGGGGAAAAGTTTGGGGAGGTGGAGGGTTTGTTCAAAATGCTATCTGGGTCTGTTTAAATAAAAACAGCATAATCTGCCCAGTCATAGGCATTACTCACTTGTGGTAAGTTGGTAGGTTTGTTACAATCACGCCTCATAAGAGCTTAAATATGGTCCAGGGTATTATATTCCACATCGACCTCTGCCGGCTCTGCATTGGCCACCCTTAAGCGATCCATGGTTACCTCCAGCGCTGTGAACACCTGCCTGAGTGTCGGTGTGGCGCCCGGTTGACAGTGGTCCATATTCTGGTGCACTGTCCCACTTTGACGAAGGCTTCGGTTACCAGACTTTCCTCCTAATTTTAACACCACCTCACCAGCTGATTTAGTTTCATGTTGATTCGTGATGGTCTGTTTTATCATTTGATCTAAGTTTTAGTGCATGTCCTTTGTCCCTCTGTCCTCCATTTAGCGCTCCTACGGTGGAAGTTTTAATGTGTTGCAGAATGGCTCGTTTTTTTTTTTTTTTGAGTTTCTGTAGTTTTTGTCCCCTTTTGCGCATTTGTTTGTAGCCCTTAAACGTCCTTGTGATTTTTTCCTTTCATTCCGTTTGGAGTTGTCAGATGCGTTTTTGTTTTCACACTCGTGTCATTGTTTTATTCGGAACAAGGGACTGATAACCTTGCAATTTGGTACCTTTTCCCCTCTTTTAATCAAACCACCTCACCAGCTTAGTTAGCAAGGTCAGAGAACGTATCATTCCTGTTCATCTGGTATGGTGGCTAGTCTTGCAGTTCACTAACCACTGCACCGTGTGGGTTTCGAGCGCGCCGTTCTGGAGCTGACAATTTCGTCACTTCATCCACCAATGTCATGAACGCTTTCCTGTGGGTATCTCAGATTCGGCTGTGTTCTTAGATTCGAAGGAGGGCTATGACACCTGCTGTAGAACTTTTATCCTCCATAATCTCTACACGTGGGACTTATATCGCTGTCAGTTTCCTTAAGAGCTCTTTAAAGGACAGTTTTTAAGGTGCATGTTGGTTCAGTCTTGTTTGGACACCTTTATCCAGGAAAAGGCATGTCTCAGCGTTCAGTCGTAAGCGTCGTCCTCGTCGCTATCGCCTTCAACCGTATAGTGGCCTGTCTTCCACTGGGCATCTCCAGCTCCCTTTTTGTTGACTTTTTCCACATATTGCAGCTCTCCACGGACCTGTCGCATTGACCGGCGTCTTCAGCGATGTCGCGATCGTTTTCACTCATGGAACATAGCAAATGGCTTTAGTTATTCCACTGGCAAAACAGTTTGTATGAATTTCTGGCGACGCAATTGCTCCCTCCCACCCTGTTTATATCTTGGGCCTGTTCCCTTCCATTCGTTTAAACTAAGAAATTCCTGGGGCTCATGTTCGATGGCAAACTGTTGGTCGTCCATGTCCTACATGTCTTACCTGGCAGCCCAAGGTATGCAGTCCCTCAATGGTATTTTCTGGGGTGCAGATTGCATCACCCTCCGTTTGTTAAAAAATTGCTCTCAGCACTATTGGATTTAGCATCTGAAGATCATCAGTCCCCTAGAACTGAGAACTACTTAAACCTAACTAACCTAAGGACATCACACACATCAATGTCCAAGGCAGGATTCGAACCTGCGACCGTAGCGGTCGCGCGGTGCCATACTGAAGCGCCTAGAACTGCTCGGCAACTAAGGCCGGCCTCCTCCGTTTGTACTGGTCCCTTGTCCGTTCGAAACTAGATCATGTTTTGTTTATACCTCTGCTCCTACTTCCCTCTTACGCCATCTCAATACTATCCGCCAATGTGGCATCCATTTGTCTACTGGCACCTACACAAGCCCTGTTCAGTCTGTATGCCGAAACTTCTGAACTAACACTGTCCTAACACTGTCCTACCACCGTGACTTACTAAGCAGGTATGCGTGCTGTTTATTTGCCATGTGTGGCCACCCATCTTTTGCATCCTCCTTAAGGATCCAATATGGGGGCGTCCCACTTCCCTGTCACCACCTGGAGTTCGTATTCGGCTCTTGATCCGCTAACGGCAACTTCACCACCTTGGCTTCGTGCAGAGGCGCGTGTTCACCTTGGCCTTCATTTGCTTCCTACTCCGACCGCGCTCTACCGCCTTAAGTTTCATTACTTCCGCATGGAATTTTGCTATAGTACGTTTGTATACACTGATGACTATGACCATGATGTCCAGTGTGCCTCAGTCATTGGCGCAGACTTTTTTCGGTATCTGCTTCCGGAACACTGCTCAGTAATTACAGCAGAGCTCCTTTCCCTGTATCAGGCAAGGTAGTACATCCAGCGACACAGGCTTTTCAATTGCGTATTCTGCTTAGACTGCCTCAGCGCTCTTTAAAGCATGTGTATCCTGTACACTGTCCATCCCTTTGTGCAACCAGTCCAGGACAGCTGTCGCTTGTTCACTCTTGGAGCCACTGTGATGTTCGTAGGTTCCTGGTCACATCGGTCTGACAGGAAACGAGGACGATGACGCTTCTGCCAAGGCTTGAGTCCTCGTACCTCAGCGCACTAGTTCCTATGTTCTCTCCAATGACCTGTTGCCGTTTGTCAGTTGGCGTCCCTTTGCCATCGCCATGGTACTCTCCCTTCGTTGGAATGAGCGCCCCCCCCCCCCCCCCCTCCCCAGCGGCTTGGGGACCACCTCTTGGCCCTCCAGCCGGGAGGAGGTCACTTTAACTTGGTTGCGTATTGGGCACTGCCTTTTAGCCATTGCCATTTGCTAAGTGGTGCTCCCCCACCACTTTGTGCCCATTCCGTCCAACTTTTGACTGTCTGCCATTTCTTGACGGAGTTTTTTTAAACGCTTACCTTCCAATTTGTTTGATTTCTGCGTTATCAGCCCTTTAAGGGACGAAGCGCGGGCTGTCGACAATATTTTACTTTCTGTCGTAGCAATATGGTGAAAGACATTTAATTTTTAGTTCTGGACATCGGTTTCTCTATGGCGTATTTTACAGATCTTTCTCCACGTTCCTGTTTTAGCTGTCTTCTCTTTCGTCGATTTGTATCATCTCTTTATTTTCGGGTTTTGAGATGGACGCGTATGACCCTAGTACCTTTTGCGCACTAAAACAAAAACCGGCGAGTAAACCGGATCCCCTCCTTCATTAGTGGCAGGCACGCCTTTCGGTAGTGAATTTTGCAGCGGCAGTATGGATAAAATGTCTCTGACAAATTTCGGAATAAGGCCATTGTCCCGACACTACAGTAATAAAAAAAGCGGAACTTAACAATCTCGCTAGTTTGAGTAGCCCGTCCAACCTTTGTATTTGTAATGCCATCCCTTTCCCCAAAGATGTATCTGACGTGATTTTTGAAGTTTTTCTGGCGTACTGAATGTTCGATGCACATGCATTCCATCGCCAATTTTGGTGTCAAGCCTACTCCGGAACTT
Organism: Schistocerca gregaria; assembly: GCF_023897955.1. Taxonomy (NCBI): domain Eukaryota; kingdom Metazoa; phylum Arthropoda; class Insecta; order Orthoptera; family Acrididae; genus Schistocerca; species Schistocerca gregaria. The sequence continues at coordinate 420,614,267 of NC_064921.1, read as the reverse complement.
GCAGTCTCCATGGGCGAACACTCACCTGAAGACTGCTGGACGACTGCCAACCAAAATACTGTGGCAAGAAGTCAACGTGTTCAGGCAGAAATCCCGAAATCTTATCAAACACAGCTACGATAGTTATCAACTGCAATACACGATTGTTCCTATTACTACCTTCTTGTAGCTGACACCTGTGTAGTTAAGAGAACATCTAACTCACAAAGAAACGGCCTATTGGCCCCAATACAGCCCTTGCTGCTATCCATGTAGCCGCTTCCTGTACGTAGTTGACCCCTGCTCTACTGAGCAGAACCTGGAAACCTTTCATCCTAAGGTGCAAGTCGGGGAATCTAAAAACTCATACTGAATCCCTGATTCATACCTTCCACATGCTCTGTACGACTCGGTTCTGTCACCGATGCTACAGACGGTGAGCTCCACTTTCGTCTCGGAAGCAATACAGGCAGACCTCACCACTTCCGCTGGATGTCAGAAATTTAAGCGATATCTTCAGATCCAAAGCAAAAAACACCACTAGTACCGACGAGAACCACCATCTGCAGATGCCTGCTCCCTATGGTCTTGATGTCATCTGGAACCAGCACACAGTGCACACGAGATTCTTCCCTTCTTTAATAGCCATATACAAACACAGCTCCATTACCCACCTAACTTCGAAGCACCCAACTGCCGGTAATCCCATGGTTTGTGAACGCCCAGACCTGGAAGTCGATAGGCTTGGAAAAGGCTGAACTGCATCCAGCTCAGGGACTTAATCAGCCACAGATAGCACTCTAAATCTGTTTGTACTCGTAAAATGAATTTGACCTCCGATTGTCCCACAGAAAGTCTTTGGCAGCTTGCCAGACATTCGAGAGACCTCTCGCTCGACCAAGAGTGAAGGATGATCCTCAGTGTAAGCAGCAACTGAGGCGACCATAGCAGTGAAGCGATCGCCACACTCTTAGGAGATTTTGGATGTATCGAAGACCCCGCGTCTGGCCGCCCACAGAGATGCCCATTGTCAAATGCTTCAAGCTGCGTGGTTGAAGACCTTTCCTTTGAGATGACTCTATTGGGGCAACATCTCTGAATTTTATGGCGGATGTTCAAGCTTGTCACTTCAACTTGGCCATTAGACGGTCACTGTGGAGTGGTGTGGACGCACGTTATCGTGGAGCAACTGACTCTCCATGACCAGCCTAGGATTTCAGTGCTCTGATGTCTCGTGGCAAACACTGGCAATCATTTTTCAACGCTGGAAGAACTGGGTCTTTGACCTCGGACGTCGAAAAGATCGCCGCTTATTTCCTGCTGAGAGCTCAGCTTTAGAATGAGGTGTTAACTGATGTTTCCATAACATGCTACCCCATTTCTTTACTGAGTTACCCCAAAGCGGAATACGCAAATTTCAACTAGTTTGTTTATTGAGTTTCGTACGTTTTCATTTGTATTTCCTCCTGTTACCCAATGTGAAGTCGTTTATGTATGAAAGCCAAAATTGCGAAGCAATAAGTCACAGGACAGTTACAGGTATTCGCTTTAAGACGACCAGTGCAGTTCTTCGTCGGTTGGACAGCAGAATATGGTACCAATCCTACCAAATATTGGCATTATTACAATCTACCATTGACAGGACTGAAAGAAATGCACCACATGAATGAATCTCATCAAAGATTTTAAAGAAATAATATCGGCTGGAGCCTGTTAGTACGTAGGTAACTGCACCTGGGCAAAAATTCGTAGTTGCGTAATATCTAGGCTCAAAATGCAAGGCTCGTACTCCCATCCATAAGAAGCATCACATTGCCTTTATTACTTACGAGGCATCCAGGAGCTTTCTTAATTTTGTTCGTACACTATACCCATGTGTCCGACATAAAGCCGTTGCACGAACCACTGTACTCTTTGTAGATCTAAGATTTCTTCAAAGTACTTTTTCAGGGCTATGGCGCAGAATCTGCGCAGCTTTCTCGGCTATGGTGCGCTAGTCATATGAAAGTGATCTTGTCTCATCAGAACCATTGTAAGACGTGGGCACTTGTTTCAAATTAGTAGAGATTGAGGCCCGATGTTGCTCAAGATTTATTCCAAACATCCAGGCAAATTTTTCTCCGTATCCGTTGGCCACCACCAGTTCAACGTTCAACATGACATGCACTTGCAAGTCACGATTTTCACCATTAATTACGATGGCAGTACGCTTACAGAAAACATCAGTAGCAAATTTTGATTCATTTGATCCATTTGTATGTATAAAAACAAGGCTGCGTGATAACATTTTCATATGCAGAAATGTCAGCTGCATGAAAGCTGTAGGATGTGTTAAATAAAAGTTGTGAATACTCCTCCATAACGTTTACATCGCGAAAATTCAGGCATCCATCTTTTCGAATTTACAAAAATATTCCTTCATGTATCGGACAAAGCATGCAGCACCACACGCGTTCTTGGAGTAAAGCACAATATTTGTAACTTACAAAGGTAATCAGTACTTTGTCGGTTACGAGTAGTAATTTAGCATAACTGTAACACATTTTAACAGAGGCCCGCCACAAGGACTCTGTATTACTTCAATCAAATATTAAAGTTAACTTTCTGCAAGCTCGGAAGTAAACACACACAAAATTTAAATCATTCACATGTAGACTGTTTGACAGTTTCATGTCTTCGGAAATTTGACAAAGTAATTGTTCCTTCCGATCTTGACTTCAGAGGTATCGATCGTTGACTCGATTCAGACTTCAAGAACATCAAAAGAATCTTAGACCTTACTCTAAAAATTAACATTCTCTTCATGAATTCCGATTGAAATTCAGAGTACTTCCAAAAATAATCCCATTACAAGAATTTTAAAGGGTAAGTAAATAAATTTCCAGTTTCACCGATGTATTTTAATAAAACGTGTTACACAATGACAGTCAATCGTATGAGAAAACATGACATAATTTAAATCATAATTTTCCGTTAACAATATAGATTGTCCATTATTACATTCCATTTATTTCAATGCAAGTTAGAGGGCGATAACAGACGCAGACGTCATTCCGCACGACGGCCTTCGCTTGACAGTAAACAGCGGTCGGATTTGTCGTTGGCGGTGGCGTCGAACAAGGTGCGATGTCGTGTTAAGACTCATTTCCTTCACGTGAGGCAAAAACAGAAAGCATTTAATTGCACAATCCGAACTGCACAATTAAAAAAATACGAATAAAATTAGTCGTGCAGGTTTGATCAGTACTGTTACTTGCAGCTGAGTGTAAGGAAAATTTGTGAAACTTCTCTCGATTTTACACTAAAAGTACGTGTGCAACTCCTCAAATATCTTTACTGCCATAATTAGCAAAGGAAAACCCATTAAATTTCTGGGGAACGAATGTAAAGCGTATACGAAAACAGCGCATATAAAATTAAAAACCTTTATTTTACAGTTGTGACTTAAACGTGCTGGAGTGATCGTAAAACTAACCAATAATTTCCTCATAATTTTACGCACAAAATCAACATTTTTACAGTTAGCTGATTGTCTAACAATTTATGTAGCAAGTCAAACTTAAACTTACATAAAAGGTTCTTATCACGTAGTTCGACAGTAAATGACGTGTAGTGCATCATATGGCCAGACAGTTGGGAGGGTAGTTGGTGGTGCAGAGTGGAATGTATTTTGAGACATGTCTCTAGATAAGTTTCGCACGAGGAGAGCAGTTTAGAAGTGTCTTGATCAGTTACTTTACCTGAACATAAACACAGACGTCGCAGTTTCCTTGCGGCGTGCATTTGGGGTAAACCGCTTTAATGTGCGGCGATGTCAGTCCTTAATCTTGAAACATATCTTCGTAAAATTGTGGATTTGTTTGTCCTCCCCACGAGTCATTACCTAGAAAAGTTTTCAGTTGAAACTTCCGGCCTGAAAGCCTGTGGTCGATGTATATTTCCACCTAACGTTTCGTCCCCATCTGATAGACATTCTGTCGTCCGGCTACTGCCACTGAGTCTCCAAGTACTCTAGCATTTATAGAGGGACCACCATCCGTCACTTAATGCCGACGGTATGCCTATCTTTGTAAGGCGTCGTCATTATCGATTAAGAGTAACAGATAGTTCTGCTGGCGCAACGTAGACATTGATATTTTGTCGACTTTAAAACATCTTTTCTATTAAAATTGTTATGGTGTTTGTAAATCTCTATTGCTTCTCTCTACATGCGCGAATGATAATGGGATTTTCGTGCTAAAACGCTTGTCTCATTAAATTAAATTTCGTGGTTCCCATCCAGAAAACATGCTCAGCTATGCCGATTTTTCGCTGTGTCCTAAGCGACAGTTTTTTATGTTCGGCTAAGCGGGTGTTTACACTTTTCGTTGTTCCAATATATACTTGTCCACAACTGCATAGAATTTTGTGTACCCCAGGTGTTGCTAGGGGTTTCGGCCATCTTTCGCAGTTCTTAAATATTCCTTAATCTTCTTGGTGGTTCTGAAGATTGTTTCGATCTCGTGCTTGGCGAGAACTTCCGATACCGTCCGTGACTATTAATGAACGGTAGGAAAACTTTTCCAGTAGGCGACTGTTGTTGCTCTGGACTTGGGGCTTCTTTTCCTCTTCGATGGACGGCTCAATTTCCTTGCTGGTATATCCGTTTTTCATTATGGCTGACCGTAATTGATTTACTTCATCTTGTAAGTATGTCGCCTCGCTGATTTTGTTGGCTCTCTCCACCAAGGTTTTCGTGACACCTCTTCTTTCGCCTAGGATGATTGTTTGATCCCTTGTTGAGGTATCGCTCCGTGTGCGTTTGTTTTATATATACCTTGTGCCCCACGTCCCATCCACACCTTTTAATTACTGACACATCCAGGAAATTGAGTTGACCGTTGCTCTATTTCTCCATTGTATACTGCATCTTCGGGTGAATGCTGTTCAGGTGCACCAAGACGACGTCCAACTCTCCTTCACTATGAGTCCATAGTAAAAATGTGTCAACATTGCGGTACCGTTTAGCTGCCTTTTTACTGGCAGTCTGCAGCATAGCTGTTCGAAGATCTTCATGAATAAATTGGCAATAGCTGGGCTGAGGGGGGCTTCCCAAGGCCACTCCGTCGATCTGTGCGTGAAACTTGTTGTACTGGAAATAAGTTGTCAGGCAGTGTTTAAATAAAGCCACTGTCAGTCGGAAAATATCTGCTATATTGTAAATAGCTTCGTTTACAGGCACGATGGTAAACAATGACACTACATCGAAGCTCACAAGAATATCACTTGGTCTGACGTTAATCTCCCTTAGTTTTTCAATAAAATGGCAGAACAGACAGTTAAATCTCGGCGCAATGTATGGTTGCAGCAAGTAGGCCAGATATTCGGCCACTTTCTGTTGATCCTATGGCACTAACAATAGATCTCAACGGGACCTGTGGTTTATGGACTCCCAAAGGTACATATAGTCTGGGTGGATAAGCTTCCGTTTTGAAGAGTTATCTACCAGAAGAAGAGGAAGAAGAATGTTTTACCAGTTGATTGGTATTTCTCAAAATTTTGGTTTTAGGATCATTTTGCAGATTTTTATACGTAGTGATCCAAAAGACCACTAATCTTCTTGTGATAATCTCCCTCAAGCTTGATCCTCCCCACCTGCTTGTCTCCCATCCTCTCCCACCCCAACCCGCTGCCGCGCCTGTACTCCTGTATCCCACCTGCTCTCCATCTTCACACTCTCCACACCCTCTCCCAAGGTGGCTTCCGCCAACTCCCCCTCCCAGATGATGCCCTCCTCCCCTCCAACTACCCCTCCTACCAACTTTGAGCCTTGCCTTCCCTTCCCTCTCCTCTCCTTATCCTGTGGGCACCCTCTCTTCCTTCTCTCCCTCCCTCCTTCCCTCCCCTCCCCCTCTCCCTGGGCTTCCGCACACCACCCCTCCCTCTCCCATCCTCTCCCCATTGGCATCAACCCCTCCTCCATTCCCTCCTACCCTCGCCCCTTCCCTCTGGCAGGTCCCCGGCCTTACTCGTGTGACAAGTACATCACCAACCGCCGGAGATTGTCACCGCAGTGCTTATGTGTTTTGTCGTCCCGCTAGTGTATCTGTCTCTCTTGTTCCGTGCTCCATCGTTCACGTGTGCTACTTTGTATCTCTTCGTTATGTGCTGTGTGACTCACTTTTAACTTGACTGCTCCACAGTGAACGGCTTCTGTTATTTTACTCAGTTTTGTCTACTGTTTTTTAACCTCCATGTCTGTGTGTCTATTACTGCTTGTACTATGTTCATGTCTGTGGCCGAAGAGCGGCTTAGTTACGCCGCTGCTGGCCTACCTATGTATAGGTTTAAAATAACAATAAAGAAAAAAGAGCCTCACTGGCAATAGCCGGACGACCTCAGATGTCTCCCGCAGGAGGAGACGAAACGTTAGGTGGAAATTTTATACATCGACCACAGCCTCTCAGCCCGGAAGATTCACCTGAAAACACCGGCCGTGAAAGCCTAAAATGTGACAAAAATTTGTTCTCGAAGTAATGCTTCATTACGTTAAATCAAAATATTAAAATTTTCGGGACTGTTACGTTGTGGTCTAATGGATTTCACAATGAAACCCAACTACTCGTCCTCACTGGTGAATCATTCTTACGGGGATCGGAGTAACGAACCGTGGTGTGAATTGAATGCTCAAAGCTGCTTCGATCCACTTTCCCCAATCCATTTAAAATGTCCTCCACAGATAAGAACGAAATGTTAGGTTTCAATGTTGAAACCCCTGCTATTACAGCCTAACAGCCCGGAAAACTTTATTCGTTGTGACTTTCCCAGTTCTGAAATTTTAGATTTTAAAACTTAATCACATCAATAAAAACACTTTCTAAAGGGGTCTTGTCGATTTCCCGGATTTTGAAGTAATGACATTCCTATGTTTTAGACACTCCACTGGTCCTTGAATTTTCGGTCCTAAAGAACCAATACTCCTTTGTAGACATGTGCAAACTGTTAGCAATAATACTGCACTGTATACGTCTAGTTACTGCGTTCATATCTTCCACGAGAACTGCTTTTGCTCGTCCAGGGTTCCGTTAAAAGTAGATTTGTACTGTCGACCTTAGAAATAGATGCGAAATAAAATTCTTTTGACGTATTTTGACTGACGTAGATGAATGAAAATTCTCGACTTACTTGCTTCATCGAACGTTTCCATTATAGTCCTTTCTCGGAAATTTATTTGCAAATCTTACTCTTTCCACTCGTAAAAATTTTAATTGCAATATATTGAGCATTATTAAGGTTTATTTTCCTTCAAGTAAAGCAAAACAAAAGTTTCTACAGAAGAAATTGATCCCACGGATTCCGAATTAGTACTACGCTAAATTTCCTCTCCTCCAACTTCTGTTTGGAAAATACACTAAGATAAATGGCTCGTATCGCGCCCGACCTCCGGCTCAAAATTTTTTTCTGAGCTTATTTTGGACATCTGGACCTCTTTTGTAGTTACTTACTGGCCATGCATTTCATGGACCATAAATTTCGTTGTTCACGCTGCTGCTAGCATAATTTTGGTTACAGCCTGAAACAGCTCACATGTCAGAAATCGACTACTCACCGTATCTAATGAACTCCACCTAGTTCCTATTCCTCAACGTATTAGTGTCATGCCTGTCGAAACTCCTCGGCGCTTAACAGGTGCTACAGCAATGAGTACAAAGTCAGATGCCATCGATGTCATTTCGAGCTAAGTGTTATGGCCCTTCAAAGCATTACTGACAGTAAATGTGTAACAAATACCACATGAGCGTCAAGAAAAATACAATAATCCTCTATGTATGTTCCCCTCTCATTATAGACAACTGCCCATCCATAGCTACTTAAACCTCTTCCCGGAATGCCTTACTTCAAAATTGCAAGTTAACGCATGGCTAAGCGCTGCACTAGGTTTGAAGATACTGGTGACGGGAAGCTCTGAACGTGAGGGCCTACACATTCTTAAACACAATGCTCAAAAAAAATTATCACTTTGTCTAAACACAGTAGTTGTTCTAATCGGGCGCTTAAGTTTGAAATTTAGCTTAAGTGCCTGCAACCTTCACCTGTAGAGGTGCAAAAGGTTGGCAACCCGCGACGTCAATCACGGGCTAGGCGACGCTGCAAAGGTCTAGACGTATGAAGGAAAAGAGCCACAGCTCGGAAGTTCATGTGAGCTATAAGATGGGGTAAAGTCACACTGGCACAAAATTTTACCAGAATTTTTCCGAATGCCACCGTGGATAAGTCAAAACAAGTAAAATGTCGGTAGTAGGAGGTTGGGTGACGACCTTCAAATTCATGACAAGGATGACAGGAGAGGATCAAAGACACCCTGAAGTTATCATCCTTCACTTTGCAGTAACCTGTAGTATATAAAGCTAAGAAATATCCCGGTGGTCTCAAGCAGTCTAGGGTGCCTTCAATGAGTGGTAGATTCGGACATTTTTCTTCAGTTTGTTGCCCTCGCTAGTAGATGCAGAAACGCAACGTGACGTTTTTAATCAGAAGACCACAGGAGAGGATAAACAACGTTCGAAAGGTTAAATATCACGCAGCATCGTCCACCATCCTGTAGTTGAACCAGTGACGCACTGTGTGCTGGTTAACTGCTGGATGATATCTAGTGTTCAGTGCTTCACCATTCGCCGCGGTCTGCCTTTTCTCCACTCGGGATTGGAAACCATCCGAAATTTGTGCAGAAAGGCTAAAATTTAGCGACGTTGTTCCGTGGTAAAACCAGATACTATAGGCAGTTGAGTAAGAGATTGATGCTCCGCATTTTCGGTAGTGCTGATGGAATAAAATTATTAGTCGATGCACTGAGTGCATCCTGGACTGGTAGGACTCCTACGCACCTACATTTAGGGGTGAGTTGTGACTATTCCCGACAGTAAGCCGAAGTTCTCCTTGACTAAGACTTCATTGTGATCATCGCTGGTATGTTTCTTTTGTCAGCTCGTGTCTCTTCTTCAGTGTAGGAAAGCAATATTTTTATTCATTCTTCGTTACCAGATGGGAATTCGGTTTGTAAAAGGGTGAACGGTTTTACAGGCCATCATGCACAAATTTTAACAAGCCTTTTGTGTACACACACACACACACACACACACACACACACACACACACACACACACACACACACAGTAGAAAAGTTAAACGGCAATAGTTTCTTAAAGATCATTAAGGAACAAGTAGCAGGATATTTATAGTGCGGATTATATAGATGACAAACATAATCATTACCTTAACACATTTCTCATGCTCTGTGAAAGTTGTTTTTTATTCGAACATTCTAAACAGGGTACTTGCAGTGAAAGGCAGCGTAGTTGGCTGACTAGTGTGATAAGGATATCACGTGGAAAAGGTGTGAATATCAATGTTACTAGGCACAATCAGGGTACTTTAATAAAGTACCATGCAGCACGGTTAGCCCTGTACTTCGCCGCTTTCGTGATTTTTCCTTTGAGTGGTCATTTTCCTGAAAGATTACTCAGTAGTAGAGCCGCTCAATACAAAGGGAGAGAGGGATAATGTAGAAAATGATACATATCCATGCCATCAGTGTTTTCTAATGTTATTGAAAGTGTGTGTGTGTGTGTGTGTGTGTGTGTGTGTGTGTGTGTGTGTGTGTGTGTGTGTGTGTGTGTGTGTAACGATAATCGATAATTTTACTACACATAATTTGCTATCAACTGTATAGTTTAGTTTTAGAAGTGGTTTAACAACTGAAATGCTACATTCGCCTTTCCTTTGAGGTACTGGATGGATTAAACAAAAGATTTCGAACGCTAGGCATATTTCTATTTCACTAAGGCGTTTGCGTTCATCACAAGATATTGCTCCAGTAGTTGGACCGAGCGAGGTGGCGCAGTGGTTAGCACACTGGACTTGCATTCGGGAGGACGACGGTTCAATCCCGTGCCAGGCCATCCTGATTTAGGTTTTACGTGATTTCCCTGAATCGCTCCAGGCAAATGCCAGGATGGTTCCTTTGAAAGGGCACGGCCGACTTCTTTCCCTAATCCGATGAGACCGGTGACCACGCTGTTTGGTCTCCTCCTCCTAACAATCCCAACCCAAGCCCGAAGTTGGACAATTACGAAACACGGAGTATCTCACAATTCGTTCACCTCTTACTTTAACAACAAACAGCAAATAGTCATCATTGAGTCTTGAGGATAGCCGTATGTGGGGTCTGAGTGTGTCATACCAAATGGTATCACTGCTGGGGCGACTCCAGTTCCTTACTAAACGAAAGATATGCCCTCTAGCATTATACGTAATTCTAAAATATCTGCCGATGACACTAGCTTCGTAGTAAAGAGCGTTGGGTGCAACATACGCTTTATTTCAAATAGTGCAGTTCATGTAGAAAAAATTTAACGCCAGAGCACACTGTTTTTACAGTTTATAAAAGACAATTCAACAAATCCTGGAGTGCCCATTTTACAGAACGGCATATGAAATCAGTGAAATCCACACCTCTGCAGCTGCTTACAGGCCTTGATGAATATCAACAGGGACAGTTGAAAATGTGTGCCCCGACCGGGACTAGAACCCGGATCTCCTGTTTACATAGCACACTATCCAACTGAGCCATCGCGGATGCAGAAAATAGTGTTACTGCAGGGACTTAGCTCTGGCACACTCCTCGTGAGACCCACATTTCCAACTTCTGGACACGGGCACTGCAAATGTAGTGTGGACAATAAATTGGAAATAAGGATCTCACGGGGAGCGTGCCAGAGAAAAGACCCTCGCAGCTGTAGTATCCTGTGTCCTCTATGGCTCAGTGGATAGTGTCTGCCATGTAAGCAGGAGGACCTGGCTTAGATTCCTGGTCGGGGCACACTCTTTCAACTGTCCCGGTTGATATTCATCGACGCCTGTAAGGAGCGACAAAGCTCTGGATTTTACTGTAATCTCATTGTTAGAGCTGCAAGATTGCCAGTGGTGTCTGTTCTGACACCATATTCACACGAATGGGCATATGGTTAGTGAAGTTACAGTTCAAATTTCTAGGTGTTCAGATAGTAAACAGTTGTAAACGTTCACTAACTAGTTCAAAGATTTAATGCTGCCATTCTAACTATTATAACGGTATCTAAAGCCAGTTAGACACGGAAAGTAGTCTACATTGCTTGGTTTTATTCTCTTAAGATTTATGGTATTGGATTGTGGAGTAACTCTTCACATTCTGAACGTATTATTTGGCTCAGAAATATGCGGTTTGGACAATAAATGGTAAAAAGTTCGCGAGAATCTGGTCGACTCGTGTTCATTAGTCTGGGTATTCTCAATATGTGTATTCATTACTGTCGTTTATAAGAAACAATATCAGCTGATTCCCAAAAATTAGCTTCCACTCAGTTAATATTAGGCAGAAATCCAATTTGCATTTGGATTGCATTTCCTTGATTGCTGTGCAGAAACTTTCAGGTTGTAATTTCGTGTACTGACACGTTCCATGACCCTAGATTTTTTCTCAATGTGGTCTTACGCAACTAGACGTGCACAACAAATAGCTTCACATTAGGGCAAAGGGAAACGGCTACGGCATGTTGGGAAGCAACATTGCTCAGGATGCAGCGACAGACTCCTGCCTCATGCTGGCTATAAAGGCGCGCAGTTGACTCGTGCGAATGGGACTTGCTTTATCGTTGACATCGTCCGACGTATGTCGAGGAATACTCGTCTTTTTCTGTAGTTGCGTACAACATACTCAAAGCGTCCACAGAGAAAACGCCGGAGTATATTGAGCTTTGTCCTCCAAATTTCGTTCTGCGAGGAGTACTTGTAATGGTAGGATGCTGGCCGCAGCATGTCGAAATTCGCAGTGTCTACTATTCGAAGTAAGTTCAACTGGTGGTAAATACCTAAATTCCTCAATGTTCCCTATTAACTCCTGGTGAATGGTGGTCGAAATTTCTGGCTGTGATAAACCAGTTAGCCTTCTCTTATCATTTGGAGTATGAAAAACCACACTGTCGTCTCACGTGTTAAGCTGACAGGTAGTCCCGAATATGTGATCCATAAAGTGCAAAATAAATTTATTTCCATCTGCGATCGCAAAATGGTTGTCCTTCGATCATCGGTTTCGGTTATCAGACAAAAACCAAATGCTGTATTGGAATCAAACTGAGATTATTCAACACCTGCGACCAGTTTAGACTCCAAAACGCGTCATCACCAGGCCCCAAGCGTTGTGCCATTCACAACCGAAATGAGACAAGTCTTCAAATAGAAACAGGTATTAAGCTTGTACGCCACCAATTACAATGAACGAAGTCTTATATACAGCGTGCCAAAAGCAGCTGGATTACTTAACTTCGTAGCAGCAACAAGCAAGAATGGTCCTTGTTGTGGCATCCTTCGTCAGAATAGCCTGATAAGTTTCTTCTTCTAGCCTTAGTCAGGAATTTTGTCTGCTTCTGTCATGCACGAATTCACAATTTGGCGAATACACATTTTAGGATCTCCATTTCACGAATAAGATACACCCTCTCTGGGATAAGGTGAACCCAGAACCAATCTCTCACAACCAATTGTACCACAGTATAACAAGTATTAACCTCCAATTTAGTAGTAACATACATAAATATCAACAATGAGAAAATTATAAAAGTCACAGTTCAAATATTTAAAGTGCACAGACGTTCATCCAAGGTTCAGTCCATCGGTCCGAATGATGCTTAAACTTGTTACTACTTGAATGGCACACAAGACGCAGTTCAGAATTAGAAGTGCGGGTGCTGTTGACTGGAACCGCTTCAATATTCAACACAGAAGTATGACACTCCAGTTCGACCTTCGCCTTCTTCAGACGCCGTGATTGACAGCAGACTTTCCAAATCTCTGAACACGCGGTGACTGCTAATAACTTATGACAATACGGAAAGCTACATTGTTTCTTGGTGTCGATGGACCCTGTTTCGAAATGGTCTACCGCTAAGTGGACTTCATGCTGATCGTCACCAAATGATTCTTACACCTAGGTCTGGAATTCTTTAGCGCTATAAAGTTCCTCTTAGTTCTCTAGCAACAGCTAGCTAGTGCTGTCACAGTAAAACTACACATTTGCCTAGTCATCCAACGTGTTGCACTTAACGTCTCGGTAGATTTCTTTCAGCCATTTCGTTCTCTCTTGAATATACGAACGTAGGGAATTACGTATTGCTTGTTTTCTAATAACCTTGTAGGCGACGGCTTTTATGTTGCGTGATAGGGCCACAGTGTTGTTTGGTAGTCTATGAAGCTTAACTCTTAGCACTGAAAGCACGTTTATTATGGACACAACCGTGCACAAACTGCCAGCTGGAGAGTGGGTGGTATTCTTATAAACATGAAGTATTTGAGAATGTGCACGAGTCTCGGTGCTATACATTGGCCTCTGGAGATGTCACTTCTTGTCTATATTTGCTTATTCCCAAGAATAAGCAGCTTTCACTCAGTTAATACTCACCAGGAATCAGATGCATTTGGATCTTACTTCCTTACCTATTGTGCAGAAAGGTGTGCAGTATACTGTTGCATCAATTTGCAATGAGGTACCAACCTAATTCAAAAATTTTAGCAGTAATCCACGCGCTTTCAAATCGAAACTGAGTTTCCTCGTGGTCACAACTATTCTGCCGAAGAGTTCTTGAAAAATTGTTGTATTGTTGATTGCGTTTACTATACTTACGGAGTAACTTCTTTCGGGTTCGTGAACGTTAATTTTCATCTGTTTTTACTTTCATGTTGCAATGTTATGTACTGACGCGTTCCATGATCTAGGAGATTTTCTGTTTCATCCAACCTAACTTGACAAAAAATAAAAGTAACAATTGCAAGCATGAATTTCGAGACATCTTTAGGAGTCACGAATTCTAACAAATCATCGATTTTAATCAAAAGTGGAGTCTCGAAGCCCGCCAGCCGTGACGCTAATCGCTGCTTCATATTACATGCAGTACAGATCGTGGCAGTGTGTCGCACGTGACAAGTAAGTGGATCCTCTCCAGAACTAAAAATTCTACGTCTTGGACTGAGCGAGGTGGCGCGTAGTTATCACACTGGGCAGCAATCGGGAGCACGACAGCTCAAACGCTCGTCCGGCCATTTAGATTTTCCGTGATATCTCTAAATCTCTTCAGGCACGTTTCCTTTGCAAGAGCATGGCCGACTTCATTCTCCAGCCCTAATGCAATGACACCCTAAATCAACTAATCAACTAATCTACCTACCTTTGGCTTGGGCGGTGGCCAGACTGTTCTGACATTGTCAATCAAGCCACAAACTTCGCAGTATCGCCATTGTAAGTGTAACAGTGTAAAAGACACACATCGCGTGTCTGACTCCAGTTGTGGTATCCTGGCCCGACGAGTTCGGAAGTCTGCCAGAAAGTACGCATCTAGACGACAGCCGTTAGACAACACTCTCAATATTTGCGAGCGATGAGCGCTGGCCTCTCATCAGGCGCCAGCCTATAGGCGCCTGCGGATACGCTGAAGCTCTTAACGCAGGCGTCCGGATCTCAGTCGTGTTCTGTCTGCGCTCTTGTATGTTCATTATATAAACAGCTTTGTTTGATTCTTGATATTGCTAGTTAAGGTTCCTGAGTCATTCCTCTCCTGATTTGTCGTTCTGTCTTGTTCTCTTCTGTTCCGCGGTTTTCGGCGACTCACCGTCAACGCCCTCGGCCGGTCAGCCAGCGTCTCCTGGCTGCGCCGCAGTTGCGGTTACTGTAAGAGTTACTTCAAATATCACTCACGCATGACGCAAGCAAACATGACATGCTTTACAGTGATCCAGAGGTCGACGCCAGACAACGCTTGCACGATGCGGCCGCTTATTCACGTCTAATATGTATTGGAAGTCTCGGTCTTCAGGCCATATTGGTGCTGGCGTCTGACTACACTGCGACCTATAGGAAACAAGAGGTTTATGTTCTGAGCAGCCAACCACAGTTACAGAGGAAAGGCATCCATACGATTCAGTAATGGTCCTTCAAACCCTTACATCTGAGAAAGGAATAAAAGCGTATATCTCCCCTCTCTCTAGCTTCTTCCAGCTTTTTTCTTGAACTCCTTTCTAATTAGTTCCATTGTCAAATTTTACAGCTTCACTGGGAGGATTTTATACTTAGGAGGGCGCACTACGTACCCGGGTAACTTAGGTGCACCCATTATTGCTGAGTTGGACAGTGGAACATCAGCCGATATGTAACAATGATGGAAAAACGGCGTGAGCTGAAACTCTATCTCCAATTTGTTTTCTAAGGTACTGGTTTTACCGCAATTGCACGCCATCAGGCCCCAAACAATTTGCAACTTTATTAGCGACAGTAATTCCACAGAATACTCTGAAATTAAGTTAAATCACGTAATTTTTCAGGCTTTCCCATAGATGGAATCAAATACTCGTTTCACAGGTGTTCTGTTTTATATCAAAGTTTTACTTGAAGATATTCCGGTAACGTAGCTCGTAACCTTCATCAGGCGCGACCTGAGACTGCACTTGGAGTGGATCTGGTCCAGTATTTCTGTGGGCTTTCTCCTTTCACCGGCTATTGCAAGTGTTCCATCTGCGGCCCGCGGCCGCTTGCTGCGATATTTTGGAACGTTGTCGTTCAGTTTTCCGTCCGCTGCGGTTCTAGATGATTCCTCTGCGGTCTGTGCCCATCGGACTCACTTCTGAACGTTCCTTCTGATCTAGCACTCCGTCTGGTGATAGTTTTCTATATCCATGCTTTCCGTTCTTCTATTAACGTGCTGAAGCTGTCATAGTTGCTCCTTTATCAATTCCTGAGCAGCATTCGAGGCTCTACTACGCTGGTATGCCATGTCACGGTTCATGAGATTGTCAGTCACTTATCACAGTACATTCCCTTAAAACAGTCCCAAAATCTTAGTGTGTCTGCTAGAATCTTGTTTTCATCATAATTCATGGCATGATCTAATTGTAGACAGTGTTCACCAACGGTTGACTTCGCCACATTTCTTAACCAGGTGCGTCTCTGATGTCCATCGCATCTGATATCCAGTGTTCTTGTCTGGCCAATGTGGGTCATGCTACATTAAGAAGGCATATTATTATAAATCCTTGATTTCGGTAACCCAGGGGTATCCATTTTTGCGTGACACAGTTTTAAGATGCTCTGTTGATGTTCCAAGACTCTCTTGGTCTGACAGGAAAAGTGCTCTGTGAAGCAGTCTAAAGTACCCCGTTCTTCTGCGGAGTGTGGTGATTGCTTCTGGCCTACAGATACAAATCAGTGTGTGCCTTTTCGAGACAAGCTGTTGCCAATTGACACCTGCTTCCTTTTGACCAGTACATTCATAAACTGCTCCTAGACATTCTTCTGCAGTTCTACAGTGAACTTGATGTCTCGGAGGCATGAATTAAGATGTTAGGGAAACGAATTCAGTCTGTCCTTCCCATGAGGCTTGATTACGAAGGTCTCTCTCACATACGTGAAGAAGCGTCTGGGTTTATACGGGGCTGTTTCTAATGACTTCTCCTCAAATCTCTCCATAAGCACGTTGCCAATCACAGAGACACTGAGTTTGACGCTGCTATCCGGCAGAACACCCGACAACGCAAGATGACATGAAATCATGTCACTAATCGATAGGTTTGCAATATAAATCCCCAACACCTGAAGGTTCCACATCGTGTATCATGTAGATAAAAATAAATGACTAGCCTCAAAGTATTTAAACCGTTGACAAGGTCTTCGTTGTAATTGTCATCAAAAGGTTAAAAATGACAATGGGTAAACGAAAAGATGGAAGAAAAGGTTCACAACCAACAAATCATAAACATAGATAAGTATATCAAAACTGGAAACGTTATATGGCTAAAAGTAATTAATTAAAGCTACTCATAAATTTCCAGAGAACAGTAGAAATCGTATCACTGGAGACTGAAGAGACTTACACGGGGTAACTTTTTATTAACGTTCAAAAACCTAATAGCGGCGTAGGTGATGCGGAGGCCAGTAATTTTAGGGGGGACGGACATGAAACTACAGTACTTAAATAAATATAATTTTTTGAGATAATCAATCCAAATTTCGTACGGTTGTTAAGAAATGTTATGACCATATGTACAATAACTTTTCATGTTTACAGAACTCCATCTTTATTTATTAACAATTGATTTTTCAATAGTGTAGTTACAAATGTTCCTTTTTTGGAAACACTATGAAAGGAAAATTGATGAATTTTTGTACACACTTTCAAACAGAATTATTATATATTTATGGAACCGAATTTTGATACCTTATGTTAACATTTTACGGGTTTCCAAATTTTCCTGAAAAATAAAATATGAATTTAAGGAATTTATTCTACCACAAATGCCCTACTATTTTACTAACTGAAAATTCCTTCCACAGAATTTCTCACTATAATACTGACTAGTCATATGCCAAATTTAATTTCAGTACCCTTTGTTGTTTGCGAGAAAAAGGTGCAGCAAATTACAAAATGTAAGTTACGGGAAAACTGAATCAGTGTTTGTATTAGGCCTTACCTTCTCTGTGTGAACTAGTGCAAGCTGTATGCATTCTCCTCTCCATCTGCAAGAAGCCTCTTCTTTGCTTGTCTTATTTGGTTAATCTGTTGTTCAATTTTATTGGTATTAATTTCAGCTGCAGGAACTATGTCATCGATATCCTTCAGTACTGAATATGTGAAACCAGCTGGTTGAAATCCTAGCCTCTGTAGAGTTGTTAATTTTCCAAGATTACCACTGTTAAAAAACTGAACAAGCATCAAATGCTAAAATTTTAAGTTATGGAAACAAATGTTTTTAGGGCAATGTTTCCAAGCCAGTGAGTTGTGACTTTAACTAAGAATTTTTTCCTGCACACTCTTTCGTAGGTGGTCTGGCTCCGCTAAACAACTAAACGTTGGTTTTACAGCATTTGACACAGTCATAGTTAACTGTGCTTGCGTGAATATTTGATGCCATCACGCGCAGCCTGCCTGAATTTGCACCATGATATGACACATAATGTACGGGTTTGTCATTTGTAGATAGTTTATGATAATAAATAGACCACACAAACTTCTACATGCTCTTCAAATTTTCACTGTCCCTTATAGCCTTGCAATACTACACTTGTAAAGAATGAATTTCTTTGTCTGTTACTACCACCTATGGGTTTTCCATCTTGCAATTGCCTTGCAATTTACGTTTGAATTTTAAGTCTGTCTCCCATTCGTTTTTGCAAATGGCCAACACATTCCAGCTTTTCTATAACACAACTAAGACTATAAGGTTTACTTTCCAAAACAGTTTTGGAGGAGCTAGTCACCATCACCAGGGGATTTTCTATATCTTACATCACTCTCTTCCACACTCTGATGGAACATAAGTTTCATGGGTGCAGCTTACATTCCACTACTAGAACCAGAATAATTTGTACAGCACACTTTTCAACCTGCCACTTTCTTCCACTTCACTATCAATCTTTGAGTCCACAGCTACAATAATATTTGCTCATTACCTGAATATCTAGAATGTTTCCAGTATCAACACTAATTACAGAAGATACTCCATACAGTGATGTATATACACTTTATCTATGTTCCATCACATGACACGCGCAAATCTGTTTCTGGCGTTATCTGCTTCTGTCTTTAGTTAATTATTCATCTTCACAGCTTCCTTTGCAGAGGATTTAGTTTCCTTCCACTTCCTCTTCAAGAGCACTTACAGGTGCTTTACTTCCAGTGGTGTACCTAGCACTTGGTTGCGGCATGTTCATGATCCCACAAAAGTCTGTTACCTTCTCTGCGTATTCCCAAACATCTCATGCCATATGTTAAACGCATATTTGCTTCATATAGGCGGTTACTTAAAGTGCTTAAAGCAATGTCTGAATGGCAGCTTTCACAAGTGAGATGCAAGTTACACAGTATTCCAATTCTGTTTTCTTCGTTACATAATCTCACTTTTTGTACCACAGTTAGCACAAGCAGACGATATATCAGACAATTTTCAAATCAACAGGCCTAAAACCACGAGTGTCTAGAGTGTCTGAGCCACACTCATCACGTGATAGACCGCTACCATTTTTACTTTTCGAAGCACTCGCTTTTTGGCTGCAGTCAAGTATTCATTTGTTAGTATGGGGCTAGTTTTATCTTCACACCGAGAAGCACGACACTTCCTAACCTTTCTAAACACGTTACTAGAACGAGGCATGCTGCAAAATATAATAGGTCTATTCACTGGAAATACAGCAACTGTAAGTGCTCTTGAAGAGGAAGTGGAAGAAAACTCTAAATCCTTTGCAAAGGAAGCTGTGAAGGTGAATAGTGAACTAAAGACAGGATCAGATAAAACGCCAGACACATATTTGCGTGTGTCACGTGATGGAACATGAAGTGTGAATATACATTACTATATGGATTATCTTCTGTAATCAGTGTTGATACTGGAATCAAAACTGTGTACACTTTAATGTGGAACTACTCTTGGAGTACATTACTCCATCGAATATTTTGGAAACAGACGTCAGTACCAAAATCAGACGATTTTTGATGTCTTTCTTGTAAAGACACAACTGCATGTTTTCAGTATAGAATAATACCTTGTTCCAGGGATTAATTTCATCTATCACTAAGAACAATTCTCATTAAGTTGGAATAACTTTTCACAATTTTGTTTCATGTTCCATCAACACACAAGCTTCAGTTTTTTGAGTTTTTAGAATTCCATTAATTCACTTACTGCTCAAAGTTCCTGTGGAACGATATTTCCAATATATTCTCGTGATTCCTCAACTGCACTAGTTAATAATATTTATGCTGTTACATTTAGAAAATGAAATTAAAGGAGATCTCTACCGTAACTTGATAATTACTTGTTGGACCGTCTGACTAAAATTGAATGAAACACAACTTTCGTGCCATTAGCGTTTCGCATTTGTTCTCTACAAGGCATCTTCAATGGCATGTTGCCTGGACGATTTTCTATATACTATATTTTGTTCCATTTTTCGTACAGTTTCTCTTCTTGTAATTGTCAGTTCTTGGATCCTCTCACTTTTATGAATTGTTTTCCACACTCTCGAGGAAACGCACCTGTCAAAGTAGCGAGAGTAATACACGCACAAGGCTTCTCAAACAAAAGTTGAAGTAGAGCAGTTACATATTTCGGCAATACTATGACACCATCTTCAAATTTTATGCACTAAGCTTAAAAATGTTATAGTTCATGTGTACAATGTCACATAATACACACATCCAAGAACATGTTCGGCTAAGTATATCAGTTTCGTCAAAGGTGAAAAAATTGTACTGTAAAATATCATATACAGCATACCGAACACACAAGCTCAAGCTAGCTTAAAATTTGCATACAGAAACAAAATTACTTGTAACTTGTCAATCATCAGTCACAACATGATCATTTAGTTTACTTTATCTTGTACACTGACAGTCTGCCTTGACTCCCATGTCGCAATATCCCATATAGTTTCAATCTTCCCTGCATTATTAATTTCCGTAAGGACGTGCACACTTGAGATTTTAATAACCTACCTTAAAATATTGTATTCAAGTAATGTCGGATCTTGACTTAATCTACCATATAAATTCCCCTCTTTCACTTAAATAGGATTCTAATTCCCTCAATTACCCATGGCTTGTTTATATATATATATATATATATAATCATCCTTTACCACCCCCTTTCAACTTAATCGCAAATCATTGTATCGTGTTATCATTAACAAGTCTCACTGCTCGCGTATCTTTCAGACTGCAAGGTAACACTTATCTTTTTTTTTTTTTTTTTGTCGTCGATTGTGAATAAAGATCAGATCGTCAATCAGCAGATGGGTATAAATTTTCAGCCTGAGAACAGTCCATAAAAACGTTATCAACCAGTGTCTTACCTTGCTGCACACAGGCTGGAAAATTGACTACTGAAATTAGATAAAAACACATGTTAGTTCATTTTTCGTGTCAGTATCTTTAAAGAAATATCCCTTGACATCTACTCACCACTAACGATTCCTCCTTGTCTGGCAGGTAGATCAGTAGTGCTTCTAAATAGCTCATACAAGTGTGTTCCAAGAGGGGCATGTATAGAATTCTATTAACCATAGAAAAGTGTTCAGTATTAACAGCTTAATATCACGTGCTTCTAGATTCTGACACAGTCTGCTTCTTAAATGGATCTATTACATAAGAAACTATCAGCCTCGATTGCGGTAATTAAACCAACCTTTACCTAGGTTTCAGCCTTCTTCAGAAGATACACTTCAATCTATAATTTTTCTAAGAGGACATGATCTTGAATTAAAACTAAAACACATTTAAAAATGTGGTACACAAGTACCAAGTTAACACACTTACCTTCATTTCTGCCGTGTGCCACTTCTCAAAGGACACCGTTCGGTGGGCCTCCAGAGCCCAAGTGAAACTTAATGTAACTTCTACATATGCTGCAACTACTTCCCCATTAACTCTAAATCCAAATCTTACTCTATAATCCACGATTTTTTCTCCATACTTTGTGTTTCACAATGTTGAAAGCGGTACAGAACATATATCGCATCAGAATTTTCCACATTTCCTGGGCATACGAGAGCTAATCTACATGGTTTTTCAACAATTTTCTAAAAAAAAAATTCTAACCGATATATATATATATATATATATATATATATATATATATATATATATATATATATATATATATATATGATCCCGTTCTGAATTGTTTAAATACTGTCCGTAACCTGACTGTAATCTAAGAAATGTGCCACTTCACGCCAATAATCACGGTGATTTTGTTTGCTGTGCTTGCTACCACCATACGCTTTCTGCAAAACCGCTAATTCTTCCTAATATTCAGGTACAAGTCGTAATTGTCTCCATTTCCCAATTGCTACAACAGGCACTGCAAAAACACTAAGTTTCGGTCAAAAACAGTTAGCTTAGCTCTTCGTTCACATGGCTCACTGCCATGTTAACTGAGGGCAGGTGAAAGTCAGAACTATGTATTAATACGTTGAGCTGCTGACAAGCGTTGATACATATCAACGGGGACAGGTGAAAATGTGTGCCCCGACCGGGACTCGAACCCGGATCTGCGTACATGGCAGACTCTCTCAGCAACCAAGGGCACAGAGGATAATGCGACTGCAGGGACTATTTCGAGCACTTCTCCCGCGAGACTCACATTCTCACCTATGTCCTCGCACTACAATCGTGGTGTCCCTACCCAAGACCCCCATTACTTGTGGAAGACATTCTTAAGAAGTCCCGTAAGAGTTCGGGTGATGTGTGTGCATCTGCACAGAAGAGGGTATTGCCAGAACTATATACCTATATGGATATGCTGTCCTTTTTTGACATGGCCGAAAGAACGCACGCCATATCCAGATACTTACCTGGTCATGACGCTGCAGAGCCTCCAAATCTAGCACGTGTGCTGTTGCTGCTCCTGTAACCTCCTGGTCATCTAAACTGCTGAATTAAAAGTTGAGTCAGGCTGTTTCCTGCTCCTCCGAATGTAAGTACCTCAGTTTCTCCATCAAAATCTCTGGGCGAGGCCCCTTGTCCTGTCACCTGGCTGACCTTGGCTCTAGGTTTCACGACACTTGTGACGTGGCATTTTACACCTAGCTTTCCTTCCAGTAATCACTCCACCTAGCAGAACGACTTTATTTCTACGTGATTCTCCTACTGACCTAGCGTTACACGGCTCCACTGATCACCAGCCGCAATTTGAAATGAGATTCAAGGTTTCCTCCTTTCGTCTGTTTCTCTCATCCTCCTCAGCTCTTCTCTCTTGAACCTATCTCATCCAGAATTGGTGATTCCTAATTCTGTCTGCCGGTCACAAATCTTACATATCTAATAAAATTCTTTGTGGAGACCACAGCTCGATGGAAGAGCCTTAAGTGTAATTTCCTTGGCTTCCCGCTGCATTCCTCCCAGTGAAACACCAGTCCACAATCCTGATGCGCTTGTCCCGTACCCCTTGACTTAAAACATTCACATTCGTCGCAGAACACGACGCAGAATCGTTGGAGCCTTCATTAAGACTTGAACAAGGCTCCACGCCATGGAGCTAGGTACGGTGGAAGGGAGGAATGTAGGCTTAATCATCCCGTCGACATAGAGGTCGTTAGAGACGGAGCACAAGCTCGGATTGTCAGGGGTGATGAAGGAAATCAGCCGCGCCCTTCCTAAGGAACCATTCCGGCACTTGCCCGGAGCAATTCAGGGAAATCACGGAGAACAAAACCTGGATGTCGGGACGAGGATCGCTCTCCCAAATGAATTCATTGTACTGACCACTGCGCTACCTCACTCGGTTGCGATGCTGCAAAACGCCATATCAGCCTCCTCAAATGCAACTTGTTGCCAATAGGAACAGGCGAAGGCCTCAGAACAAAGACAGCACATGTCACTCGTCCAAACGTGATCTTACATTTGTAGCCAGATGCACCCTGCACAGGGAGTCACTTTTGAGGCAGTCTCATCCACATATCGGTCGTGACCCCATCCATATTCTACGCCGGACGAGCTTTCCAACCAGCTACTTAAAATATCTAATCAGACACTGTTAGTGTTCCCAGTGATTGTTACAACCACGCTTCACTCGGACTTAATAAGGTGGACTACCAGCAAAACAATCATGGTGCCGTTTAGTGGCTCAGACGTACTTACAGCAAGGGTAAGGCGTCAATCTAATTCCTTAATGCATCAGCCAACACTAAAGTGTCGTCCGGTCAGATTCGTCACCCCGTCACTGTTCCCCTTTCATACTCCAATGAATGTTGACCGTCCAATGGTGCCTCGGCGGTACTGTCATGGACAACAGGCGACATAGATCTTTCGGTTTCAGTGCCGCTGTACTCCAGGGCAGCAGTCTGAACCCTATACACTACGGCTAAAATGGATTCCAACTGTTTTCAAAAAATGGACAGTTCCTTATTCATCCATACAAAGCAGGTGGTGCCTTTCTTTGACATTCGTCTGCGTCTAGTGGAGAGTTGAACATTCTACGAATAATAGAGAAAAGAAATGCTCTTCTGTATTTCTTTGCGTGACGCAATGCAGCGTTAGTGATAGCGTTTATTGCAATAGGTTTTCTATATATTACATGCTGGGGTTGAAAGTGTCTGCAACTTTCATGTGACGACAGTAACTGTTAGACCCATCTTAATTGATGTAGAAGTTTCATTTATTCACTGATGACTAGTTCGTCCATCAAGAAATCACGTAACGTCTTCTGTTGCAGCCAGACGTCCATTAAAAGCCACAAAGCACGGAACCGAAGCACTAATAGCGTTCTGTCAACCAATGAGCATCGCTGTATCTCAAAACCTAAATTCAGTGCTTGTGGTCGTCAATTCGGAATGAAAATCTTCCATGATCCTTTTGTGACGGATGTTGGGTTTATCTGAACGACCCATTACGAATTTTTGCGATCAAGACTGATGATTTCTTGTAAATTTCAGTACGTAACGCGGTTTTGGAAAAAGTTAACTATACACGTCACATAAGCACTTGGGCTGCTCCTTGCAGCCCTCGCTGCAGAACTCGAGATTTTTCATAGTTCGGTCTGACATTTCGTGGTCACAAAACTGAAAAAGTTATCGAAGACTAGAATACCAAAGGACCTGCTGTTTTGCGCCACGGACAGCCTAAACAAGGCAAACCTATCAGTTTCTCAATCAGGTGCACTGTGTATTCCTTTACTTAGTTTAGTTGGCGTTAGCTCTGTACCATCGCCAATGCTTCACTACTTTTCCTAGCTATCTAGGGTTCAAAGGACACCTAATGCGCCGGCCAGTGTGGCCGAGCGGTTCTAGGCGCTTGTCTGGAACCGCGCGACCGCTACGGTCGCAGGTTCGAATCCTGCCTCGGGCATGGATGTTGGTGATGTCCTTAAATTAGTTAGGTTTAAGTAGTTCTAAGTTCTAAGGGACTGATTACCTTAGAAGTCCCATAGTGCTCAGAGCCACCTAATGCGGTAACAGGTTGCGTACATGAAAACTTCTTGATTCTCGATCTCATTCTAGTTCTTAAAGCATATACTGAAGTAATGATGCAGATGAATCCGTGAGTGCACTTTCGATGTTTTAAATCTAGTCGTTCCAGTGTACCATTTGCTTCCACGATAAAACTTAAATACGTTTTGGAACTACCCGCCAGTCAACCGAGGTTGGTGAGGACCCTGGTACTTTCATCTCACCCATACAGCGTAACGAGGCAAGATGCACGTTGAAATTGCCAGTGCAAGATTATTAAAAATTCCAACACTGAGTGTATTTGCGGAAGTATCACTAGCAATCAGCTTCATGGGCAAAGCTCCTGCACAGAAACTTTCCGCAGGCTTAACCTAGCAATGCGCAGGCAGGAACGTCTACAGGACCGTTGTGTAGAAATTGTTCTCGTTGACCCTTGCATTTTCTTCCCCACTCTAAAATACCATTTTTCTGAACATCAGACGAAAACAAGCGCTTCCCTGCAGGTCATGTATGTCATTTCCGAACAAGCGGGGGAGTGTTCCGTGAGTTTCCTTCCTGAAGTTCTGCGCTTAAGTTGCTACCACCTTTCATCGATCTCAGGAGGATTTATTTTCCTTCTAGCTGTTCAGGCTTTGTAAGAGAATGTTATTGTAACGGCGTTACCGTCTCTGTTCCGAAGCAGTGATGCAGAGGCTCTTCAGTAGAATAACCTTGAATACATTTTTCAGTGGGAAACTTCCATTCGAAAGTTCAAATTACTAGAAAGTGCCAACATAGCTTGTGGCTCTGAACAGTAGATGCAATCTGATAGCTGATATTCGAGCCTGCAGACCACCTCCGATAATTTAAACATGTTTGCTGTTCTCATACCATGACACTGAAGACTTTATTTCTGGGCCACATTCATATAGTGTTTAAATAACGATGTTTGTTTTAAGACACCAAAATAATTGAATGCAGATAAGGAGCGTGTGCAAAAATTAAGAATCATCTTTTCACCGATGACATACTTGAAGAGATTCTGGTGTGTAACCAGACACGTCAGCGAGTTAGTATGATGTTCAATATAAGGTCTTCAAAGCGTAATGAAACAATTCGTTACTTATCTCGGCTACCGTAAACTACGTTGACTTCCTTTTTTGGAAGCGAGGTTGTCGACTACCACCCGTGGATGGCGTGATGGTGGTATTCGGTACCGAAACAGTATCCACTAAACACTAAATCGGCTGTAAGCTAAAGCAAATAATGTTCGTAATGTTTCCACAAGGTGGAGTTAAACGGTCTAAAAAGTATTTTAGAAAATCCATTTTCACAGTCAGCTGTTCAATTTTTCCAGTAGACATCCAGATTCCGGCTATTAACCATCATCCGGAAGTTGGGTACAACAGATAGGTTAAAATCGTCCCATAATCCTTTGAAGCTAAACGTCATTGGCATCATGCAGTGAAATTGTACGAACACGTGACATTTGTGTTAAAATACTGACAGCCTTATCTCACGTAAAATAGCATCACAATATACGATAGTTAAATGCATTTTATATAATAACGTTTGTGTTCAATCGTAAGAACTTAAATTTTCGGCTTCAACCAAAAGGCTCTAAGGCACTCAGCAACAATAGTGCCACTAAATTGTAAAACACTTGAATTGTAAAACGAAATAATTTAAATAGATTTTTCATTTCGGGTAACACAGCCAGTGTTAGCTTCCTTTCCTATATTTGTCACGCTGCTCGGAATTGCTTATGATCTCTCTCATAACCATTCCTATATGTTGTGTACTAAACAATTTGATCTCCTTACCGAAGGCCTCCTTTGGCAAAACAACACTGTAGAGTCTGTGTAGAAACAACCTGAAGGCTGCCATCTTGAATTTGAGTATGTGGGTGAAGAAATTTTGGATAGCTGTCAGTGGCGGTTGCCTTTATATAAATGTGAACGGGATATCAAGATCGGCATGGGCCAACGTTCTCCATTACTGCGCTGAGCAGCGAACTGACTATTTCGTGTAAATCATCAAATTCATCAGTGAACTAACAGCATTCCTCAGATGTCTCTCCTAAAAGCGGTTTCACGTACTTGGACGAAGCCATCTCGGTTGCATGTGTTGGAAACTGAGTCGTGACATCCGACTCAAGCTGTCAAAGACGTTGGCAAGACCTTGACACAGGAGACATCCCCCACTCAGACCTTTGTTTCTTAAAAGAAGGAAAGCTGTCGCTAAATCTGCGATAATTATTGTTTGGAACATGGCTGCATTGTCAGCGAACGTTTACAACGTAAAATAAATAGAAATAGCAGCTCTCGTTCAAAAAAGAAGCCCTTTGACGCAGGTATCGGCACTGCTTTGAGTGTTTCCATCAGAAATGTCTCAAATTGGCCTATAACATAATTAGAAAATTACAGGAAAGAAAAATTGAAGTGTAAGTATCGGCTAGTAGTACAAAACAGAAACAGTACTTACATCCCACGTATTAAACTAAATCAAGAGATAAAGCTATAGTCACAAAATTTGTAAAATACGATAAATAAAAGCAGGCCATTATGGGCTGCATCAGACGAGGCGAACGCGTTAGCAATTGCGGGCAGGTGAACATGGCACCAAGAGTGCCATCTAGTAACCGCAGATACAAACAGGCTACTTTACGTTCAAAATATAGATGAACGTTATTTTGCGCATGAAATAAAAGGAAATCACCACTTACGTGTTTTTAATTAAACGATATTAGGAAGTCTGATATTTTTACTTTCCTTGGATTACATTTGTTTGCGTACTTCTTACTGAAACGCTCTATTAAACAATAAATAGCATATGCAACGTTCACTACGTCATACCTAAACCAAACCATTACCGTACAAAGGTATGACCGCTTGCCTACGTACGCCAACCTGAGATGGTTCTTTAAAGCTTTTACTGTCACCTAGTAGTTCCCAAACGAGAAAAATAACCCTTAAATGTGATCTGGCTGTCGCTTTAGGACAATTTTAGGGTTGGACAGATTGAACGGTTGGTTTCTACATCTGGCTTCAACGGTTCTCACACTTTTACTGCCTTCTTTAATATACACAAACTAACTTCATATGCTGTTACCGCATACTAGAACAGGCTGTAATGTTCGGCTCCATAACGGTCCTTTGAGGTGACTTGTTTCATAACATTTAGTGCAGAATTGTACATTCCTAATTTCTGTAACAGTTAATCTATAGACTATAAACGTCCCTAGAGGACGTCATGTTA
Source organism: Schistocerca gregaria (assembly GCF_023897955.1). NCBI lineage: Eukaryota > Metazoa > Arthropoda > Insecta > Orthoptera > Acrididae > Schistocerca > Schistocerca gregaria. The sequence goes on along the minus strand of NC_064921.1, from coordinate 420,586,054 downwards.
TTTCTGTACTTCCGTTGGACCAGGTTGTGTGTGTGTGTGTGTGTGTGTGTGTGTGTGTGTGTGTGTGTGTGTGTGTGTGTGTGTGTGTGTGTGTGTTTCACTCAGTATTTATAATTTTCACAGTTACACTATATGAAGTGTGAAGCTAACACTCATTGTTTTTGTTTATATGGACTGTGTTAAGGCAGACTATTATGGCAGTTACGTATGTTTTACATTTGTGTGGCTCATGTGACTGAAATGTGTTTATACATTGATGTACAGTACAATGAGCTGGTAGTACGGTTCAAGAATGATTTTAAATTCCTCCGTGTGCTATGATGCTTTCGTACATCCTATAGTCGTTCCTTACATCAGTTTCATCCTTTCAGATGACTGTAAGAAATTGAATCCGAAAGAGAACATAATTGCACAGCTGATAACCCAAAAATGCTTTCTGCGAATCTGACTTAGCCCAGCAGTGTGTAGGAAAGAAATGACTGGACAGTTTTTTCTGTAGAAACATTCTTTTCTCGTAGACAGTTGCATTTATTTACTCCCTGTTAAGTACGTTTTCGGAAACACACTAGCAGCGCTTCCATGCAGGTCAGCGTGTGAATCACACTACTTCTAAACGAACCCAGAAATTAAAACACTACGTTTCCACCCCAAAGTTCTGCACATAAGTTACTACCATCTCTTACTGATCTCTTGGGATATGTCTTTAGTTTCATCGTAGCTGTTACAGCTTCGTAAGAGAATTTTACGGTACTGTCGTTACCGTCTCTGCTTCAAAGCAGTAATAAAGAGGTTCCTCAATATAACAACCTCGAATGAATTTTATAATGAAAGTAAATGCACATTATAGTTCAAAATTCCTATAAAGTAACAAAGTAACTTATGCGTCTGGACAAACTGCAAGCTAATAAAGATAAACCTGCAGAACGAAAGACCACATTTCGTAACAGATTTAGCAGTCCCCTCAAATACCCCTACACACCTTCCGCTGATCTCGTAGCACGATATTATAGACTTTTGTGCAATATTGTTCCAATAACAATGTAAAATACAAACTCCCAAAATAATGGAATGAAAGTATGGGGAAGCATATACAGTCTTTAGAAATTATTAACCGGCACACTCTTCAAAGAACATACCAAGGTATTTCCAGACATTAGTCTCCAGCCTGACGACAGTGAGTTAACATCCTATGCGTTAAACATTGTCTTCCACTACACACTGGGAAATGATTACAGTAGTCCGTCAACTAGTTAGTGCTGCTATAGGTCTAAGCATATAAAACTGAATTCTGTGGATTTCTTGGTCGACGTTGAATCACTGTACACGTGCCTCAAGATAGTGCCAATGAGGCACTGAAACGGCTAGCTAGTGAAATAAGATTAAATTGCGGCTGTTGATACCCATTTTCTTAGTCAGAGACCAGCTGTAGCCTCACTCCGTTACACAAGACGTAATTAACATTTCAGTTCTGTCTCCCAGCTACTGTCAACAACGTAAACTTCCCACATGCAGAGCGGGCGTATCGACCCAGTAGGCATAAGAAAAACCGGCTGTGAATAACACTTTTTGCTTGGATCGTGGTAACGTAGGTGTCAGCAATTTAGTTGAAAAGGCTCCAATGAGATCTGCGATAATTTGTAATAGCAAAAAGAATTTTATTTTAATTAGGTTTTGCATCTCGGATGTCGCTGCCACAGATTCATGAAAGAACACTTGCCTTTCTCACCCAGGCTGTTAGAAGACCATTCTTACTTCAATCGGATTTCGTCTGTTACCCCGTTCCAAAGGCATACTCAACTTCATTCTCACAGTTCCCCATAGGTGTATACTAACGTACATCGCTTATAATAAACTGGGGTAATAACGATGTCCTATACTCGCCAACGCTTCAGAATAAGTCAAACTGCAGTGTCACATGTACGTAAGGAACTCTTACCCGCTCGCACAAAACATTGTACTATCTGAGTTGATAAGACACTGTCCCACTCAGTCAACATACGTTAAAATGTACACAGCCAAACTTCCCGTACTGTCAACCCGATAGCACCTGTCAAGAGTACACTGAGAGATGTAGTGTTACCACCGACAACCTTGGCAGTGTGCTTAAAATTTATTCTATATATATACTCCAGCTCGTAAACAATGAGTTCATGATCATGTCACATAGCAAAAATACTATAGAGTGAAATCGAAACTTCAGAAACATTATCAAGCACTGAAATTTAAAAAGTTCCACACTTGACGAGACGGTAAGCCATCACACAACACATTTAGAATTGAACTCCCTGTGTACTGGTTGGCAACATTCATACCGTGAGATTTCATTCAATACTTGGCTAAAATTACGTAAAACCTCTATGCCATGAGAATTTTTTTCGTTCATAATTAAAATACCCAGTGCAGTTCCACAGAATTAAATACTAAGGGCATAGCACCAGGTCTCAGGGTCTTAACCTCATCTCCAGGTGCTAGCAAAATCAAATACATGAAAGCGTGATGACTTCTTTCAGATATGTCCGAAAGGAACTACACTGAATCCGCACCCGTAGAACATATGAAATATATAAAAGGTGCATGGCCGACTAAGGAGAGGGAACAACTGATGTCAGCTGCATCGGGACATAATGCAGAATAAAAATAGGGCTGCCGTCAGTAGATTTCTTTTGCGCTCTTTGAATGCGAATGTTTGCCGGGATAAATTTCGAACGGCAGCAGTGTGGCTGAGGTATCCAGTTGCTTCCCTCCTACGTGTGTGCATGACATCAGTGCTTCCATCAGCGAGTTCTCCGGGCTCGAGGGTTAAGACAGCCACGGCTAGGACACGGCTATGTCTCCAGAACTGCGGTGGCCATGACCCCCGAAGGAGCGCTGTCCCAGGCACATAGTCGGCTCCGTCTAGTCTGCACCGACGTGAAGTCGAACTGTAAACTCAATCAGGAACGCTGCACGGAGTCAGTGTCGCAGCCTCACACCATTACTGCTGCGATACTGAAACAAGAATATTTCAGTACAAAAGTGGCTAGGTATTCATATGCTCCCCAAAAAACATGAAATTTACCACAATAAGGCGCAAAAATTACGTATGACGATACTTCGACGTGCTAAAATTAGTGGGGGTTATTCTAGCTTAATCGGTACTATAGTTGACAGATCGTTCCACTGAAATACAGAACCGCTGCCAAACTATATGCCTCACTCAACGGTCCGACCATACCACGGTGAAACTCCTAGAACACCTAGTATCGTCGAACATGTATCATCAAAGAAATGACGGAAGCGTAAACAGTGACAGCTACCTAGATATTCACAACCAAAATGACAATCTCACCGCGCCCTGTTTTTAGTCAGATCTCTCATAAAACGAGCACTTCTGTAATATAGTTCCACTGTACTACTGATAAGAGCACCATTGACAAACATAAGCTGTACTAAAAGCTAACCTATGAATGTAAAACGCTTAACCAGACCTATTATACCTCAAGTTAAGACTACTTAAATACAGGAATACCTTAGAGCGAAGTGAACCCAAATGTTTTGGTCCATTGTATGCAAGAAAACACACAAATGGACTACTCCTTAAGTCGGTCCAGGAAAATATATCAGCATAAAAGTGAGGTAGCAATACGGTAGATACCGAAAACAAAATGGAAGACCAGTGAAACTTAACGACTATTCAGCTGTCATCCTATATCATTTGACGCGAGTTGAAATAGCAATGTTAACACGTGTTACATGTCGATACTCCACTAACGTGGTCAAAGGTCGTATCACTGAGTCAGAAGCTACGGCAATCAACTGTAAGGGTTTATTCATCATAAAATCATACATGTAGAACCCTTACAATGAATAACCAAAACGCGAAACAGGCTGTGGTAAGACCTAACACGCGCAGATGCTATCCATACAATCTCCTTTCTAGATATCAGACTTAAGTACATAATAGTTCGTGAAGTATTTCGAAAAATAATTTATTCTTTGGTTCTGTTTGCTCATTTGAGTTGAGTTTTCTTTCTCGGCATGGACGTATATTTCCATATCTTAAAGAAAATACATCGTCCCACATTTATCAATGATGTGTAGGTATTAATGACAATGTAGATATTTCCCTAGATTGTCATTAATACCTAAAATCTTTTGTCATTGGCAGGTGTTCTTTAAACGTCGAATGCTTGATAGTACGCAGAGCTGTACGCGCCCGACATCTTTCTTCAAAAGTTGTTCTAGTTTGTCCCATATATATTACGTCACAGTCACTGCATTTAATTTTGTAGGTCCCAGACCCCAAAAAAGGATAGTCTCTCGATGGAATGAGCGATTTGGCTAATGTATTTTTACTAGTGAAACCAACTTAATGTTATTTTACGGAATGCTTGTGCTATTGTATAGGAAGTAGGACCTATGAACCCTATGCTTGAGTGCATTTTCGCAATGGTTTCAACCCAGGTGAGAGTAATTTCATGCAGCAGATTAGTTCCTTCTGACAATTTTATTATGCATTAAGTCAAGTCTCAGGTTGGTAGCCATTGTTTACCGCTTTATCCCTTTGTATATTTTCTTTTAAGTTTCGATATCTTCTAAACGAACTTCACTTAGACTACTGACTGACCAGACTATAGAAGGTTGTTTTGTATCTGTTGAAGTGCATGCAATCGGCGGGTGTAATGGCACCATAACTTGTGGGTTTTCTGAAAGCGGCAAAACTGTGCCTACCACTCTTTTTTCAGATGTAAAGGAAAATATATTTATCATCAACGTGCTGCTCATGTGTGAACTCCTTCGGAGGTTACTGAAAATTCTTAAAATTTTATCAAGGCCACCGTTCCAATCTTTGTATAACATAATTGCATCATTGATACAACGGAAGTAATATAGAACGATGTCGTGCAACTCCAAGTATTGATTAAAGGCTGATATTTCCTTATGGATTATGTCCCTGATTATGATCATCCCATACTGAATCCATCCTGTTGGAAGATTTCACTGTTGAAGTGAAAGTAAAGGAGAGAAGTAATTTAACTGCACAAATTCAGTTTCTCCTACAGAGAATCGTCTAAATCTGAGGAAATTATTCTTGACAAGTCCAGTGGTTTATATAACACGCACATTAGTGTACAAATTAGTAACATCTAAGGATGCCTATTTGCAACCACCTGAGTGTTTTGTGTTTTATTTTATCTACTAAATCGTAAGTATTCTTCAGAGAAGCATTTCTCAAAAATGTAACTATTAACTAAAATTTAATTCAATTTGTCGCATAACTTCTAGGCAGGAGTACCAATATAACTGTAGGCCTGATAGGAACACAAACTTCATGTAGCTTAGGTTGTCCTCTTAATCTTAGGGCATGTAGATTCATTACCTCTAAAGTCTTGGAAACACTGACATCAAATAACAAACAGAAACTCTTCAGAAGGCGTTTGTTCTCCTTAGCAAAATATTTAGAGGGATCGTGATTAACTTAAGGAGTTCCATTCTTCTCAAAGAATTCCTTTACCTTACCAACTTATTCACTTACGCGTAACACAAGGGTATTCCCTTTACCTGCCTTCACAACTGCCTCATGCGTTTTAAGTTCCTCATTGATATTGCGTACAACTAACTCTTCATTTACATACTTACTTGTAAAAAGAAGACAATTTTTGTTCATACTATGAATTAAGTCAAGTCTCAGGTTGGTAACCATTATTGCCCAGGAAAACTTGATGTGGTTTGCTGTCATTACAACAGTTCAAAGTTCTTCCTATCTGTAGAAGCAGTGATTTTATGTCCTTACTAAGTATTGTTCTGCTTACTGCATACTTGTTACCTTTGTAACGGCTCAAGATCTTCCTTATTGAAGATATCAGTCGCATTGGCTACTCTATCGAAAAAATTGTGATTACTAAAATTAAACACATTATTGGCGTACAAATTTTAGATTATAAATTTTCTTATTGTGATAGTTCACAATATTATCTTCTGTTTTCTACTACCCACTCAGCATACTGTAACAAACTAATTCGTAATAACTTGCTGAGTCTTAAATGATTCAAGAACATACTTTCACTATGGTCATCATATTGAGAGTATAAATTTCTCATTTATAGTTTCATCCATAATTGTCTTCATCTTAATGGTACAGCTGACAGTCACGTTTTTTCAATCTTGACTTGCGCAAACCTAGGAGTCACATACTCAAATAAACATCTCCTTATAAAGGTAATGGCAGTTTTTGCATTAATTTTGTTGCTAATTAATTCACGGTTTTGTCCAACACGTGGTGGTGGTGGTGGTGGTGGTGGTGGTGGTGGTGGTGGTGGTGGTGGTGGTGAACGTTTGGGTAACTGTATGTAATTATCATGTACAGGACACTTGGAATAGTAAACAGACACCTTACTTCTGCACAGATTTATAGACTACGAATAAATACCCTTACGCTAAAACATTGAGACTGCCAATTTCATAATGGATTTTTCTGTGAAATTCATAGTGACAACACCGAGAACTAAGCCAGAGGGTATTATTATTATTATTATTATTATTATTATTATTATTATTATTATTATTATTATTATTACTAGATTCATCAATACAAAGATACCATCGTTGTGATCAAGGTTACTCTGTGCTAGCTAAAATAGACTAGCAACCTCATTAAAATACCGGTAAACAGGTTGCATTGGATAAACCTCAACTTCCATGACATCCTGCCCATGAGTTCCTTTAATATGCTGATCAAATTGTTCCCAGTTTCCTGTGGGAATCTGCGTAACTTCTATATATTGGGTCCATTAGTGTTCGAAGTTGCTTCGCACTGCACATAGCCTTTTCACATGTAACACTGACAGATATGTTGCAAAATTTTAAAGCATAAGATCAGATAATGACAAAACTCCGCCGAAACCGGGCATCCAATAAGATGCTTTGCTAGCTATCTTAGATTGGGAAGTTTCTCTTCAGTTAGCATACATTGCTCATCACCCCCAGACGGCCAAGGTCAGGAATATATAACATGTTAATGTATTATTGTGAAACATTTGAATAATGGGTTGCAAGATTTTAGTATAGCATTGAGGAGCGCTAAGTTTGCTCTGGATGGTCATCAAAGACGTCAGATGCCCACAGGTTCGCTCCAGAAAATCTGAGATCCGTAACTTTCTGAAATTGCTGTAATAGATTGACGGGAAGTCCCTGATGTTAGCGCTGCTATATTTTCTGCACGCGCACGTTTGTTGTTCCGATGTCTACCTTTCAACATGGTGTCTGTGTTTATTGGACGGAGCATTCCACTGCGATCTCGAATATAGTCCTATAGCGTTTGTGAAAAAAATTTCTTACAGCTCGGTTGGACACGTGGATTGCGATGAAGCTCGGTCGTTTCTATGCGTATGTGGTACGTTGATCGGGGCTTCTACCGACTATAATCCGCTGATATTCCCGCCATCTTCCGCACTTACTGTTCTTGAACGATCAGTAGGGCGCAAGGTATGAAAACGATCGATATTTCCAAAATGGTTTCAGGTCCATACCATGTTGCTCTGCCTAGCTGCTATTCGTCTCGCACCTTTCGTTGATCGTGATGCTGCCATAAAGCAAGTCAGTGTGCTAGCAAAAATTGTTCCAAATGTTAAACGACCATGTAATACTAAAATGTTCAAACTGTTCTCTCAAGGAACGTGCACTTTGAGTTAAATAATGGCAAATTTGTCATCATTCAGAACGTTGGTTTGAACATCACTGAGCTCGCTGTAGCCTTCCTCACAGCACTAACTTGCCTCTTACAAAGGGAGGAGGTGCTGGTGGGCTATCTCGAATGTGGAATCCGAACTGCCATGCAACTACTTATTTTTCACAGCAACAAACATTTCCAAAGCCGAAAAGTGAGGGAGTGACTGGGAATGGAATTCGTGACCTTTGGATTTGCAGTCTGGCACTTTATTAATAAACTCCATTAAAAGTTACAAATCAGTTAGCTACTATGTACATCATCAAACAATTGTTGATCGGTTTCGATCATGGACCATCTTAACGGTACGAAAATCTGTTGTTTCAACTTCACATACCATATGTGCTATTTAACCATTAAAGTATACGTCAATGGTGACTTTAAGACGTAAGTAACGGCGTATATTTTCCTGATTAAAAATCATGTATGTCATGTGAAGTTAAAATAGGTTTTTCTACTGTGAAGATGGTCCATGATCGAAACTGGTTGTGAATGTATGTAAAAACCAAAGTGCGTATGATGCATTTCTCCCTATGTACAGATGCAGTTCATATTTGACTGAACTTTTTTCATTCTACAAAGGCATAAATTTCCCTTACTGCATCAAATCAGATTTTCCTAGACTATCGGGCTTGCAACAGTGCACACTTGTCATTTCTCACCATATATTGGGCAATTAAATATCAAAAGTCGACCAGCGTCCATTGTTGGCAAGGAAGCAGCTTCTCAATTAAAATGGTCTCATTACATAGAGAGAAAAATTATCGGGCAGGATGAACGTGAAACAAAATGCACAATTACATTAAGTACTAGATGACAAATGCATTATGCGAAAACGATACTTGCAAACGATAATGTAAGAGTTTCAAAATTCACAAACAGCTGTTCCCTTGCGCGAAAAATGTGTAAACATCCATTTACCATTTCGTCAATCAATGTTCCGTCTCCAGAACCCACGGCATCAATATGAAACACACCACAGCAGGAGTGTCGTGATCAGGCTCTTGTAAACGGTGTGTCTACTTTGAGAACATCTTCGTTACCCTGTTTCCAAATGTACATTTAAAGTTTAATGTACTCTTCGAAAAGTGTTAGAACTGTAGTAACTGGATAGTATATTACCTTCAGTAAAACATTACCAGTCTACAGAACTTTACGTTCTTTATAATGAGGCATGCTTTTTTCGTTGGTTCTATAACTGTAGTGACAGATTTAATGTGCCATGGGAATTATTTCTATCAATAATGTACATGGTACAAATCTCATATATTGTTGGTTTTTCTTCCAATTCATGCCACATTTGTTCTAAGCTTATTTAGCTAGGATTGATGACTTTCTCTTAGGAAGGTGTAAAGCAAAGCATATCTGCTCGTACATAAATTATTTTTGTGGAGTTTGGTGTTAAGCTGTATAATTTGCTACTACGACCTGCAGTGTACTACTGCCTGTATCAATAAAGAGGTAACCTGCGCTTTCAGAATTTTGTTGACGAGACAAAGTATTTTTTCACCACCATGTACACTTAGTGGGCTCTTGATTGAATTGCCCAACATAACCTCCGGAGAAAGCAATCAGGAAAATTTCAGACCTTTTGAAAACACAAGAAGGGTGGATTGAAATCACCAGCAATTATAGTTCAAAGTATGTGGTACCTATTTGAAGAGAGCCTAAAGTTTTTGACCTGTAAAGAAACTATACCGTTAGTCAGTATTTCGGTAGAAGGAACAAATCATTAGCTTAAGTTGTGAAGTATTACCTCTACCCGTAACAAATCAAAGGAACCATCAACTTCAGTTTCACTAAAAGATATACACTTTAAACAGCAAATCTTCCAACTATTTTATATATAATTACAGGATGTACGTATTGTTCGCCCAAACAAAGTTGACACTCGGCGCGGTGGCTGTTATGGTCGCTCGAATCAGCCAACGCGCCGAGTGTCAACTTTGTTTGCGCGTGTAGTGTAGCCACCTCGGTTGCACAGAATTCGAAACTTGCCTATGGTTTCGACGGCACTAACGCAGTCATCAGAAATTTAAATAAATATTAATAGGATTTCCTAGAAAATGACATTGCTTGAAATACAATATACTTAACTGGATTATATGAATTCTTGCTGGACACAATTAGGTCCATCGTAAATATTTCGGCTGAACTTAGCTCCGGCGATTGTCACATTTGCCTACCTATAGCGATTTTAATCCCGACACATCTACAATAGTGTAAAATTACAATACGGGTTGTTACTAGCTATACTCCCGTCCCGTCAGACCTGCACGTTTTGAGATTGAAGCCTTTCAGTACTTCAACACCTTCTTAATCTAAAACTTCCACTGCACAGACGCCCTTCTACTCATGTAGCCGCTTTGTTTGTCTAGAGGACGTCTGGTCCATTAAGACAAACCCAAAACTTCACCACGCTTCTGGCGAGTTGAATAATCTACAGCCTACACGGTCACAGAACCGCCTCAGTCAGGCCTTCCACTCTTATCTACGCCAAAGATACAGTCGGACCTATCGACGATGAGAGAGGTGGTGAGATCTGTCATCTCACAAGCAAGACTGAAAGTCTCCACTTCAGATAGCCGGCCGAAACCAGAGAACCATCACCTACAGTTCGCTTCACCCTGTGTTCTTCACAGGATGCAGGACGACTCGCTCCACAGCCCGTTTTGCTCCCACCAGTACGCACGTAGGGTGCACCGTGGACTTCGCCTTCTCGGTAGCCACATCCCTAAGGGGCCCTGTTACGCACTTCGCAATTTAGTTTCCTACTACCAATAGTAACTATACATAAGACGGTAGAGTGTAAGAAAAGTGCATGTGCCAAAGACAACTAGCAATATAAAATTCATACAAAAATCAAATAAGTGACAACAGAAGACCACAACAGAGCAGTAGATACCCAAAATTAGGATGGGGAGAGGCATTGTTTACTCGGTAGCTGGTGTCACATGTGTTTAAGTTAAACTTCATGAAAAATTTTATACTAAAGGTTGGCTCAGAAGCCATGTGCGCATTTCCAGTTAACTAATAGTAACGTTGCAAGCATGGTAGAATGTACGCATAAAGCGATAACAAAATATTTCACAGGGCTATTAGCATTTAAAAATGAAGTACAACGGCGCCTGAACTGACATTAAATTGGGCTTCCATGGGATCTCCTTAGTACTCGAAGGCTGTATAATAGCTGTGGAACCCTTATGCAGGATGTATTCCCTTAAGAGAGATAGAATCTTCCAACAGAATAACTGACCATGTCAAAATGCCAAGATGATGATACAGTGGTTTGAAGGGGGCACGATAACTCGGTGAATGACTTCACTACGGAATTCCCCTGACCAGAATCTGCTGTATGCCTCCGGAATGCGATCAGCCTCCATCTCCAAACCTCCATGCCAAATCGCTGTAGTATTGCCTTCCAGAGGCCGACCAACATTATTACATTAATTATTCATTCCATAGAACCGCAAAAGAGGATCCTCCTGGGTGTGAAACATTTCGGATACACACATTACCGAAATGTAATTGGAAAAACTTGTTTCATTAATTTCAATGATCCTCAGTCAATAAATAGTAAAATTATGTACATGAATTAAAATTATAGCATTTACAGGTTTAATACTTAAATCTGATTTCCATTTACCCATCGTTCACACAGTAGGTAGTTACTTGGCTGTTACAACCAAGTATTGTCAGGAATTAAAGTATAATAAATATTCATTAAAGTGGTCTGCTGTACTTGTTGAGAAATTTATGGATGGAACAGGAGTCTGCCACCAAAATTTCTTTGAAATTGTTAAATTGTGCCGTGTCTGAAACTAAACTCAACGGTTTGGTTACTTATTGAAAATAAGCGTTGCTGAATACTGGAATCCCTTGTGGGAAAGTGTGATTATAAACCTTCATGAATATTGTTATTCCTAGCATTGATAATGTGTGCTAAGCAGTTAGTTGGAAAAAGATGCATTATTTACAACAAACTTCATTAATGAATAAATATACTGAGAAGCTGTGGTTAGTATGCCCAATTCTTTGAATAGGTTTCGACATGATTTTCTTGGATGTACACTACACATTTCTTATACGCTTCTGTGCACGAAAACTTTCTTCTTGGTCTGTGGAGTTACCCAAAATAAGATACCATATGACATAATGGAATGAAAATCAGCAGAATATGCCAGTTTTTTATATTCCTCCTATGTCTGACATCGCATTCTGATTGCAAAAGCAGACTTGTTTAGGCGCTTTAGCAGTTGGTTAGTATGTCGCTCCCAACTGAATTTTTTATGAAGTTGTAATCTCAAGAATTTTACACTCTCAACTTCTTCTATTTCCCTGTCATATATTATACACAGTAGATGGAAATCTCTAAAGTTCTGAACTGCATATAGTGGGCCTTTTAAAGTTTGACAGTGAATTGGCTGTGAACCACTAACGTCAGTAAAATTTTGATTAGCTGCCCTTTCTAAATTTAGGTTTACTATTTATTGTAATGTTTATCTGCAAATAAGACAAACTTTGCATCTGGTAGCGTAACAGATGACAGGTAATCGATATACACAAGAAAAAGTTGACTTAGTATGGAACGCTGGGAACACCACAGGTAATTCCTTCCCACTCACGTGGTCTGATTGCCTTCTGCTGAAGTGTTGTGTAATGACACCATTTTTATATTAGGTAGATATGACTGAAACCACGCTGTAACACGACCAGTGATGTCATATTATTTTAATTTACTTAAAAGAATTCTGTGATTCACACTGTCAAAAGCCTTTGACAGGTCACAGAATATACCAGTTTCCTCTAATTTGTTGTTTAATGAATTAGGGGCATCTTCACTGTAAGTGTAAACAGCCTTCTCAATATCAGAACCTTTAAGAAACCCAAACTGTGACTTTGGCAGTATGTTACTTTTCACTAAGATGCTTAAGTAGACGCTTGAACATAACCTTTTAAAAGATTTTTGAAAAAGCTGGCCAATGTGAGATTGATCGGTAATGTGATGGCATTTCTTTGTCCCCTTTCTTGTGGAGAAGTGTAACTTCAGCATATTTAAGCCAGTCTGGGAATATTCTTGTGATAGTGATTTATCACACAAATAACTTGAGATATGACTAATCTCACATGAACACTCCTATTAACTTTGTTGATACGCTATCATAACCACTAGAATGCTTTGATTTTAAGGACTTCATGATGGATTCTATTTCTTTAGGTGAAGTGAGTCAGTTCCATTTGACTGAGATTACTTTTGTGCACTGGTATTAGATATTCCATGGCATTGCAATGGTTTGCAACGCAACGTGCGTTTATCAGAGTTTCATTCATATTTAAGGCTATTTGAGTTCCTCCTCATTTCTGATTCTACCTTTCTGACTTAACTATATCCCATACTGTTTCCATTTTATTGCTGTCTCTATCTTCCCATAATGCAGGTGTTTTTTTCTGGATAACCTTCAACGTTTTGCAATAGTTTTTGTTATGAGCTATAATGACAGTATCAAAGGTGTCCCTACATATCAGATAGTATCCTGTTTCTCTCTCATGGTATCTTACTCCCTTGTGAGATCCATGGTCTCTTAAAGACTTCTACTTAATTTGAATTACCTTCAGGGGAAAACAACTTTCAAAGATAATGCTAACTTTATTAGCGTATGTTTTGTATTTTCCATTTGTCTTGAATGCTGTAAACTTCTCTTCAATTAATTTCTTTGAGAAATCTCCTAAATTTCTCAGCTTCTCGCTGTCGTATTGACCTTCCATACTCAGTTCTGATAGGTGTTTTACCCTGACAATTTTCAGAATTTAATGTTACGTGTTGCATGTCATGGTCAGATAGCCCATTTATTACTGGTTTTGTAATGTGGCTGAGTTGCCTAGAATTTTCTATACAGATATTATCAATGGCAGTCTTAGAACATTTGTAATCCCTAGATGAGAAATTTACAAATAAAATTGAATGACAATGTAACAGATTTCAGTAACTGTTCACTGACAATGTTTTTCAAGACATCTATATTAAAATCACCAGTAACCATTAGTTCTTTGTTTTTTAATTTTAGATGAGATAATAGATCTTAAAGATAGTTTATAAAAAGGTAGAAATTTCCTGAAGGTGCTCTTGTATATGACTACTATTATAAAGGACCTATTATGAAATTCTCTGTTGCATATGCTTCTAAGTGCTGCTCTAAGAAAAATTTGTTAATGTCATTACTCTTAAATTTTAAACTGGTTTTAACAAATATGCCGACTCCTTTCTCCATTTTTGTCCACAGAAGTAAGAGGCTTAATTAAATTCTGTGACGTATAACATGTATATACCAGTGGTAACATGATATTCAGAGAGGCAGATATCAACTTGGTTCGATGACTCTCATTTATCAATGCACATACGTAGTTCATTAATTTTACTTCTAAGCCCAAGAATATTTTGATGCGCTCAAGATAGTTGGCATGTCACATATACCAAGATCAAATTGGGTGGAAATAAAATTCCTGTTGATGTAAATTTTTAACCAACAGTTGTGTTCACTGATCTAATGCGCCAGGATTATGCTGTTTGATTTCCTTCTCAAACTGAAGGTTTGTTTCAATCTTTACTTCTCTTAGAACTTGACTTCGTTCTGTCCTACCTATGCTAAAAAGTGCTGCTCCAACACAAATGACCACTGGTACATTACCACTCACGGCAATGCCCCTACACCCTTAAATTTCCGACTCTTAGCCCAGCCAGTTTACCCTTACCTTACCTGTTGAGGTGTAGGCCATGTCTAGTACAATCCCACCTACTAAGCAGCTGTTCCAACTCCAAATTAACTGCGCCGACAGAAGAGTTCATATGAGGTCAATCACGGCGTCGCAGAACACACACAAACTCAACACTGGTATGTCTCGTTGCCGATGAAATTTTTGTCAGGTCACACTCTATATTGTACCCTGGAACTGTCAATACTATTGCCAGCCCACCCACAATATACACGGTGTGTTCCTTGGTAAAATGTTTACAGAGTGAAGCCAAATCCTGTCACCTGACCCAGACCAGCACTAGGTTTAAAAAAAATTGACACCTGGTGTTCTGATCGTAACTGGACCTGCGAAAGTTGGCCTACACTTCTGGCATGTGAACTACCTAAAACCAAAACTTTCTTTATCTTTGCTGACTTCCTACATTCGTATTAAATATTTTACTGGAAGTTGGTTGTGCCCTCTCTACACCTTCCCACCTCTGAGGCTCATCAGTTACCAACTGAAGCAACAGGTCAAACTTATTCTTCAGTCACCACAAAGCTGTCTGTTTCAGGTCTGTTCCTCCTCTTGCCACTTCCCACCTCTTTACCCTTCTCCCCCTTAACCTGTTCAGATCTTCCCTAGCCCGCTCTGTGCCTTTAGGGCAGCAATTTTCCCTTCCTGTTCCACTATTATCCTCTGTCTGCTACATATCCTCCGGAAACACAGTCTGATCCACTACCCAATTTCCCCCACGGCTAGTCACCCCAACGAAAAACCTACTGCAGCCTTCACACCAAACCCCGGAGCTAACAATTCTACTGCACGTCAGGCAGTTTCCACTCCTGGAAAAAATCTTACTTTAGCGAGAATAAGTAACATTAAATTACCGAAAAACAGAAAACATGTTTACGAAAGATTACGTCTAGTCTCAATCGAATGTAAACAAACTTCAGTTACAATAAGTTAGATTATCTGAATCATGAACAACAAGTTTACAAAAATTAGGCCTAATCGCAACCATGTAAACAAAGCTACTACCGTATGTGCAGTTTCCAGATTTACGCTGTGTTTAGCAAAATAAGAGCTAAACAACAAAGGGATTCGCTTAACTTACTGGAACGGAATAGAATAATTAAATGATTCTGCAAGTTTTACTGCATAAAATGTGTGCAAGAATATGATTGTAACCCTACTTTGTTCCTTTCGCGTTTTTTGCAATAAAAAGCAAAGATAAGTGAGACGTTTAATAGTAAGCTTGAAAAACACACTAATACACGTATTAAACTAGTTTCCTGAACTAAACTGAGTTTTACCTGTACTGCAGCACAAAACTCACTCGTCTCGCCTGGTGCAGGGCTACTATTATATGCAACTGTCATTACTGTCTTGGTCATCAGTGTGTGTTCTCTTCGTTCATTCTCCAATGTTTGGAAATTCGTCGTTAAAAACTCTCACTACGGCTTGTTTGCCTGTTAACCCATCTATCCTGAGAGATTTTTTCGTTGTAACTCAATTATAGGTCTCAATTAACTTAGTAAAGCATCTCAATTGGTATTACATGCAAGTTACCTCAGCCTGATAATTGGAGCAGTGGCATTCACAACACGTTCCTATATAAATTCATAATATTTCATGAGACAAGTGTTATTCGTCATAGTAATATCTTTCGTAATTAAACAGCATTTATTGACGTAACAATTTCGAAACTAGCATTTGCAATTCATACTATAACACAGGTACCCAACATTAACATACGTTGTTTGCCATAGTCATCTAGCAACAAATTTCCTTTGGCTAAGGTATCTTCAGCCACTGAGTCACTGGATAAAAAGTTCCAGATTTACTTGCCGCTTCACACTACCATAAAAACCTCGAGCTTTTGGTGATTGCCTCCGTCGTACTCCAAAGAAATACTACTTTCGACTTTTGTAGTGGTCTCGCCTGAAATTCGTTCCAAAGGGTCTACTGATGGTAACTATGATAAAACATTGCGGTTATTTTTTAATGTACTCTACTTCTAGTTATTAATCTCTTTGCAAAGTATTGTTTCACAAACGCTTTCTTCATTGACTTTCGCTTGTTACTACTGTTCAACTTTTTCGACCTATGTCTTGAAGTCTTATTTCATTTGTATTAGCATGCAAGGTGTAAGAGTGGTTACGACGCTACACTCAGATACGGGAGGACTAAGATTCAAATCGTCGTCCAACCATCCTGATATGTGTTTCTCATTTCCGCAAATCGATCGTACCAATTGCACGGATGATCACAATTCAAAAAATGTGAAAACACATCTAGGAAAGTCTTTACGTAACAATTTCCGAAGGTCAAAATAATAAAATCGGCTTTACCCAAGTAACAAAATAAGGCCACCCATAGAATGGACCACAGCAAGCCATTGAATCTATTTCAATTAAACAAGAATTGCAATTGCATGCCCTAAGAGGCACATCACTCAATCAGGTCGTACTTTCAACACACAGTTCGATAAATATTCGTGAATTCTGATACATTCTACAACAAAACAAGCCCACCTTGGCCATTTCCAGCAGCAGGTATGGAAATGAAGTGACTCAGCACAAGCCTACAGGTGCTGCACTTGCGCAACTAGTCAGACATGGAACCTGTTCTAAAAAGGTGAAATTGACTCTCATATTTTAATGATTTGCAAAACAAGATGTTCGTAAGATAATTTTGAGAGGGTTGGCGGAGGGGTCACCAGTCTTCTGATCGGTTCGTTCTCTCTCTCATAGTTTCTAGCCTCTACAGCTATCTAGAGTACCGTGTAACATAATCCCTTGATGTCTTAAATCCCTGTAGGCCATATGACTTAATCTACATTCTGCACTTTACGTAGTGGGTTCTGTTACCCTCTGCATTTTCATGCCGTTGACCGGTCAGGGGCAGTTCCCCATCCCCAGGGACAACTGGGTTCACCAGTTTGTCTGCTTCTGATCTTAGACAACACAGTTGCCAGAATGTACGTAATTGTTTATACCAGGAAGTATTATTACACCGGGTGTCCCAGGAGGAATGGTCATTAGTCAAGAATGGGAAAGGAGCTCATTCGAGGAAAATAGTGGAGTAAAAGTAGGATCTGAAATGCGTACTTAGATAGCTCTGAGGGCTTGGGCACGTTAGCCACAGTTAAAGGCAGTGCTTCTACCGTAGTACTCATAGCTCTGAAGGTATGCACTTTAGTATCTGTTTACCAGACTTCCTCACTTCGAATGATGCATCCTGTCATATTCCGGAATATTAACTATTCATCTTCGAAATCCGTGTGTAGAGTATGCCATTGTTTTACATCGTGCACGCTAATTCAGCCGTCACCCCATTAATGGTAGGCAGTCACTATCGCAGTAGTTAGGTGAGCTTTAACGTAAATTACTAATACAGTAATTATCTTAGACAAGTAGTACGTTCAGCGAGGAAAATACACCATTTTCAGAGGCATCCGTCAAGTCTTACGGTCGGCAATAAGTAATGCACAACACAACTAAGACAATAGTTTTTGACCGTGTAAGGAAATTGTAACGTGGCCTCGGTGTATTTTCCGATGTAAAACCCTCTTTCCGGCCACATGACGTGTGCTGTACTGCGCTTGTAAATTAATAAACGAAGTGTTCGTATTACACATATAAACGGGAAACACAGCTTAGTGCCAGAATAAAGGTGCACATGAAGATAAATGTTAATTTAAAAATCTCGGTCGGTGTGTCTAATACAAATTTGAACGACATAGTTTATGGAGAGCAGCGACCTGACACTACATTTAAGTTAAAGTGAACAGACGAGATAGCAATAATATTTACCGGTTTTTGCTTATGTTAAAACAATGTTCGGCCTCCTATGGCTGGTGCTGGCGGCTCCTCGGTTTTCTCGTGATAACACGATCGTACATAGTTCAAATCTCCACTGCGAGCCAAACTTGACCTGTTTAGTGTGTGTAGGGCAAATACTGCCTTGTCTCGGCTTTTCTCTATCCTTCTCTGAAGTAAACGGAACACAGCGACGTTTCATAGGGTGTTACTGCGTGGTATTTTTTTCGGTCGATGAAATTACCTTCAGTTTGGCAGAATTGTAATCTGAGTCCTTTAGCCTTCACTGTTCATTCATGGTATGGAGTAAGTTTATAGCGGCTTTTTGCACAGGAGGCGGCACCCTAGAGATCTATCATTACAGAGTTTCAAAAGTGAGTGTGAATAACGGAAGGAAGGAATAAGGATTCTCAATAAATATTATTCAGGCTGATATGCAACGGGTAAATTATTAATAATCCGCCTCGATTGCGAAAATTCCCGGTGTTTACCCAGGTTTCAACGAGGATAACCACGCCTTCTTCAGAACAAAATAAAAAACAGCTTGCCTAAATGGCCGTAGTCAATTTCTAAAATGAACACCCACTACGCGCTGCAATGCTGAAAGTTCTTGATAAGCAACGGGTACTACAGATTTGCTGTAAAACGATATTACAATACTGTGCCTAACGAAATTTAAGATTTAATTAGCAGTGAAACTGCAAAAAATTAAACCACTTGACAGAACAGATTCATTGTTCTGTACATCAAGAAGCACTCTGTGCTAAATTTTGAGGCACCGAGCCGGTGCAAAAATATGTGGCGCGAATAGTAAAACACCTGACGTAGCACGCGTTATTCCGCTGTAAAGTCTCCGATGGAGCTAAACAAAGGGTATTGGACATTTATACATTACTGCAAAGTACATTTAAGTTAAAGGGCATGCCTGGAACAATTTTTCGATTTAGAACTTGATATTCTTGAATTTATGAAGGGAAAAAGAGTGCAGGAACGAAAATTGATACCCCGAATAATTTCAGACCTTGTATGTTAAGTGGATTTCACTGTGCACTGCCCACAGACGTTGCAAGATGGAAAACAATTTAGTTCTGATTTGATGGAGGATGAATTTAAAAAGAAAATCACCTTATAAAAGGCGCACACATCGACACAGTCCAGTTTCTCTGAAGTAACTGCCAAGGTTGATAGAACTAAAGAGACATTTTCAACTTTTTGTGAACAGTACCAATCTTAAATTTGCGATAAAGTTGTCTTTAAAATCATTTGCAATTTCAGTTGAAAGTGCCTCTGTGCATGTAGAGATGTAACTGACTGATCGGCAAGGTAATTCGTTTTCTGAGAGGAATTCCACTTAAGGTTAAAACCCTGACATCTACACTGCTTTCCTCAGCGTTTCCACATAATGAGGTTGCAAAAACGATGCAATATTTTGACCAACAAGGAGAAATTTTGTAGATAAAGAAACCAAATAAATCACGATTACGTGGAGACTTGAGATAGAAAAGTTTCTCTGCGTTTCTCCATATGCCGATGGTTCGTACACCCCAAAAATTATATTCAGCGCGCCAAAAATGTGTTTTTGTTTTGATCTAAGTTTTCGAGAATGTGAAATACAAAACAATCGTACACAGTGCGACTGCATTGGCATTCGAATGCAACGTGTTAGTAGTTTCCCCTCCTCACGCCCAGACAGCAGCGCGTGACGCTGTGGAGAGGTGCCAGCCAGGGCAGCGCAGTGGGAGTACGGACCACAGCATTGCTCGCGTGCCGGTTTCTTGCCCACTCCTGAATAAATGAACTATGCGTGAGGCAACGAGAGTTAAAAATTGCAGCTGCCAAAATGTAATATTAATAAAATTCAAATGTACTGAGATAGTAGATAATGGGTGAAATCTCGAAACGCATCTTCGTATAAAAACTTACCAAAAGTGATTGGTTCGCGCACTTGCTGAAGTGATGGGTTTCTCGCACTATGTAGTCTACTGAAGTTCCAGAAGTGCTATAGCTAGTTACAGCAAATGCAGTCTTGCCCTGTGCAGTAATGTCATTGGTAACCAGCGTACACCTTGACATTTCCTGGACAACCAAAGTACTGTAATAGTAGGTTCAGAATTTTTACTTGGGTTCCATATTCATTAACACGTGGACTGCCACAAGCTTAGTGTTCGACGCTTCGCTGTTAGTCCAGGCCGGCGACATCCTGGCAGTCAACAGGTTAATACACACAGATTTAATACACACAAATTTAAAATTTTGTATCTGTGGGGATAAGATGTTGTCGGCTGCAGGCTATAATGTAGACAATGTAAATCGTGCTGTTAGCTGATTTAGACAACATTATTTTCAAGATGATGTCGTATTACGTATTATATGTCACAGTTGCGAAATTACTTTTCTCTACACTCCAAAATCAGTCGTATTCCATTCTTCCATTTTGGATGGATACACATTATCGCGACAATATAGTCTACATAATAGCCTACAAGGGACAAAGTTCTCTTTTATTGAAGATACAGACTTGTTACATTTGACTGTTTTAGTGCTTGCATCCATTGTATTTCTGATTTACTGTATCAGCATGTTTTATGGTACTAAAGCATCAGAAAATTGTTTATGTAAGTTTAATCAAATCTATAAAATGTTGTGAAAGTTACCTATTTAAAGGATAAGATCCGAATGTGGGCACCCTGTTTAAACTTGAGGGTACTCCTTTTTGAGAAAACCCAACATTTTTTCTTTCAATAAGACCAGTCGTGTGATAAATTACAAGCGCTATACCAATATGGACAATTTCGATTCGGAAACATATTAGCAAGAAGCTTGTAAAATATCACAAAGAAAAAATTGGGTGCAGATGTGGGCTCTACCCGAAGGTCAACATTTTTGAAATGTCTCAACAAATATGCATTAAACATACACGAAACAGTACATCAATATACAAAGCGCAACTTGTTTATGTAAGCATTTTAAATGAACATAGAATCAGACATCAAAAAGTTAAATGACCCTTCAGCCCTGGAGCAACCGAAATTTATTTGGTACATGACACATTCCTCACTTCAACATTGTCTCTAAGGAATTTGCCATCTCCAAAGGCACAGGTTGCATTGCTCAGGAGATTATTGCTATCCATAGTGAGTGTCGTAGGAATCTAAAGTGGTCCGAATCCTCTGACTGGAATTTTTTTCACGTTAGAAAGATTGCCAATATCAGAAGTAAATTAGAGACGCGACTGAGTAAAGACGCGTTTCCAAAAGTATCTCAAGATTGTGCTTTGTGGGTATCACTGAGAAAGCTAGCTCTTTCGCTTACCTGTGAAAGGTTTGCAGTCCAGAACAAACACTAATTCCACAATAACCAATGATGCATTAAGACTACTTTAAAGAGATGTAAAACCACTCATTCGTACGTCCTACTAACAAGTTCTGCCATTTACAGTGTAAGCTGCCAGTCTGCAGCACATACCGTACCCCCTTTCGGGAGAGGTATCCACATTTGCACCTGCCCCATTTTTACTCTTACAAAAAATTCACTACGCTGTGAAAATTGTCGCCAGCAATGTCTTGCTAGTGTATGTTCATGATACTCTGTGTAACAATTAAAGTGAGATTCTTACAACTTCTCCTAGTCCCCTTATTAAGATGTTTGTACAAGTAGACTGCAATATTATGTTAAATCACCGTGCCTTTGCTTTGTGAGAAATGGTGGCCTAGGAAAAAGTATTTTCATGTTTGTAATGGATTCTTTTCATATATCTTACCGAAAATAGCATAATTCAATTAAAATTATACATAATCAACCGAAGTTAATAATTATTGCTATTAAGCATTATATATTTATAAAAATCCTGTGATCCACTAAATGTGAAATATACTAAGCTTAGCTGTTGTAAAACATCTGGCTCATTTACATTGCTGTAGTTCGCTTCAGGCATTTTATTTTCTTCTCGTTATAGGATTATTTGGTTTCAAATTATGTGTGTTCTTTTCTATCAAAATGGTAGTTCACAATAGAATAATTGGAGACATTGTAGAGTCTAAGAACAAAATTGCCATTTGCGTTCACAATGTATAATCTTAAGTGTATGCAATCTATGTGCAGATAAAAAGTTTACTGCAGCTATAAAAGTTCATAATACAGACGAAATGATGTAAATGGGGATTTAGAATTCTAACACATTACAGAATACAAGTAAGCAAACATTTTTGAAAATGCAAATAGGATAAAAGCTCTTGCAGATGTAATAGAAATTGATATCTGTAGGTATTCAGGAGTGTTCCCAAAAACAAGTTTCTTGATACTGTTCACAACTTTGTCCTTAGCCTTTGTTCGGAGAATGTATTCACATTAAACATAATGGATTATGAAGAAACTGCGATCACTGAACAAATATCCAGATATGAAACTTCCTGGCAGATTAAAACTGGTCCTGAGTTAGTCTCGTCCCAGCACACAGTTTTAATCTACCACGAAGTTTCATATCGGCGCACGCTCCACTGCGGAGTGAAACTCTCATTCTGGAACTATCCTGATCCTCAGATTCTTTCATTACTTTCTGGTAAAACAATTTCGTATGTAAGCGCCAGTAGCAAATTTGACCGCGTTTCATTGTAAGAACAAGTGTTTCACAGTTCAAAACAATCCCAGAATCCCACAATGAAAAACATTCACCTTAAGTTCACACGACATTTTGAACTTCAGTGATAACACGTAGACATTTACATTTCTGCCTGTCACCCCAGATACCGAAACGATTATTGCTTGAACTATCCCAAATTGTGAACACGAAAATGACTTTTCTGGAACTATCAGGTTTATATTAAAATCATTAGCAAGCCATCCGTCTGTATAGTTACTTATGATGAAATGTTTGCACAATATCAATGAAAATTCGATTATTAATAGTAAGTGTGAAATTTGGGTTAGCAAGTATATAAAGAACTAAACTGCATGTACAAGTGTTACTTACGTATCAGAACAGCTTGTTACGTATATTCACTGTATACTGTAATTTTACGTTTCTTAAAGTTGAATTCAAAATGCGTTGTTTATTAATCTATAAATACTAAAAAATAAAAATTTTCAATGTAATGATACTATGTAGCTCTCTGTACGACATTCCTTTTTTGGTACTGAAACTGTTAAAATTCATATGGAATATCTCGTAGTTATTAACTAGTAGTACTGATATATTCAACTGATAAAGAATTTACTTTTAAACCTTCCATACTGCCCGTCTCTCAGACTTCATGTGGTCCTGTTGCCAATGTTTGCCATCAGCTCCCAATTACTGCTCTCGATGAAAAATGGTTTTCAAAAGAAAAAGCTCCACCCAGTCATCTCGTGCATGTGCGCTGCGTAATAGGTGGCCTTGCTCAAATATTGGATTCATCATGGAGTTAGTGATGTGCAGGAGCCGCTTTACGATGATGATGATGATGATGAGAGAAATCTTGGTGCATACTGTTTCAGAGATTGGCATGTCATCTATTTTGTCACGATGACAGCCATTATAGACTGGATGTTCAGACCGAATGAGAGTTTCGTCCTTCTAGAAACCAGGCACAAGTTAGCCTCTTTTTTTTCCTTCAAAATAAGAAAAATTTTAAGCGAAGTGTTGTCAAACGTGTGGTATACCATTCATTGGCTGAAGGACGAAAATTGGGGTTCAGTCTTGGACAGCCTTCTTAATCTGAAGTAGCTGGGTGTTTCTTGAAGTACTGTCACTCGACAAAAGCTAGGAAGAAAGAATGTCGTATCATACGTTGGTAAGGGAAGTGTGTCGCCATCGAGCGAATTAATACATCTAGGGAAGAAGATTTCATAAAGAGATGTCTGCTACCAAATCAGAAAGTCCTGGGATCCCCGCGGCTAACTAAGCAAGCACCAGATTATGGTATTCTGGAAACAAAGGACTTAGGTAGCAATACGTCAAGTGTAAGGACGGCTGAGAAAATGCCGAGTCCTACAGGCACGGGCACCCACGTGTCAGACAGCTAAATGCAGTAACGTGCCAGAGGTTGAGGAGCACACCTGTCGCAAAGAACGTAGAGGCTAGGTGCTGTCTAAGGAGGTGGGTCTCCTACAGAAAACCGGTGAATCGAGGGTATGTATTGGGAACAGACGGTAGACACACCATAGGAATCACAGGAATGTGTGGGGCTTACAGTAGAGGGCAAGTGTAGAGGGAAGGTGAGCTCCCTCCACAGCTCCGTACGTCAGGAACACCTGTTGGTAACGAGGCACTAGTCAAGACGTAATTCAATGCACTTCTGCTTGGCTCATGTTGTTTTCTTCTGCGTCACTTGCTGACGTTAGCTTCAACTGGACCTGGTAACTTTAAGTCTTCTTTGGTTAGAAACTAAGTATCTGGTAAATGAAAGTATAAATGATTTACTTGTCCACTGAAATTGCCAGAAACTCTTGTCAGTAATTCACTGATATAACTTTACTGTTTCACAGTGAATAATCTGAACTTTCCATGTTATTGTAAAACGTCACATTTGCTTTAAATCTATCTTTGTGTATAATATTGTTAAATCTTAGAAACCAAATTTTGTATAATATTAATTCATTAAAACTAATATCCCTTTTTCATCGGGTGGAAAGTCTTGACCTGTATTTTTTGTATACCAATAAATGGTTCTACTACTAAAAAAATTAGTTTGTTTCCACATCAACACCCTTAAACTACAGCAATAAGCGAAATGTAGTAATATTTAAATTCAATACGTTACGGAACGAGCTAAGTAAACATACGAGTAAGTGGAAAAAGTGTTTGGAGAAAAAGCTGGAGAACTGTGACATGAAAAGCATAAGGTAAGACATTCTTAAGTTGATAGGTGACACAGATTTTTGACCCCTGAGCATAGTACTACAATAAGCTTACACTGGCGTAAATCTGTCGAACTACGGAAATAACTGAACATTAACTCATCCAAGTGAAGCAAACTACTTAAAACACCAAATTCCATGGCACATGCACCATGCTGATAGGGAATAGACATGAAAGTTCAAGGAGCTTTAAGAAGGTGCCTGATTCTTAAGGTTAAACGAATTCAAATATAGGTAAAATTGTGCTGGGACCAAGTACACACCAATAAACCAGTCAGCAGTGAAGGATGTGGTGGTGGGTGGTGGGTGGTGCTGCTGCAGGCGATAAGGATATTCTGTGACATAACTTTGTGCTCCCATGATATCTAAGTCCTTCCGAATAAAGAGGAATACATTCGAAGGGACATTACGTTAGAGAATGAAATCACGTATCTCGCGTGTAGCTTTCAATATTTTGGTAAAGTTTCATTGCTTCTTTGCTTTGGGCGATGGGCATGGAACCAGATTAAAAGTTACATTTAATGTCAATCAACAGTGTGGAAATTTTTCTTGCTTGAATCTTCAAAAGGTTCTAGAATCTTCCATACACATGCAAATACTGAAAAACAAATAGTCTTGAAATTGCTCTCGAGAAGCTCAGCAGTCACACTGAATTTATTCCCAGAATACGTAAGTTTATGAGAGAGACTGATTGATTCGAATGAACTCATTTAATATTAAATTCACCCGTGTATTAAAATACGTATCAGTGCCTGTGCTTACTATTGAACGTACAGATTCCGCAATACTGTTGAACGAGCGCACTTTAGAGACGTAAACAATGCCCACAAACCCCTTTTTTTCTGAACGTTCTGTCGCAAACGACGCATGTTTTTGCACGTGACTGATAACAAATACCACAAAGTGTCTACGAAAGAACAAGGTGGCGACGATGCAGGAAACCCGAAGTAAACAATGAACTCAGAATTTTTTAAAAAAAAGGTGGGTTCTACATCAGTCTCAAAACCTCAGCTTGCTACACACAGGCTCCTGGCTAAGTCTGAACACTTTCTGCTTCAATACATCACTCCATTTCATACAACAGGGAAACAAATACCGAGCCAATAGTAAGCGAATTACGTAGTGGAGGATAGCGGCGAAATCAACGACATTCGCAATTGAAGTCCCACCGCGTGTTCCGTAAACTCTACCTCTGAATTAGACCTGACACATAAGTCTACACGAATTGCGTAACAAAGTAAACAGGCGTCCCTCGACCACCTTCCTCCACAGATTAAAATTTCTATGTTTATTGCTAACTTTCATAAATTGAGAAACTCCCCAGTTCAGAGGCAAAGTCTTTGCCAGATAACCCTCGACAAAGGAAATTTTCCAATCAAAGATAAATGTGGAATGATGGTTTGTAGCTCCGAAATTTCGAACATATTGTGCACCGCCGCGCTCGCTCCAGCCTAACTAACAGCACCAATTAGCAACAGACAGCACCCCTGTCTCAATGTTTCCTCGTGGCTTTAGGATGAAAAACTACACTCGACAACAAAGGGACGAAACTAGACACCAAACCCTACTGCTAACGAAGCCATCTGTGAAGAACAGTTGACCAATAACCCAAACATCTACTGATGAGCCAGAACATGACAACCAACCTACTACCGACAAAAACGTTCAGGGGATAGCAGCGTCGCCTGGCGACGGATAACTGCTAGTCACATAGTGTATTTAGCATCAATAAGAGCGCTCTCCGTGAGTTCAATGGGGGAAGGCGCGCGAACTGGTTTTGGCAGAGGGCAGATTGTACTGGCCCAGAGAGTCGGCGTGAGCATTTCGGAAACTGAGACTCCCAGGGTGTTCGAGGAGTGGTTCGGTGTCTTCAGCACGTGGCGAAACAAAGGACGTCGTGGAGTTTGGAGGCCACCACCTCAGGACAGATGTCTCCCGTCGTAGGCTGGACAGACTGGTAAAACAGAACAGGCGGCTAAGTTTGGAGGACCTAACATCAGACCTTAGTGCTGGGCAGAATTAAAGTGTGTCTGAACACACAGTGCACTGCAGACTAACGATGGGCCTCCGCAGTGCGATGACCCATGCATGTGCAGTGTTTACAAATTGGCAACTAAGAGCGTTTTTTCGTGGTCCGATGAATCCCGATACCTTAATCATGTCCATGGGAGGGCACGAATACGTCATCCAGGGGAAGAGTTCCTTGACAACTGTACTTCTGAATGGAACCAGCTGGTGGTGGCTTCATTACGCTCTGGGGAACGGTCATATGGGCATCCATGGGTCTAGCGAAGCTCATGTAAGGCACCGTGACGGCCAAGAAGTATTGTACACTGGGTTACAGTCCACGTACATTCTCTCATGACGATCATGTCTCTTGACGACAGTGGCACTGTTCAACAAGAAAATGGGCCGTGTCACAAGGCCATGAGTGTGATTAACCGTTCTAGGAACGCAGATGCGGTTTCCAATTGATGTTATAGCAAACACCGCCCCCCCCCCCCCACCCCCAACTCACTCGTCAGCTCCAAGACGGATAGGTGTGATTGAATGTGGCGTCAGGGCTCACAGCCCCCCACTCCGCGGAATTTACGGGAGGTACGGGATTGGTGTACATAGAGGTAGTGTAGAGGTAGTGTCAAATCCCTCAAGCGACCTACCAAGGCCTTAGTGTTTACATGCCACAATGCGTCACCGCTGTTACCCGTGCCAAAAGTACACATTCCGGCTGTTGTGTAGACGTCCATAACGTTATGCCTTATCAGTGTATACAAAGAGAAAATGGCCACAAGACATTTAAACATTAATCCCCATTCCACCGACAGCACACAGTCGCCAAGTAAATACATATTCAAAAACTTCAGTCTTACAGCGTATGAAACAGCAGACAGAGCAGGAAAGGTAAGCGCGAAAGACTTCAGGGCATCGCTATTAGCTTTGTCAGTACCAATGGCTTCAGGAAGAAACTCCCAATGTTAATACTGTTAATACACAAAAAATAACCGTACTGAGAGTCCTAGAAACCAGGCCAGACAGCCTCCAGTTCACGCTAAGCACAGCAAACAGCACAACGCGGTACTCTCAAAGTCGGAGAAGCAATGTTCGGCGATCAGAGAATACGGACCATTAGACAATACTTCTTGACACAGCTATCGTTCAGACTACCGCCTTCAATTGCGTATGCGCATTCCACACTACTTCACCTAATTACAAAATTCTTACCTCAACAGGAGAAACTGCCGATAGCTCATACATTATGCTACAAAGTGAATTTATAATCATTGCGATCTTAATGCAAGATAAGTAACATTAGCAGGTTCCAGAAATAACAAACTAGATAGCGCTGGCAGTTACTTGAAGACGACAGAAACGGAAAATGGTTAGCCTACAATGCACATACTTCAGTCATGCCGGAACATCTACGTCAGGCCACTACATACGCCGAATACGCCAATATATACTCATCTCACCGCTCTCTGGAGACCGTGATTCGGTGCGACAATCTGCCTCTAATGTTTTGACACTTCTACAAAGACGAACAATATGGTGGTCATAGTAAACAGCTAAATGTCAAAACTAGTCGTCTACACACCTAGCAAATATTACTCAAAAAAGTAAGACTGGAAAATGGTAAAAGCTGTAGCAATATAAGCAACTGAAAGTGCAAGCAGTAAAATAAATAAAACCAAACGTAGACAGAAGTATTAAAAACTAATGAAACAATAGTTAGCGATAACTGATTTGAAGCCATCGCACAACTGTTACTTAAGCCCTGTTGGGATATGCAGCCCTGTTGTCAATCCTGTGATTGTCACATCTTTCACATCATTCTATTTTCAAGTTATGAAAACAAGGAAAGCAAATATAACTACCCTCCTTATATTGATACAAGAAAGAAAAAATTGCTTAACTTACTTGAATTTCTTTAAAGGTCAACAAATTAGAACAGTGGATGACGCATAAGGTGATCACAGATGGGAACTGGATAGGAAGTAAAGATTGTCATGCAAGAAGGGTGGGGCAAATGGAACGGAATTTTGAAGTTACATTTAAAGAGTATAAAAATAGGGTGGCTCGTAAACTGTAGCAACTCGTCTCAAGAATGGGCAACATCCGTTGGGGATAGAACGGAAAGCATCAAGGGGCTGCACGTTGAACAAAACAGGTGGTTGCTATCAAATTTAATGGAGGTACATTTATTGTACCTCGATAGTGTGTCGATGTTTTAAGAGAGGACGCAAGTATCTAAAGGGTATTTTTGGACGCTTTACCGATATTCGTCTTACGTAGTAGTCAGTAACTTATTATACCTACTGACATAGGATTTTTCCACTATTTTCGTTCAGGTCGTAGCGTAGATGTACTTTAAAGTCAGACTGTGCTAGGACCAGACACGCAGTTGTCAAAAATTTGGAACACAGTAGTGTCGCTGGTGCTGAGCTTTAAGCAAATATCTTTGTTCGGTGGTGGCAGTGGCCTTAAGTTCACAACTGTGCCTCGCCAATGCGTGGTTCACGGGCTTGTGATATGTTTTATAGTCAGAGTTGACAATGCCCTAACATCTGTTGGTATGCGCTCTGTTTTATGTGGTTTCCTTGTTTTTAGCACTTGAAAATCGGTTAATGTTGTCCCGAAACACGTTGTGACAGACAATTGACATGTGGGCTGAATATCTTAAGTATCGCGAGTAGTTCGCGTATACAAAAGGAAATGGAACACTCAAAAACGTAGTTAACGAATACTTCAGAGTATTCAGAGCCGAGTGATCGTCTGAGACGAACAAAATCCTAGGCCACAAGCAAACGAGTACGGGCAGACGTCTGGAAAATTGGAAGAAATCCAGCACAGAATCGCTACTCCAGTTTACCACGAACTAACACCCAGTCACGTCTGCGTACTGGGATCCTGTTCAGTTACGCGCTGCATCTAAATCGCAGAGTTCGTGCTACCAGCCGGCTGGCGATGGAGCGATGGCTGCGCAGAGGCAGTCTGCGGTTCGCTTCCGCTTCAGACACTGTGGCGCCACATAAGATTTTCCTCGGTCCGCTCGTGACGTCAGCGTCCCGTAGCCATTAGAACTTCCAACTTGCCAGTGTACTCATCTGTTAATGTGCAGCGTGAATCGTCCTGAGTACAGGGAAGCACGAGGTGTAAAACGAAAGATAGGATATCAAATCCAGTGATACAGATATGATCCGGAAATGACGTACCACAGGAGATAGACAGGTTTGAATATAATGCACTAAATAAGTTAGAATTTTTAAAAATTCATCCTACCAAAGAGATGACTCACACAGTTCACAATCTAGATAAGACAGATCGACGGAGCTACTTCAAATATTAACTTCAGTAATCAGGCTGAGAGATTTTAATTGAAAAATCAGTTGAAATAAGCATACGAATAAAGATACACTAACATCATGGTAGTATGTTCGCAACGAGCACTGTTCGGCACATGCACAAATATGTTCAGATTTTTTTGTTACATGTTCTTGCCTGCTCGATATTTAAATTTCATTAAAGATACAAGAACACTAATAATGGCAATTGATACAGCAAACTAGCTACCATTCGCATTTGTACCATAAACAAAAAAGTATCAAAAGAATAAACAATTCTCACCGCTCCAAGCACACATTTTGAATACGTGAACTTCGATTGGATGGCAAACTGACACCTACAAATTGCTACTACATATGTGTATAGTGGGAAATTTTAGGGTGTAGCTACTGGCGCAAACAGAATTTTCAAGTTTGAGCATGAAAAGATTTAAAACAGGACTGGCGATCACTAGAGGACATATGAGACGTCAATGGGATTGACTTTAGCTGGTAGGAGTGCTAACAGTTGGATAAGGGAGAAAGTTTACTGGAGGAGGTGACTGAATCTCTGCAAAATCGATGTCTACGTTTGTCTTTAGGCAGCAGTCTGTCTGTCTTAACTTAGTGAATGATTAACTGGACAATAAACGATACGTTAAAAGTTAAATCATCTCTAGCTGAGAGAGTGATATATAGCATCTTCGTTCAACCTAATAGATACCATATTTGATTTGGCGTCAATATTTCACGGTTTTATTTCAATTTAGTGTCGCAATTCAGGTGGTAATAGTGGCAGTCTCCACCCCTCGCCAAATAAACATACAGAGCCAATCTTTTTATCCTGTTCTTAAATAAATTGCGTCGCAAAACTAAAACCAAACCTCTTAATGGAAGTGCTGCAAAAACATTGGTAGCTCGCCAAAAGACCCAAACTTCGAAGCAAGACATGAATAAATAGTAAAATAACTAAAAAAAATCCAGAAGTCACTCAAACAAAAGCAGTTTTCAAATATGAAGTAACAATCGGGAAAATGAAAGCCATGTAGAAAAGAAAAGCAGGGTTGCAGGAGTAGACGGCATAAAGCGAAACCTAAACAAATTTTCACCAAGAGAAATGATAAAGCCTAAAAACATTACACAATATGGCCTGAAGATAAAAATTCCAATACGAGGGAGACAAGAAAAAAATTGTAATGCTATCGAAACAAGGCAACCCCCTAACGATCAACTATCATATCCGCTAGTAACACGGGTCAAATAAGAAAATGTTTAGAGACGAAACAACGTTTTCCGAAAAATCACAAATTTCGAAGTGGGAGTCCGGCAGCAACACTCAGAGTGCATAGTGCAATTAAGCAGTGGCGTGACAGTAGGTCTCAGTATTCTGTACTGTGCTGCACCACTAAACATAGAAAGGGTACTTGAAAACGCGTGGCTACTTCAAAATGGGCCGTCTACCACATAGTTGTCCAATATTCTAGGTAGCCGACCTTTCCAGAATAATTACAAAGGTCGAAAGTAGAGCCTAAACCTAAGCGTGTTACAGGGGCCGTCAAATCAGCCCTGGTATAGTCTTTGCACATCATACATCTCGCAACGAAAAAACTATAGGCATTCCTCGGACAAGGTTTATTGGCGTTACACCAACTATAAGAGAAACAAATGAACAGTCAGGACCATTTAAACCAACTTGAACCGTGGCTCAGAAAATAGAAAATAAAACGTAGCGCAACTGGAACAATATCTTTAAACACAAATCAAGCAACAAAAACACAAGACGCAAAACGAAAGTTATGGAGGGAAGACGAGCAAGAAACTGTGAAAGCTTCACGATCACCCCCAGACAAATGTCATTGAACCAGATCAAGGAAAGATCAAACTTTCTTCGAATACTAAGTTGAAGAATAACACATGGTAAGTTGAAACACACAATTTTACACACCTACAAAGCCATTAACACTCTTAAAATACTCAAAATGGCGACTCTACCGCACTGGCTCGCTCTCGCAATCGTAGAACCAACGAAATGGTTTACAGAAACATAAAGATGGAAACCACCCAACCCATAAAGAAAAGGTAAGAGACATAATGCCGAAAATAGTTTGTACAAGAATGCCACCTCACTACTCGAAGAAACTTCTTCATAATTTAGATACTCCAAGAAGAGATAACATTATCTGACAAAAATAATCATAACCAACAGTAAATCAGCTGATAAAGTTATGTTGAAAGCACAAACTGCGAGGACAAAAAATGTAGCAGCAGACGAAGCACAAGATAAACGAACAAAGTTACAAACAGCCCACACAAAGAGCTTGAGGTGGTCTGGGAGAGGTGAGCTACTGGATTGACAAAGTGTATGTTCTTCAAGAAGTTCATCATAAGCACCTGACCACCCGATAGTTAGTAAAACATATAATTTAATAGTGGGCTCAACGTCAATAAAGTAAGTTCTTGAGATATGTGGTTGCAGGGTGATGACAACAAAAATTCACATTTACGGTCCAAAAAATTAAATGAACCTGCTTACTTTACTTACCAAAATTAAGTGCTAAGCAGTTGCAGCAAGGCTTACTAATTGTCTGCTAAGGAGCAACGCCGTATGGCAATTGTGGATCAAGAACTTATCAAATAAGTAACTACACGTAGCAACTACAGTCTTCTTATGGCCCTATAGGAAATGCCTACCATGGCGAGGCCCTTGCAAATAATTGAATCTGAAATACAAATTTCATTATCGAACAAGATATCTCAAGTGATCAGTCTTGAGTGAACTACATTTCTCTACTCAAAATACTTACTTTCTTAAAGACAGATACAGGAAAACAGATCGACGTCCGGTCGCCAGGCAAAGAATGGGCGAAAGTGCTTTAGTATTTACACGAAATTTAGAGTACCATTAGCAATTATTTTTAGCGACCTTAAGCTTATGTTAAAATACATCTCCACTGGCTGGCTGGCTCTAAAGCTTAAACAGTTATTTAAGCGGGATGCAGAACGAATCAGCTGTAGTGGATTAGACAAACTAATTGCAAGTGTCCCCAAGCTGGAATCGCACACAATTACGATATACAACGGCAACTTGAGGCAAGCAAACCGAATTAACCCATCAAATGCAGAGAAATAATTAGGGTGAAAGGTATGGAAAGAAAACTGGATGGGAAAAACTGAATGGAATAACGACTCCCAGCCTGACGTAGCAGTGCGGCAACGCAACGGCGAGAGCTGAGAATTTATGCCTGTCCGGCATTCGAACTGAACGCTCATCGAGTGGTTGCCGTCACCTCCGTTGCCACCAGGACACACTTCCCGTCAGACCAGGAATCCCAACTGGCTTCTCGCCGCACCGCGAAGCCTCCGTCCATTTAACCACCTACTCTTGGACTTCAGACTCCAGTAGTACGGACGTAGCTGGCGCATCCGCACTGAAACTTTTTCATCAGTCGTCAAGCCCATAGAATTATCGATACGAATGGTGTATTTCCCGACGGCCATTTCCATTGCGTGCGGCGAACGAAAAGTTGGTCGACGAGAAGTGGAGCATCAGGTTTAGAGCCCCAGTGCGGCACAATTCTTCAACTCTAGCATTCCATTGCCGCAGTCCCCTGTGCCACAAGACCAACTAAAGCATACAGTTACGTCACTTTCCAGATTAACTCTTGACTTCAGTAATCGAAGTCTCAAATAATCCCTAATCTGCCCTGTATCTTGTACACGCAAGGAGAACTAAATGCTAGTCTAATAAAATACAAATACCAACAAATTAAATAAGGGCGGAAAGCACTGAATAGGTAATATTCCACAGAAGCTTACAGAAAATTAACAGTAAGCGTGTGTTTGCTTACACAATCAACCAAGTAAAGTGGTAAATTGGAATCAATACCTAAAGCACAGTCCATGTTCTCCACAAATTGCGAATGTGTGTCCATAAAATCTGCTATATACACTCTGGTAGAAAAATACAAAGGAACGCCTTCCCCCACGGCAGAATATTGGAGAAACGAGCACAACTAAGAGTTAGATACACTGTGAAGAAGTGCCATTGAGAGAAACGTCAGCAGACAAGGTCCGATTTGAACTATTTGGTATCTGATATCTGAAGTGGAGACTTCGTTGCGACGAGTGCTACCCATAGGGAGCCACCACAGCGCGCCTACCTCCGTGACGATATCAAACGACTTCAAAGTGTGTCTTGTAAAAACAAAAAAAGCCCTTTGACATTTATTGATCTATATAAAGTCTCACAAGATCCGTTTCGAACGTTAATTCTTACTAGGCAACACACCCTTCTAAGTTTCACACCATTTTGCATCTGCTGTGTGTATGCTTCATATAACAACGTATTGCAATTTTGTTTACTAGTATGTTCAGAAAAAAACTACGAATTTTAAGTTCGGAACGCATACACCCGTCATTTGGCCAGTTAAAGTGTGCCGTCACTAAGAGTGAACAAAATTTTAAAACTATTATCAACGTACAGTGATGAAATGTAATCCACCAAACAAAAGGTTTTTTCCCTTTTTTAAAAAAAAAATGTTCCCTTTATGATAATACGCTTTAGAGAAGGAAAGTACAAACACACTTTTATTGAGATGAGTTCTGGTGTATTTCTTATGATTTACGTTACTAGAGTGTTGATTAATAATGAAATAAGAACATTATAGCTACAATGGCGTTCTGACTTACGTGTACAGAACGTAGATTTGCACTACCAGTATAGTTACCAATGGCTCATGAGAAACCTATGTATTTCGTGTATGAACATATCGTACAAACTAAGTAAGCAACAAAATAAAAATTTCGTCTCGATCATTAAGTACTATAAATATGGTTTAGATTTTAGCCTCCTAAGATTTTGTAGTATTTTTACAGAAAATGCAATCCAAAATGTTTGTAAATTAAACCATTGGTAGTCAACGTTAGATGACCTGTTCTCATACACCTCTTTCAAGTTCATCCCATAAGAATTGAATGAGATTTAAGTCCGGTGACTGGTTTGCCCAAATCACATTCTTCAGTGCACACATTTTTCTTTTCTCTTGACATACCCTCTTCACAATTTAGAAACTTGTATGAGATCATTGTTCCACAGCAGAACAAATCCACAACCAATAAGTCTCTTGCCAGATGGAAATGAATTGTTAATCAGTATCCTGTGATATCCTTCTTTATCATCATCATCATCATCATCATCATCATCTAAGACTGATTATGCCTTTCAGCGTTTAGTCTGGAGCATAGCCCCCTGTATAAAATTCCTCCATGATCCCCTATTCCGTGCTAATATTGGTGCCTCTTCTGATGTTAAACCTATTACTTCAAAATCATTCTTAATCGAATCCAGGTGCCTTCTCCTTGGCCTGCCCCGACTCCTCCTACCCTCTACTGCTGAACCCATGAATCTCTTGGGTAACCTTGCTTCTCCCATGCATGTAACATGACCCCACCATCTAAGCCTGTTCGCCCTGACTGCTACATCTATAGAGTTCATTCCCAGTTTTTCTCTGATTTCCTCATTGTGGACACCCTCCTGCCATTATTCCCATTTACTAGTACCTGCAATCATCCTAGCTACTTTCATATCCGTAACCTCAATCTTGTTGATAAGGTACCCTGAATCCACTCAGCATTCGCTCCCATACAACAAAGTTGGTCGAAAGATTTAACGGTGCACAGATAACTTAGTCTTTGTACTGACTTCCTTCTTGCAGAAGAGAGTAGATCGTAGCTGAGCACTCACTGCATTAGCTTTGCTACACTTCACTTCCAGTTCTTTCACTATGTTGCCATCCTGTGAGAATATGCATCCTAAGTACTTGAAACTGTCCACCTGTTCTAACTTTGTTCCTCCTCTTTGGCACTCAATCTGTTTATATCTCTTTCCCACTGACATTACTTTCGTTTTGGAGATGCTAATCTTCATACCATAGTCCTTACATTTCTGATCTAGCTCTGAAATATTACTTTGCAAACTTTCAATGGAATCTGTCATCACAACTAAGTCATCTGCATATGCAAGACTGCTTATTTTGTGTTCACTTATCTTAATCTCACCCAGCCAGTCTATTGTTTTCAACATATGATCCATATATAATATTAACAACAGTGGAGACAGGTTGCAGCCTTGTCTTACCCCTGAAACTACTCTGAACCATGAACTCAATTTACCGTCAACTCTAATTGCTGCCTGACTATCCATGTAAAGCCCCTTAATTGCTTGCAAAAGTTTTCCTCCTATTCCATAATCTCGTAGAACAGACAATAACTTCCTCCTAGGAACCCGGTCATGTGCCTTTTCTAGATCTATAAAGTATAGATGCAATTCCCTGTTGCACTCATAATACTGCTCCATAATTTGCTGTAAGCTAAAGATCTGGTCCTGACAACCTCTAAGAGGCCTAAACCCACACTGATTTTCCTCCAACTGGTCTTTCTTTAACGTTCTATTAATTCTCACTATATCACCGGCATTATCACTCGCAAATCATTCCCACACCATGATCGACCGTCAGCCATCTTCACTGTTGGCTTTCCGCGTATGTTAACCATGAAGTCAACGAACAAACATTCGACAATGGCTTCCAAATATTTAAAACTTAGAATGGTCCATGGATAACACTTTGGACCACTGGCTCAATCTCCAGCTTGTGTGTGTGTGTGTGTGTGTGTGTGTGTGTGTGTGTGTGTGTGTGTGTGTGTGTGTGTGAGAGTGAGAGTGAGAGTGAGAGTGAGAGTGAGAGTGAGAGTGAGAGTGAGAGTGAGAGTGAGAGTGAGAGTGAGAGTGAGAGAGAGAGAGAGAGAGAGAGAGAGAGAGAGAGAGAGAGAGAGAGCGAGGGGGGGGTAAAGGTTTTTTAGGCTGCTACACTCAATCTTTGAACTTTGTTCACGATGGCGGCGTTGCTGTGAGACAGCCCAAAGCTGCTTGCGTACGTTTTACTTCCTCGCGAATCTCAGGTGCAGTACGAGTACTTCAACATTTACTCATTACACACACAAACTTATTTTCCCCTTCTGATGATACTCACGGTCTTCCAAATCCCGAAATAATTGCATTGGCACCGAATTTCTTGAACCGCTGCCCTGTATATAACGGTACTGCTGCTGTTGTCCTACTGAATAGCCTTTGTAGAGCTGCAATTAGAGCTGTTTTAAATTCCAACTCCTGCTTCCGTCATATTAGGAGGTAATATGGTATGAACTGGTCAGCAACACAGACACATTGCCAGATACACTCATTGTACTATAAACTAATGCGAGTGGTTTGATATACAATCTGTAAGGTATCAGGCAAATCCAACACCTGACATGATAAGCAAATCCTGGAGTATGTCACATAGCTCCAAATAAATCGTGACATTAAATTAACCAAAGTAATACGAGTAACGAGTGAGCAAATGGAATGCCACAGACTAACACAAGAATGCCTAAATGCATGTCATACCTTCCCACTGAGACAGACGCAGTTCCGAGGGGAGAAACGAGAACAGAAGCCGAGAGCAGAACCGTGTTAAGCTAGAAGGCACTACGATAAGAGACGGAGTGGACACCCGCGTCGCCCGCCTACCGCTAAGACCACACCACCCGCACGTTTTAGCGTGAGCTTTTTCGCGTCTCTGTTACATCAAGGACCACCCCCCAGCCCATGTTAAAAGCTAGAGCCCACCAGAAAAACAGTATAGATCTTACGATAACACAAAAAGGGCAACTACCACCCACAAGTATTAGCGTGAGACTTTTTCGCGTCTGTTACGTTCGGACCACCACCCAGCCCATGTCAAAAGAAGAACAGTATAGATCTTAAGATAACGCTAAAAGGACCACACCAGCTGCAGGTTTTAGCGTGAGACTTTTTTGCGTCTCCGTTACGTTGCAAACTTTAATAACATTACCCACCACGAAACGTATAACGTTTCTCATTGAACAGACAGAATTTTTGTAGGCGGAGCTTAAGGTTAATATTGAGACCCTGATTGGTCAGATGAAAACACAGCCAGATAGTCTTTTTTAAACCAACTTCGGTAGATGGTAGGAAGGAGAAGTTAGTTACTTCGGAGACGGCGAGGTGAGCGGAGCTGTGCTGCCCGCGGCCCCCTGACGCCGCTTAAACGCCGACAAGGTAATGAACGCACGCGATGCCGCATTTTTGAGCGCGTAAGGTTTCACTCAGAACTGCAGAAGTGTGGTGTGAGTAGAATAAAATTTCCAATGGTAAACTTCACTGCTTTTTCGACGTTATTTTACTAGCTAACTAAAAATAGGAAAGCCTTCAACCCCTTCCACTAAATTTGGTAAGTATTAAGATTCTTTTACAGGGAGTGCAGTGGAGCTGACGCTGAGATCATTAAGTATTTGGTTATATCATCGCTAGTCTCACTGAACTCTTCTGAATTCTACATGTCATGTGTGGTCTAGCGTCTCGTTACCAGCAACAGGTCCCAGGTTCAAACTAGTTAATTCCCTAAAAAACACGCTCAGAGCGTCGTTGCGCGAAAGTGGTAGGGAGATACGATATAGAACAAACAGACACCACCATGAATGTTTAGAAAACAGCTGAAGCAATGAGGCCTATTCGAATTGACATTATTAAGTAAATGTCAGTGTTGTGAATACTCATCAGCGGTCCTGTATGTGAACAACCAATCAAATACAGAATAGAGGTGCGTGTTCTTTACACGTTTTTACATGTTTTACTAACGGAACTGGGAGATAAGATATTCCCAACGAAATCCCCATTTCAACCACAATTCCACATTTATGACTGTGATCGAAAACTTTTGACCTGTATCCACCAATAACATAACAGTTTTTAATTATTGAACGTCTGATTCTGTAACGTCTGATTCTGTAACGTCTGATTCTGTAACGTCTGATTCTGTAACGTCTGATTCTGTAACGTCTGATTCTGTAACGTCTGATTCTGTAACGTCTGATTCTGTAACGTCTGATTCTGTAACGTCTGATTCTGTAACGTCTGATTCTGTAACGTCTGATTCTGTAACGTCTGATTCTGTAACGTCTGATTCTGTAACGTCTGATTCTGTAACGTCTGATTCTGTAACGTCTGATTCTGTAACGTCTGATTCTGTAACGTCTGATTCTGTAACGTCTGATTCTGTAACGTCTGATTCTGTAA
Source organism: Schistocerca gregaria (assembly GCF_023897955.1). Classification (NCBI taxonomy): domain Eukaryota; kingdom Metazoa; phylum Arthropoda; class Insecta; order Orthoptera; family Acrididae; genus Schistocerca; species Schistocerca gregaria. Next base: position 420,546,505 of record NC_064921.1, on the reverse strand, counting down.
CGTCTGATTCTGTAACGTCTGATTCTGTAACGTCTGATTCTGTAACGTCTGATTCTGTAACGTCTGATTCTGTAACGTCTGATTCTGTAACGTCTGATTCTGTAACGTCTGATTCTGTAACGTCTGATTCTGTAACGTCTGATTCTGTAACGTCTGATTCTGTAACGTCTGATTCTGTAACGTCTGATTCTGTAACGTCTGATTCTGTAACGTCTGATTCTGTAACGTCTGATTCTGTAACGTCTGATTCTGTAACGTCTGATTCTGTAACGTCTGATTCTGTAACGTCTGATTCTGTAACGTCTGATTCTGTAACGTCTGATTCTGTAACGTCTGATTCTGTAACGTCTGATTCTGTAACGTCTGATTCTGTAACGTCTGATTCTGTAACGTCTGATTCTGTAACGTCTGATTCTGTAACGTCTGATTCTGTAACGTCTGATTCTGTAACGTCTGATTCTGTAACGTCTGATTCTGTAACGTCTGATTCTGTAACGTCTGATTCTGTAACGTCTGATTCTGTAACGTCTGATTCTGTAACGTCTGATTCTGTAACGTCTGACTAGTGAACGGCAGGCACTGGAGCCCGACATGCCACACTCCCATCGGTATACAGCGGGCGGTACTAGACCAGTACACTCACTCAAACTCACTGAAATACATGACTTCCTAAAGTTCTTGCGTTTTTGTCGTTCTTTTGGGTAAGCGCAAAACAGAAGATGTGAAAGGTCTCTGTTGGATTCCTTTCATGTTAATTTCTTAAATCTGTTGTCATTTACGGCATAAATTCCTCTTATAAATTTACTGTGCCGTTTCTGACTATCTGCGAGGAGACTGAGTAGTGGAACGTGTTACTTATACACATAAACACGAACGATCTGTCACACTATTACACTTTAAAACACAGTTTATATGCAATTCATGTCACACAGTCTCATACGGAACCTACATCCGCTTTCTTTTATATACTGTATATGATAAGATCCCTCTTTCCTTCTGTGTGAAAGAATGAATGAGAAAATGTATTTCTAGTTGCATGCTTGATGGTAGCAGACAAGCCTGTCTGCTAGAGAGCAACGTCGGAACAGGAAGCTACGCTTTCTTATCCTTAGTACTGTCCTGTCCGTCCCTTGTCATGTTGGTATAGGAAGCTGCCCCTCTGGTCACTTCCGTTTTGTATACGGAAGCACCCTTGGTAGGAGCGCAGGTCAGTCTGTCCGCGGCGAGCGTCTGAAGTGGTAAGATCTCCGGCTAAGCGGGTGTCTGCTAAGTCCGCAGGACAATGGATTTCTTAAGTTCAGCCTAACTGAAAATTTAATCAACTTTATTTCAGGTTCAGCTCTAAAATATCTAATGTTATCTTAAATTGCAACGCAGTGTATTTCGAGTGTGAACTTCAGAATATTTTACGGTAGTTGCTTTGCCACTACTTTGTGAGTAAAGTGGAACCACGTGTTGATCAGTAACTCTAACTAAGATCATCAATCTTAAATGCGAATGTGCGTGAGATTATAACGTCTCGCCTTAACAATATTTTTCAATATAGCAACTTTTCTTTATGTTCAACCCACGTGGGGTGTACTTCGTGAGACCAGTACCATGTGCTTATACAATTGTTTGACCCATCAGGTTAATAGTAAGACGATAGTAACCAGTTAGAGGTTTTTCTTTTGTAAATTGCTTTCCGATCTAATTTATTTTAATTATCAAAATTATTGTGGAGTTACACTCTTTGTGTAAACCAAGTTAACCACGTGAAGCATGTGGTGTAATCATCAAAGTAGCTCTCAGCTATCCTTTTTGGGAAGATTTCACAGAGAGATAGTATGAATTTAGTATACCAGTGTGTGGTAATTACATGACGGACAGGATTGCGCTACGAACGTTACTACTTTGGGTGAAAATTGAATCGGTTGGTTGTGGTCAATTTCCTCTTACATATGTTTCAATGTTCTTCGTGTGTTATTTTATGAATGTAGTGTTGTATGCAGTCTCCCAATCTTTGCTCCCTATTTGATGTGTTCCGTAAGATTACAAACTCACATTTTCACAATCCTAAATAAGGCACCAGCTTAGTTATGCCTCAAGTTTAATATGCTGAAATTTCAATGATCAATGTTAAAATAAATTTCCAAATATAAACTGATTTACTTATTTTTATTTAAATTCTCTTTTTTATATATGTATCACCGGTTTTCATATGACTATTAAAAGATTATAATTAATGTTAGTCTGGTTGGAAATTTGGTAAGATAGACTGGATACCTGGAGAAACAGTTGCTCAGTAATGCAACGTTAACTTCCTCAGATAGCTCACAGCTTTTAACCCACGTTTATGGTCTTGAATATCAGCACCGCTTTCATAGCAAATTAAAGCAACAACATTACAGATGCTACAGTTTTCTGTGAGTAGGAAATTAGTGATGTTTATAAATAATAGTATATGAACGACATCTTAGTCATATCCCTAGTTTTCTTGGTAGCTATGTTTATTGGTAAACCCTGATGTTTCACCCCCTAACCAGTGAAAGTGAACAGGGCGTTGCTGTGCAAAAAATAGATAAAAAAAATAAAAAACTGCTACTAAGGGCGAAACTCCAGGTTTCTTTTCGGCCAGACTTAAATACCTTGAAGACAGTCAGTAATCAACTTTTTTTTTTGGTCATTAGTCTACTGACTGGTTTGATGCGGCCCGCCATGAATTCCTTTCCTGTGCTAACCTCTTCATCTCAGAGTAGCACTTGCAACCTACGTCCTCAATTATTTGCTTGGCATTCCAATCTCTGTCTTCCTCTACAGTTTTTGCACTCTACAGCTCTCTCTAGTACCATGGAAGTCATTCCCTCATGTCTTAGCAGATGTCCTATCATCCTGTCCCTTCTCCTTATCAGTGTTTTCCACATATTCCTTTCCTCTCCGATTCTGCATAGAATCTCCTCATTCCTTACCTTATCAGTCCACCTAATTTTCAACATTCGTCTATAGCACCACATCTCAAATGCTTCGATTCTCTTCTGTTCCGGTTTTCCCACAGTCCATGTTTCACTACCATTCAATGCCTCAGAAATTTCTTCCTCAAATTAAGGCCGGTATTTGATATTAGTAGACTTCTCTTGGCCAGAAATGCCTTTTTTGCCATAGCGAGTCTGCTTTTGATGTCCTCCTTGCTCCGTCCGTCATTGGTTATTTTATTGCCTAGGTAGCAGAATGCCTTAACTTCATTGACTTCATGACCATCAATCCTGATGTTAAGTTTCTCGCTGTTCACATTTCTACTACTTCTCATTACCTTCGTCTTTCTCCGATTTACTCTCAAACCATACTGTGTACTCATTAGACTGTTCATTCCGTTCAACAGATAATTTAATTCTTCTTCACTTTCACTCAGGATAGTAATGTCATCAGCGAAACGTATCATTGATATCCTTTCACCTTGTATTTTAATTCCACTCCTGAACCTTTATTTCCATGATTGCTTCCTCGATGTACAGATTGAAGAGTAGAGGCGAAAGGCTACAGCCTTGTCTTATCCCTTCTTAATACGAGCACTTCGTACTTGATCGTCCACTCTTATTATTCCCTCTATATTGTATATGACCCGTCTCTCCCTATAGCTTACCCCTACTTTTTTCAGAATCTTGAACAGCTTGCACCATTTTATATTGTCGAACGCTTTTTCCGAGTCGACAAATCCTATGAACGTGTCTGATTTTTCTTTAGCCTTGCTTCCATTATTAGCCGTAACGTCAGAATTGCCTCTCCCGTCCCTTTACTTTTCCTAGAGTCAAACTGATCATCGTCTAGCGCATTCTCAATTTTCTTTTCCATTCTTCTGTATATTATTATTGTAAGCAGCTTCGATGCATGAGCTGTTAAGCTGATTGTGCGATAATTCTCGCACTTGTCAGCTCTTGCCGTCTTCGGAATTGTGTGGATGATGCTTTTCCGAAAGTCAGATGGTATGTCGCCAGACTCATATATTCTACACACCAACGTGAATAGTCGTTTTGTTGCCACTTCCCCTAATTCTGATGGAATGTTATCTGTCCCTTCTGCCTTATTTGACCGTAAGTCCTCCAAAGCTCTTTTAAATTCCAATTCTAATACTGGATCCCCTATCTCTTCTAAATCGACTCCTGTTTCTTCTTCTATCGCATCAGACAAATCTTCGCCCTCATAAAGGCTTTCAATGTATTCTTTCCACCTATCTGCTCTCTCCTCTATATTTAACAGTGGAATTCCCGTCGCACTCTTAATGTTACCACCGTTGCTTTTAATGTCACCAAAGGTTATTTTGACTTTCCTGTATGCTGAGTCTGTCCTTCCGACAATCATATCTTTTTCGATGTCTTCACATTTTTCCTGCAACCATTTCGTCTTAGCTTCCCTGCACTTCCTATTTATTTCATTCCTCAGCGACTTGTATTTCTGTATTCCTGATTTTCCCGAAACATGTTTGTACTTCATCCTTTCATCAATCAACTGAAGTATTTCTTCTGTTACCCATGGTTTCTTCGCAGCTACCTTCTTTGTACATATGTTTTTCCTTCCCAACTTATGTGATGGCCCTTTTTAGAGATGTCCATTCCTCTTCAACTGTGTTGCCTACTGCGCTATTCCTTATTGCTGTATCTATAGCGCTAGAGAACTTCAAACGTATCTCTTCATTCCTTAGAACTTCCGTATCCCACTTCTTAGCGTATTGATTATTCCTGACTAATCTCTTGAACTTCAGCCTACTCTTCATCTCTACTATATTGTGATCTGAGTCTATATCTGCTCCTGGGTACGCCTTACAATCCAGTATCTGATTTAGGAATCTCTGTCTGACCATGATGTAATCTAATTGAAATCTTCCCGTATCTCCCGGCTTTTTCCAAGTATAGCTACTCCTCTTGTGATTCTTGAACAGGGTATTCGCTATTACTAGCTGAAACTTGTTACAGAACTCAATTAGTCTTTCTCCTCTTTCATTCCTTGTCCCAAGCCCATATTCTCCTGTAACCTTTTCTTCTACTCCTTTTCCTACAACTGCATTCCAGTCGCCCATGACTATTAGATTTTCGTCCCCCTTTACAATTTAGCGACATACAAACCGAGAAATTCGTCCATAATATCAGATTTAGTTATATGTGTAAAACATTGTTTCTTCGCATGCATTTCTGTGCAGAAAAGTAGGAATAAATAAGACTATAAAATCAGCTGGTCATACATTTTGCGAGCAGTGAACGTTCTGTAGTCGTTTGTTCTTCGATGGTGCACTATTTTAGACGATACATTGTTAACTCAAGTGAAAGGTGACGAGCATATACTTCACGAATCTATTTCAAGTTGCCTTCACTGTTCAACAAGACTTTATTTGTCCTCGACGGATTGTGGATTCCAGGATAGTAATGCTGAGCACAGAGAGAAAAGCACTAGCATATGTTCTAACCAGATTTGAGTGTTGTCGTTGCATTGTTTAGCACTACAAAAAAAATAGTACGGTTCTCTACTCCAGCTCATTCTTAGTAACTGGAACAAGTTCTAGGCGATGAGAAACTAAAGCCTATTGATCACCGGCATCTCTGTAGATCGCATAGGGGAGTAAGGCCGAGTTGAATTATGAAATTGGGTCTACACCAGATTACTTGAGCGCAAATATAATGACCCAACCCCAGAGATAACTTACGCAAATTTCTTTTAACAGTTCGGCTCTAATACACTGTTCAAAGAAATAGAATTTGGTTCCACACAGGAATAACGAAACAGTTGGACAACAGTCGTTTTTCCTCGAACACTGTAATTCACGACGACACGTTATAGTCGGTCATTCTCCCAAGCAGTGTCTGCATGGAGATGGTACAAAGCAGTGTTTGTGTCTTCCATCAAGATCAACATTGAGTCCAAGCCGAATTAGAGAGGCTTTCAGGTGGAGAGACATTTACTGAGCGTTTTGTACAGTTGCATCGTCAGTTGCTGCACTCAGTGAGTTTTTACGGAGCCATACCTTGGGATCCATAATTATTCGACTGTGTGTCGATCATAAGTCTGTACCAGACAGGATTTTGTTGTCGGTAGCTGTTTGCGAGCAGTGGTGCCTCAGGTGCTGCGAAGCCGAGGAGGAAGGTCAGACCGGCCGGGAGAGATCTCTTGTGTGGTCCTCCGAACTCGAAGCTTACCGCCGGAACAGTACAATTACTGCTGGACGGGCTGGTGATTGTTGGCTCAGAGTACTACTATACTGTAGATGGACAGTACACTAGTTTGTGACGGTACATGCAGCACGCTGTTCGTTTTCTTCCGTCCTGGAATACGGCATAGCGCCCTTCGCTCTGGGCGCACGAAACCAAGCTTCTAAACGGAGTCTTTGGCGCACCTATTTGAGTGTACTTGAGTTTTCAGGAGGTAACTTTGTGTGAACAGCTGCACTCCACTCAGCTTTACTGAATTACTTACGGAACGTTAGTGGTAAGTTCTGACATTTTTCGTCACATAATTTCTTAATTGTGGGTTTACCTAGCCCGTTCCCTATTCTCAGATCTCGAACTTTTGTCTGTGCAAAGGGCTTAAACTGTTAAGTCATATCATCACGACCACTGTCCATCGCGACGTTCGATGCCGCATGGTGGCTTTCTGAACACGTACGCGGTAACAAAAGTATGTAAGCTGAGCAGACACGGAGGGGGATCACACTAACGAAGATAAGGGCTGAGAATCGGCAAGTCCATTGAGATAAACGACTCTGACAAAGGACAGATGAAACTAGTACTAGCACAGTTCAAAAGGTTCTAAACACTATGGGACTTAACATCTGAGGTCAACAGTCCCGTATACTTACAACTATTTAAACCTAAACTAAGGACATTACATACATCCATGTCCGAGGCAGGATTCGAACCTGCGACCGCAGCAGTAGCAGCGCGGTTCCGGACTGAGGCGCTTAGAACCGCTCGGTCACAGCGGCCGGCCCACTAGGGCAGTGAAACTAGCACTAGGCATTAAATGATTAACGTCCACGACTCTTCACAGAGGCTTGTCTGCGCTCTAAAGTAGGATAGACAGTGATCTTTGGCGTCTCTGTCGAAAGATCACAATTCTGGTGCATGCACAAGTGTTTCGGAGCACACCGTTCATCGTACATTGTTGAACATGGACCTCCGCACCATACCACCCTACATGTTTACATGTTGACACAACGACAGGGTCAGTTACGATTGCAGTTCGCACAGGATACGGCCGTCGATCAATGGAAACGTGACGGCTCTTCCGGTAAATCATATTTTTGCTGCATTAGATCGCTGGTCGTCGCCACAAACGGCGGCTCGAAACGTGCAGCGCGCCACGGATGTAGGCTGGTAGGAGCAGTATTGTGCTCTACTTGACATTCTCCTGGGCTCCCACGAGACCTGCATCCCTTCACTGATGTCTTCCCCGGGTCAATGTCATAATTCAGTAGTATAATTGTCCGTATCTCAGACGCAGCCTCGTGCTCAGTGGCGACCAGATTCGCTTCTTGTAAATCCTGTGGAACCAATCTGGGACGCTATCGAGCGCCATCAGCGTGTACGCAAATCAGCTGCCCCTTATTTACACAATTATGCGACCTGTGCGCAGACAACTAATGCCACATACGTCCACAAACCTACCAACAAAATATCGGAACCCACGTATGCAGAATCAGTGATGTATTTCGTTCCAAAGACGGAAGACTGTTTAGCAGGTGGTTAAGTGCTTTGACTCATCAGTGTATATCGGTGATCGCAGACGGAGCCACAGTGATTGCGATTGTTGCTAGTGATGCACTGGAGTTAGTTGTGCGAGGGTTGCCCAGGAAGTAGTGCACCGCATTATTTTTTCTTCGACAGTCAGTTCATTATTGAACATAATGGGAATTACACACAAGAAAGAAAGGTGTTTTATCTACACGTCCTATTTTTCCACTTAGTCTCCATCCCGTTCTGTGTCCTCCCCCAGAGCTAAACATAGTCATGTGTGCCCTGTTGGTAACAGTCCTTGGCCTGATGGCGGAAACAGTGCTTCACCGTGTGAGTCGCCCGCCGTGCGGTAGCGTTCTCGCTTCCCGCGCCCGGGTTCCCGGGTTCGATTCCCGGAGGGGTCAGGGATTTTCTCTGCCTCGTGATGGCTGTTTGTTATGTGTTGTCCTTAGGTTAGTTAGGTTTAAGTAGTTCTCAGTTCTAGAGGACTGATGACCATAGATGTTAAGTCCCATAGTGCTCAGAGCCATTTGAACCGTGTGAGTCACCTCCTCATCGTCCTCAAAATGTCTTTCACGAATGGCATCGTTTAACGACGCAAACAGTTGGACACGTGAGGGGCTAGGTCATTTGTGTCAGCTGAGATAGCCGTGGATGGTCTCCTCGACCGCTGCAAATTGTGGAACTACGCCGAACCGTCTTCTGATGACTTCACCCTCCGTTCCCAGTGACTAACTGTACTTCTGTTTACAGCAAATCCCCCAAAGACTTTGCACAAGCGTTTGTGAATGTTCTCCACAGTTTCTTTCTCTGCAGTGAGAAATTCAATGATGGCACTTGGTTGTAATGAATCCCCTATAGGCGCCACTGCCGCGCCGGGTAGCCGCGCGGTCTAGGGGCGCCTTGCCACGGTTCGCGCGGCTCCCCCCGTCGGAGGTTCGAGTCCTCCCTCAGGTATGGGTGTGTGTATTGTCCTTAGCGTATGTTAGTTTAAGTAAGATTAAGTAGTGTGTAAGCCTAGGGACCGATGACCTCAGCAGTTTCGTCCCGTAGGAACTTACCAAAAAATTTGCAATTTACAGGCACCACTTTGAAACTGTCCTGCAGCTACGCTATGTGTCGGAAGTGGCAGAAATTGGCGCGCTCACTTACGATACCTCAAATAATAGATATAACGTCTCGCATTCGTAATATTGTTTTCGGCTGAGAAGATAATGCGGTACATTACTTTCTGAGAAACCTTCGCAATACTGAAGTTGTTAACACTGTTGGTATCGTGATCGAACGGTACATTAACAATTCGTAATGCTGCATACTGAGCAAGAGCTAACCATGAAGCTTCTGCGTTGAAATTACCTGAAATTTTGGATCATTGAGGTGGACAGTAAGTCTTAATTGACCTATTACAAGCGGTGAGTGTAGGTACACATTTTAAGAATTTATTTTAAACAGTTTTTTGTTCATTGAATGGTATGTGCTTTGGGGTTTGAATATTTATGTAATGCCGTTCATGTTTTAACTTCATGAATAGAACTGTATTTTAAGCTATTGCATCCGCGTGGATGTTTATGCCTTGATTCCGAGCTAGAACAGAATGATTAAAATATGGATTATATTGAAGGCCTGATGGCATCGTTGGGATTGTGATTGTACGCAAATATCTTAGCCAAACTGTAATGTGACCTATTTTTCAGATGAACAGTGGCTCCATTGTCTAAAGTACTTTAGTGGCTGTTCAGCAAGGACTATCTGTCAGATGAGTGAAGGCTACAATTGACTGTAACGTTAATGCCGGAGTTAACTTACGAAGTTAATACAGTAATGCTTCTGTTCCATGAAGTTATGTAATTTTGATTCTCACAATTTTGTAATATTTAGTCAATAAATGTTGTCATTCTGCACTTTATTTAACCAGTTAGTCCCACTACCTGTACCCTGCTTTTGTTTACAATTCACTTTGCTACACGGCACACACGTAGAACGTAAACACTGGTCGCGCGGTCTCTAATCCTAACGACAAGAGAGGAGGAATTTCTTCGCAAGAAAATTTCCGCACAATTGTGGGCATCATACGCTATGAAACTTCTGCGCACAAAGTTACCTGTTGACAGTGATCAAAGACTCAAACAGTACGTCATAGGCGATATCTAATCGAATGGGTCAAGATACTGTTCAGATGTAAATGGTGAATAGCATCAGCATCATCTCTTACGTGATGACAGCCTACAATGAGTTGTACGATCTGGAGAGGCTATGTGATGCACTGGAATACTCAGATATTTAAGCTAAAAATGCAACAAGATTACTGTAATCTTCACGCACGCACGCGCACGCACGCACGCACACACACACACACACACACACACACACACACACACACACACACACACACACACACGCACAAGATTAAGTAGTAACATGTTTCAGAACGAACTTAATTTCCCTAAAATTGTCTGTATTTAACTAGCGCAAAATTAGTTATTGAACACGGAAATTTGTTTTGTTACAAGAGCCACATAACTGGATTTTTATTTTATAGAATTATATTTATTGTATAGGAAAATTCGTTACAGAAGTATAGGAACTTCTCCATAATCGAGTGTTGTTGCCTTGCTGTTTCGCCCATAACATTATGATTCTTAGATGTCATCATTACGTATCAGTTCTTGACATTCAAAAAGAGGTAAGGTGAATTACGCTCGAGCTAATAACTACCTCAGGTGACGTTAAATTAGTGTCAACTATGTCGACAAGATGATAAAGAGCGGGGGCATGCTTACCATTCTTATGAAACAGCGAGCGTTGATCAGCTTGCCTTACTGCTCCAATGCGATGCCTGCAGGCGTCCATGTCGACCTACAAACAAAGAAAATAGCTGTGCTGATTCAATGACTTACTCTTTTTGCTAATTAATGTGTCGTGGAGTTGAGTCAGTAATTTCGCTTTACAGCGAATAATTTTTTCTCTATAACAGAGTCGGAGTTAAGTGTTATCTTGATAATAGGCTCTTACCCACTTTTTTATGTATGCTAACTTCTAGTGAATATAATATGTTTTAAAAATAGCTATTTATGAAATAGCTAATGAACCGGATTAGAGATTGTTCTCTCGGTTTGCACAAATAATTACGATTTATGTAGCATTTTGCTTATAATAAGAATATAAACAGCTTTTCCCACAGACTTTGTGCATCGCTTGGAACATTCAGTGAGAAGTCTTCGTTCGAGCTGACTGCTCTTACACATCATAAAATCAAACTTAACACCACCTTAAAAAGGAAAAAGACCACACAGAAAAGGTCTCAGACGTTTTACAGGAAGGACACCAGGCGCGCACTTGCAAGTCATTACTATATATTTTCATTTCTATGTAGGACAGGCACAGTAGCGGCATCTTCTTAAAAGCTCGACTGCACATACATCAGAATTGGGCTCAAACCGCGATATCGCTTTATAAGGTAGACAGCTTGGAGGTCTTCAGAAGGATACAAACGATAAACAGCAAACAGGCACCTGCAGTAATTATCCTCCGTGCAGAACCTCGAGGGTCTATTGAAACTGTTTGACGCATTAACATCCGTTACGTGACGTATATCATTCATTACATGTGTTCTGGCTGTACCGCCTTTGAGTCGATCGCTGATAAATCAGACTTTTTAAGCATTGCAACCTCCTCTTTAGTGCCCTTTGACCTCTAGCAAGATTTTTATGATGTATGGCATACCAGTCCCCTTATCTAACTTAATATTCGTCCATTTCAGTCCGTGCCAGCCTTATTCCTTCCTTTCTGTTCAATCATCCACCTTTTTCCACCGTGAACAACTTCAGTTACCTAAATTCTATCCAAAAAGTGGTTCGTCCGTAGATTCTCTCCTCTCCCGTATATTCTATGCACTATAGCTAAATATTACACCTAAACCACCTCTTGCTGCCCATCTTGTGCTGATTCCGATGACAGTTTCTACCCTTAAATCCAACAATCAAAATTTTCCCTCCAGTTCCTGCTTAACTTGCAATTAATTAATTGCCTAGGACGGTCAAAATGGTTAATACAATATTGATAACGACCGAAGCTTTATGTGTGTCTATAGTTATTAAGAAGAATTCAATTTGTCGGCTGAAGGGCACAAACAATAGGAATAATTTAAAGAAAATATTATTTTTAAACAATTGACACAATCAGACCAAATAAAGACGGGAGTGATCCACAGACAGTGCTCCAAGGATCGACCTGAGAAAAATCCCTACAGCTGGATAAGCAGTGAGACAGGCAGCCAAGAGTTATGCTCACCTAACAGGATGGCAACCGAAACTAGGGACAGTTTAAAGGCCGATTAATCCTCTTACCGAATCCACCAAACGTGTGGTAACCAGTACAACGATGCAATAACTCAATCGAAGACAAAGTGACAGACAACACTACGTCTTCAGAATCCGTTGTTAAAAACATCGAAAAGCAGAAGGAACCACTAAAACGAAGGTAGACAAAAGAAACTACAATCCACAGCGCAATCAAAGAGGCTGTCGAACTACACGTCATGCCAGACAGCATCAGCAGGACGAGGAAAAGTACACCGCCACAAAAATATGCAAACCTCGAGGGCAGGTAACTGCGGCGTTAGCGGCCACTAGGCAGTAAAAATACTGCTGGTTGCACTTCACCAATAAATAATACAAAATTCAAAAACTAATAACAGGCAGTAGAAGATGGCTAATAGATTCCGCCAACCCGACACGCTCTATTTGTTGCTGTTCGTCTCAAGGCGATACTGCGAGGAGCCTTCCACGAACAAACGGCGTGATCACAAACAGTCAAGGTTGCACTACCGGATTAATGTTCACTCTACGTCCTGGGTTCGGTGGACAACGGGGTTGTGGCCCTCGCAACTACAGCTCCCTGACCCGGCAATGCGTGCCTGCCGCCGGCGGTCCCGGCACGTCCTCTTGCTGCCAGACCTCTCTGCTGCTCCGTCCCAAGCGAACTACCGACACACCCGACCCGGGAAACACTTCACTTCGTTCCAAAGATTTTACGGGCACTAGGTATCGGTAAACGATGCTGCTGCCACTTGCGGACAGACAACGCTAGCAAACGTTGTGGCGCTAGAAGAAAACGAGCCGCCGCTATCGCCATCACATGATGCCAACCTAGCAACGGCACCAACGCGAGCCGCACACGGCTCACTTATTAAAAGTTCGTTGTGCAGTTTTCTTTTTAGGACGGAGACTAGGGCTAACAATCACTCACTGTTCGCGGAAAGTCAGACGATTTAGCGCTCGGGGCGGAGTAGATAATTTTAAGCACGCTCCTTGGGCACAGTTACCGCTCCGCTACCCAAAGTCCTTATTACAAAACGAACTTTTAAAGTGTCACAACTTGCCAACGACAATCGGTTTCAAACTCTAAAGAAACTGTTGCTCTAAGTGACTGCAAGTATGTTTTAACCAGTTTCCGAACAGACATTGCGATGGGAAGCGCAAGTAATGGACACTTGGCTACGTCGCGAAAGGCTTTCACTCATACCAGCATACACAGCTGCGCGTCATCAGTGGGGCAAGCAATACAGAGACCGGACACGACCTGACTAGAGGCACGCAGAGTGGTCCGAAAAGTCACGATTTTGCCTCATTTTTCGAATGATCCACGGCGTCGAGTCCACCGATGGCCCGACGAGGTGTCTAACCCGCAGCCTGTGGTCGGTGTAGCTCAGGTTACAGGTGGATCCGTTGTTTTTGAGGGTGCTTTTCGTACCACAACTTGGACTCATTGATTCAGGTTACCCTGTACATGAATAAGGATATTCGCTTCAATATTCTCCATTAACAGCTTGTAAGTAGGCTGTTTAGGTTTTTGTATTGGTAACGCCACGTGGCGCTCTCTCTTAAAAATCGCTGACAGCGCTGTGTGCAGTCTGTGGCTGGTTGGACTCGATGTTGGAAGTTATTCGCCAGCGTAGTGTTGGGCAGTTGGATGTGAACAGCCCGTAGCGTTGGGCTGTTGGAGGTGAGCCACCAGCAGTGGTGGATGTGGGGAGAAAGATGGCAAAGTTCTGAGATATTAATATGAGCGGACGATCTGGACATGTGTCCGTCAGAAAAAGGAAAGTTGTTAAATTGGATGTCACTTTTGAACACTATCAAGGTAAATACATTGTTTGTTCTCTATCAAAATCTTTCATTTGCTGACTATATGCCTATCAGTAGTTAGTGCCTTCAGTAGTTTAAATCTTTTATTTAGCTGGCATTATTTGCGCTCGCTGTATTGCAGTAGTTCGAGTAAGGAAGATTCTTGCGAGGTAAGTGATTCATGAAGGGCATAGGTTATTGTTAGTCAGAGCTATTCTTTTGTAGGGATTATTGAAAGTCAGATTGCGTTCAGCTAAAATATTGTGTGTCGCTTTAAAAATGATCAGAATAAGTAAAGGGAATACAGTTTCACTATGTTGCAGTTTTACTCTGGAGTTTGAAAAATCAAGTAACGTAGGAGTTTTACCTGGGCAGTCATTCTTTACATTCGAAGGGGAAGTTTCAAAGTATTGCCCTTTCTTCTAGATCCTGATGTCACTGTGGACACTCCCGCCTTCCAAGACGACGACACTGAGACTCCCAGGGCTTCAGGCACGCGGGCGCCCTGTTGCACTTAGATTGATCCGGTAAATCACCGACTGTAGGCCACTAGAGAATATTTGGAAAGTAGCAAGCACCCTCCTGTAGCTCTACGGGATGTAAATACCAATGAGTGGCTTCAACTGGATATGGCATACTTGAAGGAAACTTGTAGACTCCCCTCTTCGCCCAACGGAAGGCATTATCAAGGATAATGGCAGTGCAACACAGTACGAGGTGCATTCAAGTTCTAAGGACTCCGATTTTTTTTCTCTGGACTGGAAAGAGGTAGAAACATGTGCATTGTTTTAAAATGAGGCCGCGTTCATTGTCAATACGTCCCAGAGAAGGCAGCACCGTACGGCAGATGGAATTTTACCGCCAGCGGCAAGAATGAGAACTGTTTTAAATACTTAAAATGGCGACGTTTTCCTTACTTGAACAGAGTGCAATCATTCGTTTTCTGAATTTGCATGGTGTGAAACCAATTCAAATTCATCGACAGTTGAAGGAGACATGTGATGGAGTTATGGATGTGTCGAAAGTGCGTTCGTGTGTGCGACAGTTTAATGAAGGCAGAACATCGTGTGACAACAAACCAAAACAACCTTGGGCTCGCACAAGCCGGTCTGACGACATGATAGAGAAAGTGGAGAGAATTGTTTTGGGGGATTGCCGAATGACTGTTGAACAGATCGCCTGCAGAGTTGGCATTTCTATGGCTTCTGTGCACATAATCCTGCATGACGACCTGAAAATGCGAAAAGTGTCATCCAGGTGGGTGCCACGAATGCTGACGGACGACCACATGGCTGCCCGTGTGGCATGTTACCAAGCAATGTTGACGCGCAACGACAGCATGAATGGGACTTTCTTTTTGTCGGTTGTGACAATGGATGAGACGTGGATGCCATTTTTCAATCCAGAAACAAAGCGCCAGTCAGCTTAATGGAAGCACACAGATTCACCGCCACCAAAAAAATTTCGGGTAATCGCCAGTGCTGAAAAAATGGTGTCCATGTTCTGGGACAGCGAGGGTGTAATCCTTACCCATTGCGTTCCAAAGGGCACTACGGTAACAGGTGCAACCTACGTAAATGTTTTGAAGAACAAATTCCTTCCTGCACTGCAACAAAAACGTCCGGGAAGGGCTGCGCGTTTGCTGCTTCACCAAGACAACGCACCCGCACATCGAGCTAACGTCACGCAACAGTTTATTCGTGATAACAACTTTGAAGTGATTCCTCATGCTCCCTACTCACCTCACCTGGCTCTTACTGACTTTTGGCTTTTTCCGACAATGAAAGACACTCTCCGTGGCCGCACATTCACCAGCCGTGCTGCTATTGCCTCAGCGATTTTCCAGTGGTCGAAACAGACTCCTAAAGAAGCCTTCGCCACTGCCATGGAATCATGGCTTCAGCGTTGTGAAAAATGTGTACGTCTGCAGGGCTATTACGTCGAGAAGTAACGCCAGTTTCATCGATTTCGGGTGAGTAGTTAACTAGAAAAAAAAATCGGAGCCCTTAGAACTTGAATGCCTCCTGGGTCTGTTACACGGTAGTAGAGAATAACTAAGATTCATGTGCAGTGCGATTATTGTGACTAGGCGTTCCGATTGTGACTAGGTCATTTGCCAATAAAAAAAAATGGTTCAAATGGCTCTGAGCACTATGGGACTTAACATCTATGGTCATCAGTCCCCTAGAACTTAGAACTACTTAAACCTAAATAACCTAAGGACATCACACAACACCCAGCCATCACGAGGCAGAGAAAATCCCAGACCCCGCCGGGAATCGAACCCGGGAAGCGAGAACGCTACCGCACGACCACGAGATGCGGGCATTTGCCAATACACAAGCTTGCTACACCAGTATGACAATCATTATTATCGGTCGCAAAACGTGCCCTCGACAGCAGATTCTTAACGTATGAGCCCTCTCGAACGTCAATTGGATCCCATCGCGTAACCATTCCTAGTCCCACTTCCCAACGAATTGCTGGAACTGCACTAACAACGAGACAATCCGGCAAATCGATTTTTTTTTATATTTACAGTATGTGAAAGTCAGAAATCAAATATCAGTTTCCCTAAGCAGCTCGGTGCACGTCTCAAAACTTCTGGTGAAAATCGTCTTTGAAATTTTCCGACTACTTCTAATTCACGAAAGTTAACGCGATTTTCACAATGGGGCATCTGGTTTACTCAGGATCGTTAGACTGTGGTAATGGCATATTCAGTGGATAGGTTTTTCGAATTTCGCTACGATCAGCACAGGGGAGCAGATGCAGGAATCCTGCACTGACACTGCCGGCAAGGTGCTCGTGGATGTAGCTCACTGTTGCCTTCCTCTGACCTGTTACGGAGTGTCGGGGGTGTATCCATGTCGTGTGAATGACTGCGAAGAGTAATGTCAACTTATTATTGTTGTTATGGATGAAAGGAAGAGAGAAGGTGAAACCAGGTGCTGGCAGATAGTCTACTACCGAGAATAACATGAAGGGGCCGACGAACGGATCACTATCAGCAGTGTCACATGCTCTCAGTTAATGAGGCACTGTGGAGAGGCCTGACATTTAATCCAGGACACCGGGGCAAAAACTGATGATGAGGAACTTCAGGCCATCGATCGTCCACTTACTGGCAGTGAAAATTTCATCCACCACCAGGTTCTGATAACATACTGCGTGCTAACCTCAGTTTTCTTTGTAAATGTAAATTCTTGATTATCGCTATTTTATACAACGTCGTCGATAAGTTTGAAATGTTTTTTATTTATGTAATCTTTAATAAAATACCAATATTTCAGAATTTATGTCCTCTGTAAAAATGTGAATTGTCCGAGTGGTATGTAATTAAAAAAAGAAAACGTGCATTTTTCATAAAAAGGCAATTACACAGTTGTTAATTACCATATCTTTCACGAGTTTTATGTTTAAATGATACAAGTATTTCAAGTGAACTAAAAAATACCAAAGAAAAAACAATCCCCAGCGAAAATCATAAAAGCAATCCATTTATTACCCAGTTACCATCCTCCAACAATACCGAATCAGCCATGCATCCCATTGTAAAACTCGCCTTAATCTTAGTGAATTACAGGTCCTCGCAAAATTTTAGAGATGATTTTTCTTGCGGAATTTTGACAGTTGCGTCGAACTGCTTTAGCAACTTGATATTTATGGACGTCATGTACCACACAATATAAAAAAATAAGTTACAAAGATCCGGTAGCCAGTCGGTTTGCTTGTAAGTATATGGAGTTTTCATCCACTTTTACCATCGGCTACTACCAATGATAAATTAATGTTGCCATCTGTTTTTCATGAACTATATGAATAAACCAGGTGAAGACTGAAAAATAGGCCATTGGTTGTTAAAAGGAATAGTCGCAATTGGTCTACGAACATAACGACTAATTTTAATCTGCTCTTTCTCACTGCGCTACCTTTCCAACGCCGTGCCGCTGACGGACCAACAAGCTCTTACGTGATGCAGTAGTTTACCTTTCACAGTGCCACAGCGCTTAGGTAAACCTTACAAGCTGCTGACTTCGCAGCTTGGGGCAAGAACGACATGCGCACTTCTACGCAGTGGTGCGTGTGGTTCCACAGTCTCTAACTTTTCATTCTCAGCAAGGGACCTCGACAAAGCCAATAACAGAATTTTTTGTAAGTTTGTCCGTTGTTGTATTTAGTCATTTCAGCTTCACATCCCTCACTTCTGACGATGACAATGGAAGAAATTCGTAAAACCTTCTGCCAAATACTTGCTGTGTACCAATAAACTCAAAATACTGACGATGAAACTGTAGTTTTAGAGATTAATTAAAGTAAGTGACGCCACTTGATTGTGTTGGCCGTTGTTATGGCGGCGTACTGGACGCGTCGATCTGCGATAGTGGAGCGCCTGACGCCACGATGCGAGTAATTCATTTCGGTTACAGATGGCGCCCCCTCACGCACAGCAGCGGCCAAGGTGAGGCCAAATATTTGGCGGCCACTCGGTGTGCTTTGTAATGACGCGCATATCGACCACAGCCTCCTCCCACCCTCTGACACCTCCCTGCAGCCTGGCCTCCGCGTCGCCTTCCACGCCCCTTAGGGCGCCTAACCCTACAAATGAAACAAAGTTTGTCTTCTTATTTGAGCATGAAAATTAAATTGAAGTATGTAGTCTTTGGGAACAGGAACGAATAAAACTGCTAAATTTGTTATATAATAGCTGAACACCCAGTATTGCCAATTTTCTATTAGAAATATCACGGACACAGCTCCTTCAAGTTTCTACAACTCGATTTTGTAAACGTCTCTAGGGCAACTCACCATCATAGCACTATACTCGGCTATCAATTTCACCTACTGCCGTCTGCGCTTCTCAGATGAAACCTGTCGAAAACGCTTCCTGCTTTCAAGGATTTCTTAAGCTGACTCACCTGTAGGAGTACAGAACACATGTATTAAAACTGCTTACATCAAGAGAGATTTTTTTTTCATGCATCCCAGTTTATGACGTAATATCTCCTGAACTGTGCGTTATACACTGAAGCGCCAAATAAACTAAGCATATTCAAATATAGAGATACCTGAACAGGCAGAACAGGACGCTGCGGTCGGCAACGTCTATGTAAGACAAAAAGTGTCTGGCGCTGTTTTTAGATCGTTACTGTTGCTACAATGGCAGGTTATCAAGTTTAAGTGAGTTTGAACGCGGTGTTACAGTAGGCGCACGAGCGATGGAACACAGCATCTCCCAGGTAGCGATCAAGTGGAGATTTTCCCGTACGATCATTTCACTAGTGTGACGTGAATATCAGGAACCCGGTAAAACATCAAATCTCAGTCATCGCTGCGGCCGGAAGAAGATCCTTAAAGAACGGGGCCAACGATGACTGAAGAGAACCGTTTAGCCTGACAGACGTGCGACCCTTTAGCAAATTGCTTCTGATTTTAGTCCTGGGCCATCAAAAAGTGTCAGCGTGCGAACCATTCGACGAAACACCATCGATATGGGCTTTTGCACTCGAAGGCCTACTCGTTTACCCTTCATGACTGCACGACCCAAAGCTTTACGCCTCGCCTGGGTCCGTCAACACAGACATTGGAGTGTTGATGACTGGAAACATGTTGCCTGGTCGGACGGGTCTTGTTTCAAATTGTATCGAGCGGATGGACGTATACGGATATGGAGACAACCTCATGAATCCATGGACCCAGCATGTCCGCAGAGGATTGTTCAAGCTGCTGTTGGCTCTGTAATGGTGCGGTGCGTGTGCAACTGGATTGATATCGGACCCCTGATATGTCTAGATACTACTCGGAAGGGTGACTCGTACATAAGCATCCTGTTTGATCACCTGCATCCATTCATGTCCATCGTCCATTCCGACGGATTTGGCCAATTCCAGCATGAAAATGCGACGCCCCACACATCCAGAATTGCTACAGAGTGTCTCCAGGAAAACTCTTCTGTGTTTAATCATTTCCGCTGGCTACCAAACTCTCCAGGAATAGACATTATTGGGCCTATCTGGAATGACTTGCAACGTGCTGTTCAGAAGAAATCTCCACCCTCTCGTAGTCCTACGGACTTGTGGACAGACCTGCAGGATTCATGGTGTCAATTCCCTCCACCACTACTTCAGACATTTGTCGACTGCATGACATGTTGTGTAGCGGCAGTTCTGCGTGCTCGGTGGGACCCTACATGATATTTGACAGGTCTACAAGTTTCTTTGGCTCTTCAGTGTATGATGATACACTATGTGACTAAAAGTATCCGAACACCACGACAAACGTACGTTTCTCATATTAGGTGCATTTTGGTGCCACCTACAGGCAGGTACTCCATATCAGCTACCTCAGTTATTAGACATCGTGAGAGAGCAGAATGGGGCGTTCTGCGGAACTCACGGACTTCGAACGTGGTCTGTTGATTGGGTGTCACTTGTGTCATACGTCTGTACGCAAGATTTTCACACTCCTAAACATTCCTATGTCCACTGTTTCCCATGTGATGATGAAGTGGAAACGTGAAGGGACACTTACAGCACGAAAGCGTACAGGCCGACCTCATCTGTTGACTGACATACACCTCCGACAGCTGAAGAGGGTCGTAATGTGCAATAGGCAGACATCTACCCAGACCATCACACAGGAATTCCAAACTGCATCACGATCCACTACAAGTACCATGACAGTTAGGCGGGAGGTGAGAAAACTTGGATTTCATGGTGGAGCGGCTGCTCATAAGCCACACATCCCGCCGGTAAATGCCAAACGACGCCTCGATTGGTGTCAGAAGCATAAACACTGGACGATTGAACAGTGGAAAAACGTTTTGTGGACTGGCGAATCACGGTACCCAATGTGGCGATCCGATGGCAGGTGTCGATATGGCGAATGCCCGGTGAACGTCATCTGCCAGAAGTAAAATTCGGAGGCTGTGGTGTTACGGTGTGGTAGCGTTTTTCATGGATGGGGATTGCACACCTTGATTTTTTGCGTGGCACTATCATAGCACAGACCCACATTAATGTTTTAAGCACCTTCTTGCTTCCCACTGCTGAAAAGCAATTCGGCGATGCCGACTGCATCTTTCGACACGGTCGAGCACCTGTTCACAATGCACGGCCTGTGGCGGAGTGTCCCTCTAATGGACTAGCCTGCAAAGAGGCCTGACCAATCCTTCAGTACACCTTTGGGATGTTTTGGAACGCCGACTTCGTGCCAGGCGTCACCGAGCGACATCGATGCCTCTTCAGTGCAGTACTCCGTGAAGAATGGGCTGCCATTCCCCAAGGAACCTTCCAGCACTTGATTAAACGTATGCCTGCGACAGTGGAAGCTCTCATCAAGCCTAAGGGCGGGCCAACACTATATTGAATTCCAGCATTACTGATGGAGGGCGCCACGATTTTGTAAGTCTTTTTCAGCCAGGTTTCCGGATACTTTTGATCACATAGTGTATGTGTAGGTACATTCAGGAGCATATGTGGACACTGTCTGCAAAATGTGTTGCGAATAGACTTAGTTCCAAAGAAGTAATTAAATGTAAAGGTAATGCATGATGCGGCACTTTTTCAGCATCTCATTGTTGATGAAATCATATCTTCAAAGCTGTGATGGGTATGTGGTTTTTATACACAGACAGCGATTGTTGTCTGGCAGTAACGGATATGTGTACTAGGTTTGGTAGATGATGCTGTAGTGGTTTAGGAGGAGATATGGAATAGACATTCACACATAATGTTCATACATAATATGAGCGTTGGAACTTAAATTGTGGAAACTATTAATTCATAACCGAGACAAAAAACTTACATGTTTACACCTGTTACTATCCTTCAAAGTAGTAACCAGCGTTGTGTAGAACCCGTTGCCTGCGATGTGGAAGGTCTAGTATACCGTTAGCAGAGCCTGTTCTGTTGATGGTGCGAATGGAGTGGTCTAAAGTTATGGTGATTCTCGTGTACGACTGTGATGGTGTTATCCTAACATATTTCGTTCCTCCACGGCAGACCGTCAATGCTCAATACTACCGTTCGTTTTTGGACCATCACCTGCGACCAACTTTGCGAAAGAAGCGGCGAAACATTCTGCGCAATCCATCCATCATCTTGCACGACAATGCGCGAGCCCATACAGCGTGAGGTTTGGCCCCTCTGTTCGGTAGATGGGACTGGAATTAAATCCTTGTGACTTTGATTTGATTCCGACGATGAAGGAACCACTTCAGAACTGTTCCAAGGTTCTACAGGCAGTATACCGCTCTATTCGCACCATCGACTGAACAGGCTCTGCTAACGGTATACTACGCCTTCCACATCGCTGGAAACGGGTTCTACACGATGCTGGTGATTACTTTAAAGGACAGTAACAGGTGAAATCATGTAAATCTTTTGTATTGGTTGTGAATGAATAATTGCCACTATTTATTTCCAACCCTTGCACATACATATGCATCCATACATACATGCTGCTCCTTCTTCGCGGATCGATCACTTAGGACCACGCGTAATCAACATTTGTTGGCCTTCCGTTTCGCCCAGTATTCCTTCATACGTAGCGAATAGGCTAGCTTTCGTTGCTTAGACCACGTATGTTGGTTAGTTTTTCTGTCTTCTTCGTCAAAACCCCGTGTATTTGTGATTTTTCTGATTTCATTTCTGTCATGTAGATTTGGGGACTAATTCTCTCAGATATTTTACCGTCTGACTTCTGAAATTTTCCCGGCGTATTTGTTCTTCTAATAATTTCCGGGTATGCAGCCGGATCCCGTCGACATTCTGCCACGATATTTCGGCCCAGAGACGTCCGCCCATCGTCAGGTGAGTACACAACTACTGAAGAGCCCAGGTGCAGTCGCGGTATTTATACCGATTCTCGCGCACGTGTTGACATGCGCGGCATAGCCGAGTTGTACGTGCTGCCCTCGGTGGTGAAAGTAAAAGATCATCTAGTCATTGAGTACCGAATGACGCTGTCTATTCCGCTGTGAATGTATAATTTTAATAACAGGATTCCAAGTTTTATCCAGTTGAAAGCCGTTGTCACGATTTATAAGATTATCGGCAAGACGTATTTCCACTGATTCCTTGATTACGGAATCCCAAAATCCGGAAACCGGAGCTAAAATTTTTGTTCCATTGTATTCTATTGAATGTCCCAATGAAATACAGTGCTCTGCTACTGCCGATTTTGACGGTTGCCGCAGACGGGTGTATCTTTCATGTTCTGTACATCGTTCATGGACAGTTCTTGTCGTCTGGCCAATATATGCAGAGCCACATTCACAGGGAATTTTGTAGACGCCTGCTTTCTTCAGTTGTAAATCGTCTTTAACGGATCCAACCAGGGCCCGGTTCTTTGCTGGTGGACGGAAGATAACCTTGATTTTATTCTTCTTCAGTAGTCGGCCTATTTTCGACGACACATTCCCGGCTAAGGTTATCAGTCCCCTAGAACATAGAACTACTTAAACCTAACTAACCTAAGGACATCACACAACACCCAGCCATCACGAGGCAGAGAAAATCCCTGACCCCGTTTCTTCATACAAATAGAACAGAGGTTACTATTATCTACAAGGAGTAGAAGTTCTGACGAAGTGTGCAGTCAAATGCACAGAACGAAATTTTCGTGGACAACGTCTTTCCAAATGGTTTGTGACACATTATGGCCTATGGAAATTACATGTGGATCCTCAATTTTATCCATAGCAGGTAAAATTATTTACCATCGTTGTTACCATTACATAAATGCTTAAAAACAGCTCACATGCGTGTAAAATTAAAGTATCGTCTTAGCTCAAAATTTATATAATAATCGTTATACCAACAGTCCTGTGGCAATTATCATTTGATGCTTGCAACAGGCGCAGTTTGCTATGCCCACTCCATAGATATTCCTGCCGCATGGTTAACATTTTAGCAACGGCGTACATAACAGATTAAAAATAGGTGTCTTACGTCACCGTGCAAATTTCCGTATTCTGTGGATACTAAGAAATTTTTCTCCTACAAGAACCTTGTACATGAGAACCGTGCAGAAAGTAATGCAACACATTTTATTCTGAAATCATGTTGGTTTTATTCACGATCCAAATACACCTTACTATTCCCCACTCTTTTTGCTACAAAACCCTGTTTTTCAACATAATCTCTGCCCTTTGTGACGGCTTTACGCCCCTTCACTAGACCACTCTATTGGTCAACGACGGAGCCAACATCTGGTTGCATCAATAACCTCCACATCATTCACATCCGGCGGCGAGAATTCTTCACTGGGCCAAACAGATGGTAGATGCGGGATCTGACGGGTTTGCCGCTACCTTATTGCGATGATGGCAGACATCTCGCCCAACGATTCAACATGCTTTTGTCCACTGCCAGATCTCGGTTGCAATTCTGCAATCCCTTATGAACGTTTGTGATGGTCTGGTTTTCCGCGACCGGAACTTGAAACTATAGGGTCTGAAGCTGTGAGTGTTTCATTAGTGGTAGGGTGTTGGTAGTTTGTTTGTCATCTATAGAATTTGAGATTTAGAATATTTACATGTTAGGTGCTTCCTCTATTATACTGCAAGGGATGAAGTAACCGCTAGAAATATTCTGTTCTGTAACGGATTTTTTTTGTGTAACTGAAGTAAGTGAAATCGCTAACGTTAGTCAGCTCGAATCTTGTAATGTTCCCATAAGGCGAGGTTCAACAGTCGTAAAGTACTTCATAAAACGCGTTTTAGCCATCAGCTGTTTATTTGCCCCATTAGTCATCTACCGTCGTACAATAGTTTAGTTAAAAGCATCTCAAAAAATGGTTCAAATGGCTCTGAGCACTATGGGACTTACATCTATGGTCATCAGTCCCCTAGAACTTAAAACTACTTAAACCTAACTAACCTAACATCACACAACACCCAGTCACGACGAGGCAGAGAAAATCCCAGACCCCGCCGGGAATCGAACCCGGGAACCAGGACGCGGGAAGCGAGAACGCTACCGCACGACCACGAGCTGCGGACAAAAAAGCATCTCATATTTCTTTGAAGCTGAACAATATTGAAATTATATTGGACGATGGTTAATAACCGAAACCGGCAGATAAGAAAATGGGACAAATAATCAGCTGATGGTTGAAATATATTTTATACGAAAAAGTTTGGGACCTTGGTCGTGGAAGGAATTTTCAACGTGAGAGTTTCACAGGGAAAGGAAGGAGAAGAGAAGGTGTAAAATTTCTGGCCACCAAGGTTTCGCGCAAGTGTTCTGGGTCTAAATCTGAACCTACCGCAATGTCTCATAAAGTGAGTGCGCATGATGATGATGATGATGACGACGACGACGACGACGATCCATGTGTCGGACTGGGACCATGAGCGGTTCCCTTGATGATATTCAAGATGACTACATTATGTGTGTGTGTGTGTGTGTGTGTGTGTGTGTCATTTCCTCCTCCTCCTCCTCCTCCTCCTCGTTGGAGTCCAGTGAATCAGTTATTTCTTTGGTGTTGTTCGTTCCGCCGTGCGCAGTATTTGTGCATTTCTTCTGAGCCCCTCCTCTCAGTTCCAGGATTATCGGTTTCAACTTCCGTACACCGATTAGGTTTCATTATGCGGCTATGGAAGAAATCAAAAATTCTTTTAGTTAGTCTACTACAGTTCATTCTCATAAAAAGTTCGTAAAATTTAATCTTATTTTGCACATAGTATCTGAGAGCTTTCCAATTTTTTTGTCGTGTGTTTTGTTTTGGCTGTATACTGTTTCGTTATCTTAAAACTTTGTAGCCATGATTTTTCTTGAAATTATTTCGTTTCGTTCTAATTGTTCTACCTAGCCCATGTGTTTTATACTTAGGGTTTCTGCTACAAGCAATGTTTCTGGCTTAACTATTGTTTTGTAATGTTAATTTGTAGTATGGAAGACAGATTGAAGTTTGGCTTTCCAGGATTCCAATGCGTTTCGTTCTGTTGTATTCCAGCTAATCATTTCCCCTGATATTTAAATTCTTTTGCTGCTTTCATTTTGTGTTCTTGGCCTTTTAGGAGTTATTTGGGAGTTTATTTTTTGTCATGATTTTAGTTTTGTTCTAATTAGTCGACCACTACGTAATATCGCCTGGGAGTGAGAGCGCTTTTGTCAGTTTATCGTACGTGTTTATCGTGATATTTCACGAGGACCCGCTGAGCCACTTGACAGTTTATGTTCAACTTTCCTAAAAGCATTCACAGTGCGGTGCATTTTCGTTAGTCATCTCTGTACTTGTTTATCGTGGCGCCTGAGGGTGCTTCCGATAACGGCCACAGGAGGCCAAGTGCAGTAATATTCGTGGCCGGGTAGTAGCTGTTTCGGCTACATGTCCCTCTAGTTCAAAGGTTTGTTCCTTTTCTTCCACCATTGTTTCAGCAAACAGGGCCATATCATCTGAAAAGGTAATACAGCTGATTTTGAGATATTTCTTGTTTACAACCCAGTACCATTCTACTCGTTATATTTTTGTTCCGTTCTCTAATTACTTCCTCAAATGCACAAATAAACTGTAACGGGCAAAGCCCGTTCCCTCTTGTTTTATTTCCAACGGTCTGACAATTCACACAGGAATTTAACTTTCGAAAACGCATTCCTAACAGTGACTTTTATTATGTTAGTTTTTTTTTTCTTATCCAAACCCAGTTTTTCTGTCACCGATGTTAGGGTTTCTCTCAGTTGAGTCGTGAGTCGTACACCTTCTTTAAATCAATGAAGTAAGATAGTATGTCTTTATACTTCATTTACGGTAGCCCATACTGTTTTTAAGGTTTACTGTTTGTTCAGAGTATGATATACCTTTTCTAAACCCTCCCTGGTACTCCCCCCCCCCCCCCCCCACCCGTTGTGGATCCAGTTGCGGCCCTGCTCTATTTAAGATGACTTTTGAAAGAATCTTGTGAGTTACAACCAGCAACGACCTTCCTCGGTGCTTGTTTTGAGAGCTGTTTTTGGAGATGTTCTCCACTCTACTGGGATCTCTTTTATTAGCCTTTTCTGCTGGCCGAAGTGGCCGAGCGGTTCTAGGCGCTACAGTCTGGAGCCACGCGACAGCTACGGCCGCAGGTTCGAATCCTGCCTCGTTCATGGATGTGTGTGATGTCGTTAGGTTGGTTAGGTTTAGGTAGTTCTAAGTTCTAGGGGACTGATGACCTCAGATGTTAAGTCCCATAGTGCTCAGAGCCATTTGAACCATTTTATTAGCCTTTTCTCATAGTTCGTCCACTATTTGATTTCCACCATATTCTTATTATCTTTTAAATCTAAAATTCTTTCTTGTAATTCTTATAGCATGACCCAGATGCGGGCTACCCTTAAGACAATTGTCGCACGTCATGTGAAAAGGGGCCGCTGTGGTGGGAGAAGAAATTTTCATTCTGACTGAGCGGTTGAACAATCCCTCGGATTATCCCAGCCATGATTGCCACACGTCTTCTCCCTTTTTCTTTCGACAAAGAGAGGGTTGCTGGGAAGACTGGGCCGAGTAAGCTCTGACATAGTAATAGCATTTGCTCGACATTGACAGGTGAAGAACACCATTCTGTCTCCTAATTTTATATTTACATTTGGAATTATCATCTTCCAACCTTCACAAAGGTGGCATTGCCGCTAATACCTATTCAACTACCAAGTCGTGTACTGGAAAACACTATTAATACATTACGAGGCATTGCCCCCTGACCCCCCCCCCCCCCCCCCCAATGAAACATGGACCTTGCCGTTGGTGGGGCGGCTTGCGCGCCTCAGCGATACAGATAGCCGTACCTTAGGTGCAACCAAGAGGGGTATCTGTTGAGGGGCCAGACAAACGTGTGGTTCCTGAAGAGGGGCAGCAGCCTTTTCAGTAGAATGAGATTTTCACTCTGCAGCGGAGTGTGCGCTGATATGAAACTTCCTGGCAGATTAAAACTGTGTGCCGGACCGAGCCCCGAACTCGGGACCTTTGCCTTTCGCGGGCAAGTGCTCTACCAACTGAGCTACCCAAGCACGACTCCACGACTCACGCCGCGTCCTCAAAGCTTTACTTCTGCCAGTATCTCGTCTCCTACCTTCCAAACTTTACAGAAGCTCACCTGCTAAACTTGCAGAACTAGCACTCCTGAAAGAAAGGATATTGCGGAGACATGGCTTAGCCATGCTGTGAGGACGGGGCGTGAGTCGTGCTTGGGTAGCTCAGTTGGTAAAGTACTTGCCCGCGAAAGGCAAAGGTCTCGAGTTCGAGTCTCGGTCCGGCACACAGTTTTAATGTGCCAGGAAGTTTCAGCCTTTTCAGTAGTTGCAGGGGCAAGAGTCTGAATGATTGACTGATCTGGCCTTGTAACACTAACCAAAACGGCCTTGCTGTGCTGGTACTGTGAACGGGTGAAAGCAAAGGGAAACTACAGCCGTTATTTTTCCCGAGGGCATGCAGCTTTACCCTATGGTTAAATGATGATGGCGTCCTCTTGAGTAAAATATTCCGGAGGTAAAATAGTCCCCCATTCGGATCTCCGGGCGGGGACTACTCAGGAGGACGTTGTTATCAGGCGAAAGAAAACTGGCGTTATACGGATCGGAACGTGGAATGTCAGATCCCTTAATCGGGCAGTAGGTTAGAAAATTTAAAAAGGGAAGTGGATAGATTATAGTTATAGTGGGAATTAGTGAAGTTCGGTGGCATGAGGAAAAAGACTTCTGGTCAAATGAATACAGGGTTATAAATACAAAAC
Organism: Schistocerca gregaria; assembly: GCF_023897955.1. NCBI lineage: Eukaryota > Metazoa > Arthropoda > Insecta > Orthoptera > Acrididae > Schistocerca > Schistocerca gregaria. The sequence continues at coordinate 420,517,967 of NC_064921.1, read as the reverse complement.
AAATAGGGGTAATGCAGGAGTAGGTTTAATAATGAATAGGAAAATAGGAATGTGGGTAAGCTACTACAAACAGCATATTGAGCGAATTATTGTGGCCAAGATGGATACGAAGCCTACGCCTACCACAGTAGTAAAAGTTTATATGCCAACTAGCTCCGCAGATGACGAAGAGATTGATGAGAAGTATGATGAGATGAAAGAAATTATTCAGATAGTGAAGGGAGACGAAAATTTAATAGTCATGGGTGACTGGAACTCGATAGTAGGAAAAGGAAGAGAAGGAAACGTAATAGGTGAACATGGAATGGGAGTAAAGAATGAAAGAAGCAGCCGCCTGGTAGAATTTTGCACAGAGCATAACTTAATCATAGCTAACACTTGGTTCAAGAATCATAAAAGAAGGTTTTACACATGTAAGAAGCCTGGAGATACTGGAAGGTCTCAAATAGATAATATAACGGTAAGACAGAGATTTAGGAACCCTATTTTAAATTATAAGACTTTTCCAGGGGCAGATGTGGACTCTGACCACAATCTATTGGTAATGAACTGTAGATTAAAACTGAAGAAACCGCAAAAAAGGGGCAATTTGAGAAGATGGGACCTAGATAAACTGAAAGAACCAGAAGTTTTCGAGAGCTTCAGGGAGAGCATTAGGGAACGATTGACAAGAATGGGGGAAAGAAATTCAGAAAGAGAAGAATGGATAGCATTGAGAGATGAAATAGTGAAGGTAGCAGAAGATCAAGTAGATAAAAAGACGAGGGCTAGTAGAAATCCTTGGGTAACAGAAGATACATTGCATTTAATTGGTGAAAGGAGAAAATATAAAAATGCAGTAAATGAAGCAAGCAAAAAGAATATAAAAGTCTCTAAAATAAGATCGACAGGAAGTGCAAAATGGCTAAGCAGGGATGGCTAGAGGACAAATGTAAGGATGTAGAGGCGCATATCACTAGGGGTAAGATCTACTGCCAACAGGAAAATTAAAGAGACCTTGGAGAAAAGAGAACCACTTCCATGAATATCAAGAGCTTAGATGGAAACCCAGTTCTAAGCAAAGAAGGAAGAGAAGAATGGTGGAAGGAGTATAAAGAGGGTCTATACAAGGGCGTCGTTCCTGCGGACAATTTTATAGAAATGGAAGAGAACATAGATGAAGATGAAATAGGAGATATGATACTGCGTGAAGAGTTTTACAGAGCACTGAAAGACCTAAGTCGAAATAAGGCTCCGGGAGTAGATAACATTCCATTAGAACTACTGACAGCCTTGGGAGAGTCATGCCTAACAAAACTCTACCATCCAGTGAGATGTATGAGACAAGCGAAATACCCTCAGACTTCAAGAAGAACATAATAATTCCAATACCAAAGAAAGCAGGTGTTGACAGATATGCGAAAATTACCGAACTATCAGTTTTATAAACCACGGCTGCAAAATACTAACACGAATTCTTTACAAACGAATGGAAAAACTAGTAGAAGCCGACCTCGGGGAAGATCAATTTAGATTCAGTAGAAATGTTGGAACACCTGAGGCAATACTGACCCTACGACTTATCTTAGAAAATAGAATAAGAAAAGGCAAACCTACGATTCTAGCATTTGTAGACTGAGAAAGTGTTTGACAACGATGACTGTAATACTCTCTTTCAAATTCTGAAGGTGGCAGGGGTAAAATACAGGGAACGAAAGGCTATTTACAATTTGTACAAACCGCAATACGTTCCAGTAATGACATTACTAACAGATCTACTTTGTCAGCTGTGTTAAAAGTAATAAAAGCCACCATAAGAGAGAAAAGGTTATTTAATCTATGCAAACTCTTTATTGGAAAGATCTGTACACATAAATAGTCTAGCCATTAAAGTTATAAGTTCAGGTACTTCGTAATTCGTAATGCTGTAATTTTCGTCGGGAGGGTTATTTTTGCCCAGATGGCATTGTAAGGGTAGAGTGGAGGGGAGGTGGGAGTGGTGAGGTATATGCTTAACGCTTTGGACAATGATTAAATCTTCACGAGGCATATTTGATAAGTATAAACTTTTCCCTTCGTCCGCTGTGCAAAGATATGGACTCCGTCCTCATAGAACCTACAATGACATTTGAGGCTCTCTTCTTTCTGATCAGTGCTCAAAGCAACTTGGCGTCCTGATGTGTTTGAATGGGGACAATTTACCTTACTGCTGTGGTTTTAATCGAAATGTAATTTTGATACATTCGGCTTTCCACCGTAGTCCTAACCCATCTTAACATTTTAACAATGTGTAAATAAAAATAAAAATTTAACTATTTAAAAAGAAGTACTGAGAAGTTCAGAAAATTCTGTAGTATTCAAGTTGTTACATGTCTTTTCGGCGCAACATTGCAACGTGATGTTGTTATACTTAAATCTAAAAGTGAGTCTGAAAGATTGTTAAATGCTATATTAAGGAAACAAGTACTTTTTACCGGATCGGAATGAGTGAGCACGATGAGACACTTCTGTAGACTACGAATATATCATTTCAAAGAAGGAGAAGATTTGGAAATTTGTGGTAATGTCCTTGGAACCAAACTTCTGAGGTCTTCGGTCCCTAGGCTCACGCACTACTTAATCTAACTTGAACCAACTTAACGCTAAGGACGCCACACACACACACACACACACACACACACACACACACACACGCGCGCGCGCGCGCCCGAGGGGGACTCTCGAAACTCCGACGGAAGGGGGAAGCCACGCGAACCGTGACAAGCCGCTCAAAGACGGAGATAATACGCCGACAAAGACCCGTAAACAAACAGCAATCATGGAAAGCCGCAGAATGGTCATTATTTAAGTTCCCTCTCTGTGCGATGTAAACAGTGATATCTCAATGTGTTACATCAGGAACTTGGCAGACGGCAAGCAAACACCAATCGTTTCCCACCAGCAAAGTGGTCCCAGTTGACAATGTTCCAATGCAATGATATTGTCACCAAAAGTTGCGTATTTTTTCCACAATCAAGTCGTGGAATGAAAAAGCTTAACAATTTCTGTCTCTTCAGATGCGAACCTACAATTCTTAGCTGCTGATTTCTTGGGAATAGTTTTCATCAAATCACAAGTGTCTCACACGGTTTCAGTAGATAAAATAACCTCGCCAGACAAACAAAAGTAGTCACCTACTGTAACACACACGATATTAATTTCAGACATCTGTTGATTCTGCTGTGACCTAAAACTGTGATGAAATTGTAAGACACTGGTTCACATTCCATTCAAGACGGTTCAAATTGCCTTCCAGCCATACTGGTGTAGGTTTCTCGTGGTTTTCCTGCTGTGTCATCCGAACAAGATACAGCTGTGCGATAGCACCACAGGTGCAAAGATTCGAACTGGTGCCAGTGCCGTAGAGACTCGCCACTTGCGAGAGTTCTACCAGCGCCACCGGCGGCGCTGAGGATGAAGATATCGACTTCGCCCCGGCCAGCTGCCGGCCGAGTACAATCGGCCAATGACCGGACGACAAAGGACACAAGCCTACTCTGAAGGTAGAACAACAGCTGCCGCCCCCTTGGTTACAGAGCATCGTCCAGGACTGACTTACACAGGGAACGTCGTTCAGTCAACTCTTAGAAGTGAACAGTCAGTAGTTGTAAATTGCATTTGTTGTATACTGTGAAGTTTACCTACAATTATTTGCACTTAGCCATTGAGGGCGCTTTAGGTGTTATATTACATGCAGTGTTGCAAATGTCTTTACTCAACAAGCCACAAACATAAGTAAGCCTTTTTAACTCATTCGTGTGACTTTGTTACTAATTTGTTGAAGTGGTTTGATTCAGATATGTCCGAAAGAACAGATACCAACGATATTCTTCAGTGCGGATGCACTCACGTAGCCCTAACTCTTACGGGAATCGGTAGATTGACTGCCGCGAGTAATGAGTATGATGAACGGGGACACTACAAATGTATTGTGTGGAAAGAGGGTAGGAAGTGTGGGTCTCATAAGGGAGCGTGCCGTGGATAAGTCCGTGTAGTAGCACTATCTTCTGTACCCTCGATGGCTCAGTCGGATAGAGCGTCTGCCATGTAAGCAGGAGATCCCAGGTTTGAGTCCCGGACGGGGCACACATATTCGGCTGTCACCGTTCATATTTATCATCAGCTGTAAGCAGCTAATGGTCTGGATTTCACTGTAATTTCATCTTCCTTTACACCTCCGCCGTAGGCTTGTTCTCCTCCATTAACGACGTCGTTGTCGGCAGGAACTCGTGAACCGTAACAAAAAGAAATGAACAAATAATACAAACATCGGAGATGCGTTTCCAAATAATGCTGCGTACACACAATCTTACAGGACGAATAATAATGACATCACAGAAGAATGGGAAACGGAAACCCTGGATGAGAAGATTAAGGAATATAGGAACTACTGAAAGGACAGCATCACAAGAATGGAAGCGACGGAGTACCATAATTAATTATTGCTCACTAGACAGAAGATTTTTAGGAAGACCACAGTAGAGGTGGAAAGATCAACAATTTCAACCAAGAGAAGAAAATAATTTTTTTCTCGTGACGAATTTCTAACCTGTTGCTACTATCTGCCTGTAGAACAGCCTCCACTATTATCTACAGAAAATTCGTAGTCTGTTTAATTTGAGAAAAAGTTGAAGCACTTCCTTTTGTCAATGTCAATGTTTCTCACATTAGTTAGACATGATGGTCAGTTTTCTATCGGTCAAGTAGTAAAGCAAATACTTCTATCTTCTACTAGCAGTCCCCTCTCCCTCCCTCCCCCCCCACATCTCCCTCCCCCCCCCCCTCTCTCTCTCTCTCTCTCTCTCTCTCTCTCTCTCTCTCTCTCTCTCTCTCTCTCTCTCTCTCTCTCTCTCTCTCTCTCTCCGATGTATATCTCACACACAAAGAAAGAAAATATGTTATGTGGACATGTGTCCGGAAACGCATACTTTCCATGTTAGAGCACATTATATTACTTCTCATCATATCTCATTAATCATGGAATGGACACACACAGCAACAGAAGGTACCAGCGTGACTTCAAACACTTTGTTACAGGAAATGTTCAAAATGTCCTCCGTTAGCGATGATATATGCATCCACCCTCCGTCACATGGAATCCCTGATGCGCTGATGCAGCCCTGGAGAATGGCATATTGTATCAGAGCCGTCCACAATACGAGCACGAAGAGTCTCTACATTTGGTACCGGGTTTGCGTAGACAAGAGCATTCAAATGCCTCCATAAATGAAGGTCAAGAGGGTTGAGGTCAGGAGAGGTTGGAGGTCATGGAATTGGTCCGCCTCTACCAATCCATCGGTCACCGAATCTGTTGTTGAGAAGCGTAAGAACACTTCGACTGAAATGTGCAGGAGCTCCACTGTGCATGAACCACATGTTGTGTTGTACTTGTAAAGGCACATGTTCTAGCAGCACAGGTACAGTATCCCGTATGAAATCATGATAACGTGCTCCATTGAGCGTAGGTGGAAGAACATAGGGCCCAATCAAGACATCACCAACAATGCCTGCCCAAACGTTCACAGGAAATCTGTGTTGATGGCGTGATTGCACAATTGCGTGCGGATTCTCGTCAGCCCATACATATTGATTGCGAAAATTTACAATTTGATCGCGTTGGAATGAAGCCCCATCCGTAAAGAGAACATTTGCACCGAAATGAGGATTGACACATTGTTGGATGAACCATTCGCATAAGTGTACCCGTGGAGGCCAATCAGCTGCTGATAGTACCTGCACTCGCTGTACATGGTACGGAAACAACTGGTTCTCCCGTAGCACTCTCCATACAGTGACGTGGTCAACGTTACCTTCTACAGCAGCAACTTCTCTGACGCTGGCATTAGGTTTATCGTCAACTGCACGAAGAATTGCCTCGTCCATTGCAGGTGTCCTCGACGTTCTAGGTCTTCCCCAGTAGCAAGTCATAGGCTGGAATGTTCCGTGCTCCCTAAGACGCCGATCAATTGCTTCGAACGTCTTCCTGTCGGGACACCTTCGTTCTGGAAATCTGTCTCGATACAAACGTACCGCGCCACGGCTATTGCCCCTTGCTAATCCATACACCAAATGGGCATCTGCCAACTCCGAATTTGTAAACATTGCACTGACTGCAAAACCACGTTCGTGATGAACACTAACCTGTTGATGCTACGTAATGATGTGCTTCATGCTAGTACTGTAGAGCAATGAGTCGCATGTCAACACAAGCACCGAAATCAACATTACCTTCCTTCAACTGGGCCAACTGGCGGTGAATCGAGGAAGTACAGCACATACTGACGAAACTAAAATGAGCTGTAACATGGAAATTAAGCCTTTCCGGACACATGTCCACATAACATCTTTTCTTTATTTGTGTGTGAGGAATGTTTCCTGAAAGTTTGGCCGTACCTTTTTGTAACACCCTATATATATATATATATATATATATATATATATATATATATATATATATATATATATATATATAATCTCAATACTTGCGTTGTATGTCCTCATTCTCTCACACATATTCTCTCCTTGCCATTTTTGCTAGTGCCGTTTAAATCTACGTAACTGTTACCTGTCTTCGTTGTACCACTACTCTGATGAGCCTAAACGTTATGACCACATACGTCTTGGTCTTGCTTTGGAACACCATGCGGCATCGATTCTGCTTAGTATGGAGCCCGGAGGTATGTGGCGCCAGATACCTAAGCACAGTCATGCGATCCCCGTAAATTATAGACCGGTGGTTTGTGGTCACGTAATTGTCACGCGATAGCGTTCCGGATGTGTGCCATCGGGCTCAGATCAGGCGAATGTGGTTGAAGACATCAACATGGCTTCACTATCATGCTCCTCAAACCACTGCAGCATGAGTTTGTCCTTTCAAATGGCTTTAAGCACTATGAGACCTAACATCTGAGGTCAACAGTCCCCTATACTTAGAACTATTTAAATGTAACTAACCTAAGGACATCACACACATCTAGGCCCGAGGCATGCCGCATTGAAGCGCCTAGAACCGCTCGGCCACAACGGCCGGCTATTTCATCTATATCTCTAGCGCATTTCGCCCTGCAGTTTCATTTTCAAGTAGCTCAATATTTATGATGTATTTCCTGCATAATGTGTCGTAGAATGATATAGTTTTGCAGATACATCCAGTGCTAATATGTGGCTACTCTCTGAGAAATGTGTTGCAAATACAGATGGAAACAAAGAAGTAATCACTTTAAACGTCATAATTTACGCGCCAGTTTTTTATGCATCTCTTGGTTTATGACGTCACACCACCTGAACTGTGTGCCGTACGGCGATGTAATTTTGCGTTTTGGTATTTGTGAATGTTGTCTGAAGAATGTTTCTTGATAAAGAAGTAATAAATTAAAACTTCATGCTGCATGCGGCAGTTTTACTACATGAACAGCGTAAATCTTATAAGAGGTTTTCCTTTCATAGTTTTTGGGTTTGTCAGCGACAAAAATGTTGGTAAAGGTTCGATATTATCTGTAAAATTCGTTGCAAATCACTAAGTCTTCTTATCCTCAAATATCACATGAATAAAGTACTGGTATTCGGGCGTTGTGGGCTACAGTACTTTTTCACCCTCACTCCTTTCATAAGGATGTATAAGGTAACGTATGTGTTAATTCAAACTATCTACAATGCGCAGGGTTTTATTACCGCAGAAAATCTGCAGAAGGACTTGGCTGTAGGGAAAATAAAAGCATAGTGTCAGTAGCCAGCAAATGTGCGAAGCGGACGCGACTGGTTTTGTTTTCCCGATGCCTGCATATCCGTAGTTTTAGCCCTAGTATTCTTCGGCTAAACCATCACCACAAGTGCTAATAGCGTGCTGTTTGATACCCATTAAGAGTCATAACATAAAAGCATAGCTGTACGCAAAGAAGGTTAGCAAATATACGAGGGTACAGTAACTATTTTGGTAACCCTGGATATTTGAGTAATTTGATCACGTTAATTCATTAACCGTTTGCAAAAATTTATAGAACGGTGGCGTTATACGTGTCAATCCTCATGATAATATTGTACGTTATCATACGCCAGTACACGCCACATGATCACAAGGATCAGGACGTTTGGTATACCATCGTCGTTACGATAGCCGCGGTGAGTGAGAACGCAATGCAAGAGAAACATTAGGGTACGTATATTCAGGCATAATATCATTCTGAACGACATATCCGACTTTATTGGAATATGGAGAGACATGGTTTGTGTATTGCCTGACACACGTGTCCGTTAGTCATAACTGTCAAGTGATAAGTGACAGAGCACGAAATGAAAGGTGCTTGCCGTCCCTAGGAAGAGCTGATTAAATCAGACAGACAGTTATTAATGACTCTAGCCTTCTTGAATGAATCGATGTAATCGGCTAATGGGGGCCGAAGAGCATTTTCATCTGGAAAAAATAGGTATTTTGTAAGCAGCAAGCGATGTGCATCTTGGCGCATCGGCTAGTGGGAGTTTCAAAACTAGGACGATATCGGAATCCTGGTTACGACGCACTAGCAACTGCCTCGCAGTGTCTCGTTCAGCTAATGGAATTATGACAGTTGTTTCTGAATTTCGATTATTTCAAATTTCAAGACAAAATATACCAACAACATGGCGTCTTTGCTATGCAAAACGGCCTATCTGTAACTTTGGCAGATATATTAATGAATAACTTGGAATGCAGATTCTTTAATAAATTCCTACAAGGATCCAAAGAAGTGTGTACTATAAAATGTAATGTATATTGACTATTGTGTGATGCTATTCAGAGGCAATCAAGCTGAACTAAATGATTTGCGGGCAAATTAAATGCAATGCAAAGAAAGTAACTTTAGCGGCTGAGATGAAAGCAAATGACAGTCTCAGTTTCTTAGATGCACTGTAATCAAAATTGCAGGTAAACATGAAATATCCTTTTTTTTATTTATTTTTTTTCCCCATAAAAATGCATACTTTTACGCTATGATCATTAGAATTCTCAAATTGCCACTAACTGAAAATGAAATAATGATGGAACTTAATACATAGAAACAAATAGTACTAGCACTAAACGGTTTTCCTGCGATTTTCCACGGAATTGGCATTATCCAGCTACAAATTCCTATCGTATGTCTGCCTCGTCTTCTGCTGTTCAATTCTGTGTAAGTGATAGGGGCCGTGCATACGTGATATCCACCATTATAATGTTTGTGGGATATTGAACGGTGTAAAAATTCTATGTGCGCTTTTTGATGGACTGCGATCTGTCTACTAAACAATATCTTCCACTTCATCCATTCTCTGTTCATTAGGCGTTCGGATGAAATATGACAGCCAGGCACTGCACCAGTCTTATGAGTTCAGTGAAATGGCGGCTAAGCACTCTTTAGTCTGCCATGTTTAACAATGTGCAGCGTCGTGTCAGATGAGAACGCAGGGACAGCCGGAACGACCACTTCGTCTCGCTTGGCGGCCACCGGCGCACCATACTCCGTAAGTAGAGAGCCCCCCAGAGCGGCCTACCGACGATCAATGTGCGAGGTATATGTCTTAAAACACTCCCCTTCAGTGACTCGCCAGAGACCGACCGGCCACCGAATCGATAGCCCCGGCGCTGCACACGACCGATGCAAACTCTCCTCCGACCAACCGTGTGCACTTGTCATTGCTCGGGACCCACAAGGCCTTGGAACCGCAGCGAACCGTAGTTGCTTTGTCTGTGCAAAAGTCATTCCTTGCGTTTAGTTAACTTGTTATCATCCAACGACTAAATTTTTGTGAACGATGTAGATTTTCTACAACCAGAATGGGGGCAAAATTTAGTTCATCATTTGCATTTTTTTCCATTCGTCTTACAAAATACTTGTAGTTCGCAGAATACAGTACTTTTAGAAAAGCTTCGATGCATCGTGCACCCACTGTTGATCAAACAGTTATCTTATTTCATTTCAGCCGCCCGGTGTGACCGAGCGGTTCTAGGCGCTTCAGTCTGGAACTTCGCGACCGCTACGGTCGCAGGTTCGAATCCTGCCTCGGGCATGGATGTGTGTGATGTCGTTAGGTAAGTTAGGTTTAAGTAGTTCTAAGTTCTAGGGGACTGATGATCTCAGATGTTAAGTCCCATAGTGCTCAGAGCCATTTGAACCATTTCAGTTCAGATACGATGCTGGTCTTGAAACTTCCATGGGACTGATAATGGATGAAATAACAAAAAATTAATCACCCGTTGACATCAGTTTGGGGTTTGGTCATGTACTTTTGCTCTAAGACCTTATAGAAACATTTATTTTTCATCAGGCAGACAATCAGTGAATCTTTATGTTCACGAACGGATTAATAATAAAAGTTGATCTTATAGGAAGGATTCCTCGGGAAAATGATATAGCGTAGGCACAGGATTGAAATTTTGTTTCAGTCTATTCAGATCAATCATGAAGTTATTTCGAATGGTGGACTTGCACACGCTCATTGAAACGTGGGACTTAGGGAAAGCAGGAAAGGTGTGGACAGACCCTAAACAGTTACCGTTGGTTGCACAGACAACACGTGCACTTTATTTTTTTCAAACAATACTCTCGACAATCATTTTTAAAAGATTTTACTATACTGGCGGCTGAAAGCCTTACTAGAAGAATTGCAAGTTATTGTCGGCTGAAGGCAACAAACAATATTACACACAATCAGTGGCTGAAGGCCTGATTAAGAAGCTTCAACATTATTCGTCGGCTGAAGGCCAGAAGAAATTCCAAAAATACACACCTGAAAGTCTGAATTACCAATACGGTGGACAATTACACGTTAAAAATACCAAAAAACCCTATTAACACTCTTAATAACTGTAACAATTTATAGTGACCGCTCAAGGCCTTATCAAGACATAACTGAAACTATTTGTCGCCTTAGAGCCACAAGCAATTTACAGACATTTAACGGATGAAGGCCAACATCAGTTTCAGAATACACAACGGCTGAAGGCCTGAATTACAAATAAGGTGGACAGTTACACTTTAAAAATACTTAAACCATTTCTAATAATCTTAATAACTTATAAAAAGCTAAAGCGACGACTGAAGGCCTCGCTAAAACAGGATTGAAAATTATTTGTCGGCTGAAGGCCACAAGCAATGTTACAAAAACTTGTCCAAATAAGACGGAGTGATCCACAAGCAATGCTCCCTGGACTGATCTGAGGAAGGTGACTATAGCTGAGTAAGCGCTGAGACAAACTGCCAAGAGTTATACTCACGTAACAGGATGGCACCTCACACTAGGGTTAGCTTAAGCACCGACCGACCGACTAACCAATCCGCCTACCGTCCCATCACCGGTACAACGATAGAATATTTTTAGGCAAGGGCGAAGAGACAGACAGCACCACTTCTTCAGAAACACACGCAAGGCCGAAGGAAACACTGGAACCAAGGTACACCTCCTATGAACACATGAGCAGTACAATTCAAGAGGCTGTCGAACTACACGCCATGTCAGACAGGATCATCCCGACGAGGAAAGGTACACTGCTGGAAAAGTACGCTAACCTTCAGGGCAGGTAACTGAGGCGTTAGCGGCCACAAGGCAGAAAATACCGCTGTTTGCACTTCACTAATAAGAATAATACTAAATCCAAACTAACATTAAGGAGTAAAAGGCGGCTAATAGCTTCCGCCAACGAGACAACTCCACTTGTTACGGTTGGTCTCACCAACCCTGGGAGCAGCGACACGCAAACAACAGGGAGATCTCAGACAGAGGTGGTTTCAGTACTGGAAGCGGTTCACTCAACTTCAAACGCCTTTGGTTTGATAGTCGGCTACAGGCCCTCGGTCCGACAGTGCCTGCATGCCGCCAGCGGTCCCGGCCTGCCCTCACGCTGCGGACCTCCTCGCTGCTCCGCCTGGAAGCCGAACTACCGACACCAGAACGCAGGCAGCATTTAAATAACTGGACATAAAAACCACACAAGATACACACGGATCCGCGAATTCCACAATGTCTCGAACAATGCCAAAACTAGTCATTGTGAAACAACACGGACGAATTACAAGTCGGCACAAACATAGAGAAGCCAGAAGCGGTCGAAAAACCAATTGCACGTCGTCCGCTGCGACGACCGACGGAACGACCAACCTACGGTGGTCCCCACTCAGGTCAGGCACGTGAGAGATCCCAGTACAAATCGTCGACTGAAAACTTATTTCCATGAAGGCACTTCGATGGGCGAACACACACACACACACACACACACACACACACACACACACACACACACACACACACAACACACAGGTGAAAGTTGCACTCCTTGAATATCACGATCCATTCAACTAAACCTCGCTGAATCCCGTCCTTGAGATGGTCGTGCACTCTCGCGACCACATCCTTCCTTCGGACAGTGGATGTGTGTCGCCAGCGATCGAGCTAGTACAGGCTGTCCGGCCCTCACTGCTGCTCCGTCCCAACTCAACTAGCTCGACACACGATGATCCGGAATACTATAGGCCGCTCCAAAGATGGTTCCACAGTACGTGCTATCGATAAGGGCTGCTGATACCACTCACGGACAGACAAGGCGAGCAGACGATAGTGGCGCCAGCAAACACACTAGGGAAAACGAAACGCCAGTATCGTATTACAAGATGCCAGGCTAGGAACGGCATCAACGCGAGCCGCAAACGGCTCATTCATATTTGAGCACAGCAAAGCAGTGACACATACACGTCTGACTTCTTCAGCCTGGGGGCGGTCTCTAATATTGTGGACAGTGAATAAATTTTCAGCTGCCAAGATCGCTAAAATCACTTATTCAGCCTCGCATTCGGGAGGGCGACGGTTCAATCCCGCTTCCGGTCATCCTGATTTAGGTTTCCCGTGATTTCCCTAATTCACGACAGGCGAATGGCGGGATGGTTCCCTTTAAAGGGCACGGTCGACTTCCTTCCTCGTCCTTCCCCAATCCGATGAGACCGATGACCTTGCTGTTTGGTCTCTTCCCCCCAAAACAATCCCATCCAGTCACTTATTGATACAGATTACAGGTTTCGGCAATTCTCTGTTATTCTCTGTTATTCTCTGTAATTTATGTGTATATCATTACACAGTCTTCTTCTTCTTCAGTACAGTAGGTGGTGCTATACAGTCTATGTCTAATTTGGTATCCTGAGCTAGACTGAAAGTCAGTATGTCAATATGGAAATGACAGCTTTGTACACACATGTTAACCGGCCTCGGTGCTCTAGCGGTTCTAGGCGCGCAGTCCGGAACTGCGCGACTGCTACGGTCGCAGGTTCGAATCTTGCCTCGGGCATGGATGTGTGTGATGTCCTTAGGTTAGTTAGGTTTAAGTAGTTCTAAGTTCTAGGGGACTGATGACCACAGTAGTTAAGTCCCTTAGTGCTCAGAGCCATTTGAACCATTTTTACACTCATGTTATTGTACCGACTGCACTTGTAAGTGGCGCAATAATACCTGTTAAACAATACAATAAACACCATTTAATAACCGCCTTTGGTATTTAACGAACTGTTTTCGAAAAACATACGCATCATGTCTGTAGCATTTGTTATTGATTTTATAAACAATTTTATATGTAATGTCAACTTCATGAATATTCCAATAATTTAAATGAGTTCGTCTCTTTGGTACAATTTCAACACTGTCTTTGGATTTTCTGTAGCACCTCATAAAAGTGGTTTTCGTGTTTTTAGTGAATACTGGAAGCTTTAGTTTTAGACGGTGAGAGTCTGGCCGTATTGCTTATAAGGAGACCATACGAACTTCCCCTCAGCCATTTGATCCACACTGACAGGACATATTTGGCGTTACTAGTAACTGAAGATATGTAAACATGAAGACGGAACTCTCGACCGTTTTCGAGAAAATCGACTTTGGAAACTGTAGGCGCGCATATATACTTTGTGTAGTCGCTAGTATTCGAGGAGTCGGCAGCCGTGCAAGTAAGGGAATAGATTCTTACATACGAGATCCCTGCATCGTCTCTCACTGCTCGTGCTTCATCCACCTCCAGTTGTAAAACAGATTTATTAAGACTGTGAAAATTATCTGTGTTTAATCATTCATTCATTTTTCATAATCCTTATCCTGAAAAAAGGAGAATTTTTTCGCAATAAGTTTGAAAAAAAAGGATGTACGAGAACTTTCAATCAAATCAGTACAGTTATTTTATTTACATTGCTGTATCTACATTTGTGACAAGTGTAACATATAACCTATGGAACACTCCATGAAGCAGGATGATAGTGAGTGTAGAAAATTGGAAAACAAATCACGATACATACAGCATATGAAATGAACGTCAGATTTTTCCATGTGTACGATTTTTTCAATATGTCTCTTGCAGAACATCGTTTACTTCCATAAAAGGTTTTCGGTCATCTCACAGTTTCGTAGTGTACCACGCATATCGAAGCATGTCAGCGTATATTAGTACATATAACTGATGGAATACGATTGAATGAATTTTTTTGGAGTCTTCTCTAGAAACTCTGTTCTGAGATTTATGAGCAATTTTGTAGTTGTTTTCCAGATGCTTCGCCTGCTTGCAGAAATAAAAGTCTCAAGGTTGCACCAGCGGAGTATATTTTGAAGGAATTACTTTAATACTGCAGTTTGGCAGAATTTAATGTTAATCAAAGAAAAATTAATGGCAGCAGGATTCGATCCAGAGACCCCGCGCTGGTGAAACGAGGTGCTTGCCCGCTCAGCTGTGGACTCTTTTGAGTTCTAACGACACAAAATATAACACACCAAATATTTGTAAACTCGATTTTCTCGAAAACGATTGAGAGTTGTGCCTTCCATTCGTTGAAATCCTATTCCTATTCCTATTCGTGCCCCCCCCCCCCCCCCCACACACACACACACAGTCAAACACAGGGGTAGTTCGCAAGTACCCTTTTTACTGTGTCCATAGGCTTGGAGCGGGCGGCACAGTCACCTAACTGCCACGGAAAATTCCAAATAGCGACCGTACAGAGACCTACCGGACAGCTTCTCGTCGTCGTCGTCGTCGTCCTCCTCCTCCTCCTCTTCTTCTTCTTCTTCTTCTTCTTCTTCTCAATGCTCGCTGCAGTGACTTTTACCTGCCTGGCCCACCCACTTCACGGCAAATTGCCAGTCACCTGACGCTGAACCAAACGTGTCGTTTCAGGTTTCATAGCGGACAAACCGATCCTAATGTCATTGTCTGTTAGACAGATATTTTTTTCCACATGTGCAGACTTATGCTGTTTACTGAGGATCGGTAAGCTTGTGGCAATGTAAAACTCATTTTGTCGTTGGTATTCAGTTCTTAAAAGCTCGTCTAAAGATCTTTATATATAATATTTGTAGCGAACTTATTTACCGTAATGAACGTATTTGTGGTATACGTACGTAAGTCAGTATATTTCGTGACACACAATATGTATTTTGAACAAACTGCAGCTGTCTTGCAAGCTCACTCTTGCGAACATTCTACAATATGTATAGAACAGTACAAAAGGCAGAACTGTGTCGTGATATTGTGATATGATAAGCATTATAGAAAAACTTCATGAGTCATTTTGCACATATTGCCCTGGAGATAGGGAGAGCGTCCGCAAACTGAAATGTAAATTTTAATGCTTGTCCACAAGGGACACACCGTGCACAAATTCGAGGCGCAGAACGGTGCAAACCAGTGCAGACTTGCGCGGAATGGTCTACGGTGTTCAGTAAATGTTCCAGCGTGCGCTCGCACTACATCAAAAATGGAAAATGGAAAACGAAAAACGAAAAACGATGTACCACCATTGCGCAGAACCTGTTCGTTGTTGCGCACAGTGGCGCGGTATGACGTCCACAGCGGAAGCGCCGATCTGCGTGGCGCGGCCAATGTGTGACAGAGAGACAGAGAGAAGGGTGGGGGAGGGGGGGAGAGGAGACAGACAAACAGACAGAAAGGACGATCTTTTCCCCTCTGTGCCAACCTCTTCACCTCAAGTAGCACTTGCAACAAACATCCTCCACTATTTGTTGGATGTATTCCAATCTCTGTCTTCCTCTACAGTTTTTGACCTCCATAGCTGCCTCTAGTACCATGGAAGTTAGCAGATGTCCTATCTTCCTGTCCCTTGTTCTTGCCACTGTTTTCCAGACATTTCTTTCCTCTCCGATTGTGTGCAGAACCTCCTCACTCGTTACTTTATCAATCCACCTAATTTTCAACATTCTTCTGTAGCACCACATCTCAAATGATTCGCTTCTGTTCTATTCTGGCTTTCGCACAGTCCATGTTTCGCTACCATACAATGCTGTGCTCCACTCTCAGAAATTTTTTCCTCAAATTAAGGCCTATGTTTCACCTCTTGGAGAGGAATGCCCTTTTTGCCAATGGTAGTCCGCTTTTGACGTCCTTCTTGCTCTGTCGTCATTGATTATTTTACTGCATAGGTAACAGAATTCCTTAATTTCATCTACTTTGTGACCATCAGTCCTGATGCTATGATTCTCGCTTTTCTGATTTCTGTTACTTCTCATTGCTTTCGTCTTTCTTAGACTTACTCTCAGTCCGTATTCTGTACTCATTAGACAGCGTATCATGTATTTCTTCTTCACTCACACTGAGGATAGCAGTGTCATCAGCGAATTGTATGATCGATATCATTTCGTCTTAAATTTTAACTCCACTCCCGTACCTTCCTTTTATTTCCATCATTGCTTTTTCGATGTACAGATTGAACAGTAGGAGCGAAAGACTACATCCCTGTCTTGCACACTTTTTAATCCGAGCACTCTGTTCTTGGTCGTCCACTCCTATTATTCCCTCAGGATAATTATTCCGTCAGAATTTGGAACACCTTGCACTATTTTACATTATCGAATGCTTTTATATTTCGACAGATCCTATGATCATATTTTGATTTTTCTGCAGTCTTTCTTGCATTACCAGCCGCAACGTCAGAATTGCTTCTCTTGTGCCTTTAGCTTTCCTAAAGCCTAACTGATCATCTGACACATCCTCTATTTTCTTTCCCATTCTTGTGTATATTAGTGTAGCCAGGAAGTTAGATTTATGAGCTATTAAGCTGGCTGTGCGATAAATCTCACACTTGCATGCATGTCCAAAGGAACATTCAATCGTAATTCTGAATAGCACAGGCTTTGCAATATCATATTTATCCGGCGACACCGGGCACGTGACTTGCAAGTAAAATGTCTCGCCTGTACGAGAATACACATAACGGATGTACAAGTACAGCTTTGTAGGGACATGATTGACTACGTATGTGAGTTTGGATCTCACCGCAAGTCGTGCTCGGATAGCCTAATGTAAGACAACCGCTCGCAGTAAGAATGAAATCGGAATTCGTGTCCTTATCTGGCACAAATTTTCTTTGTCGTCATTCCATTCTATAGCTCATGGTTTTCCATAATCAGTATTGCGTATACGTATCATGTACTGAATGAGTATAGTTGCTACGAAACATGAAGGCTGCGCCCCTGCTACGACGCCACCACATTTACACTGAAGCTTCGCGGGCCAGGTACGGCCTCTGCCTCACCTCAGAGATTGTACATCAGTAGCAGAATCGCTGAGCTGTTTACCGTCGAGCCTCCTCAACATCTGGGGCTGCAAGCCGAGACGGTATAGAGCGCTACAGTCGCCAGCAGCTATTCGAGTCACGTCCCACATTACGCCACGCCTGCAGTCTTCCGCTGACACGCACTTAGGTCAGGCCTCCGCCCGTCGAGAGGCTGTCATTCTCCGGGCTACGATAGACCGTCAGCCGAGACGAGTTACAGATCTACCGCCTGCCACTGCTGCTTTCCATCGTAAGGCGTCATTTCGTCTTCGCTGTGAGAACCGCTCGACTCTGGAAGACCGTCAGCCATTCCCGGGGGCACTGCTTCGCAGGATCTGTATCTGACTGCCCACGAACTCACTTTCACGTGGTACCATGTCGTTACTTATCCTCGCTGCTCCTCCCCACTCTGAGGTTCATGGACTTTGTCCTGATGTGCACCTCTTAGTAATTAATAACGAACGACATTTCAGATGTTGTCAAGTTGTGTGGGCATTCGTTCTCAGAAGACGTTCATATCAATAAACGTACAGTTGTTATTGCAAACTGTATTTAAACGTTGTATGTAGTACCACACCGCCAAGGATAGTTCAGTTGCGTAATTACGTCAAGCACCCATGAGTCTTTCAGATAGCGCACAACAATAAAAGGGAATATGTATGCTCTTACTGGCGTTTAATCTCGGTAACATTCGTATCCCATTTGTAGTGGAACGTTTCTTCAAACTGTTTGAATTACGTATGAAACAACGTCGCGAACTTTACTACTCCCTAACGCCACAATAGCATTTAAAGCCACTGGTTTGAGTAAATTCATCCTTCAAATCGTTTAAGTGGCTTTGAGCACTATGGGACTTAACTTCTGACGTCATCAGTCCCCTAGAACTTAGAACTACTTAAACCTAACCTACCTAAGGACGTCACACACATCCATGCCCGAGACAGGATTCGAACCTGCGATCGTAGCGGTCGCGCTGTTCCAGACTGCAGCGCCTAGAACCGCTAGGCCACCCCGGCCGGCGATTCATCCGTGACGGCTAACTTATAACTTAGTGGATGAAGCGGCTAACTTATAACTTAGTGGATGAAGTCGGAAGCTCCGTAGGGCTTTTCGCGGATGATGTTACTTGGAGAGAGGTCGCGACGGTAAAAATAGTAGCAACATGCAGTAATACCTGCAGTGGATCCAGACTCCGTGCATTGATAGTTTACTTTCAACATAAGCAAATGCATCTTACTGCGTATAATAGCTAGAAAGATTCATTGTTGTATGGTTAAAGGATTGTACAACAGTCACTGGGAGAAGTCACATCCGTTAAGTATCTGGAAGTACGCCTACTGAGTGTTTTAACGTGGAACGACCACATAACACGAATCTCTGGTAAGGCGGATACCAGACTGAGACTCACTGGAAGATGCACAGGAGGCTGTAACCCACCTACAGTGGAGGTAGATCACAAAATCCTCTTTCGACCAATACCGGAATAGTGCTCGTCGGTCTGGCACCCATAGCAGAGAGTATTGACAGAAGAAGTAGATCGAAAGAAGAGCATGGCGTTTTGTTAGAGGTTGCGGAGACTGTTAGTGAGCTCCAGTGGTAGGCGCTTCGAGAGACACGATCTGTATCACGTTGTGGTCTGCTGTGTAAGCTGTGAGTGTGTACCTTCTTAGAAGATACACCCAATATATTTCTCCCTCCTACATACATCCCGTGAAAAAAACCGTGAAGATGA
The DNA here is from genome assembly GCF_023897955.1 of Schistocerca gregaria. Classification (NCBI taxonomy): domain Eukaryota; kingdom Metazoa; phylum Arthropoda; class Insecta; order Orthoptera; family Acrididae; genus Schistocerca; species Schistocerca gregaria. Next base: position 420,498,671 of record NC_064921.1, on the reverse strand, counting down.
AATTAAACAGATTCTAGTTCCCTCCGAAGCTTACCAACGATCGACCTTCCAGCGGACCATTCGCAAGTGGAACAGGAAAGGGGGGAATGACAGTTGCAGATAAGGTAACTTTCGGATGGAGATGCAGAGCAATAAAAATCCTCTATAAATTATGGGCCTCGTGCATTTAATGTGACAGTTAAAACGACGTGACAAACTTCACACAGGCTCCCATTTATGACGTTTCAAAATCCTTCAACGGCGATTTGTACGTAAATCTAATGCAAATCCTTAGAGTAATGTCTGCCTGCTGGTTCTCGCAGTCTTGTGCCATTTCGTATATAGTCGACTGATTGACTTTTCCTGTACACAAAAAAATCAAAATTTTGGTGGGAATCAGCAACGTTTCATTTATCTAAAGTGCTGAATCAGTTTGTGCTATATTTTTCAATGTACCCTGTTAAAGGTATTGAGTTTTAAAAGTATTGAGTTCTTATTTAGAGTTCCATAACTTTTATGAGCTAGAATACTACAGCCAGTAGTTTTCCTTGTAAATTTAATTCCAACAGCAGTGGCTCCTTTCTTTCTTGATTTCGAATGGGCTGTCTTTTGTTGTTATAACAGACAGTAGGCTGCGCAAAGTATTTCTAAGCTATTAATCCTGTTTCTTATCAGTTCGCTTTTTAAAGCTCCATTGGCTATTTCGTATGCATTGCATTTTTTTTTTACTTTTTATTTTATTTTGAATGCGGTATCTGCATCGACTACATAAGACAACGTGAAATTGTCAATGCTTAGAATTTTGATCTATCTTGTCAAATTTGGTACCCAAATTTTACTTCTGTTAATCATTTTACTTTGAAGATTATGCCTTTACTTTCCATTGTAGAATTCTATTTCTTGTGGTCATGCTTAGATGGTAAATAGAAAGTATGCGGAAGGTCACATTCAAAATTTCAGTTATAAAATACTTCCATGTATGGTGGCTGATACCTTAGTGCGTATGAAAAAAAAAATCAGTTTTACGTATTAAGTACCACTGGCCAGACATCGTCAGGATCGTGCATTGTTGACTGTAAAGCTTGGTTTAATTAGTACTCTGAATTTTTTATTAGCTGTAGGGAGGCGTCAGAAACAAAAGGACAACGTTGTTGACACTAAGTTACAGAATCAACTGCTCAGCGATCTCTTCATCCCCGCATAACTAGTACAGCCTACACCCTCGCTTTACAAACAGCAAAATGTCAAGAAAATTTTTATCTTGAAAATTTCCTGTATACAATGCACTCTTATAGCTTACATCTCACATTGTGTTTTATCATTCCAGTTTCATTAACAGTTAATGATTTGGTTGTTCAGCAAATGAAACAGATTAGCTAGCTGGTTCTTTATTTGCCATCAAGACAAATAAATTTTTAGCACTGAGCTGTGACGCATCAAATGTCTTGTTAATAGAATGCTTCAGGTCTCACAAATGATTAATAGTATCTCGATGACAATGAATAATATTCGTGGCCAGAACGAGAAAATCTGATGGTGATGTATCTAGTATCACCGAATTTATTTTCACTACGACTTGTTTGGGTTAAATTCAGGAGAAGTGTAATGTTGACGGAACTCACTAATCGCCGGCCGGAGTGGCCGACCGGTTCTAGGCGCTACAATCTGATGCTGCGCGACCGCTACGGTCTCAGGTTCGAATCCTGCCTCGGGCATGGATGTGTGTGATGTCCTTAGGTTGGTTAGGTTTAAGTAGTTCTAAGTTCTAGGGGACTGATGACCTCAGAGGTTAAGTCCCATAGTGCTCAGAACCATTTGAACCATTCGAACTGACAAATCATTGAAGCGTGACGCGCAGTAGTTATGACTGTTGCATTGGAATCCGTTTACGATAGAACACTGGTATTATGACAGCTAACCGGCTGTTGTACGCCTGACCGGAAACCAATGCAGCACTAGAGATATGACTCATATACATCATTGTTCTCTTCGAGCCATGTTTTGGTGAAATGTAGTTGCATAATGATGGAAAGATGGAAAGTAATTGAGCGGGTAAACTTATTTGGAGAGATTTGAAAACTTTACGGTGATTTTGCATGAAGACGTATTCATTAAATGTCACCCCGCACTTTCTGAAGAGCGTCACCTGAAACAAATAGTACTGTAAAAAAAAGCTACCAATTTCTCCCTTCTCCCTAGCTTTGGAACTTCATGTCAGGATGATTATTCCAACCATTCAGCGGCTGATTCCACTACCAATACTTGTCCAATAGATGTAGCGTTCCGTCTCTGATTACCTCGATATCGACAGGGCATAAAAGGAAAAACCTCAGACCTTCCCAATAATTGTCCTCTTGCATAAAAAGTTGTACAGATAAAATATAACCAAAGTATACTGGAAAATCCAGGAACGTCGTACCTGACGTATAATAAGCGTGTTTTACCAAACTATTGTATAACAAAGAACGGATCAGGTGATGAAAGGAAAGAGACAGCTAACCATTATTATGGAGGGAGGGAAGTGGCACTTTCAAAGTCTAACAAGGGAAGTTTTAAGCGCACCAATTGTTTGTCACACACTCCCGTCCCAATGCAGCCGCCTAATGTCCAGGAATCAAATAGTCTCCAGACAAGTGACAACCAGCGCTCGCCTTGCCCGCCTATTCGCGCCATGTTGAAGGTAGAAATAGAGAGAGAGAGAGAGAGAGAGAGAGAGAGAGAGAGCAGAGAGGGTAGGAGGTGGGGGGGGGGTTACTACTCAGTGTCAACATGAATAAACTTAAGCATCTGAAGAATTATTACTAAATAATGGTAATGATTTTCGATTTACAATGTAATCATGTCAGTCAAGTCGAAGAATAGCGTGTCTCCTAAAAATGTACTTCACTTGTACTGTGCTAGCTTTACAATCAGTAGAAAAAGCCAACAACAGCGATGCTAGCAATTAACTAGCTCACCGCTACTTCTTTAATGACACACTGTTTCGTTTCATTCATCAGCTCTACGTTTGTGAATCGCAACATAAAAATGTTCAAAGGGATCTCTGGCATCATCTACAGGCTAGAAACCGGGCAGTTTGACACAGTGAGAAAAGCGTGTTAACAATGTCAAAACAGTAATTCACTAATCTCTTAGTCACTCTGTTGTGTAGAGCTTCATGCTCGGGCAATAGGAAGGAACGGTGGCCATCGATGAAACAACCGGTTTTCGGTTATATTTTTTTTCACACCAAGTTAACCTGACTGTTAAAACTGCTCAAAATAGCCAGTTTCTGAAATAACTGATTTGAGCGTTTCTATTTCTGTTTGTTCCTGTGATATAACCAGGAATAGAGTAAAGAAGAAAATTTTTACTCTCTCACTTTCAAGGTACGTAGAGCCAAAATATTACATTAAATCGGCAAATAAAAGAAAGCTTAATGTGTCCACCGTTCGTTGTTTTTCTCGAAAAGTGGTAAGTGTTAAGTATTACCAAAAAAAATCATCAGTATTCTGTTACAGATTCTAATTTTCTCAAACTCTTTTCAAAACTCATGTGACTCAGTCACACGACGAGGCCCATACAACGGGCGTATAGTGAATTTCTACAGTTGGTTTAATAGAAGTGACAAAACCTTATGGTTATGCATCGACTTTTAAGAAGATGACTTAGGACATGGCCTGTTTTGGGCAAACATTTAAATAATAATTTATGTAAGTACTATACGTTGCATCCTGCTGGATGACCATATCTAATATAATTTACTAGCGCATTAAATCTTAACTTGTCGCAGGTTCTGAAGAAGACGTTATTACTAACGTTGAAACCTAGGTAAACGATAAAGTTAACCTGCAACTGTAGGCTGTATATTCTTATAGAAACTAGATGGCGCTATGGTTGGCCCGCTAAGTGGCGCTTCCATAGATCAAACGGATATCAGCTGCGTTTTTAAATTGGAACCCCCATTTTTTATTACATATTCGTGTGTACGTAAAGAAATATGAATGTTTTAGTTGGACCACTTTTTTCGCTTTGTCATAGATGGCGCTGTAATAGTCACAAACATATGGCTCACAATTTTAGACGAACAGTTGGTAACAGGTAGGTTTTTTAAATAAAAATACAGAACGTAGGTACGTTTGAACATTTCATTTCGGTTGTTCCAAAGTGATACATGCACCTTTGTGAACTTATCATTTCTGAGAACGCATGCTGTTACAGCATGATTACCTGTAAATACCACAGTAATGCAATAAATGCTCAAAATGATGTCCGTCAACCTCACTGCATTTGGCAATACGTGTAACGACATTCCTCTCAACAGCGAGTAATTCGCCTTCTGTAATGTTCGCACATGCATTGACAATGCGCCGATGCATGTTGTCAGCAAATATCCTTCAACTTTCCCCACAAAAAGAAATCCGGAGACGTCAGATCCTGTGAAAATATTGGCCATACTATGGTGCTTCGACGACCAATCCTCCTGTCACGAAATATGCTATTCAATACAGCTTCAACCGCACGCGAGCTATGTGCTGGACATCCATCATGTTGGAAGTACATCGCCATTCTGTCATGCAGTGGAACACGTTGTAGTAACATCGGTAGAACACTACGTAGGAAATCAGCATACATTGCACCATTTAGATTGCCATTGATAAAATGGGAGCCAATTATCCTTCCTCTCATAATGCCAAACCATACATTAACCCGCCTAGGTCGCTGATGTTCCACTTGTCGCAGCCATCGTGAATTTTCCGTTGCCCAATAGTGCATATTATGCCGGTTTTCCGTTTGACTGTTGGTGAATGACGCCTCGTCGTCAAATAGAACGCATGCAAAAAAATCTGTCATCGTCCCGTAATTTCTCTTGCGCCCAGTGGCAGAACTGTACACGACGTTCAAAGTCGTCCCCACGCAATTCCTGGTGCTTGGTGCCTGGTGCATAGAAATATGGTACGGGTGCAGTCGATGTTGATGTAGCATTCTCAACACCGACGTTTTTGAGATTCCCGATTCTCGCGCAATTTGCCTGCTACTGAAGTGCGGATTATCCGCGACAGCAGCTAAAACGCCTACTTGGGCATCATCATTTGTTGCAGGTCGTGGTTGACGTTTCACATGTGGCTGAACACTTCCTGTTTCCTTAAATAACGTAACTATCCGGCGAACGGTCCGAAAACTTGGATGATATCGTCCAGGATACCGAGCAGCATACATAGTACACGCCCTTTGGGCATTTTGATTATAATAGCCATTCATCAACACGATATTGACCTTTTCCGAAATTGGTAAAACGTCCATTTTAACGCGGGTAATGTATCACGAAGCAAATACCGTCCGCACTGACAGAATGTTACGTGATACCACGTACTTATGCGTTTGTGACCATTACAGCGCTATCTATCACAACGCGAAAAAAGTGGTCTGACTAAAACATTCATATTTCTTTACGTACTACACGTATATGTAATGGGGTTCCTCTTTAAAAAAAACGCAGTTGATATCCGTTTGACTTATGGCAGCGCCATCTAGCGGGTCAACCATAGCGCCATCCGGTTCACCCCTTCAAGCTAGACGAGTTTCGTTCTTTGTAGTTTTTTCGTTTGATGCTTGTTTCATGATATATTTGGCCTGGTCACGATCAATGGACCAGCCTGTATACGATAAGGCACCTTAATTCTTGCCAGATCTTTTGAAATAATTTAAGTTGGTTTGGAAAGAAAATTATCTTTCATAACTTTGCTCTTGGTGAAGATTAGTAATCTGCTTTCCTCGGAAAAAGATTCATTTCACTCTAGGAGCTTCAGAAATCGTGTTTTAGGAAAGTTTCTTTCATTTTTTTAGTCATAATATTTTGGCCAAGTATTGATAAAACCTTGTTTATTTAAGCCATAGTCAAAAGTTAAATTTTTATCGGGTAGAAGCTCTCTAATTTAAGGTACGGTTTAGTATCATCACATGTATTTCAAATTACGTTACCCAAAATGTGACTCTTTTAGCAAGAGGCTTTTGAGAAAAGCGTTCCTTTATTGTAGTGTGTCAAAAGTTTAATTACTTATTCTATTCTAAGACGCTTATTATAATTAGCTTTTATGTGTATTTTAGATCACTGAACATTGTGATCCCTTCTTCATAGTAACTGAAATCCGATTCAGAAGGAAACGTGATTGGGACGCCGCTCGCGGCGGTTAATCTTTAAAACTGTTAGAAAACGTTTCATCCATAAACGAATTGTTAAATAATTTTAAGACTGAACTGCATCTGTTTTAATAAATATTGGTGTTCATTGTTGGCAGACTTTATTGTTCTTACTCAAATTTCTAAGCTGGCCGTTTTCCTTCGAGCTACTTGGTAAAATAAAATTATGAAGAATTGTACGTGTTTATTTCTGGCTGTGTGGTAGGTACCTTTCACTACTGAAATGAGTGCAGCATCTTGAGGCAATTCTGAGAAAATTCACTATTCTCACAGATTCTGCTTTGAACCTAATTTCTTACCTTTTCAGTTCACCTAAGTTTCAATATTCTTCTACAGCACCACATCTCAAATGCGTCACGTCTCTTCTTTTCCGGTTTTCCCTGAGTCCAAGATTCGCTTCAATACAGTCCTGTACTCCAAATGTACACCATTAGAAATTTCTTCCTCAAATTAAGACTGATGTTTTATACTAACAGACTTTTATTAGCAAGGAATGCCCTTTATACAGGTTCATCTGCTTTTCATGTCCTCCTCGTAACATTGCTTATCTTGCTTCAAGGCAGCACAGTTTATACACTTAGTTCACTTCACGGTCCCCGGTCTTGATGTTACGTTTCTCGCCGTTCTCATATCTGCTGCTTCTCATTACTTTGGTCTCTCTTGCTCTCAGTCCAAAACATGTAGCATGCTGCTACTACAAGCTCTTCATAGTGACGACAAACAACATGTAGAATTTTATGAATTCATTCTGAATGTGTAGGTGGAAATCAACAATTTCATTTCATGTTCAGTGTTGAGCCTACGTTGCATTTAAGTTTACATTTCAACCACCACAACGTAGGAATAACACGAACACAGCATCGCATGTAGGAACATTTCACTGCTACAGGCTGTCTCGACGGTGGATCAGTTTTAAGGGGCTTATGCGTGTCGCATTGCACAGCTGGCCTAAAACGTCGCCTTGTCTTATGGCACAGGAATTATTTATGGAGCTATGTGAAGAACGCTATGTGCCTACCTTGCAACAACTTTGCGTGAAATTTACGCACCAAAGCAATAGCAGCGAATGCAGCAGTAACACCGAGACTTCCAAAAGCGTGCACTGGGGAACACATTGAACATTTGGGAAAGGTAAACGAAAATTTTAACCCTAAATTTCATTAAAACGAGTACCTCAACTTTGCATGTGCATTATTTTAATAACAAACCTCTTTAAAGAAATGGTTCTTTTGAAAACATTTTGGCTCGAACACACCACGTTTCTCTCTTCTTTTCTTGCAGGTAAATCTTTTTGAGAGAGGTCGTCTGTTCTCATGATACGTGAAGCGTTTACTTTTTTTATTTTTATTTTCCTAATTTCTGCATGTCTCCCTTCAATCTACTTTGCTTGAAATGCGATGCGACAACATATGAAATCAAAATGTTGCTTGTCGTCAACCAGACGTTTAAGCAGATGTACATATGTAAGAAATTCCATTAGGAGGAGCTCTGGAAGAGGCATTATAATTACAACAACAGCAGTATTAAGGGACGTGTATTTTATTACAACACCAAGAGACAATTCATGTCGTTGCAGATAATAGCAATGTATCTTCCTTACTTCTTGGGTATCGCTTTCCGGAACACTACTATCGTCCTCTCACTGACATCGACGCTTCCTTCGTACACCCTTCTACGAAATAACTATCTCTCTACTCTTCTGCATCTCCCCCTCTTGCCAATCAACGCATTGACTCTAAAGTTTACGAAACATTGAACTGTAACGTAACCTTCCGTCATTACCACAACCACCACTTTTCTAGTACTAGCCCATCAAAATTGTCCTTTTTACATCATTCAGTGACGGCCGGCGTGGCCGAACGGTTCTAGCCGCTATAGTCTGGAACCGCGCGACCGCTACGCAGGTCTTTAGATTTGAGTAGTTCTAAGTTCTAGGGAACTGATAACCTCAGAAGTTAAGTCCCATAGTGCTCAGAGCCATTTGAACCATCGTTCAGTACTTATTAATATAATACACTTATTCGATGTGTTATTGTCATTGTCGCCTAAATATTCTTTCCACAGCATAACATCGGTTAGAGAATTTATAAAATACCAAACTGCATGAAATGCAATATTCCTCTATATTTATCTGCATGACTGCTCTGCATCAGCATCTCACACTTACGTACTTGGGAAAGGGTTCACAGAACCACTTCACAGTATGTCTCCATCGTTCCACTCCCACCTAGCACGTGGGAAAAATGAACACCTAAATATCGATGTGTGAGCATTGACGTCTCACAATTTATTACGATGGTCATTTCACCCTATGTAGTGGGAGTCAACAAAGTACAGTGACGGGAAAAAGTCGTAACACCGGAGACCTACTTAATTTCGATCAACGAATTTTCGGGAATACATTTTTGTAGATAACAAATTTTAGTTATTACCATTGCAAGAACATGCGAGAGATACGCCACCGCAATTCTGTAAATCTGGCATATTAATAACCGGCGTAACCGCAACAATGTTGAATGCAAACAAGCAAATAACATGCACTGTATCGTACAGGTGCCGAATGTCTGTTTGTGGAATTGAATTCCATGCGTCTTGCACTTTGTCGGTCAGTAAAGGGACTGTTAACTCTGTTTGTGGATGACACTAAACTTGTCCGACGATGTCCCACATATGCCCGATTGGAGACAGATGTGGTAAGCGAGCAGACCAAGGCAACGTTTTGACACTCTGTAGGGCATGTTGGGTTACAACAGCAGTATGAGGGCGAACGTCACCCAGTTGGAAAACATACTCTGAAACGTTGTTTTTGAATGGAAGCACAACAGGTCGAATTACCAGACTGACGTGCAAATTTGCCTTCAGGATGCGTGGAACAACCAAGAGAGTGATCCTGCTATCATAAGAAATTGCACCATAGGCCATAACTCCAGGTGTATGTCTAATTTGTCTAGGACACAGACAGGTTGGTTGTATGCCCTCAACTGGCCTCCTCTTAACCAACACACGGCCATCACTGGTACCGAGACAGAGCCAGCTTTCATCAGAAACGCAAACGACCTCCACTCCTCTCTCCAACCAGGCCTCGCTTGACACCAGTGAAGCCGCAAATGGAGGTGGTTTGGTATCAGTGGAACACAGACGACATGGCACCAGGCTTGGAGCTGTCTTTGAAGTAACCGATTTTTAACAGTTCGTTTTGTCACTGCATTGCCAACTGCAGCCCAAATTGCAGTTGCAGTACGATGAGCCAGAGCCTACGCCGAACCTGATGGTCTTCCCTCTCGGTAGTGCCACGTGACCGTCCGGAGACGGTCTTCTTGCAACCGTACATTCTTGTGACACGGTGCAAGCAATCATGTACAGTGGCCACATTCCTGAATAGTCTTTCTACAGTATCGAAGAAATAACATCCAGCTTCTCATAGCCCTATTACACGACCTCGTTCAAACTCAATGACGTACCGATAGTGGAGTCTTGTCGCTTTAAAGGTATTCTTGAGTAACATCAACTTACTACGTCCAATCTCAAAGGTAACTAACTGTATTAGCCCCACTCTTATGCAACTGTCGTGAAATTTGGACTCTATTTCAAATGTAGGAACATCGCTACCAACTTTTGTTTATGTCGCACAACTCGGTCCTGGTGTCGCGATTGTTTTCTCCGTCAGCGTGTTTTCGCATTCAGAGGAGAAAGTTGCGGATTGAAATTTCTTTGAAATACATCTTAGTTTTAATTATTGTCAAATTTTAACTCCTAATATTCGTAACATTATTTCCTCTCTTTTGTGATAATACAAAACGAACTGCCATTCTTTGAACCTTATCGAAGTACTCCGTCAATTCTATTTGGTAAGGATTCTATACCACGCAGTATTGCTCCAGAAAAGACCGGACCAATATAGTTCAGGCAGTCTGTTTCGTAAATTTATTGCACGTTGGTGTTCCGCCAGTGAAGAGCAGTCTTGGGTTCGCATTCCGCACAATATTTTCTGTTTCTTGGTTCCAGTGTAAGTCGTTTGTAATTGTTATCCCTAGTTATTTAATTAAATCGACAACATTTACGTTTGCGTGATTTATGCTACAAGCGGAATTTCTCAGATTCCTTTCTGCACTCATGTAAAGAATCTCAGAATTTATTGAGGTCTACGGTCAGTTTTCATACCTCGCAGGTATCTTGTCTTGCTGTTCGTTTTGATCCTCTGATGCCTTGACTAGACGATAAACGACAGCACCATCTGCAAACAGTCTAAGAATGCTTCACAGATTGTCTCCCACTTAGGTAGATTAATAACAGCATAAATCCTATAATACTTCCTTGGTGAACGCTTGATATGACTCTGATTTCACTGTCTCACTTCCAATCAGTTATTACGAACAGCGACATTTCCGACAGGAAATCCCGAATCCAGGTTAATTAGAGGCTGCTTGTGAGAAACGGTGCCAAAAGCGCTCTACAAATTTAGAAATGTGGAATGAACTTCGGATCTCCCCTCGATAGCACTTACACTTCGTGTGAATAAAGAGCCAGTTGAGCGAGAATGACATTTTCTGAATCTCTGCTTCCTTTGTGTCAACAGATCGTTTTATTCGAGATATTCTTATTATTCGAAACAATACATGTTCCGAAAGTCCATTGCAAATTGACGTCGGTAATATTGATCTATAAGTACAGCGTATTACGGTGTGAACTGTGCTACCTCCATGGATCTTCGTCAAGTGAGCACTTGTATATGACAGTTAAGAACGGTGTTAATTCAACAAAAAATCTGAAAGGGATCTAATTGGTATACAGTCTGAATCGGGGGATTTGCCTTTATTCGCTGTCTATGTATAGCCTACCCTTTGTGGTTGATGGGACCTTATACACTTTCTTTACCCTTTTGTGGTTTATGGGAGATATACGTCCCACTAATTAACACGCATTCATGAGCGTTGGGACACTATATCAATTCTGCCTAGTGCTATAATCTAGACAACGGCTTTCGAAACTAACAGAAAGATACCATGAACTATGGGGTAGATATATAGAAGGCTGTGAGCGATCAAACTGGGCGGGATATGTTTACAGCTGTCACATACCGTTTGTTTCATTAAAATCGGGTAAGATCGCCATCTCCTCCGTTATAAGAACGTCTGAAGTAACTAACTGTGCATATATATTGCTTTTAAACATTACTACACTCCTAAATTTTGCTGGTTTGTACACAATTTGTAATTAGGAGGACGTACATGCCCCAGGCAACTTCAAAGAATCAACCAAACCTTGGTATATAATATGTCTAAACCACACTGAAATGTTATGTAGAATATCTGGGTGCGATATTTTATTTTTTTAACTGATGAATTCTTCTTGGGTTCTCAACCGACTGCCACCATTGGAATAATCAGAGAAAGACTGCAAACGCATATGTTTTTAACTGTCTCGAGAATGAATGAGCTTTGACGCTAATTTATTATACTTTCTTCCATATTTTGAATTTTGCTGAAATCACTGTACAGACAAAACTTCAACTCTGAAAAACCTTGGTTCATATGCACTCATAAACCTAGTTAGGTTTGTGGGACACATGTCTACCACCTCACCTATTTCTAAAATCATCAAACTTGATAGTTCTTTGTAGTGTAAATGTACTATTGGCCATAACGTAATATAATTTTTAACTTTCATCTTTCGAATCTAAGTAAAATAAATTTTAACCACGAAATGGTTAAGCTGGCTTTTTACCTCGAGGGACTCTGAATCTGGAAACTGTTCTCAATGCGAATTCTGGAATAATTACTGCGCCATCTTTGTTGAAGGGCTTTCGGAAAACTGTTATTACTAACTTCGCTTTATTGGTGCTGTCATCACTAACACTGCCATCGCCATCGCGCAGTGAAGATGATGATTGTGTTTTTCTGCTGATACTCTTTACATACGACCATAATCTCTCTGGATTTCCAGCCAGATTTTGAGACAGAGCTTTGTTGTTGATACTATTAAAAGTATTAAATTGAAGTCTACACTAAATTTCGAATTTATGTAAATCTCCAATCTTGGAGCTTTTGGATTCTTTCAAATCTGGCATGTTTTATTCGTTGCTTCAGAAACTTTGTCCTTACTTGTTTTGTGTGACATGTAGGATGTGCTCCGTCTCTTTTTAATTTACTTGGTATGAAACTTGAAATTGCCATTAACATTATTTCTTTATATTCAATCCACGTCTGCTCTATGCCTACATAGTTTGCTTGGAAGCAAGACTGTCTCTTCTTAAGAACGTCACATAGGAAGACGTGAAAAAAAATTTTATCTCCTTCTTTTAAGTAGCTATATCCTGCATTTATTTTTAGTTTATTTGGATGTTACGGTATTTGATCTTCGTACAACGGTCTAGTGGTCACTGATCCCTGTATGCATCATTATGCTATGTATTTGATCAGGATTGTTTGTTAGTAAGAGGTCTAGTTAACTGTCACAAACAAAGCATTTAATAAATCTCGCATCATGTTTCAAGCCTATCACCGATTTTAAGCTGTATTTTTTCGAACATCGATGGAGACTGAAAGTGTCATGAACCATAATTGTATGAATCAAAATAAGAATCAAATTTTCCTTGGAGCTTTCAGCAGCAACATCATATGACTTGAGAGTCAGTAAAAGGAACCAGTTATTAATTTATTCCAGTTTTCTAGTGTAGCTACGTCACAGTAACTAGCTACTTCAATTTCAGTAGAAGTTAAACTACTTCTAATCGCTCAAACACCCCACCGACTACGGAACATAATCCATCCTTCCTCAGCACCGCACGGTCCTTGATAGGAACTTCGGGTGACGTTACCTTCGGGTTTAGCCAGCATTTAATAGCTATAATGATTTCTGCTTCAAGGTCCTCCGTAAGTGCTTTTAGTTCTTCCCAGATACATCTACGACGATACAATTTCTGTACCGATGTTTCTTATGTCTGCTCTCACTCTGTGTTTGACCTTCACGTTTGGGGCTGGACCACTGTTTGTACGTTACCGAGACGCTCTAGCCTAAAACACGGCCCAGCCCTCTCGACACAGTCCCTTCTACCCGTGTAACCGCCTCTTGTGTGTAACCGACTCTTGGTGCATTTAGTCGTTCGCGATACCTCTTCACCGTACGACGCAAGTCAAGGTGTCTGTGGTCCTCAAACGTAAATTCAGTTGTAAGACGTCTTTATAACATTTAAAGATGGAGATCTGTATGTGTAGAACCAACGATTAAAAAAGAAACAGAAGAGTAAACAAAAATTTTTCAAGCAATATGAGACAAGTGCCGTTATTGTATGCAAATTGTAATTTTCAAATGGAAAGTAGGTTATATGACAAAACAGATACAGAATGTAAGCGAGTAAAACAATGATATATCTCATTTGAGCTTGGCTTTATTCATTCTCGACTTGTGCTGAATTTTGTACAGACTAAGCCAAATCTCTAATGACCCTGTTGTCGACGAGACGTTAAACACTAAATACTAACGAGGCAAATGCTGTTGGCAACACATATATGCTACAGGACATGCTCGACGAGTTATGCAGCACTTTTTGAGGTTTGTTATCTGCTCCACACATTTCCCATAGACTTTATCCACCACAGTGCTCTTCGGATGCGGTCTTTTGCCCGGTGATATTGAGTTAGCGTGTAATGACATGGATGCAGTTTTTTGTTTTTTTTTTTTTTTTTTTTTTCGCGCAACACTTCAACAACCAGTCTTTGAGATATCTGGAACACCCTTGCAATATCACGGGTAGGCTATTTCGCCGAAGTAACTGGTGAACGGTTTGAAGAATCGCGTCCTCTGTGGAATACGTCTAGCTCTTAGACAACCCATTTCATTACCAGCTGACGAAGATTCCCGGATTACTGAAGGCGTTACTTCTAGTCCCCGAGCGGAGAAAATCTCCGTACCAGGTCGGGAATCGAACCCAACCTACTCTGTGGCAGTCAGACACGCTGACCACTCAGCTAAGATGGCGCATGATGTTTAAGTGTTCTTGGCTTGAAGAAATATCAGTTCATTCTTACAAATTTAAGGATCTCGGATTTGTTCAGATCTACATATTTCCTAATATTGATTTAATAAAATCGAAAACGAACACCTTGAAAATAGAGAAAGGAATAGAAAGGAAACATTTACCTGGTAACCGAATCGCAGTCTTCAGTTGTATTGTAACTACGACCATCGTTGACAAGACACTGTCTTTGAGATGTCACTCCATAGCTGCAAATAAAGGAAAAAGTAATTCTAGTTTCCAAAGGAAAGCACTTGATTGATATTCAGAACGTGGAACGCCTAATATCAAATTTGCATGGTAATAGAGAGAGCTGAAGGAATTTTTTCCGCAGACTCCATTCCACACAGTGTTCACGGACACCTTTCAGGTCTTATAAAGTGTCGCGAATAGAACTGAAAAAAATTCAGCGTTATCTCTTAGCGTCTACCTTGGAACTGTCCACGTCTGTTTGTCAGTTTGTGAAGCGACAGTGCTTATCATCAAGGACTGAACACGCCAAGTCCACGGCCCGAAAGAGGTAATGTCACTGCTTGCGTGAGCAGCTCTTGTTTTGTTCGCTGTACATGAAGTCAGAACTCAATTAGTCTTTCTCCTCTTTCATTTCGATTTAGAAGAGATAGGGGATCCAGTATTAGAATCGGAATTTAAAAGAGCTTTGGAGAACTTACGGTCAAATAAGGCTGAAGGGATACATAACATTCCATCAGAATTTCTAAAATCGTTAGAGGAAGTGGCAACAAAACGACTATTCACGTTGGTGTGTAGAATATATGAGTCTGGCGACATACCATCTGACTTTCGGAAAAGCGTCATCCACACAATTCCGAAGACGGCAAGAGCTGACAAGTGCGAGAATTATCGCACAATCAGCTTAACAGCTCATGCATCGAAGCTGCTTACAAGAATAATATACAGAAGAATGGAAAAGAAAATTGAGAATGCGCTAGGTGACGATCAGTTTGGCTTTAGGAAAAGTAAAGGCGCGAGAGAGGCAATTAGGACGTTACGGCTAATAATGGAAGCAAGGCTAAAGAAAAATCAAGACACGTTCGTAGGATTTGTCGACCTGGAAAAAGCGTTCGACAATATAAAATGGTGCAAGCTGTTCAAGATTCTGAAAAAAGTAGGGGTAAGCTATAGGGAGAGACGGGTCATGTACAATAACCAAGAGGAGATAATAAGAGTGGACGATCAAGAACGAAGTGCTCGTATTAAGAAGGGATAAGACAAGGCTGTAGCCTTTCGCCCCTACTCTTCAATCTGTACATCGAGGAAGCAATGATGGAAATAAAAGAAAGGTTCAGGAGTGGAATTAAAATACAAGGTGAAAGGATATCAATGATACGATTCGCTGATGACATTGCTATCCTGAGTGAAAGTGAAGAAGAATTAAATGATCTGCTGAACGGAATGAACAGTCTAATGGGTACACAGTATGGCTTGAGAGTAAATCGGAGAAAGACGAAGATAATGAGAAGAGCGAGAAACGTAACATCAGGATTGATGGTCAGGAAGTCAATGAAGTTAAGGAATTCTGCTACCTAGGCAGTAAAATAACCAATGACGGACGGAGCAAGGAGCACATCAAAAGCAGACTCGCTTTGGCAAAAAAAGGCATTTCTGGCCAAGAGAAATCTACTAATATCAAATACCGGCCTTAATTTGAGGAAGAAATTTCTGAGGCATTGTATGGTAGTGAAACATGGACTGTGGGAAAACCGGAAAAGAAGAGAATCGAAGCATTTGAGATGTGGTGCTATAGACGAGTGTTGAAAAGTAGGTGGACTGATAAGGTAAGGAATGAAGAGGTTCTACGCAGAATCGGAGAGGAAAGGAATATGTGGAAAACACTGATAAGGAGAAGGGACAGGGTGATAGGACATCTGCTAAGACATGAGGGAGTGACTTCCATGGTACTAGAGGGAGATGTAGAGGGCAAAAACTGTAGGGGAAGACAGAGATTGGAATACGTCAAGCAAATAATTGAGGACGTAGGTTGCAAGAGCTACTCTGAGATGAAGAGGTTAGCACAGGAAAGGAATTCGTGGTGGACCGCATCAAACCAGTCAGTAGACTGATGACCAAAAAAAAAAAACTTGACAATATCAATGGTCAAATGTAGATAGTTAATGGCGAAAATGCCTCTCACAAATCTGGACATACAGATGACATGACTGCAGCTGGTGACGAAATCATGGCAATCGTTCATAGTGTTTGCATCTTTGCTCCTACTTCTTTCCCAGGTTACATGAATATGTGAGACACCATGCTACTCATTGTCGGTAGGTCGTGATCTTGTGTTTAGCGCAGATTTTATTCCTGGCCAGGCTGGGGAGTTTCTCCGCTGGCTCTGTGTGTTGCCTTCATCATCATTTCATCGTCATCAACTTGCAAGTCACCGAAGTGGCATCAAACAAAGAAGACAGTGAACATCTCAGATGCAGTCTCTCTGCTACACACATATTTCATTTATTCGTAAGTTCAATGACTAACAATGAATCCTCCCAAAAATATTAGAAGAGGTATCTGAAGAGGGTAGTCAGTGTAAAGAGGACTGTTCCAGATGAATTCAGATAAAAATAACTGTTTGCATAAATTTCTTCAGCAGTCAGCAGTGTGATGTGCTACTTCACTAAAAAGCTGTAGCACTTGATGCCACTGTGCTACCATAGCAATTCTAGATATGAGTTACCTTCTACAAACATTTACTTAAGTAACATTAAGTGTCACTTTCCTGTGTGTGTTCAGATTTAATAGATGGACACAAATTAAGCAGCAGCTACAGGAAGAAGGAAATAGAGTTATACTTGTAAGAAACACTAAAATTGTCTGTGAAAAAGACATTATCGAAGCCATATAAAACAGGTCGGGTACTTACTTCCTGACAATTGACAGCCGTACATTTCAGAGTGTTGAATACCTACTGTTATTGCAGTAAAAAGCAACAACGACCTGAAATAACGCTAAGAGCAGCTCTGAAGCAAGTACAATCTTTCCCAAAGTTAGCACGAAGAATGTCGGGAGAAATTCCTCAGAAGGCTAATCTGGAAGGCTGGGAATTTCCTCTCAGCATAGTTCAGTATCATAAAAATATCTAAGACACAGTTTTCCCTGTGAGCTGTGGGCTACTTATGGGCTAAAAAGAAAACTCAGTTATTTACTCCATTAAGCTTACTTGATATCTAACTCTCTATGTAACTATAGTACACGACACTGTACAAGCAGTTAGTGCACCTGCGTATCTGCAGTGCATCTATACACTTGAAATCAATATAAAACATTGGGTTGAATGTCTTTCAATATAAATATCATATCAAAAACGTGGTACGTATTTCATGTAGTAATAGAATATGTAAAAAAGTTTGTTTGCTTTCCCGAGACTTATTATCTTCTCATCAAGAGCGCTGCGGTAGTGGCCTGAAGAATATTTTCTTCTAAACCATTTCCTGAAGATTTTGAGTAGACTCCCCACAGGTAATTATAGTAGTATCGCACTACATTTTAATTTTTTCTTCCTCTGCCTCAACTTGTTCACATCTCTAAGTATGTGTTGTGACGTTCTGCGGTTTTCTTCGATTATTCCTATTATTCTAGCTTTAAATTGGCTCCAGACATTCAGGCTAGGAGATGACACGAAAGAGCTTTGTATACCGTTAAGGAAATTAAGCTAATTAATTCACTCGTTCCTACCTCACCATCAATTGTGTTCGTATAATCTTACAGGTTGCAAGTGCTACTCTGAGATGAAGAGGTTAGCACAGGAAAGGAATTCGTGGTGGGATGCATCAAACCAGTAAGTAGACTAATGACAAAAAAAAAATGAAGTCTTGATGTTTAGGTCAGCTAATATAGCCTTTCACGTTCCTTGCTGTCTATTCTTCGCCGTAAGAGCAGTGCTAATTTGTGAACCAGAACCATGATCATAACGTTCTCTTCAAAATACGTACTTCTGTATAAGAAGTAATCGTAGGTCTTTGTATCTACGAGGCCATGCTAAAAAGTAATGTCTCCCAATTTTTGTTCTTTTCTCAGTATCGTTTGAGGTTTTACAGATCGTGGTCATTATTCGGTCGAATTTTCGGCTTCGCTGACGCAAGTTACGAACCTCTGCTTCTAAAGGGCCGCAAACTGAATTGTGTAACACAGCGTTGTGTAATGTAACTATGTCGGCGCATGACAAACAGCATCCTGTAACCTAATTTCGAATTCGAGGTGTTCGTCTACACACGGAACATCCTCTCTTTCAGCACGAAAATGCCAGATCACAGACTAGCGCTGCGACGTCTGCAACACACTGACGCCTTGGAACTTAAATAACACTTTCGAAGACAGTGATGACGTAGTGTAATCAGAAGTGAGGTGGTAGCTCCGCCAGGAACGTCAATCATTCTACAGTGATCGTGTCAATAAATTGGTCCGTCGTTGCGAAAAATGTGTCCGTCACCAGGGAAACTACGTTGAGAAATAAATATGCAGAAATGTAGAAGAAAGATGTAGAAGGTTAATAACGTTTGTTTGGTGTAAAAAGCTTTAAGAATTTTCACATACAAAACTCATAGGCATTGCTTTTCAGCACGCCCTCCTACTTTGGACAAAGGAACGTCGGAAACCAATTGGCAGCACTATGCTTAATACGTTGCATAGACTAAGCTTCCTGGTCATAGTAAAGCGACCCACTACGATGCTCCACAATCGGAATACGTCTACGTAGCCGAGGATGCTAACTCATGTTAGCAGTGACTCAGAGGTACTGTGGAATCTCGATGGAGGAAGAAACTCCAGTATTTGAGCGACAGCGGAGGGCCTGATAATGTATACTTGATCACCAAATCAAACTCCAGTCTTATGGGTAAAACTCCCTATATCTTTGCAATACCTCATGAAGAAACAAAGCCGGCTGCTGTGGCCGAGTGGTTCTAGGCGCTTCAGTCCGGAACCGCACGCTTGCTACGGTCGCAGGTTCGAATCCTACCTCGGGCATGGATGTGTGTGATGTCCTTAGGTTAGTTAGGTTTAAGTAGTTCTAAGTCTAGGAGACTGATGACCTCAGAGGTTAAGTCCCATAGCGCTTAGAGCCATTTGAACCATTTTTGAAGAAACAAGGAACAGCCAGACTATGTGCTGGCACCAGATTCCAGCGTCTACGTTCATTCTGGCAGCCATTATTAAGGAAACAACTATCATTTATCACTGACACCCACATCTCTACTTGATATACTAACCTAAGGAATGAATAAACCTTTCTCAGAATTTTCTTTATCTGATGTAAATGAAGAATGAAATAAAGAACGTTACAACTGGTAATTATGAAACTTTGTGACTATATCTGTCACAAACGGAAGATTAAACAATTAAACTTTCATTCATTTGGGAGCTGATGTCCATCATCAGGATCAAACGTTTCTGATACTATGTGTACAGACAGTAGAATGGCATTCTATGGACGCATGGATAATAAGCCGACTACACTCTCGTATTGGTTATGGTTCAGAAGCAGACTCCGAATGTCATCTAGCGGATTTTCTTGCCATGCCTGGAACACATTGTGTGTCAATTGAAGAAGAGTTCTGGCTGGAGGCTGGTATGAAAATGTACTTCTTACCATCTCAACTTCAAGCTCAGTCATCCAGACAGGTATAGGTGGACCTGCAGTAAGCGAAGATTACAAACAACGTTGTAATTCGGCTCACATTAATTAACACTGTCGGAGGCCAAAGAAGTGCTAACCTCCTAAAACTACATGATACATATTCTTTTTAATTATAAATTTTTTTCACTTTTTATTCAAAATTCACTTAAATTTCTTAGTTTTAATGAAAAATAAGATATAAGAATAAAAGATGCTACATCAAGGCGAATAAGGTCTTAAAATCAAGCACTACACATTCACGACAATTTGAATGATCTGAAAGATTAGTTGGGAGAGGGAAAGTTGCGCGTTCTGAAGTTGGCTGTGCAGATTACCACAATTGGAAACCAGAGGACAAACAATAGCGTTTTTGGAGTCGCTTTTGCGGATAGTGTAGGTAATCGAGGTGTTCACTGTGAGCGAGGAGAGATAGGAAAACAAGATAACAAATGGCTGCAAAAGATGCTTCAGCACACATCGCTGGAACTTACAAGTACTCGGACTATACATAATCATTCATCCATTTTGAACATTCAAACATCTTGCTCCGTCATTGATGAATTATTCATCGGTATTTTAACTTTCGTATTTGTTGCTGCTGTATCATATACTTGGAATTTGACAGGTAACTTTTTGAGCTGAAATAGTTTTTATCAATTGATAGACTTCCGGAAACCAGTGCAAGCTTTACTTACATAACCAATGATGAGATACACGATGCCTCAGTTAAATGTCTTCTTTACATTCCAGAACCTCATATGAACTCCAGAGAATATCGTTGCCAATATTCTGTTTCTGGCGACAGTCGACGGGAACAGTTGTATGCAGAATAGGCGCTCTAAACGCCATTACTCATTTACAGACGTCTCGAGCAACAGGTGCCACGACTCATTAAACCCACTCCTTATTCCCAGTACCATGAATTAGCTACGGAAGCCATAAAGAACGCTGTCGAAGCGACGGCCCATTAACACTGCGAAATTCTAGAGCGTCGAGTTACGCCCTCTAGGCTCCTCTGGGCCATAAATTACCTAACATATTTTCAGGGTTCGCTTTAAAGGTTTATTCGTCGTGGAAACACCTACACGGTGCTTAGCCATGGAATTAGTTTACTCAAGAAACGAATGTTTATTGATGTTTCACATTGCTGTTATAAACAGTACCGAAACAGTAGAAGAGTGAGACGGACTGCACCACTTTATTCCTTTGAAAATATGCAAGATTTTTTTCACCTGTCACCTGTTACAAACTGCATGATGAAACGTCTTCGGAGAAAACAACGTCTGTGAGATAGGTGTTATTAGGTAAGTGCAAATAACATCAGTTCTACTCACGTGGAATTTGATTTCGCAGGTCCCTGCCGTCCTCTAAAGCCTTTTATGGGCCGAATTACCTAGATTATAGAGGCTCCTGAACTGTGTGTTCCCCAATCCAAAATCAGTATTCGGAAATTAATATCCCAGGCGGTATGAGGTTTTGCATAAGGAGAGTACATTAAATACGGGTTTGTTAACTGCTCCATGATAAAGAACTGATGGCTGCACGCTGAGTTCTCTAAACTTACTCAATATTGTTTCGCGAAAAGAACTACTTCGACCAGGGATTCCAGTTGGGTTCACGGAACACTTCTGTAGCACTCTCATGTCGATCGAACCTACCCGTAACAAATCTAGATACGTCTATGAACTGCTTCGATACCTTTCTTAAGTCTGACTTAGTGGAACTCCCAAAAACTCGAGAATGAGTCACACGAGTGTTCTGTTTGCCCTCTCCTTTATTCATGAGCTCCCAACAAGCAGAAGACAACGATTCACCCGACTTTAGGTGCTCGTTTCATGTTATGTTACTTTCCAACGCTACGCCTGGGTGTTTAATCAGCTTGGCTTTGTCAAGCAGAACATCAGTAATACTGTATGCTAACATTACAGGATTGTTTTCCCTGCTTGTGTGCGTCTAGAGAAAGATGCAGTTCATCACACAATAGAAATTCTGTCGTCCTGTATCTTCCTCCAGACATTCAACGCCGAGACTTTCTCGTTCACTGCACAGCCATCAGCAGACATTCGCATACTGTAGTTCTCCTATCCTTCCAATCGTTTGTCTGTACACAGAATAAGAGTGGACCTATCACACTTCCAGGACCTTTGTCGCGGGGGAATGCTCGTTTTCCAGGACAAAATACTGGGTTCTGTTACGTAACAAGTCTTCAAGCCAGTCACATATCTTAGAACCTATTTCGTGTACTCGGACTTTCGTTAACAGCCTACAGTGTGGCACTGTGTCAAACGCCTTCCGGAGATATAGGAACGTAGAATCTGCCTGTTGCTCTTCAACCATGGCGCCAGTATCGGGTGAGAAAAAGGTATGATGAGTTTCACACACGTTTGCTAAATTTGTATTCATTTGTGGATATAATATTTTTTTTCCTCTCTGAGACATTTACACTCCTGGAAATTGAAATAAGAACACCGTGAATTCATTGTCCCAGGAAGGGGAAACTTTATTGACACATTCCTGGGGTCAGATACATCACAATATCACACTGACAGAACCACAGGCACATAGACACAGGCAACAGAGCATGCACAATGTCGGTACTAGTACAGTGTATATCCACCTTTCGCAGCAATGCAGGCTGCTATTCTCCCATGCAGACGATCGTAGAGATGCTGGATGTAGTCCTGTGGAACGGCTTGCCATGCCATTTCCACCTGGCGCCTCAGTTGGACCAGCGTTCGTGCTGGACGTGCAGACCGCGTGAGACGACGCTTCATCCAGTCCCAAACATGCTCAATAGGGGACAGATCCGGAGATCTTGCTCGCCAGGGTAGTTGACTTACACCTTCTGGAGCACGTTGGGTGGCACGGGATACATGCGGACGTGCATTGTCCTGTTGGAACAGCAAGTTCCCTTGCCGGTCTAGGAATGGTACAACGATGGGTTCGATGACGGTTTGGATGTACCGTGCACTATTCAGTGTCCCCTCGACGATCACCAGAGGTGTACGGCCAGTGTAGGAGATCGCTCCCCACACCATGATACCAGGTGTTGGCCCTGTGTGCCTCGGTCGTATGCAGTCCTGATTGTGGCGCTCACCTGCACGGCGCCAAACACGCATGCGACCATCATTGGCACCAAGGCAGAAGCGACTCTCATCGCTAAAGACGACACGTCTCCATTCGTCCCTCCATTCACGCCTGTCGCGACACCACTGGAGGCGGGCTGCACGATGTTGGGGCGTGAGCGGAAGACGGCCTAACGGTGTGCGGGACCGTAGCCCAGCTTCATGGAGACGGTTGCGAATGGTCCTCGCCGATACCCCAGGAGCAACAGTGTCCCTAATTTGCTGAGAGGTGGCGGTGTGGTCCCCTACGGCACTGCGTAGGATCCTACGGTCTTGGGGTGCATCCGTGCGTCGCTGCGGTCCGGTCCCAGGTCGACGGGCACGTGCACCTTCCGCCGACCACTGGCGACAACATCGATGTACTGTGGAGACCTCACGCCCCACGTGTTGAGCAATTCGGCGGTACGTCCACCCGGCCTCCCGCATGCCCACTGTACGCCCTCGCTCAAAGTCCGTCAACTGCACATGCGGTTCACGTCCACGCTGTCGCGGCATGCTACCAGTGTTAAAGACTGCGATGGAGCTCCGTGTGCCACGGCAAACTGGCTGACACTCACGGCGGCGGTGCACAAATGCTGCGCAGCTAGCGCCATTCGACGGCCAACACCGCGGTTCCTGGTGTGTCCGCTGTGCCGTGCATCCTCCTCCTCAGTCAACTTGCAGACAAGCATTTAATATACGGTCAGAAGTAATGTGCAGCGAAACGTTCGCGTTAGGTACCACGCTAACTCAAAATAGGTTTCCGCTGCGAATGGAAACTTCCACAGAGAGCTGGCCAAAATCCACGGCAAAGAGTTTTATAATTTGAGCATATGGTATCTGATCGTATCTGATTGTATGGAAGACGATAAGCACCCCGTCAATTTGCCCGTGAGCTACATACCTTGCAGAACACAATGAGGAGGGCCCGAGTGGAGAGAACCATAAACAACGCATGCCAGCGATAGCACCAAATGAACTTTAGCCAAGTGTTCAGCCACTCTGAACGGTCACAGTGCTTAAGTTTTTGGTAGGATATGTAAGTCCTTTATATCATTAGAAAAATAGATCAAAGCCAACCCACAGTTGTTTTTCTCGAAGTGTACCGCTATTAGATGTATAAATTTGATGCTACATATCTGGGACATGGTGTATTCTGATGACATATCTGTTGGCATTAGTTGCAATCTCAGACACAACGCGCATGACACGGTTATCTATGAAGATACGAGTCCGATAAAAAACAGATGTGGTCGTATTATAAAACAAGTGATCCATCACGCCTTCGAACAGGTAGCATTTAGTGCCTACAGAGGAACGATATGTCTGTATTAGCTGTAATAAATTATATAACAAACATTCCTCATGAATTCGTCAATTTTCGAAGACCGTATCAAAGTCCTTACTGTAGTTCCAAAAGTTCACCTTCACATAATGACACATAAATGCGACGAGGGGACTTGAATTCATCATACACTACCTCATCAAAAGTATACGGACACCTGGCTGAAAATGACTTACAAGTTCGAGGCGTCCTCCATCGGTAATGATAAAATTCGACATGGTGTTGCCACACCCTTAGCCTTGATGACAGCTTACACTATCGCAGGCATACGTTCAACCAGGTGCTGGAAGAGTTCTTCGGGAATGAGATCCCATTCTTCACGGAGTGCTGTACTGAGAAGAGGTATCTATGTCGGTCGGCGAGGCCTGGCACGAAGTCGGCGTCCCAAAACATCGCAAAAGTGTTCTATAGGATTCAGGTCAGGATTCTTTGTAGGCCAGTTCATTACAGGAGTGTTATTGTCCTGTAATCACTCCGCCACAGGCCGTGCTTTATGAACAGGTTCTCGATCATGTTGAAAGATACAGTCGCCATCCCCGAATTCCTCTTCAACAGCATAGGAAGCAAGAAGGTGCTTAAAACATCAATCTAGGCCCTTGCTGTGATAGCTTCACGCAAAACAATAAGGGGTGCAGGCCTCCTCCATGCGAAACACGACCACAACATAACACCACACCCTCCGAACTTTACTGTTGGCATTACACTCGCTGTCAGATGTTCACTGGGAATTCGCCATACCCACACCCTGCTATCGGATCGCCACATATTGTACCGTGATTCGTCACTCCGCACAACTTTTTTTCACTCTTCAATCGTCCATTTTTTACGCTCCTTACACCAAGCGAGACGTCATTTGGCATTTACCGGCGTGATGTATAGCTTGTGAGCAGCCGCTAGACCATGGAATCCAAGTTTTCTCACTTCCCGCCTAACTTTCATAGTACTGACAGTGGATCCTGATGCAGTGTGGAATTCCTGTGTGATGGACTGGACAGATGACTACCTATTAAACATTACAACCCTCGTCAACTGTCGGTGGTCTCTGTCAGCCAACAGACGAGGTCGGCGTGTAAGCGTTTTTGCTGTACGTGCCCCTTCACGGTTCCATTCGCTGTCACATAGGAAACAGTGGACTAAGTGAAGATTAGGAGTGTGGAGTCTCTAGTAGAGACGTATGACACAAGTGACGCCCCATCACCTGACCACGTTCGAAGTCCGTGAGCTCCACGGAGCGGCACATTCTGCTCCTTCAGGATGTCTAATGACTACTGATGTCTCTGATATGGGGTAGGCGGCAGCACGATGCACCTAATATGAAAAGCGTATGTTTTTGGGAGTGCCCGTATACTTTTGATCACATGGTGTATTTCAGCCAATTTTCATGAAATATTTACGAATTCTAAACACAAAATTTCCTCGTGAGTCGCTCTATTAGCGAAAGCAGTATGAAAGTCACTGCAGCAGTTCCTGAGATCGGCCTTCACATGCAAACAGAAAAATGCTCTAGGGGACTAATTTATGTGACAACGTTGGGGTTGAAGTTCGCTGATCTCTGGAGTTGCGGCACCTTCTACTTTCTGCTATCCCGCCAGATACCGCCTTCTCTGTGGATTACCAGGTTGTAACTCGCATCATTTCTACGAGACATTACTCCAAAAGCCAATATATTACACACTCATCATTACTATAATAATAAGTTGTATACACCAAACCTTCCCACTGGCTAATACTGTTTTCGGCCACCACCCGTGGTTTCGCGGTAGGGGTCTCGCTTCCCGAGCACGCGGTCACTGGCTGTTCTTGTGTCGTCTTCATCATCATCATCATTATCATCATCATCATCATCATCATCATCATCATCATCATTCATCCCCGTTACCGTCGATTAGGACCTTGCCTAGTATGGCGGTGCGGGTCTTCCGCATCGTTCCCCTACTTTCATTTCCTTTTCCAATCCTTTTTTCACCGAATCGACGCGATGGGAGCTGCTTAAGTTGGGAACTGCAGGGCGTGCTGTAATTCTAAAACTACTCATCAGTGATCAAATGCCCGTAACAGAAAACGTGATGCCGAAGCCATAAAACCTGGACTACTGAACAAAGGATTAATATCATTCGATCGAATGAGTCTTGTTTCGCACAGTTTTCGCCTTAGTTTATATTCCTTGAGCGCAACGTGGACGAGATTTGGTGCTTATTTGGGAAACCATATCGCGGCATGTCCTGGGCCCAATCGTTTCTCTGCAAGGCTGCATTACTGACAAGGATTATGTGGCCGTTTCGGCTGACCAGATCCATCTCATGGCACAATAGTTGTTCCGCAATGGTGATGCAGTGCGCCGAGGCGACAGGACTCCTGTTCAGACAGCTCTCACCGTCCAGGACTGGTTTTGTGAGAGTGAGGATGAACCGTAGCATCTCTCTCGGCCCCCACAGTCACCGTATCTCAGTATGATTCAGCCTTTGCGGTATACATTACAGAGAAGGAGACGTTGTCTCTACACACCTCTATCATCGCTAGCCGAACTTGCCACTATTTTGCAGGAAGAATGGTGTACGTTTCTCTTGAAAAATCATACAGGTATTGTATACAGCCTCTCAGAAACGACTGGAAGCTATTTCGAAAGTCAACGAATTTGCTACACCGTATAAGACTTTACAATGTGATGTGTTTGTGGGTTTCCATATTTTTATCCGTCCCCTATATTTGTTGGTGAAACCAGTATCAAAATTCGTAATATCGCTTCTTTACGTATAGAAGAAAAAAACGGCCAGAAACTTTAATTTCTCACAGTAAAAACTAGAAGAACTTATAGGAACTTTAATTTGGTTCAATGACTGGTATCAATCAGTGCAAAGAAAACTGGGAAACGGCACTAGTCAAAGTAAAAGTTTAATACCTTTTGACTACACGAGAATAACAATTACGGGAATATAAGGTTGAATGATCATGTGAGTGCACTTGCATCTTAACCAAATCGGAAGCCTCTGTGTCTTCGTAGTGTATTTGGAAACTGCGGTTTGTATACGAAACAATTTTATAAAACTATTGTAGGGGCTATCGTGGGGTATGTCCAAAGTGTGTGGGATTTAAACTGCATTGGACTAGTAGAGGATATTTATGAGGTGTAAACATTACGTTTTCACCTAAAAAAACCAGTTAAGTAATTAATTTTTTGTTGGTTTGCAGTTCCACGTCTCCAGTCTCTGATCACATTGAAATCCCTGAGCCATGGAACAGCAGCATGCCGCTAAGAAAGACAAAACAAAATAACGCACTTCATATATACAGTGGAGTACGGCAGCAGTGCATCACCAAATTACACAGCCTTATATGACACAGATGCTTCTCGTGTGGCCAAATATGTCGAACGACGAACACCGATGCGGCAGACCATCTGTCGGCAAGGAACCTGGAATCGCAAGACAAGTGGAGCCTTTCGTATTTGGAGACCGATGTATCATAATCGAGGCGTTAATGGAAAAAGTGAAAATCAGTCATGTTGAATTTGAATAAAATTTCAGGACTAGTTGCACTTTTATTTCTATTTTTAAGCACAACTGTCGGTGTCGGCCATCAGGTCATTATCGACTGGTATCTACGTAGTACCGAACAACAAAATACAGAAGCATTAGCCAGCGAAGAATATAGCAAAGGTATCATAAACAGCAAATATAATACATGAATGTTGAAAACAATTCGGCCACACACATCGTAAAGCAGAAAATCAAAAAAATATTATAGGGTAAAATTGTCTAGTAGTAAAATAGGTATATGTTACGTAAACTAAAAAACAGCTTCTCAACAAACATCACAAAAACACCACAATAACATAAACATTCTTTGAAGTCCTGTACGATCTAGGAAACTGGCATATTTCACATGAACTTACATGTCAGACGGTCAAAGAGAAGACCACAGAAAGACTGGTGAGACGAGCCAGGAAGTGGCACTTAAACAGTGGAGAAGCAGGTTAAATGGAGGGCCTGTAGGGAGCAAGTAGGTAAGCGACAGAAGGTGATGAAATGCTTTAAAAATAAAATGAAACACAAGAAAAAATGGTATTTAAAAAATTAACACCGATTCATCATAAAAAGACATGTGACAAGTGTTATTGCGAAAAGAAAAACATCAGACGAAGTTCTGATACTCAACGACGAAAGAAAAGACGATGCAGGAAACCAACGATGGCAAACAAACGGAAGCACCGAAGGGTATATCTGCGTACAAATATAATGTTAACACGACATGCAGTGACTGAGTGTGATCTGTTGCATGCAATACATGTGCCTACCATACTATGTAATTAATTGCCACAGCACTGACATTAATTACATTATAAGTACATCAACCCACTCTAAAAGGCATCCAGGAAAACAATCTTTTAGGCTTTTTTTTATCGTTCTCAATGTGGTGTACATGGTTGTAAATTCCAGCCTTATCGAAGACGGCTACCTTTCACTTTATGCAAAACTGGGAGGGTGTTTCCAATATTAGTGGCAATGTGTGTTTTGGAATGAAATGGGGACATTCCTATTTGCTTTCTGAAATTTTCCTCTCCACTTGCTCATTTACAAAATTGTAGCTATTTTTGGAGGAAATATGATACAATATGTTCAGTTCTTTATTTTCTTTATTATTAAGGCGTAATTTAAGTAACCTGCTTATCACTACTTGAAAAAGAGGTTTCCCATACCACGCTGGTAGCAAGAATCCTGGGAAATAATGAAATCAGTTGCAATAAGTTGCAGTAAATGCAAACGAATGATTTTGATTGACGTAAGAACTGTATAAACCCCCCAAAAAAATCAGTGGACACATTTTGCTTGTGTTCACAGTAAAGTGAATCTTTCATCTTACAAGCTTACTGATAAATGTCATCCTTAGACCCTATACACAACAACGGAATATCATCTACATAACTTTCTTAATAAATCATTTTCTGTACATGTTTTGCTACCTTGCACAGTAACAAAGGAACCCATGGAATACCATGATACGGCTGCCCAAATCATCACTCAATCAGCGTCATATTTCACCCTTGGAACGGAAACTCGGCCAGAAGTTCGAAACAGGATGAAACTATATTCATCACACCGAACAACGTTCATCTATTGTTTCATAGTCCAGGTTTTGTGACTTCGGCACCGAGTTTCACTTTTACGGACATCTGAACACTCATGAGTAGTTTTCGAATTGCAGCTCGCCCTGCAGTTCCCAGTTTACGCAGCCCCCTTCGTGTTGTTTCAGTGCTAACAGGGTTCGTAAGTGCGGCATTCAGTTACAAAGTGACTTTTGCAGCTGTCGTTCTCTTACTTTTCGTCACAGCCATCTTCAACAACTATCTATCACGATCGCTCACTCAGAGTTGTGACTTATTTGATGATATTTTTTCACTTTACCTGTATGCGCTGCAAATTTTCGACACGGTGCCTCTTGAAACACTAGACACTATGGCTACATTAGTTACAGTAGCAACAACAATTTCCCCACGTTCTAATTCACTCAGCTCCGACACAATGCACTCGGGACTACACAGAACAATGTTTGGACCACGACTGACTACTGCAACGTATTGAGAAGACTGCTCAGGTTCATGGCCAAATATAACAGGCTTGGCTAGCACCTGCGTTTGTCTTCAAGCACGTATTTCTCACTGTTTTTCCACATTTTTATCCAGCCCGTGCACACGCTGATAAAGACGACGCCGAGTACCTTCGCGGTCTTTGTAATTTGTTGACCATTAGCGTCCCAAAACTGCCATGAGTTTTCAGTTCGATTCACATAATTTATCCAAACTGACCAATATAAGAGTCTCTAATAACATACACGTCGACGATACTTTAATCTGTATCCTTCCGTCTCTCAGCACGTGATGAATAACGTATCAATCAGTTTTGAATTAGCACACAACGGATTTCAGTGGAGAACTGACAGTGATGTAGATTACGTGCTAAGCAGAAAAGTACGCAAGGTTGCCTAAGTGGAAGGGGACATTGCCAACGCCGGCAGAGGAGGACTCCGCGTGAGACAGAGTCGTCAGCCTGACGTCTGCGTTCCCTCCTTCCCACTTTGTCTCCGGAAGACCCTCGGATCCGAGTAATTTCAATCGACTGTGGCGAGCACAGGAGTGCCGCTTTTATGTCTGAGACGCAGACTGGCAGCTGCGGTATTAAATATTAAAGCAGAAAGCCGAGGCCGTGCTCCCCTCGTGATGCAGTTTCGGTCCCAGGCACTCGGATGGCAGCTGTTGCTTCGTCTAAAGTCAGGTATTCCAGTTTTACTTATAAGGAAGGCCATATTATGGTAAAAAGTCATTTCTTGCTTCAAGGGTAAGAGATCAGGATCACGAAAAAGAGATTATAAAAGGAACTAGAACGAAGCGAGTATAATGTAATGTTGTCGGATTAAATCAGATGATGCTGGGGGAAGTAGATAACGAAATGAAAACTTAAAAGAAGAACATGTGTTTTGCAATTTATGCAGAAAAATGACTAGTGTTGGCCGAAGTACAGAAGATATAAAATGCAGAATGCCAACAGCAAAATAAGCATTTCTGAAAATGAAAAATTTGTTGCTATCGAATATACATTTAAGCGCTACAGCTGTTTTCTGAAGGTATATATCTGGATTGTATACTTACAGTGAAATAAAAAGTGGATGATAAACAGTTCAGATAAGAAGAGAATAGAAGCTCTAGAGAGATGTTGCTACGGAAATAAGCTGTGGGTTGAAAATTTAACGCCTGCCATGGACAGTGCCGTCATTAGAGAGGGCCCACAAGCTTGGATAACGAAAGGTTGGGTAATAAATCCTCCATGCACTTTTCGAAGTAAGCATCCTAGCATTCACCTGAAGCGATTTAGGGAAATTGTCAGAAACCTAAATCTGGATGGTCGCAAGGCTCCCGAATGCAGTTCTAGTGTGTTAACTACTGCGCAACCTCGCTCGGTGAGATTCAGATGGGTAGATCGAAAAACTAATGACGAGATACTTTACCGAATACGGGAAAAATAAATTTATGGCACAAGGTGCCTAATAGGGGGGATCGGTTGACAGGAAATAACCTAAGACGTCAAGGCATAACAAATTTGATAATGGAGGGAAGTGTGACTGGGTAAAAAATGTAAAGGGGGACAAAGGAACGAATACATCAAGCAGGTGCAGACGGATGAAGGTTGCAGTAGGTATACACAGGTGAAGAGGCTTGTAATGGATGGAATGGTACGGAAAGGTGCATCAAATCAGTTTGCGGACTGAGGACCACAACACCAAAACTTGAGCAGGTAATTCAGTAGTTATGGCATGAGAGGAGGCTGGTTCAACTGACGGACAGTTCTCTTTAACTGTGGGAAGGTGCAAAGTAATGCCTATATGAAAGAGAAGTACCCCAATTGTGTCCGATCACGTAATAAGTAGCGAACGTCTTGAGCACGTCATTTCGGTTACGTATCGAGAGGTGTACTTAAATCTCGACTTTAAGTGGGACGAACAATTTAAATCAGTAGTAGGGAAGACAAGTGAGAAAGTTAGATCCGTTGGAAGGGTTCAGGGATATAGAGGTCCACTTGTGAAAGGACGCCCATATGAAACGCTAGAGCGACCAGATATAACCTGTGAGATGATGTTGCAGAGCAGCTCGAGCAACTTAAGCTGGGATTTTTAGCAGAAAACTGATGTTGTACTCTCGAAACCCTTCTGAGAAAATGTACAGAACCGGTATTAGAGGACTACTCTGAGACAATTCTACTGCCGCCGTCGTATATCTCACGGAGGAATCGTGTGAATAAGGCAAGCTATTAAAAACGTTCGAGGCAGACCACAATGCGCCACAAATACTTTTAAGAATACGCTGACTTTTCGTTTTAGGCCTCTTTTCCACAACTGCAGCTGTGCAAGTAGTATGCTCTATATCTACATATTTATCAAACATAAAACACTAGCGAAAATGGACCTACACAACTTAAAAAACGAAAATATATCGCGCGTCAGTGAAGTGCAGTGTACTAAAATCCAAGACTTTCGTGTAGAATAATGTTAGGAATGAAGTAGTAAACAAAAAATCTGAATACTGAAGATGCTTCAAAATGAAGCGAAACGCATGTTATCTAAATAATTTAGCAAAAGAAGGTATTAGAATGATGGGCAACATGGACTTGGCAGTGGGCAGGTGCTGTACCCCAAAAAAATGAGACTGACGTCTGCTCATCTGCTGCTGCAACACCATACTGTAGTCATCTGAAGATGGGCATAATGACCAGAAACCGGTCATGGAAATAATACAAAGCTTCCTAAAATTATTTTTGGGTGGTAGCTGTCTCCACCAACAGACTTCAATTGAATAACAAACATGCTGCCGAGCACTGATACCGTAACACAAATACAAAACAGATTAGGGTGCATGCAGAGACACAAAGCGTCGTTTTTACTCACTCAGTGCATGAATGATATAGACTGAAAACATATAACACTCGTTTGAAAAATGTACAAGCGCCACGAGCTGAACAGTGAACTGCGGAGTGCATATGCAGACGTAGAATCTAAGTTCAATTGTCAGTATTAAGGTTACGCAAGGTTTCCAAAAATCACTTAAGATTAGTGCTAGGATATTTCCTTTAACTCCGCTACCGCTGACATCCTTCCCAAATCTGTCCCATTTCAACTTGTGCTCCGTCATTAAAGATCTCGGCAATGGCGAAACGTTAAACCCTAGTCTCTCTGATATTTTCCAGTACCTGATCACTGAACGCCAAACTTACGTGCAGTGTAACAAGCCGCAGTATTTCTACCGTAATAGTAACATTCAAAAGTACGACAAATACTATCTGACGTACAGCCCACAACGTAAAATGGACGATAAAACATATGTACGCTGTTACTTACAGCAGCGGTGTCCCAAAAGCGAACAAGCCACTTATGTATTACATGTGGCCGTGAAACTGTGACGAAACGACCGGTTCTCTTTCCAGTCGTCCTGATTGTTAACGTTGAGCGTCGAGGGCTCCAGTGATAGCAGAGTATAACGACAGAGCCTCTCTTAAAAGGGCTGTAATAGCAGTGACCCTATCGTTTTATGCTGACCGTTTACTATGGGGCATTTTATTTGTTTTTCGCGAGTAAAATTTCCGCTGAGGCAAGCGGAATGGCCTCCACTCAACTACATTTACTGAGAAGTTTTTCAGCGCACGTCGGTCTGGCATTTTCCTTAGCCACGATTAATTTTATGCGGCCGTTCCATTTCAAATCGTTCCGTATGAATATTGCTGAATTTTTATGGATGTTAATGCTTTCAACGATTGTTCTGCAGTGGTTTAATCATAAAATGGTGGGTCTTCCTTCCTATTTAGGAATAGTACGTTATATTTGTTCATATTGAGAGTCAATTGTCAGTTCTCGCATTTCAGTACAATTTCCTATCGTTGTGACTTATCCGCATAAAACATCATTTTATCTACCAGGTCATTTGTATAAACCGAAACTAAACGCCTTACAACACTCCCTCAGGGTGTGCCCGATACTACGTCTACGTTTGAAGACTTATCTCCGTCGAGAATTACATGTTGTATTCTGTTTGCTACAAAATAATCAACGCAATCGCGCAGCTAGGTTGACGTTCCACATCATCATATCATGTTCATCATTAGAAACTGAAAAAACTGAATCTGACGCCATCTAGAAATCAAGGAACATGGCATCAACCTGTGCACCGGTATCTACATCTTTCTGATTGTCATGGACGGACAGAGCGACCCAGGTTTTACACTATTTCTGTTTACTAAACCTATTTTGATTACTACAGAGGTGAATTTTGGCCTCCACTAAGTTATGGGGCTAGATCTCGTCATTATTGGATTGTTGTTAATGTGATTTCAAATGCAATGATGAATAGGTTAATAATGAATAAGTGAAATCACTTTTCCAATCATAATAAGCAACAGCCTGACATCAGATATTGACATGTCTGTTCGGTGACCCTTCTTCAAAAATGGAATGACCTGTTCTTTTTTCCTATCACTAGAAACACCACACGATGTCAGCGACCTGCGGTATGCAGCTGCCTGAAGAAGAGTAAATTCGTTCCGATACTCCATATTCACTGTCCAGCAATACTATTAACCGACCGGTTCTAGGTGATACAGTCTGGAACCTCGCGACAACTACGGTTGCAGGTTCGAATCCTTCTTCGAGCATTGATGTGTGCGATGTCCTTAGATTAGTTAGGTTTAAGTAGTTCTAAGTTCTAGGGGACTGATGACCTCAGACGTTAAGTCTCATAGTGCTCAGAGACATTTGAACCACATTAGTATAACCATATCTCAAATTCCTGAACCTTTTTCAGCGCAGACTGCTGTGTGACTTGCAGGAAGAGAGTCATCGAGGTTGTAGTAGGTACCGGCAGGAAGTGGAGCCATTCCTATTCCAGTGGCGTGCCCAGCTGCGCTATCTTTCTCTGTTGGGCAATCAAGGCGAACAGCCCGATCGAGGAGGCTCCACCTATTCCCGAATGAGTTTAAATCCGGGGACTTTAGTGGCCTGGGAGTACGGTGAACTCATTCTGGTGCTCGTCGAACCACGCACGTTCACAGCGAGCTGTGTGATTCGTTGCATTGTCCTGCTGGTAGATGCCATCTTGCCGAGAAAACCAACTGCATGTAGAGGTGGAGATGGTCAGCATGGATAGATGCATACTTCTGTTGTGCCTTCCAGAATAATGAGATCCCCCGGAGAATGCCGCTAAAAGATTCCTCAGACCACAAAGCATGCAGGATATTTGTTTTGAGATTCTCACGCCATCGCGTTAGTGGCCGTCCGTCCGATGGACTATACAACGCAGTTCATCGGAAAAGGCGCCCTATCGCCACTATGTGGCGGTATTGCCGTGCAAATTCGACCCTTCATCGCCTATCAACTGCGGTCAGTATGGCTGCATGAACCAGGTGCCTGCCGCGGAGGCCCATAAGCACCAACGTTCGCTGAACGGTCGTTCAGCAGACACTTTTGATAGCCCCTTGGTTCACTTGGACGATCAGCTGCTCAACAGTTACACGTCTGTTCGTCTGTACGCATCTCTGCAGCCGTCGTTCACTCCTGTCTTCTGTAGCTCGTGGTGCACGGCAGTTCCGGACAGCTGTGCCAGGGCTGCAAGAGCTGCTACCTGCCATCTGTCAGTGGCTACTGTACGCTGACGACGAACATTGACGGCGGTCACGTTAGTGCGACTGGAGCGTTTAGATTCGTACTGGTAATCGAACAGGTTCAATGGTCGTTCTTCCGTTGATCGATTTCAGTTGCTTTTCTACCCTGTCATGGCATCTGCATGTTTTTCAGCCAGAAGTTTCTTTAGGTAATGGTGTAAGATGGCAAGAACTTACATGAAGTCATTAAAGATCACCTAACCCACGTTCAGCGAACAATAGGGTTAAACAAAAATGACTGACAAGGCACAATTCATCTTGTAGATGGTATAGTATGGACGTATTGGAATAATTAGTGCTGGGTGATGGTTTTAAAGTAATTCACACGAAATGTAAACTTTTTGGAAACGCGTCGATTTACTGGAGGCTAGTTTACCCCAGGGAAGTGCTCAGAATTGACGGTGGTCGTCGGGGGAGCGGCTAAGGGAAGCGACAATAGGCAGCTTAGGGTGGCTCAAGCTCTAAGAAAGCGGTAATGGGAAGCGGCCTCCAGCCACCTTAAGACGAGTGGCGGTGAGTGGGTGGTTGACCCCGACTCCATGATGGTCTACCGGGAAACAGATGGAGAACTTGTACGCCTGTTGATAAATGTCTGTCATCCCATATTCTGTGAAACATGCGATAAAGCCACGCAAAGCTATGGTGGAGCGGTCAACAGAGGTCAAAATATGCGTGTTCGTGACTATAGCAACTTCACGCTGAATTCACGGTCCACAGAGTCTGAAGCAAATCAGATGAAGAGCAACAGAATGAAATTTGACGGCCTCCGATGGGAATGTAGGACCAAGGAATTCGAAATACTCTCCTGGGAGTCAGAATTACGGAAAACTTGGTGTTGTGCAGACGCTAACCTTGATGGGTGGCCTGGGAGGAGCTAAATAACAGATGTTGAGAGGAAGGGAAATTTTTTAGGAATTTTTTCACTTCCCAGAGTAGGCATTGGTCGGCGCTGGGAAGCGACGCATAATTAACGCGACTTGCGCTACAATTGGCATAAGTGATTTTGCTGTAGGGGAAACCGAGGCGAAGAGCGAACTGTGAGAAGTCTCTGTGGAAGTCTTCCGTTCCCAGATTGCCTAGAGTGCGGACGTGGCGTTCTTTACTCAGCTTGCCTGAGAAAGAGTGAGCATCTCTGCAGTTTAGGTCTTAGCAAATGGAACGATTGAGTTTGGAGATAAGAGTTTTTGGTTCAGCTATGTACTGATCAAGATAGCTAGGAGTGAATAGACGAGCGCCGCCTTGCAGCACCATGAGGTCGGCTGCCACGCTGAATTCGGTGATATTGCGCCCGCTCCAGCCACTGATTAATTTGCTGGGTCACGTCGGCAAAGTTTCCACGAGGGTTTCATGGGCCGTGTATTGTAGAATTCTTCTCACACTTCGCATTACGCCTGGGTCAGTCGATAGGAATTACTTTTGATTTATCGCGCTTTACTCCACGCAAACGCAATTTATTACCACTGCTGTTAGGACAGTCATGTAATGTGATGATTGAAGGTCGTGAGTTAAAATAAATCTGTGCTAATCGACTGCATCTGTTTTCAATCAAGTAGTTGAAATCCCAAGTCACTTTCTTAATTAATTTTATATTCAACATTTGGATCTGGTGTTCAATAACTGAATATAACATCAATGTGTACCCCTTTTTAATTAAAAGGGATGAATTCTGAACCAATTAATGTCAACACTGCCACCGCAGTTCAATCAGGAGTCACAGGGCCTTATTACTTTCTTTTTGTTATCCGACATTGCGGCAGTTTTGCACCCTGTTGATCTGCTAGTCAATTACCTGCGGTGAACACACACCAAAACCAGATAAGTGACGGGTGGGGTGTTACAATGGAATTTATAAGTTGCCACACTAGGTCCTCAAGTAGGCAGGTGGGTGTTTATAAGGGTGGGTAAGGGGGAGGGGGAGGTGGGAATATTAGTATAGATTCTCATTTGTTCCACTACTGAGCCAACATTACAATCAGATGACCTACACTCATGAAAGATTTTATCTTTTGGATTCGAAGCCTATCTTCTTGTCTCGATTTTACGCAGTACGTCCGTAAGGCTTGCCTAATATTTGCCAGTTGCTCTTTTAGCACTTTGAAGGCAATCAAAAAACAACTGCCCATGAACTGCCCATTGCAGTTTGTAATTTCCTATGCAGGATCACAGACTTCAAAAGTGGTTCCAATGGCTCTGAACACTATGGGACTTCTGAGGTCATTAGACCGCTAGAACTTAGAACAACTTAAACCTAACTAACGTAAGGACATCACACACATCCATGCCCGAGGCAGGATTCGACCTGCGACCGTAGCTGTCGCGCGGTTCCAGACTGTAGCGCCTAGAACCGGCTACCTCACATACTTCCAATCTCAGATTTTTTAATACTGTTTTGTTTAGGACGGAAATACTAGGTTTACAAACCAAGCACATTAGCAAATCGTCATAAACAATAAGCGGACGATTTTCAGAGTGGTTAAAGTACTGAGGCGAATTTCGGTATCGCATTTGCTTTTAGTCAGCAGTGCCTGTTTATTACAAAGATTTCTCATATGAAGGAACGGTTTACTACGAGACTGAATGCCACCTGGTAGCGCTTCAGGCACGTACGTAGTAAGGATATACACGAGCGAAACATAGGCAATTAAGTAATCATCCTAGTGACTGTAAGAGCAAATTCAACTGACATAAAAACTTTAACAAAGGGCAGATCGTTATGTACTGGCACCTGGGAACGAGGTTTTGAAATAAGGCGAAGCTGGTCGGCTGTTAGTGTACCACTGCCATGAGCGCCTAAGAATGTGACTGAAGAACAGTGAAACTGACAATAGGTGACAAGGTAGTAGGTGTCCACGCCCTATTATATCCCGCTCTGTAAAGCGTGATAGGCAATGATGTATGGAAAGTCTGACAGAGTAAAATTATGGCGCAGGTTCAAGTTCTTCGGAGCACGTCGCTCAGCGCACCATTTTTGTACTTCGAGCTCCCCAGGAGACGGCCGCTAAGGTTCCGAAATTGACTCAACGAGATCATCATCTGCGACTGCAGTGATACAGCAACATTGAGACTGGATCATTAACCAGTGAAATCGTGTCGAATGGTTGGTGAACAGCGGGTCGATGGTCGTATCTGGATGCACTGTCACCCAGGCGAACGGTTTCTCCAGACAAGCACCGCACCAAGAACTCAGGCCGGTGGTGCAGCACTACGCTTCAGGAGACGTTTTCCTGGGCTTCCACGGGACATGTGGTAGTAATCGAACGCACTATCATAGCTGTGGTCTACATGAATTTTAGTGCAGACAACCAGCGTCCATTCATACTTGTCCATGCCGATACCGACGAGTATAGGACAAATGAGCGCGTCACAAGATCAGAATTGTGCCACAGTGGTTATAAAAACGTGATAGTGAACTCACGTTGATGTTTCGGCCACAAAATTCGTCCGATCTGTACACATAGGGCTCTTTTCGTGTGCCATATCCACGCCTACAATCCACTGGTCCATAATTTACGCCCCGGCCGCGGTGGTCCCGCCGTTCTAGGCGCACAGTCGGGAACTGTGCGACTGCTACGGTCGCAGGTTCGAATCCTGCCCCGGGAATGGATGTGTGTGATGTCCTTAGGTTAGTTAGGTTTAAGTAGTTCTAAGTTCTAGGGGACTGATAACCACAGCCGTTGAGTCCCATAGTGCTCAGAGCCATTTCAATCATAATTTACGCGAATTTGCGTGACAAGTGTATAGACACATGCCGCAACATACCTCCGTGAACCTGCCAAGGATTTGTGGAATCCACGCCACGCAAAACCGCTACCGTATTGCGTTTCAAAGGTGGAGGAACATAATCAGGTGGATATAATTCTCTGGCTCATCACTGTAGTATTCAATCATGTAAAATATGCCGCGGCTTTTACTCTGGCACGCTACGACTTCTAGTTGTACAAATACTTTGAATCTTCGATAATCGATCTACATCTATACACCGCCAACAGTCTTAGGATGCGTCGGGAAGGGTTTTTGAGACACAACGATCATTTCACCCTTCCTCGTTCCATTCGCTAACGGTGCTTGGGAAGAAAGACTGTCAATGAAACATATCATCTCCAGTTTCTCTTATTTCAAGGCCGTAGGCCTATGTGGGAGGAATTACTATGCTGTCTGTGTCTTCTTTGAACGCAAGCTGTTGGAAAGTTACCAGTAAACCTGCTTGCGCAACTGAAGTTTGTTGAGCAGATGTGTATTGCTCTCGTCCGTACTATACAACCCATTCTCAAAAAAATTCCAATGTCTTTGGATATTCTGTATTTTTTTATTTTAGTCCCATCTGATAACCGCTCCAAACGAATGAGCAGTACTTAAGAATCCACCGAAGGAAGTTTAATACGACACTTTCTTTGTGGATGAAATATTTTCTTAAGATTCTGGGCTCTGCTTTCCTCCAACTAGCTTTATGTGGTAATTCCGTCGCACCGGTCGCTTACTCCGAGATTTTCTTACGACTGTTGCTGTTTGCATTGATTTATTGTCAATACGTCAATGTAATGGTAGTGTATCTGTTCGCCTATTAGTGCAGAATACGGTATATTTAAATACATTCAGAGTTAGCTGACAGACTCTGCACCAATCTTCCAATCGTTTCAGTTGCGAAGACATGAAATTGACAGAGACAATGAGTGCGCTCTGGCAAGCCTACATTTTGAGACAACTCTACTTGATAGAGCAACGTTCTTTTCTTTCAGATAAAGAAAAGCTTTGTAATTGACACACGAGGAAGTTTATGCTGTGGCCACTCAATCGATTGAGCTGTTTCTATTCGCAAAAGGGCATCTGAACCACAGCAGCCAACAATGCAACACCACATTAAATAAAGAGTTGAAAATGGTAGGATGTAGATCAGTGAATTATCTGAGAACGACAATGACCAGAATGTTGCAACCTGCTGTGCGTTGTTAGCACCATTTACGAATTCTGGGTCTAGATGAAGCACACGTAATATCTCAGTGCAAAAAGGGGCAATGTCTTTCTCTGCTCTAAGGAAACTCCTATTTATGTGCAATTTGAACCCGCCTCATGTCACGATAGGAGGCGGGATGTCAACTCGATCTCTTCAGTCCGTAATTTTTTGAAGGTACGTGAATAGAAAATCTTAATTGGACATGTTTCAAACGTTTTAATACATTAGCCTGAAGACAAGGGAATCATGGATCTTGTGTTTGTGTACAGCAAGAGGGAGCTCACTTCGCTATCCATGTGCACAATTGGCTCAAATGGCTCTGAACACTATGGGACTTAAATTCTGAGGTCATCAGTCGCCTAGAACTTAGAACTAATTAAACCTAACCTAAGGACATCACACAAATCCGTGCCCGAGGCAGGATTCGAATCTGTGACCGCAGCGGCCGCGCGGTACCAGACTGAAGCGCCTAGAACCGCTCGGTCACACCGGCCGGCCATATATAGGTACCAAGTTTTTGTATGTACTCGTAAGTATTCCATTGCGCAATATAATGTTCTGACCTAGGAGCACAGTGTGCTCAAGCACGGGAAGGACTCATTTAAAATCCATTCCAGTTTCTGAGGTAGCAACGCCATCGAGAAGCAGCGCAGGCAGCCGCAGACAACGACAGTAAATATTCCTACGGAGTGCCAGCAGCTCTGGAGCTGGAGTGTCTTCTGGCACGGAGGAGCGCGCGGTTCGCGCGTCAACAAGGTCAAGGAACTGCATGGCCGAGGCCGACAAGTAAAAGCAACCCGGGGCGCGCACGTCACACTCTGCTGTCCGCTGCTGTTGCAGCGAGGCAGGGGCACGACTTTTTGCGCTGGCGAATTTAAAGAAGTATTGCAGTCTCCGACCCCGCCTGTGTATTTTGTTGCATTTTTGGCCCCCTGTAGAATAACTAAGACGTAGGGAAATCACCTTACCACGTTTTTTTTTTAATTGACATGTTGCCTTTGTAAATTCTAGTAAAATAATAATTAATGATTTATTCCGTCTTGGTTAACGTGAATAAAACCAACAAAATGCAGGAACGAATTCCAGACTGGAAATGGAAGAAAAAAGGTCCTATAAACACCCGTCCGTAAATGCATGGTTGCCATGTTAGACGACGCTGACGAACGACAATTCCTCTTACCAGCTGCCCTGTGTTCCTTGTGTGTCGCAGGCTGTGTGATTGACGCAGCGTACTGTAAGCAGCAGAATGGTCTGGTATTCATGTCGGGAACAAGTAGAAATGGTGTCTGTGTACGGCCAAGCAGATGGAACCGGTCAAGAGACTACACGGCTATACCAAAACAGGTACGCTCACAGACCCCAACCACATTACACAACATTTCAAGCCCTTTTGGGGCGTTTATGTGATGATGGGTCCTGTCAGGCAGACGAACGTGCGGGGACGCGGTGGACTGTGCGTACCTGCGCTACGGTCGCAGGTTCGAATCCTGCCTCGGGCACGGATGTGTGTGATGTTCTTAGGTTAGTTAGGTTTAAGTAGTTCTAAGCTCTAGGGGACTGATGACCTCAGCACTTAAGTCCCATAGTGCTCAGAGCCATTTTGAACTGTGCGTACGCCATATTGGGACACAAACACCATCTCGGCTTGTTCCCGACATGAGTACTGAACCATTCTGCCGCTTTCCGGTACGTTGCGTCGATCACACAACGTGTGACACGCAAGGAACACACGGCACATGGTCAAAGGAACTTTCATTCGTCAACGCCACCTACCGTGGCTGAAATGAATTTTCCGACACAAGTTCATAGGACCTTTTTCCCTCAATTCCCAGTCCAGTTTGTCGGTTTTGTTCCACAGTTCGTGTTATACGCCTTTAGAGGTTGTAGAGGGGACTTGGTATATCAACTTTTACATAGAAACCCAAGTTAGAAAACGTCCTCCAACGACGCTACAGTTAGTTAAAGTTATAGGCGCCCGGCGCCTAAAAACATACGTGCATACAGGGTGATTCTGTTATGAGCTAACAAACTTTCTAGGACGATGGAGAAGCCCAAATGTATCAATCTGAGTTAAGGGTCCATGTACCGGGAATGAATGAGTCGAAAGTTTTCAGCGAAAATTGTTCTGATACGACTGACACTGGAATATAGGAACTTTATTGTGAACAGCAGAGTAATCACGTAGATGTAGATGTGAGGTGGTGATTTCGCTGAGATTATAGGATAGGCAACTTTCAGACCAAAACAAGGAAAATAAGTCCAGTAAACACGGGCTCAAAAATGCATACGTTATGAACTATGACCACTTTTTCGACAGAGAAGATATGCTTCGCAGTAGCGAAGATGAAAAAGTGCCCGTAACTCTGCAGGTGTGCATTTTAGAGCACGTGTTTACTAGAGACTCTTTCCTTGTTATGGTCCATACTACCATCTCTGAAAGTTGCCTATGCTACAATTCTAGCAACAACAACACCAGTATATTTATTCCACTGTGAGAGGTGTCAGAGCTGTTTCCTCTTACAAATTCCGCCTCGTTTGTTCTCGGTATGGGACTCTTACCTCATCCATCATCCTAGGAAGTTTGTAACATCGTGACGGAATCATCCCGTTATATACATTCAATTACAGGTGCCGGCGCCTGCAACTTTGACGCTCTGTAGCGTCGTTGGATGACGTTTCCGGACCTGTGTACATGTGAAACATGATGTACTAAGTCTCCTCTACAACCTCTAGAAGTACGCAACATGAATTGTGAAACATCCTGTAGATTTTCATCACTTGTGGTAATATAATGTACATTCATTGAAGCATTTTACGTAGCTTATTGATGTTCATAGTGGATCACATTTGAGGATGGCAACTACTTGCCAAAACCGGTTATGTGAATATTATATATATTTTAAAGATCGTTAAATAAATAATATCTCTAAAATACCAAGAAACGACGTCAAAGTACTTCTTGGAGATTTCAATGCACAGATTGGCAAAGAAAAAAAATTTCGGAAGACAGTTGGCTTATATCCAGCACACAGATTGACCAACAAAAACGGTATGAGACTAATCCAACTCTGCCAACAGTTCAACATGAAAATCAGCTCAACCTCCTTCAACAAGAAACCTAGCAAACAAAAAACCTGGAGATCCCCTGTAAACCAACTTGGAGAATTTCAGATCGACCATGTAGCCATCTCTTATGACTTCCAAAAAGAGATCAGAGATATCCAAGTTAAGAAAGGCACAAATATCGACTCTGATCACTACCTCACCAGGGTTCGAGTACAATTCACTCCAAGACGAAAAACACCGCAAACACCACCGGTAGTACCAAAATTTAATCTACAGAAACTAACAGAATCAGAAACAATAGAAACATGGGAAAATTCTCCTGCAAACAACTGGGAAAAATTCAAGACAAAAATTACAGAAATAGCCAAAGAAAAAATACCGTTACAGAAGAACCCCAAACATCCGTGGTGGAATATAAAATGTGAAAATGCCGT
Source organism: Schistocerca gregaria (assembly GCF_023897955.1). Lineage (NCBI taxonomy): Eukaryota > Metazoa > Arthropoda > Insecta > Orthoptera > Acrididae > Schistocerca > Schistocerca gregaria. The sequence goes on along the minus strand of NC_064921.1, from coordinate 420,454,771 downwards.
TGAATTACGCAAAAAAGCCTTCGAGAAATATAGCTCAAATAAGAATGAGGGGAATCACCAGAACTTTCTAGAAACACGAAAGCTTTCGAATAAAATTATCAGACAAGAGAAGAGAAAATATGTAATCCAACAATTAGAATCAATAGACACAGATTTTAAAAACTATAATACACATGGATTCTACAAAACTTTCGCAAACCAAATTAAAGGTTATAACCCTCAAAATGTTTGCTGGAACCAGATGGGAATTTAGCACTAAGCGGTGAAGAAAACTGTGAAGTATTAGCCCAATAGTTTGAAAAACTGCTAAACTGTCCAGAACGAACAGAAACCCTCCCAATATCCAACACCAAAGCCCCGCAGCAAAAAGATTCCTCACCGCCAACAGGAGAAGAAATTATCAAACACATAAAGAAACTAAAAAATAACAAAGCCTCCGGGGAGGATGGAATTGTGCCTTAATACATCCATTACACAAAAAAGGGGATAAACATGATGTAAATAATTACAGAGGAATTTCTCTACTTCCTGTCACATATAAGATTTTATCGGCTTGTATTCTTGAAAGAGCACAAGAAATGCTAGAACCCAAAATCTCAGATTTCCAAGCTGGGTTCAGGCCAAACAGATCATGCCCAGAGCAAATTTTAAACCTAAAATTAATCACAAGGATAAGGAAGATGAGAGGCAAGCCTACAGTGTATGTCTTTGTCGACTTCAAGAAGGCATATGACTCAGTCCACAGACCCACACTATTTAGGATTCTTGAGGAAAAAGGATTGGATCGGAAAATACAGAAAATCATTCAACAGACGTTAACAAATACAAAATCCAAAGTGAAATTTATGGGAAAACTTTCAAAACAATTTGAAATAAAAACTGGGGTTAGACAGGGTGATGGGTTGTCGCCTTTGTTGTTCAATGTAGTTCTGGATAGAGTCATGGAAGAATGGGAGAAGAAACTTGAAGAAGAAAAGTGCTGGAAACCAATTTCATTAGGAACCAAGAAACATAACCTAAGAATCCCCTACTTAGCCTTTGCAGACGATCTCGCAATAATGGCAGATTCTAGTGAGATGGCTATAAAACAGGTAGAAATTCTAAAAGAATGTGCAGAAAAAGTCGGCCTACAGATATCATTTGAAAAGACAGTGTTTACAACAACAAATTTAGAAATTTCCAAATTACAAACAAAATACGGAGAAATCAACAGAGTACCATAATTCAAATATTTTGGAGAAATTATCTCGGAAAAATTTGCACAACAAGAAAGAATACAAAAAGCTCGTAAAGGTTTAGGATTAGTGCAAAACCTCTATAATAAAAAATGTTTATCTTTAAATGCAAAAATTAGGCATTACAATACAGTCATTAAACCATCAATGTTACATGCCAGCGAAACCTTGGCACTAAACAGGAAAACTGATCTAGAAAATCTAAAGAAAGAAGAAAGAAAAATAATTAGAAAAATTTTGGGACCAAGATGGACCGAGAATGGATATAGATTACAGAAAACATCAAAAATTGAAGAATATTCTAACATAGAGATAGACATGAGGAAAAAACGCCTTAAATTCTATGGCCACATAATGAGACTTCCTGAACGCAGATTAACAAAAAGAATTGTAAAATACGTAGATTCTCTTGTTAATGGAGGAGAATGGATCCAAAAAGTTAAAAAAGATTTGGAATTAGCAAAAATTACTAAAGAAGAAATAGCTGCAAGGAACAATTTTAGAATAAAAGTTGAAAAGTGGGAGGTTAAATCAGAGACAAAAGCACCGAGAACCGGAACAAAATGGAGCGAAGAAAGAAGAACTAAATTTTCGCAAACAATGAAAAACTGGTGGGCAAATAAAAAGAACCAGAAGACCAAGAAGAACGGAAAGTGAACCAGCTTTACTTAGCGTCTTCCACATGGGAGCTTTACGACTAATAATAATAATAATTATTATCATTTTAGATTGCTTGTCAGTGATCTCTGTATGTACCCAATAACAGTTCAGTTCTTTGCAGTCATATAATCATGTACTTTCGTGAAACATTCTTATTTGGGACTCCCAGATCCGGCTATAGTAAACCAATTTTCTCCATAACGCCTATGGTCGGTCATGACAAACTCCAGTCTGGAAATACGCTTCTAGCTGATGAATTACTTCATTCTCATTCGACATTCGCACTCTACCGTTTATCAAACGTGCTTTCATCGTCAGGTTCGTTCTTGCTCTCTTAATGATTACTGGCTCCACACGTACACACACACACACACACACACACACACACACATAGACGCACTTAAAAACAGACAGAACAAGTAAAACAAGAAAATAGGAGAACTGGTGACACATAAACAAATGGTACACTAGGAACCGAAATAACATTTGGATTTATGTTTCGTTATGCAGTTACAGTAACTCTACACGAAAAATAACGAATTTCAATCGATTTTACAAATGGGAGTGGGGGGGGGGCGAACTGCATTGTCTTCAATTAATGAATTAGGTATAATATCCCAAGACTCCGAAAATGCTTTGTCAAAAAGACGAAAGGTGCCTGGATGCATAAATAAAACTCATGGGCTGCATGAAAAAAGGTTTGTTTTTGGCTAAGTACTGCAGTTTATATATAGCTGCTGCGAAAAATGGCCATCGCAATAGACATATCACAGATAATTATGCATGTGCTACAATTGAAAAAATTAAGTAATTAGAAATTCGTCACTTACGCAGAATGATTTGGTTCTAAAACGCTACATCGACTCTCTCTTTGGGTGCCATTGTTTCTCGTACTCAATCAATAGTTAGTGACAAAACATCACTAATTCCGTGCCCGGCAATATGATTGTGTCATTCATTCCGAAATTTTGTATCCATCATAGGTCTCCAGAACGATGGAACACAATTATCTTCCACCAGCGATGACATCGCTTTTTTTCCACAATGCAGTTAATTTAAGTGGGCTAAAAAACACTTCCAACGCGTTAACTGACGGGGATAATTTTTTAAACATCTTTTGTTGTGCAGTCTCCTTCTCCTCCACCTCACTCTCCCTGTGTGTCCACTACCTTTTTTTTTATGAATGTGGCCGGCTATGGACGGCACACAACTTAAGACTTATGGTGTTTCTTTTTCTTCCGTTCTTCCCAGTACTTCTTCATTTTCTCGCCAACTACTGGTCTCTTCTCATCTGTTCACACTCTCTTGGGTCGAGGTTTCTGGCTCATCTTCTTCATAGTTTGCATTTTCTATCAGTAGCCTGAAGTGATTCCTATCATTATTTCTTCTTTCTATTTTGTTGGCATCTTTATTTACTGCTTCTATCCATCCTACAATTTTTTTTCAGGTTACTAAAGTAATTAAAAATTTTCTTTGTAATCCGTGTTCCTTCCATTCTTTTTAAATGTCCATAAAATTTTCGCCGTCTAATCCTCATTGTATCTGTGATCTTTCTGTATTTTTGTACAAGTCTTCATTTCTCCTTTTAATCCACCTATTTTCTTGTTTTTCCCAGGATCCAGAATTTTTCCTAGTATTTTTCTCTCTCTTTTTTCTAGCTCGTTTAATTCGCCTTTCTTATTCAGTGTTAGGCACTCTGATCCGTGCATTGCTGAATTATAAAGTCTAATCTTCGCTTGCATGGATATTGATTTTATATTGTAGTAGTTTTGTGTTAATTTATATGCAAATTCTTTTTTATTCTTTCTTTATTTGTTGTGTTATCCAGTACATTAGCTTGGATCCACTCCCCCAGGTCTCTGAATCTATCAACTTTTTTAATTTTTCCGTACTTTTTTTCATAAACTTTTCTTTATTATGTTTGTGTTCTATATACTTAGTTTTTCATAGGATATTTTTAGTCCAGTCTTTTCAGCAATCTCATGTAACAGATCAAGCTTAACTGTAGCGTCTGTTCGGTTTTCAATTATCAATGCCATATCATCCGCAAAGGCTAAACATTTCACTGCACATTTTTTCTTTCCTTGGCCCATGCTTATGCCCTTTGTGCCTCTGTTTTTAATGTGCTTTTCCATGTTTTTACTATTTTATCTAAAACTAAGTTAAAGAGAATTGGGGACACTCCATCTCCTTGTCGAAGTTCTGTTTGGATTTTGAATGGTTCAGAAATTTCGCCTGGAAACTTAATTCTTAATATTGTATCTGTGAGCGTTTGTTCAACAAGTCTTCTGGTGATTTCGTCTATCCCTGATTCATAAAGTATCTGGAATAGTGTTTGTCTGTCAACTGAGTCGTAGGCCTTCTTGAGCTCTACGAAAGTAACTAATGTATTTTTATTTTGTATAGCTGTCACTCTCAAAATTGTTTTTAAATTAAGAATCCTACACATGATCTACCTTTTCTAAATCCTACTTGATAATTTCCTACATTAGGTCCTGTTTTGTTCCTCTGTTCTATTTAAAAGTGCTATAGAAAGTATTTTGTATGACACTGGTAACAAGGATATGCCCCTGTAGTTGTTGGTGTCTGTTTTATCTCCTTTTTTTATGGAAAGGATGGATCAATGCTTGTTTCCAGTCACTATATGAATAAAAATATCGTGTTGACGGTATCGTACAATTGACTTACAGACTCCATTCGTATAAACTACCTGACGCTCGGAAAACCTGTATTTGAGCGGGCTAGAAAAATCGATTTAGGTCTGACATCTAAACACGACAGCGAAAATCGGACCTCGAAGTTCGGCCTTTTGGTCTTAGAACAGGGGCATCGCATGTAAAAGTGCAGCATCACACCGTACTCCTTTGGAGTTGCCGTTCTTCATCACACACAGACACACTCAGATCATTTTATAGTTATGTCTGCAAAGAGAAGGTGTCATTCATTATCTCAAGTTTTGTTCGTACTTTGTATTATTTGGGCTCACGTTTTTTAGTTTGCCTACAGATTCTAGACTTTGAGCACTGCTTAGCTTAGGGCTGTAAGGTTCATTTCTTCTCTTGTTCTCACGCAAAGTCACAAAAGGAAACCCGTTCGTGTCATTCGTGCAGCGCTGGCGACGTGCCGCCCTTGTGGTCGCTACGCCCTGTAGTAACGCCGCTGTCGCTAAGAAAATACTTTATTAGAGTATCCGAGTCACTCCCCTACGCTATTGCGCAGGTAAAATTGTTCAGATAAGGGTCTCCAGCGTTGGTTTTATCTCCGATGTTGTACACTCATGCTACCTAAACTGCTAGCTATTTGATTACACACAAAAATAAAAATACCAGATCCGATCACAGAACCGGAAATGAAACACCACAAACAGCGTCGTTGTAACCTCCGAGCTCCTAGCGAAGTCATGAAAATCCCAAAGAGAGTGTAATCCTTTAGTGTTAAGCTAAACAATGAGGTTATTTTCACTTTAACAAACCTCACCATTTCCGTGCCTTCGTCTCTTGCTATCTAACGTAAGCTCTGAAATATAACGCAGATGCCAACCGAAACATAAGACCAGGTTGGAGTAATCACGTGATATCCGCTTTTAAATACCAAAACGTCGAATACAATGTCAGTAAATAAACATTTTTAACAAATTTCTATCATTGGCGGTTTTTGCCTACACTACAGCGAAAACTTCGTAAGTAGCAAAAAGTGACCGGAAAGGTTGTCCCATTTGAAGAACTGCCACACATGTGATCTGAATGTAGCCGCTAGATGCAACGTATGGCGCGAGAGTAAACAGTGTTTCACAGATACGTGAGAGCAAAACACGTGTAAAAAGCCTTCAATATTCTGTGCAAGGCATAGGGGTCATGTCGTACAGGAGGCTACACAAGAATTCAGGATTCAGAGCATCAACAGAGTGCCAGAAGGAGATTTTCACTCTGCAGCGGAGTGTGCGCTGATATGAAACTTCCTGGCAGATTAAAACTGTGTGCCGTACCGAGACTCGAACTCGGGACCTTTGCCTTGCGTTCTCAGGAGAGCTTCTGTAAAGTTTGGAAGGTAGGAGAAGAGATAATGGCAGAAGTATAACAGTGACGACGTGGCGTCAGTCTTGCTTGGGTAGCTCAGTTGGTAGAGCACTTGCCCGCGAAAGGCAAAGGTCCCCAGTTCGAGTCTCAGTCTGGCAAACAGTTTTAATTTGCCAGGAAGTTTCATCAACAGAGTGGATTTTCAGAGATAGTATTTAGACACGATTAAACCACCACGCAGAAATACGGCAAGTGTTTGACGAACGGATGTCACGTCACCTCCGTAGAGCAGTATGGTACATTGAGAGTTAGACAGCTGCCCTTTGAGTGTAGGGTATCAGGAATCCATTTCTATCTGGATTGTAAAGAGACAGCTGTATCGCGTAGGCTTCAGCAGCCGGTAACCGATTCGCGTCCCATGGATGAAATATCAACACCCATCACAGCGACTGTTATGGTCACAGGAGCCTGGAACAGTAGCGGCATGTCGCATAGTCCAGTGAATCACGTTTCAGTTGTATCGCCCGTTAGAGTGTTACTTGTGTCACACGAAGCTATGGATCCTGAGTGGCAACAAGGCTGTGTCCAGACACGAAGTTGCTCAGTCAAAGACCTGCACTTTGTTCGCACTCTCGTAATTATCTCCCTTTGCCCGGCTGTAGGCACCTATGATAGACGCACGATACGTGGACGTTATTGCAGGCCTTCTGCATCCCTTTCTACCACAGGAGGACCCTAATTGAGATGCTGCGATTGAACAGGAAACTGGGAGATTTCACCACTCTGGTTGCACGCAGGTGGCTTGATGAACATCCCATTGAACACATGGCTTCGTCATCCAGATCATCCAATCTTAAATCAGTCAAACATCTGTAGGACGCTGCCAATACGCCTCTACACTCAATGGATCCAAAGCCAACTACGCGAGATCAATTGTTGGTAGAACTGCTAGATGCGTGGATCAATGTCTCTCCTGAACGATTCGATCACTCTGTGGAGCCGATACCTAGACGTACTGCTGCAGCTTCGAGGGTTCGCGGAGAAGCGATGCCCTATTAACATCACATCCAATGCCTCTCCATCACCTTTGGTCAGTATTTTCCAGAAATACCAGTTTCGTATAAATCACTTCAGGCGAATATCGTGGTTTTTCCTAACGCAAGAAATGATTTCTTTCCTCGTTCAGTAAACGTTCAACTTGTCCAGTCCCTCGGCTCTGATAACCATGACACTGACGAAACATCGAAAGCTAGTCGTCCTGATTTCCATTCTTTTCCTGCCAGAAACTAGCCGATTTTCAACTTTGTCGCTACTCTTCGTATTCTGCTTGTGTTTTCTAGGAGGTCATCTCGATACTAAAAGAAAGCAGCAGTTTCTGTGCTGCTGTTGCTGCTAGGTTAGTAAGGAGGTCGGTGTCACAGGTGTGAGGTGCCACGAGGTAACGAAGAGGAGTCTGGAGCCAGACTTGTGGGAGGCTGTCGGGCATCCGCAGGCTCTGCTCTCCTGGGCCCGTCGCTCTCCCTCCTCCATTCCCTCCCCCTCCTCCCCCGCCCCCAGAGACCCCCCGCGGGTTTAATCACGGCGGGCGCAGCCTTTGCCGGCAGCAGGCCCTGCTTCTGCTCGGCTCTGCGCTGCGGCCCGCGGCCCCCACACGCCGGCAACACCATTGTCCGACAGCTCCCGCCGCACGTGGAATTCCGGCTGCTGTTCTGCTTCGCCTCGCCTCGCCTCTCGCTGCCAACCTGGCCGACCACATCGCTTCCGCGCCCGAACTCCGCGCCGTGTGGGAGCGGACGCTCTCCGGTTGCGCTTCCGTAGCAGCAGCGGCAGCGGCAGCGTTTACAAATAACATACCTCTAGCGTCGCGGGCGTTTGTGGAAAGCTACTCGGTACGTTTACGTCGCATTCTGGCACAGGGACTTGAAACTTAAAATACTGATTCAGTCCATTCCGGCCGTCTGATGCAGCAACAGGCTATGAATATGTTTGAATAAAATTAGTCTCGGTTCTAAAATATTTTGTTAGTAACTATTACACGTTTCGCCCTTGTAAGGCATCATCAGATTATCTGGAGACGATAGAACAAAAAACTAGTGTGACAAAATGCTGAATAGAATGAGGCTTCTAAGCATTCCATAAATAATGCAACACTTTTTTTTTTTCCTCGGCCAATTTCGGTCGAAAAAATTGAGAAAACTCCCGCTTCAGGCCCTGAAGTTTCATGAAGTTCCTATAGATGGCGGCGATGTACGTAGCTTTTAAAATGGCGTCTGTAAAGGAGGTGTGTCCCAAGCAGAGAACAGTCATTGAGTTTTCTTTGGCGGAAAAACCAGAGCATCAAATATGTTCATAGGAGGATGCAGAATGTCAACGGAGAGCTGGAAGTGAAAAAAAGCACGGCGCGTCGTTGGGAGAGGCGTCTGCCATCATCGGCCGCATACAGCTGTTGGAACGTGCGGACACTCTCATTCTAAGTGATCGACTGCTCACAATGGAATGCCTCCGTGCTCAACAGGGCATCTCTGTTGGCAGTGTTCACACCATCTTCCATGATATGGTGTACTCAAAGGTGTGTGTCCTCTGCGTTTCTTGTCGCCCAACCGAAGACCACAAAGGGCAACGAAGAGCCATGTGTGCGGAAAGTAGTATGTGAATGACGGCCAGATTATTGATGCAGCAGGACTTCTGCTCAGACGTCGACCAGTACAGTGGTACCATACGGGCATAGAGACCATCCCAGTACGTGGCATAAGGCCGTCGCATTGAACAGAGATTATGTTGAAAAATAGGGTTTTCTAGCCAAAAGGGTGGGGAATAATATGGTGTATTGGAATTTTGAATAACACCAACCTGCTCCCGGAAGATAATATGTTGCATTACTTGTTGAACGCTTCTCGTATGCATAAACTCGCGTAAAAATGTAGGAGGATAAGCTGCATCGGTCTATTGCTGCCGAAAGGCGGTGAATAAGAATAAGAAGCGTCTTGATGTACCATCGAGTCGTCAGATATCTGATAAGATACGTAAGGGACCTAAACGGGAAGTAAAATTAGACAAGCAAAATTAATCAAGATTAATCAAGGATGGTGGGAGAAACGGGAATCAAAAATAGATAAATTACTAGACCAGTTAGGTACCCCACATCCACTAACATAGGCTCAGCATGGTGTTCACAGCACAGAGTCACGCGTACAAAATGTGGATGCAAAGCAGAAAACGATCGGCTAAGCAGGTCCGCCCAGCACAAGGACAGAACTTTGAGCCGTGTCACTAGATATGCCGCGCTAGACTGACATAATATGTTACACTAACTGCACCCAAACTGTATATCAGCAACATTAAAATGTAAGCGATATCACGTGAAAAGAGCACAAATGACATTGCTGTAGTAAAACTGTAAAAATCTAACGGAAACTTAATAATAGCAGTTGAGAAAGTGATGGGTGCGTAAAAATACACAGAAAATGTGATAGAAAAAGATGAATTAGTGCCACATGCAACAATGCTCATAATAGAAAATGAAACAAAAGAACAGTAACGTTAATAAAATAACAGCAAATGCAGAAGACAGCCTTATGGTGTGGCTGAATAAACGGTATGCATGACACGTCTGTGCACAGGGCTGTAGAGACAACACATTAATTTATAAACTTACAGCTTTCCGATACTAATATTCGATAATAGCATTTTTGCAAGTGAAATGAGACGGACAAAATGGTTGTGAGACTTTGATATGTGTAAAGACAGCGTTTTATCCCAAAAATTGCGAAAATTAGTAGTCTATAAAACCAAGACAATAATTATTGAACTCTACATCTCACCTATAAGGTTAGAAAGGTGAAGCAAAATGATCGAAATCAACTGTCTTGCATTTGCAGACCATTTTGCTATCCTATCCGAAAATTTGCATCTGCAATAGCACAAATAAATCTCCTAGAAGAAACAGACAGCAGAAATGGCATAAGAATTTCTGCAGAAAAAAAAACAAAATTTGAAACAAACTTTAAGGATGTTCCAAAATTTCTGAAAATAGATATTGGCCGAATAGACAGGGTAAGAAAATTCAAATATCTAGCGGAGATAATCCATGAAAATGCTTTGAAAAAATCTGCAACAGAGGAAAGTTTGCGTAAAATGGGAGAGCATATTGTATCACCAAAGACTTCTACAACAAAAATTGCCTATCCAAAAATGCAAAAATTGGGCATTACAACACAGCAATGAAGCCAGAAAGCCTGTACGCAAGCTAATGCCTGGCATTAAACTATAATTCAGCTAAATTAGAAATATTAGGAAAGCCAATTATAAGGAAAATATTAGGACCACAAAACACATCAGAAGTTTGGAAATTATGAAGTAATGCTGAAATACACCAAATTGTAGAAAATATTTCAAACGTAATGAGGAAAAGAAAACTCATGTTTTTTGGACATATATTTCGAATCCAAGACAGTAGATTAGCTAATAAGATTTTCAAATATTTGTGGGGTAAGAAGTCCACAACAAGATGGGTCAACGAATTAAAAGAGGATTTAGAGAGAAAGAATATAAAAACAGTTGATATAAACAACATAGGGTAGCGAAAGAGAGTGGTTCAAAATGGTCTCAAGACAGAAAGAAGAAACAGTGAACAGATGAAGCTATACCGGAAGAAAAGAAAAAAAACAAAGAACGAAGATCTGAAATTGGAACATGGTCCTCAGACGGCTTATCCGTTGTAAAAAAAGTGTTATCATTGTAGTGATAAGTGTTCATCTGCGGTCTTCAACCTCTCTCTCTCTCTCTCTCTCTCTCTCTCTCTCTCTCTGTCTATCTATCTATCTATCTATCTATCTATCTATCTATCTATCTATGTATCTGGTTGTCTTTCGAACCGTTATTACGTATACTGTGTGTGCAGGTCTGTAATGTAATGTAATTTACTGATCTGATATCAAACAGACAACAGGTTAAATTGTCAGTTGAGTTTTATTTATAGAAGCGTTAAACCTGTCTCAGATAATCCCAGTTTTCAGAATTATAGCATTATCTGCAGAGAGCGTAAGCAGCGTCGTTGGAGCGCTGCAGCCCGACGCCATTACGCGACACATTTAAAATTTACATTATTGCTTCACCGGCCATTAATATTAGCTCAGATCGTTTAATAATTTTTCTTCTAACAAAGCTGGAGACCTGGACCAGACAATCTTATTAACGAATTTGACAGTCGATTTAAGGTATTGTGTGCAATTATGCCATGGACTGTACTACGTCGAAAATGCAACGAGCTTCATTAAACCTAGCAAGCAGAAAAGCGAAATGACAGCTAAAAGCGTATTTATTTTCATGAGTAATCATCAAGGTGCTTTTGGTTGTGTTTTAATGTGTTCGTAAGATATCGATCGTATGGTGACATAGAATTTGCATGGCGTTGCTAGATTATTTTTACCATTTAATCAGTTATAGAAATAATACGCCACATGCGGACAATTTCACTTAAATAGTAGAGTTTAATTAGCTTAATAATAATATTTTCTAGATGTATACAAAACTATAACTTAATCAGAGAGTACATGCACATTAAATGCTGCAATAGTTTTAAAAAAGTTTCAAACAATATAGAAGTGAAAACACAGTAGCTAGCGCCATAATCATCCTCCATGCATGCTTGTATTTACGTCAACATTATAATAATAAAACCATTCCAAGAAATTATTGATTTACATAAAAATCCCTGAAATCCATATGTACTATAAAAATGCGTTTTCCACATCTCCTCCTACGCCACAAGGCCGATTTCAAGCAATCTTGGTACGCACATAGCTTACAGTCACGCAGCAAAAGCCGTGGAAGCAAGAAGCACCCACTTATCAAAGGGATGAAAGTGGGGGATGAGAAATAATCTTAGCCCACGACGAGTGAGTCTGCAGACTTTATTCGTCCAATATTTAACAGTGAGAGCACTTAGCGATTTGTAGCCAACTTTCAACACCTTTAAGAAATTTTTCTCGCTAAAAACTCCTACAAAATGACGAAAGGAAAAATGTTTATTGCTTACTATTTCCGCTGTTCATGCAGTAAAAGTACATGAGGCAAGACGTTTTATAAATTTTTACTTGTTTACTACTAATTTTATTCGCGATACGTTTTACAGGTATTTTCCACATGTGTATTTTCCACATGTACCTACAATATTACATCATTGTGCGACACATAGTTCGAGAGGTTTGACCTCATAAAGAGTGAGATTCTTGAAAAACTACAGCATTTAAATTTATTACTTCGCAGCTACTAACTTAATTCGCAACACGTTTTGCAGATGGTAACCAAATATGGCGCTGAATGTAACTACAGGATTATATCATTTTACGACACATATTTCAGGAGATCTGACGTCATAAAAATTACGCGCAAGACCAGACGCTGCGTGGTGAGGGCGTGAATCTGCAGCTATAAATAAGTACCTGAACAACGACGCATGGTATCTGCGTTAGTAAAAGAATAAATGCTAACACACAAACCACGCATTAAATTAGGAGAGCGAATGAACGAAAGTTATGCTGACCAAGTCTGGAAGTAAGCCATATCCTGGTAGGGGCCTTATTGATGGCGTCATTACATCGCAAAAGGACTGGTTTTTTAATGCAGCTGATCGTTCAATAGCCTTTCTTCGTTACCACATGACTATTTAATGATCTCCATCTCTTCCAACGAATTCTTCTTCCCTTTGCGACAACTATGCCGAGCGCTCATATTACTCATAATTGGTGGCTGATGTCCACTTGATTTCAGGTGCCCAGAAAAGGCTGAGTAATGTTTAATTTACCATTTCTTATTTAGTAATTGCTCCTCGAAGTAGTATGTTCACAACTAGATCTGACGGATAAAGCTGATCCTCTTCCATCTTTACGTAAGTTTTTTTGCGAATACTACTGTCTTTTACACGCATGGCTGCATATCTCAGAATCACGCTTCACTCAGTTTATCATTTTTTCATATAAATTTTTTGTTCTGTTGTCTCCAGACAATCTGATGATGTTCTACAAGAGAGATAAGCGTAATTGTTGTTAGTAAAAATAATTTTGCACTCGAGACTGTTCTCATTCAAGGGTAACAAACTTACAAATTTTCTCCACATTCAGTACCGTCGACTGAGCTCTAACCATCAAAAACAATTGTATAAACAATAAAATAAAATTCTCCTCACGAAACAATCTGATTCGCAAATAGCCAGCGTCAAAATTATTCAGCATCTCCCTGACACTTCCCCTCTCAGTAAACGAATCTTTGCCGAACTGCGTCGATCTTCTTTCAGTATTCTCTATTTCCCACGTTAGTCTGAGCCGTGCGCGGCTCGTGTTCATGCCGTTTATTGTTTGTCATTTTCTCTTTACGGTGTTGCCCCCTCGTTTCCTTATTTGATTTACTGGGGTCACTAAGATCCTGTCTTACATGCCCGCGAGAGGCAGCAGCAGCGCTTATCGATAAGAGCACTGTCGTATTACCTTTGAAGCGACCGCTAATATTTCTGGCTCGTCGTGTGTCGGGAGTTCAGTCGGGGACGGAGCGCCAGTGAGGTGCGGACAGCCAGTACTCGCCGACCGCTGGCGACACACATGTATTGTCCGACGGAAGGACACTGGGGCGGAAACGACCTTCGTTGGTCATTCGGTCGGTCGTCTCATCGAACAACGTGTATTTGGTCGCCGACCGCTTATGGAAACTCTGTGTGTGTGTGTGTGTGTGTGTGTGTGTGTGTGTGTGTGTGTGTCACTTGTCATTTCTCCTTGTTGTTCGACGGTGATTGGTTTTAGGATCGTCGGAGGTCCCGGTGCAAGTGTTTACGTGGAACTGTGTGTAGCTTCCGTGATTTCCGCTGAGCAGATGAATGCTTTCTGCGTACTGGAGTTGCCAGGCGGTCGGTTGCGACACAGCGGGGAACTGATTACGTTGTTGGTTGGTTTGTCAGCCGCTCCTAGGTCGTGCTGCCACCCGATTACTTAGCGTTGCGCTTGGCTGCCGTCTCACGTAAACTGATGTTAGAGTTTCCTCCCCAGGCAGACCCATGGAATACTTCTGAGCACCACTGTTTCGCTGTTTGTGACTGTGATTTTCTTTTGTCGCAAGTACTGTGCCAGGCCTTCAGCCGTGTATTAATTTTGTCTGTTGTATGTTCAGTATATGGCCTTCAGCCGAACCTTATGTGCAGTATTTTAAGGTTAGGCCTTCAGCCGTGTTTTATTTAAAATTCTTGTTTGCTCTGTATTTAGGTCTTTAGCAGCCTTTTTTTTAAAATCTGTGGCTTTCAGCTGTAATGTGTAAATTCCTGACTCCCTTTAATTATCTTGAATTCATAAAATGGCCTTTAGCGTTACTGTGTAAATGCTTATCTTAAGGTTTGTCTTTAATTATTTTGAATAATTGTTTGGGCCTTCAGCCGTCAATATATTTCATGTTCTTAAGATGGTATAATATTGTACTGCGTAAATGCTTGTCTTTAAACGTTCCGTTTTATTGTTTTGAAATATTATTTGGCTCTCAGCCGAGGAATTAATTTTAATTTTCCTTAATATGGCTTTTAGCCGAAATTGAAAAATGCTTGCCTTTTAAAGAATTTCCTTTGCTGATCTGAAATATTATTTGGGCCTTTAGCCGAGAAGATGTTTTAATTTTACTTAAGTAAGGCCTTCAGCCATGTCTCTAAATCCACGTGTTTTAAAAGGAAAACCTTATTATTGAGAAGTTACTTGGGCCATCAGCCGTGAAATTATCCTATTGTTTTAAAGAGAAAACTGTGCATTGTGTTTTGGAGAAATGAAGTAGTGTGTTCTTATGTAACTAACAGTAACCGATCTTTGCCCCCTTTCTACAACCTGATCCGCTCTGTCCTGCGCTAGCCAGATTTTAGTCAAATCTGGTAAGGATCCAGGACTGACGAGCAACACTCATGTATCGGTCGACACAGGGTTTTGTAATTTAACTCCTTCGGGATTGAACTGCATTTCACGAGAAAACTTTCAATGAGATTCGTAAAGTAATGTATAAAATGCATGTTAGACCATCATCTCTTATATTTGAAACACAAATATCAACCGCTTCCAGTCATGGACCATCTTCACAGATCAGGGTTAAAATGGGTTAAGCCACTACATCACATTTGTCATTACTTAAATAATGTGTAGAGCATGTAATGAACGTTGCGACTCTTCTTGATATCCATGACATGCTCTACACATTATGTAAGTAATGACAAATGTAACATGATGGTTTAAACAATTTTCACCCTTATCCGTGAAGATGGTCCATAACTGAAACCGGTTGATTTTTCGGTTTAAAATAAAAGCAGCTGATAGTCAAACTTTCAGCGAGAGTTATGTAAGCTACTTCCTCCGTGGGTAGACTACACGAGTAGTCTTCCAGAGACTTGGTTTGGTACCTACCTCCTGTCCATACTGAGCGTGGTTAGAGTCCTCGACTATTACTACGCAACGGCTTTGCCCACGGCGCCACAGAGGGCGTCCACGTCGAGTTCCGAGACTTTTAAAGACATACCGGGCACTCGAATTGGAGTCTCGGTCTGGTGGTCAAGAGGCAAGGTAGCGTCTGTGCTAGAAGGCCTTCTCCAACCCTGGCGGACGAGCTGAGTGGGTGCCTTCAGAGGAGGGCGTGGCTGAGTCCATGACGTCAGCGCCGGCAGCTGAGTGAGAATGGGGGCGTGGGGGCGAGAGGCGAAGCAGGCAGCTGTACACTGAGGTGCAAAAGTTATGGGATACCTTTCAATATCGAGTCGGACTACCTTTGCCAGGCGTAGTGCAGCAACTTGCTTGGCAAGGACTCAACGAGTCGTTGGAAGTCCCCTGCAGAAACATTAGGGCATGCTGCCTCTATAGCCGTCCACAACTGCGGAAGTGTACCCGGTGCAGAATTTTGTGCAGGAACTGATCTCTCACTTATGTCCCACAAATGATCGATGGGACTCATGTCGAGCGATCCGGGTGGTCAAGTCATTCGTTCGAACTGTTCAGAATGCTCTTCAAATCAATCGCAAACAACTGTGGCCCAGTGACATGACACTGTTGTTTGGCAACCTGAAGTCTATGAATGTCTGCAAATGATCTCCAAGTAGCCAATTGTAATAATTTTCAGTCAATGATATGTTCAGTTGGACTAGAGGACCCAGTCCATGTCACGTAAACACAGCCCACACCATTGTGGAGCCATCACTAACCTGCACAGTCTCTTGTTGACAACTGGGGTCCACGGCTTCGTGGGATCTGCGCCACGCTCGAACCTTACCATCATATCTTACCAACTGAAATCGGGACTCATCTGACCACGCAAGGTTTTCCAGTCGTCACAGTCCCAGCAGAGGCGCTGCAGGCGATGTCGTGCGGTTAGCAAAGGCATTCGCGTCGGTCGTCTACTGCCATAGCCCATTAAAGCCAATTTTCGCCCCGCTGTTCTAACGGATAGGTTCATCGTACATCCCACATTGATTTCTGCGAATATTTCACACAGTGTTGCTTATTTGTCAGCACTGTCAACTCTACGCAAACCCCGCTACATTCGATCGATAAGTGAAGGCCGTCGTCCAGTGTATTGTCATTGCTGAGAGGAAATGCTTCAGAGTTGGTATTCTCAGCACACTCTTAACACTGTGAATCTTTTACTATTAAATTCAGTAACGATTTTCGAAGTGGAATGTCCCATGCGTCTAGCTCGAACTACAACTCCGCGTTCAAAGCTGTTAATTCCCCTCGTGCGTTGGAAAACTTTTCACGTGAATAGCCTGAGAACGAATAACATCTCCGACAGTGTACTTCCCTTTCATATCTTATGTACACGATACTGTCGGCTCATGTGCATATCGCTACCCGATAACTTTTGTCACCTCAGCGAAAAGCGGGCGAAGAAATCATCAAGCTGCGAAAGGCGGTCAGAGGAAGATCGGTGCACAAGTGGCCACTTGGGACAGCCCCTCTTCAGCGGAAAGATCTAAACTCGGTGAGCACGTTACAGAATTTTGTCTGTCGCAGTGAGCCTACGTCACTAAGTTGACTACAATAAATCTGTTCAGAGGTGTTCGCGAAACATTGCATCTGTTGAGCGCAGTAGCCTTTAACTTGGTGGATATCACTTGTCGATAGGCTTCAAAGCAGTGGATTGTTTTTCATGTTAAATTATTTCCGTCCTTTATTTGTTCTCATCATTACGAGTTTAAATGAAATGTTTTGTCTTATGATTGAAACTGGCCTTTTATCAGTTCGTGTCCAAGGACGGATTGTGTGAACAGTTGGATACAGCTGGTCTGACCTTGCTTATTGAGTACGTCTGGTTCTAAGTTTTGATGATGTGGTTTTTAGTAACTTGTCTTGTTTGATGCTCTCATTTAGCTAATTTTATTTGATTAGGCCCCCTCATTTCCACTCTCCTTGCAAGTTTCAAGCTAGCATGTTATCCTTGCACCAGGTTTACAATGACTCCTTTTTTAATTGTTCAAGAGTTTACATCCATTGCCATAACTTTCAACTACTCCTTTTAGTATTGTTCATCTTTTGCTCTGTGTGTGTGTGTGGGGGGGGGTTGTTATTTCAGGAAATGCGTTGTTTCGGTTTATTCTTCTTTTAATTTTGACACGTAATTCATTCAAGAACTTGCTGTTAATGCTTGGGTATTGAAAAGTTAACAGCTGCTGTCGTAACATAAAAGAACTCTTCTTTTAAATTGTTCGCTTCATTCGTGGGTTGCAAATGATTTATTAGTGCCTTGAATGATTATTCTAAAAGACGTCTGGCTAGAGATAACTTGTGATTTTGTCGAACTGGTTACTGTGTGCTTAAGTGTGTTTCTATTTTTGTATTTTTTGTTTTAGAAGTACCAGACGCTACGCTGCTTTGCCAGATCCTGTAGAACGGCGTACCGAGCATTGTAAACTAATGCCGGGTTTGAATGCTATCCACAACTGCCTCAATGTCAAACAAAATTTATTAGGCGTCTGCTGGCATTTATGTGTGTTGTCATTTATTTTATAATTTAAATAAAATTTTCTTTTATTGTTAGAATGATATTTATTTGAGGTCCGGGTCCTACAACTCCCGAGGCACTTTGCTATACGTCTATTTCACTTTCATTCTACGATCGTTACACTTTAAATTGCTCCTTACGCATACCAAACTAATTATACTCCGTCCGAACAGGCCCTGGAAGGCCCAACGGTACCGACGGCCGCCGTATCATGGTCAGTCCACAGGTGTCATTTGATGCGCATGTGGAGGGGCATGTGGTCAGCACACCGCACTTCCGACCGTATGTGAGTTTCCGAGGCCGGAGCCGCTACTTCTCAATCGAGTAACTCCTCAGTTTGCCTCACAGGGGCTGAGTGCACCCCGCGTGGCAACAGCGCTCGGCAGACCGGATGCTCACCCATCCAAGTGCTAGCCGGCTCGACAGCACTTAAATTCAGTGATCTGACCGGAACCGGTGGTACCGCTGCGGCAGATCCATTGGCCCTTACGCATAACTACCAGTCATTACATCGACGTGACTGCTTTCAGTGGCTGTCCGGCAATAATGTAGTCATACAATATCGCATCTTTCCGCCTATTTACGCTCTACTCCATGTGCCACACTGTTCTCGAGTAGGTCGCGAGCAGGAATGTCAAGAACGTTTAACCACAACGTCCTGGTTGCTCCACACTGCTCTATGTTCCATTTTTATCGACTTGTTTATCTTAGAGCGATGAGAATTTATTCTTGCACTTACAGCCATCCATCGTGGTGTAAATGCACCAAAACGGAAAGGTGTATTCTACAGCAGGAAAAGAAAAAGCATTTGCAGGTGTAAGAATTGTTGGAGAACTTGAGATCATACTGTCACGAGTCTAAAACTTACCAGAAAATAAAACATGGTTAACAATATACATATACACAAACATATATACATGTACAAGCATACACCGTTGATGCCATTGCTTTAGGTATACTTCTATTCAAGGACATATTTAAAAGTTGGTTCTCTCGGCTGCGTCAGACGGACCCACAGCACAAAAATTTATAGTTAAAAATTATCTTTGTTTTGATATTGTAGTCAAGATCTTATAATCATCAAATTGTAGGCGTAATTATCTTGCATCGACTTATTTGACTGGACTTCTCGGAATTCGCCTCTCAAAGCACGTGGCCCCTTGCGTGAAATTCCAAATCGTACTCTAGTTGACAATATCGCTAAACCCTCAAAAGAATGGTTAAAGGAATTTTTTTAGTTTAAACTGAGTTCTATTGCGCTAAAAGCCGATTTCTTTTATATCTCAGTTCACACCGGACCTGTCGCTGTCTCTCTCTCTCTCTCTCTCTCTCTCTCTCTCTCTCTCTCTCTCTCTCTCTCTCTCTCCCCTCCCCCTCCCTCCCTTTCCCCTCCCTCCCTCCCCTCTTCCTTCCCCTCTCCCCCTCTGCCTCCCTCTCTCCCCTTTTCGCTTGCTGCTGCCAGATGCTAACTCCTGAGCTTTTGACTTAGGAAAACTGTTTTCAGTTATCGTGGGGCAGGTATGATGATAGTAAGATCACGCATTCACTCTGACCGTTAAGACCCGGAAATACAAAAGCTAAATAAACTAATGAGTTCGTAAGTTTCCACGAGAAATGTATTTTGAATAAAATAAAGTTGGGTATTAGCCTGCTTAATTGTAAAACAGCAAAGCAATGAAATTGCTGGCTTTTCGACCGACTTACTGCCCTGTAGAGGACCGCACCAAGACAGTGGATTCTGATAAGTTTCTCCGAACGAGGAAGTTGCTTAACGGAGTAGCAAACGGGCTCCTGAAAGTGGCTAGAGAGTGATGGCTCCGAGTGCAGCTGAACTGCACGGGAAAATGGGCAGTGTGGTGGTTTCACTGATTGTCACATTAGCTACAGCACACTTTTTGTTTTCATCTTCCTTGGAATATAGTGTAGCGAGCTGCGCTGCGAATGGACGAGACAAAGTTTCCCAGTGCAAAACTTGAAGCATCTGTTTGAGAGTAGTCGAATTTTCATGAGAGAATGTGTTGTCCGCTCAAGGGCGTGTGGGATGCAACTGGTGCGCTCTGGCTGTTCTCTACGTATGGTTTCTTAACTGTATACCGTGTTTCTAACTTGTTCCTTCTTAGCAGATCTTGGAATCTGATATGTCGTGGAGATTTCGGGATCTGTTTCCAGATTCACGGTGTCTTTGTGGCCTAGAATAGAGCTCACAGGTGGAACTACTGCCGATAGGTTACAGTTGTTACGAAATCTGTTAGCAATGGGGTCACTTGTATGATGGATTTTTTGTCACTGTGGGTGTCACCTGTGAGTGGCACATCGCTCACTTGTAAGGAGTTGTGTGCTGGGCATGAGTTAACCCCGATGTTATCTGTGTTAAATTTAATTAAAATTTTGGACCGCACTGATTGGCCAGTAAGTGTTACTACACCTCTTGCAAGCATTTATTTTAAACAAGAATTTTCTTGTTGGTAACTAATCACATATGTTGTTGTCTTACGGTTTTGAAGGTTTATTTGGTGCTGCCCACATTAGATATTTGATGAAGCGTTATTTTTAAGCTTGTAGAGTATCATGGTGGTTTGTTTTATATCTATGTAGGAAGTGTGTCATTAGATTATTATGTATCTTAAATGTGTGGCTAGAAGGAATTTAATTGCCTCATGCGAAAAAGCAAATTGCAAAACCGGCCAAACTCCAGTGTAATCTATTTTCTAGTCTTTAGTTCGGTGGTAAACTGTGTGTTACTGGCTATCTGTAACACGCGGAGCTACGTTCATTTCTAGGGAGTGAAGGCAGGTGCTCGTTGTATTTAGTATACATTGTCGAGTCAGACTTTGTATTTATTATATATTATTTGTTGTGGCATGAAGTTATTTAGTTTTGATTCTTGTTGTTCTTGTTGTGGTCCTCAGTCCTGAGACTGGTTTGATGCAGCTTTCCATGCTACTTCATCCTGTGCAAGCTTCTTCATCTCCCAGTACCTTCTGCATTGCAACCTACATCCTAGTGAATCTGCTTGGTGTATTCATCTCTTGGTCTCCCTCTATGATTTTTACCCTCTACGCTGCCCTCCAATACTAAATTGGTGGTCCCTCGATGTCTCAGAACATGTCCTACCAACCGATCCCTTCTTCTAGTCAAGTTGTGCCACAAATTTCTCTTCTCCCCAATCCTATTCAATACCTCCTCATTAGTTATGTGATCTCCCCATCTAATCTTCAGCATTCTTCTGCAGCACCACATTTCAAAAGCTTCTATTCTCTTCTTGTCCAAACTATTTAATGTCCATGTTTCACTTCCATACATGGCTACGCTCCATACAAATACTTTCAGAAACGACTTCCTGACACTTAAATCTATACTCGATGTTAACAAATTTCTCTTCTTCAAAAACGTTTTCCTTGCCATTTCCAGTCTATATTTTACATCCTCTCTACCTCGACCATCATCAGTTATTTTGCTCCCCAAATAACAAAACTCCTTTACTACTTTAATTGTCTCGTTTCCTAATCTAATTCCCTCAGCATCACTCGACTTAATTCAACTACATTCCATTATCCTCGTTTTGCTTTTGTTCATGTTCATCTTATATCCTCCTTTCAAGACACTGTCCATTCCATTCAACTGCTCTTCCAAGTCCTTTGCCATCTCTGACAGAATTACAATGTCATCGGCGAACCTCAAAGTTTTTATTTCTTCTCCATGGATTTTAATACCTACTCCAAATTTTTCTTTTGTTTCCTTCACTGCTTGCTCAATATACAGATTGAAAAACATCAGGGAGAGGCTACAACCCTGTCGCACTCCCTTCCCAACCACTGCTTCCCTTTCATGTCCCTCGACTCTTGTAACTGCCATCTGGTTTCAGTACAAATTGTAAATAGCCATTCGCTCCCTGTATTTTACCCCTGCCATCTTCAGAATTTGAAATAGAGTATTCCAGTCCACATTGTCAAAAGCTTTCTCTAAGTCTACAAATGCTAAAAACGTAGGTTTGCCTTTCCCTAATCTAGCTTCTAAGATAAGTCGTAGGGTCATTATTGCCTCACGTGTTTCAATATTTCTACGGAATCCAAACTGATCATCCCCGAGGTCGGCTTATACTAGTTTTTCCATTCGTCTGTAAATAATTCGAGTTAGTATTTTACAGCTATGAGTTATTAAACTGATAGTTCGGTGATTTTCACATCTTTCAACACCTGCTTTCCTTGAGATTGGAATTATTATATTCTTCTTGAAGTCTGAGGGTATTTCGCCTGTCTCATACATCTTGCTCGCCAGATGGTAGAGTTTTGTCAGGACTGGCTCTCCCAAGGCAGTCAGTAGTTCTAATGGAATGTTGTCTACTCCCGGGGCCTTGTTTCGACTCAGGTCTTTTAGTGCTCTGTCAAACTCTTCACGCAGTATCATATCTCCCATTTCATCTTCATCTAGATCCTCTTCCATTTCCATAATATTGTCCTCAAGTACATCGCCCTTGTATAGACCCTCTATATACTCCTCCCACCTTTCTGCTTTCAATTCTTTGCTTAGAACTGGGTTTCCATCTGAGCTCTTGATATTCATACAAGTGGATATCTTTTCTCCAAAGGTCTCTTTAATTTTCCTGTAGGCTGTATCTATCTTACACATGGTGAGACAAGCCTCTACATCCTTACATTTGTCCTCTAGCCATCCCTGCTTAGCAATTTTACACTTCCTGTCGATCTCATTTTTGAGACGTTTGTATTCCTTTTTGCCTGCTTCATTTAATGCATTTTTATATTTTCTCCTTTCATCATTTAAGTTCAATATTTCTTCTGTTACCCAAGGATATCTAGCAGCCCTCGTCTTTTTACCTACTTTATCCTCTGCTGCCTTCACTGCTTCATCCCTCAAAGCTACCCATTCTTCTTCTACTGTATTTCTTTACCCTATTCCTGTCAATTGTTCCTTTATGCCCTCCTTGAAACTCTTTACAACCTCTGGTTCTTTCAGTTTATCCAGGTCCCATCTCCTTAAATTCCCAACTTTTCGAAATTTCTTCAGTTTTAATCTACAGTCCATAACCAATAGATTGTGGTCAGAGTCCACATCTGCCCCTGGAAATATCTTACAATTTAAAACCTGGTTCCTGAATCTCTGTCTTACCGTTATATAATCTATCTGATACCTTTTAGTATTTCCAGGATTCTTCCATGTCTACAACCTTCTTTTATGATTCTTGAACCAAGTGTTAGCTATGATTAAGTTGTACTCTGTGCATAATTTTACGAGGTGGCTTCCTTTTTCATTCCTTACCCCCAATCCATTTTCACCTACTACGTTTCCTTCTCTCCCGTTTCCTACTACCGAATTCCAGTCACCCATGACTATTAAATTTTCGTCTCCCTTCACTCTCTGAATAATTTCCTTTATTTCATCATACATTACTTCAATTTCTTCGTCATCTGCGGAGCTAGTTGGCATATAAACTTGTACTACTGTGGTAGGCATGGGCTTCGTGTCTATCTTGGCCACAATAATGCGTTCACTATGCTGTTTGTAGTAGCTTACCCACACTCCTATTTTTTTATTCATAATTAAACCTACTCCTGCATTGCCCCTATTTGATTTTGTATTTATAACTCTGTATTCGCCTGACCAAAAGTCTTGTTGCTCCTGCCAGCGAACTTCACTAATTCCCACTATATCTAACTTTAACCTATCCATTTCCCCTTTTAAATTTTTTTACCTACCTGCCCGATTAAGGGATCTGACATTCCACGCTCCGATCCGTAGAACGCCAGTTTTCTTTCTCCTGATAACGACGTCCTCCTGAGTAGTCCCCACCCGGAGATCCGAATGGGGGACTATTTTACCTCCAGAATATTTTACCCAAGAGGACGCCATCATCATTTAATCATACAGTAAAGCTGCATGTCCTCTGGAAAAATTTTGAATCTTAGAATTTGTAATAAGTTATAAATATTTAGAAGTCGTTCTGCCTTTGATTTACCGTGCTATTGATCCCACTGAAAGCGATCTACTCGCTCTGATCTGCATTATTCAGGATAGACATTACAAGTAAAAACCTCCTCCTCCCTTCTCCAATTACATCCTTTGCAAGTCACTTAATAGGTGCACTTTCTTTGGTATAACCATGGACTTTCTATTCACCTTGAACTCGAAAGGAGGACAACTAGTAGTTTACTAATTTCTTGCATACCTTCTGCTTTGCCGTGCACAGAATATCGTCTATTCTTGGTAGTGTATATTCTTTACTAAACCCTGAGTTTTGATTGCATAGTGGCACGTTGCTATGGATACAGTACAGCCACACAGAGAGGGAATATGCATCAAACAATCTGTCTTATTCAAGGTGAGGAATTTTTGGTAATCCATCTTGTTACCTTTTGAAAATTGTGAATTGTTGAATAGTTGTGCTATTTCGTAGGACGTGGAAATGTGTGTCATGCGTCTGAACATTTGCAGGTCAATTTAGAACAAAACTGGAGTTACTTCAATAACCTAAAAACAAAGCATATCATACTTATCGAAACTGTATCACAATGGAAATGGTCTCTTAACATGAATAATAATTGCACTGTGTCGACATTCAGTAGGAGTGCAAGCATACACGACTTGCAGGGGACTGGATATGGAAACCAGGACGACTTCATAAGGAGACAACAGCTCGGTTTTTTGTACATGCAGTTAACTGCTGATAGAAGTTCCGAGAACTTGAGTATCTTATCTCAATTAAATGAAACCTTACAGAGCATACACAAATGGGGTGAACTGCATTAGCATAAAATTCGACGTCATAACTTTCCCACAAAATTTAATAAATTCAGTAACTCCATTTAAATTTTTTCCCGCCAAGCAAATAGGGGTCTATTCTGCATATATAATACTTGTATCTATTCTTTGCTGATGCCCACGGCCACAAAATAGTTGCTTTCATTAGACGTGGTGATCGTGCAACACGAAGGTTGAAGTACTAACGCACGGGAACCGGTTTACAAAATTCTTGATAAAATTAACGAAAACACACACGATAATCGGGAGTACAACACTGAAGGCGATTATCCAACTAAACAGTTACATACTTTGTCCTTGTATGACACTGTAATTCAACAGTCAAGACCACCAACATACTTACGTCGCAAAAGTTCGGTTTAATATGATGTTCGCGAGTTGAGAGGCATTAATTCTTAGAGATACCTGAAGAGGTTCAAGCCAACAGGTACAAGTTAGTGATCATATGGTAAATGCATCGTAATTACACGGCAAATAAAATCAAAACATATCCGAGGGAGTAACTGAAATAGTTGAATGATTCCCTAACATAAAATAATCGTTAAGTCCGACTGACCCAAATGATACCACGCCAAGCCATGTTCAGGGGAACAAGGGCATTTTCACACTTCGGCGGTGAGTCCCAGAGTGACTTAAAAAAGCGATGGCTGTTGGCTATTGCCGGGAGGACCATTTTTTTTTGTTTGGCAGGGTAGGGACAGACCTTTAATCAACTATACGGACGACAAGAGAGGGAAAGCTCCGAATCGAAAGGTAACCACTTTAACAGACATCATTGAAGGAATTCCAAAAAAATTGCCCGACAGAAAATAAACTCTGCGCCGCCATAGGCGTATTTGAAAACCCACTCACTCATACATTCACTTTTATACTCGTATATATCATTTAGGGACAAGGCGCGGATTGAAACGGATTACTGGTAATAAAAATTTTCGCTTCGTATGTATTCACTTTCCAAACAATTGATCAAGTAGCCATGAAGACGCCTGTATAATCTATAGTAGTAATAACGGAAATTTATGAAAAGCGAAAAGTGGAAGAGGCCTGAAACATATCCCTTTTCAGCACTACCGAGCAGTGTAACAATATTTTCTCTTTTAATCCATTATTGCTGTGGTGTCACCGCCAGACACCACACTTGCTAGGTGGTAGCCTTTAAATCGGCCGCGGTCCGGTAGTATACGTCGGACCCGCGTGTCGCCACTATCAGTGACTGCAGACCGAGCGCCGCCACACGGCAGGTCTAGAGAGACTTCCTAGCACTCGCCCCAGTTGTACAGCCGACTTTGCTAGCGATGGTTCACTGACTAAATACGCTCTTATTTGAGAGACGATAGTTAGCGTAACCTTCAGCTGCGTTATTTGCTACGACCTAGCAAGGTGCCATGATCAGTTTCTATTGATATTGAGAATCATGTACCGTCCAGACCGACGTTAGTCATTAATGGATTAAAGTTAAGTATTCCACCAGCTACGTCCGTTTTTCTAAATTCTAATTTCCTTGTCCTGCTCCAGACCTCACGCCAACCTGCGTGAGCTAAAACGCGTGCCTTTCGGCCTCCTCTAGTAACACCGTGTTGGCTCTCCTGCCAACCACAACAATTGCATAGTGCAGTCAATTACGAACTAATCTTACTAAAGAAGATTTTTCTTATTTTTCTGTCATCAGTTCGTTAAAAAATAACTTCTATGATAAAATTGTAAACATTTAAATAATAAACCGTAAATGCTGGGTTATAGGCTTTTAATTTGAAAACAATCCTAAAATGCTGTTTGTGCCGGTTGGTTAACCCAAAATTTCCCCTGGTAGGCCAGCACGGCAGGTTCGGGCGCTGGATAAGGCGCTGCTTCCAGTAATCAAACTCCTGAAGCAAGGCCTTTGGGCCTGACCTATGCGCGTTTGACTTCATTTAGTTCCGTAAGCTTTGTCATTTACGCGACTTCATCTTCCACTGACCGCTCCTCAGGTAAACGTTTAGTGAATGTCGCTAGGCTGACTCTTGCTGCCGCGTCAGGAGGAGGAATCACTGCCCGTGCCGTCTGGGGGCCAACTGCCTCCACACTGGAATTAGTCCCAAAATTTTCCAGTAGCATTGCGCGCATTTCGAAAGAGACTTCAGCCTGTTTCCCGTGTGCTAATCGAAACGATGTGATTACCTTGCGCGCTGCATCTCAACAATGAATCTTTGTTTAAGCAGTTTCTAGGTACATGTGTGGAATTTCTTGGCACGATATGCTGTATTCGATGACACCAGAGTCTTTTGTATGTATAATATTTGCTTTTGTTAATCATCACGATAGTTCATAATCTGACAAAATTACCGGAGTGAATTTATGATCAGTCAGTGATCGCGCAGTACATACATGGTTCAAATGGCTCTGAGCACTATGCGACTTAACTTCTGAGGTCATCAGTCGCCTAGAACTTAGAACTAATTAAACCTAACTAACCTAAGGACATCACACACATCCATGCCCGAGGCAGGATTCGAAGCTGCGACCGTAGCGGTCGCTCGGCTCCAGAGTGTAGTGGTGCCCAGAACTGCACTACATACATGTATAAAAGTTTACGACGCGGTTGATCCATTCTTCAGTACTACTTTAGGCTCATACGAATGTTGTTGCTTATCTTTATTCTTTTCCGTACTGTTTTGGTGTTGATTCATCTTATATTTCTCATGTACGTAAATAATTTTGAACGTATTCTGCAATATTAACACATGTTCTCGTAATCATGAACTTTCAGCGATTGGTCACTTTAGATGGACTCAAATTTTTCTTGCTACTTACTTCAGTAGACAAGGTGAACCAGAACTCCACGGATAAACTTTGAGAGGTTGTTCGGGGATATCTTCTGATTATTTTGGTATCTGCGACCCAAGTCCTCCGGTGGCTTGTTACAGACTAATAATGCAACTACGACTTACTCGGTTTGTTAACGCAATCACTCTTGTTTCTGTGGTAGCGTTTCACAGCAGTGAAGAAGCCTGTAATGTGTAGCAATGAAAACGTGCAATACACAACACAGGGTTATGCAACAATCCTCAGAAGAAACACATATATTCTTTTATCTGTGTCAGTGTAAAGCACGTAAGAGATGCAGAACTGTTCCCTTACAGGTATTGTCAAAAATTTCGTCGATCACGACAGAGTGCACAGAGACGCACCATGGACTGCCTTACACGCTCAAGAATTTCAGGAGTTTGGCGTAGTTCTTCCGCAACTGCGATAACCCTAGCAACCAGGTCTTTGTGAGTATCGACCGTAGTCTCGTAAACTAAACCACTCACATGCCTCAGAAGAAGAGGTCCGTTCGTGTTATGTCTGGTGACCGAGCTGGCAATGGAAGGGGACCGCCGCGATCAATCCATTGTCGTCAAAACTGTACTTCAATGTGGTTCAGTGTATCAGGAAGTAGGTGAATTGCAATCACAAAATCTTTGACACTGGCAGCCCATACACCCAATGCAAACTTCTACCGATGGCATCGACACGCTATTGCTTGTAGATTTTCGTCATCTCATACATTGATATTACTGCTGTTGAACATGCCCCCTCCTGCGAACATGTCTTCGCCGGCAAACGACACGAAAGATTTTTCTGTACACTGTTGTAGGATTCAGTTTGCAAAATTTATTCGAAATATGATGTCCGATGACGGAAATGACTGAACTTCCTGTGGTTGATAAGGGTGAAATTATTGTTCATTAAAGATGTTGAAACTAGTTGACTGGCTTGTGTTCTAAACTCAAGAAATGCGCCGACCATTAGGGCAGGAGCGTCACCAATCGCGTGTAACACATTTTCTTCTATACATGGTGTTCTGGCATACCTCACACAGCCAGTATCTTCGATTCTAACGCGGAAGGATTCAGTTTCCCGTAGGCGTCTGTCTGCAGATGCAAAAGTACAGTGATGCAGTTGCTGTCGCTGCAGGAACAGTTCGGTATCTTCTTGTGCCGCTCTTCCATTGCGTTCAGTGAATCCGCACACGAGTGCCCATCGGTTCTCTCTTCATCAGTAAGCCTGACCATGGTTATGATATGCAAGCTGTTAATGGGCAACTAACACTGCCGGAGAACAAAACTCTAGACAGAATGCAAACCTTTGGCAATGTGTTCAGGAGGGTATTACTGTTGTCAACAGGTGCTATCGTGAAGGAATGGCAGCAACATGCAAAGCGCATACCGTCGCCATTTGCACTGTTGTGCCCTATTCTCAGTGCAATACTGATAGAAAGCTAATTGGGGAAAGAAACCAAACGAAATGCACTAACTCTGTAACAAACTGCCGGATACCGTTGATCACTCACACTAAAGTACGCATAATGTGTCCCTAAACACCCTCTGAAAGTTTTTGGTGGCTTTCTGGTTCGCACTGTATACTAATTTAGTAGTAGTAGTAGTAGTAGTAGTAGTTTTATTCATCCGTAGATCTCTTTTTACAAGGACATAGGACATGTCAAAGTATTTACAAGCTTAGATCAATTTACAATAAGCTAATTCGTATACACATATATTTACAGACTTCTAGTTAGAGACAATCATTAGATTTTACTCCTGGTATACAATAATTTATTTACAAATAACTCATTAAATAATGTAATGCCACACTATTCACTCATATTTCACTATCAGTCACTGCACACACTATACACACATTGTTTCATAACACTTCACTCACTACATACACACACACACACACACACACACACACACACACACACACACAGGTGATCCTTGGGCCATTTTCTGTACTGCAAGTTCCCATTTGCTATCCTGAAAAACTGAGTCAGCATCCCTTCATAATGAGTGAGATGTTGAGCTCAGAAAGAGGAAGAGGTGTTAGTATTGTGCTATGCGTAGCTTGAGGGGAGAGTGTCTCTAGAAAGGAAAAAAGAAGAAAAATAATAAAGTGAAGGTGTTATGTGGAATATTGGATGTTTTATAATCATCATTATTATTATTATTTGTTTGTATAACATTTTTTTATCAAACCCCTACTCTGCTTTATCTAAGTAATCCTTCAATGTATAAAATGTATTGCATAACAGGTACTTTTTAGCTGCCTTCTTAAATAAGTGTATTTTTGAAATTTCTTTAATCTCTTTTGGTAATTTATTGTACAGTTTTATTCCTTGGTAGAAAATGCTGTTTTGAGTTTTATGTTTATTTTTTCTTGGTAAATGTAAGTTGAGTCTATCTCTTGTTGCATGGTCATGGACAGAGCTGTTTGTGCAGTAATTGCCAATGTTACTTTTGATGTGTAAAACTGACTGGTAAATGTGTTCACATGGAGCAGTTAAAATTCCCAGTGTTTTGAACAGATCTTTACAATGAGCTCGACTACTATTTCTGGTTATTATTCTTATGGCTCTTTTCTGGAGTTTGAAAATTGTGTTCATATTTTGTGGATTTGTTCCCCAAAAAAGAATGCCATAGCTAAGAATTGAGTGTACATATGAATAATATGTAACTAAAAGACACTGCATGTTACACACAGATGATAGAATTCTAAGGGCATAACATGCTGATGACATTCTGTTTGCAAGTACCTTTGTGTGTTCGCACCACTTCAGCTGAGAGTCAATATTCATTCCTAGAAATTTTGCATTTGTTACACAGTCTATAGAGGTGCCATCTACATTTAATTTAACATTGTCATTTTTCCTCTTCAAACTGAAGTTCATGGCATTAGTTTTCTTTATGTTTAATGTCAATTTGTTGCTTATTGACCAATCGTAAACTTCCTTGAGAGTTTCATTTGCTTTCTCAGTAAGAAGTTCTCTTGTTCTCTCAGTGACTATAATATTGCTGTCATCAGCGAAGAGAATTTTCTCACCATGAGTAACACTACTGGGAAAGTCATTGATGTATATCAGGAATAGTATTGGTCCTAATATGCTACCTTGTGGAACCCCTATATTAATATGTTTTGGTTCTGATAAGTATTTTACTAAATGTTTAGATCTATTTGAAGTATGTGTTATCTCTACTCTTTGTACCCTATCTGTTAGGTATGATCGAAACCAGTCATTAGCTACCCCTCTTATTCCTAATGCTTCTAATTTATTTAATAGAATCTTGTGGTCGACTGTATCAAAAGCCTTAGAAAGATCCAAAAATATGCCTGTGACACACTCATCTTTATCAAGAGCATTAAGTACAACTTTTGTGAATTCTACTATGGCTGACTCCGTATTTTTGCCACTTCGAAAACCAAACTGTGATTTGCTTAAAAGATTGTATTTATTCAGATAATTCATTAATCTGTCTTTCATAATTGCTTCTATTATTTTTGAGAATGCTGACAGCAGGGAAATGGGCCGGTAATTTTCTATGTCTTCTGCATTACCTTTCTTAAGCAAAGGTACAACTCTTGCCTGTTTTAGCTGCTCTGGAAACGTCCCTGATGTGAAGAATTCATTTATTATATTTGTTAATGGGCCTTGTATAATCCCTATGCATTGTTTCAGTACACACATTGGTACATCATCTAAGCCTTCTGACTTTTTATTTTTTAGCTTTTGAACAGTTTTATTGACTTCATTCTCTGTGGTTGGAAGTAACATCATTGTATCTAGTGCAACAATTTTTGCAGGTGTTATATTTGTTTTGGGAATTTTTGCTGTAACTTCTCTGCAATACTTGAAAAATGCTCGTTTACATAGTTTGCTAAGTGTTGTGGATCATTTATTACCTTATCCCCCTCCCTTAGCAGTATGTTATTCTGCGTTTGTTTGCCTCTCCCCGTTTCCTTTTTTATAACATCCCAGACTGCTTTGCTTTTATTCTCTGCATTATATATTATTTTGTCATTAAATGACTTTTTTGCAGCAATCAGCACCTTCCTATAAATCTTTTTGTATCTATGATAGAAATTTAAGAATTCTGGATCATTGTGAATCTTTTTCATGGAACTGAGGTGTTTAAGTGTTTGGGAGGACTTCTTAATACCTGCTGTTATCCATCTGTTTTTGTGAGATGTTGATACAGTCATGCATACTTTTGGAAATGCTGTTTCAAAGTTCAATTTAAGCAATGTGGAGAATTTGGAGAATTTCATATTCACATTGGTTTCCTTATACACTTCATCCCAGCTTTGTTTTTCTAGTTCTTTTGAAAAATCTTTTATTTTGATTTCTGATAGATGTCGTTTATAGGCTTGTAGTTTAGGGAATGATTCGATGCCTGATTTTACTGTTGTTATTTGACAGAGATGGTCTGATAGTCCGAGATCTTCTACAGCTACATCACATTTTTCCCTGTCTATATTTGTGGCCACATGGTCAATTACTGATGCAGTCATTGTAGTAACCCTTGTTGCACTATTGACCAATAGGGACATGCCAAAACTTTGAAGGATATTTATGAAGGTGCTGCTGGATTCATTTATGATATTAGTGTTGATGTTTATGTCCCCACACAGAATTATGTTGACCTCTGTACTTGAGACTTTATCTAGAACTTCTGTTAATTTATTGAAAAAAGTGTCCACACTACCACTGGGAGATCTATACACACACAAAATTTAACAAAGGTTCTTGGTCATTTTGTTAAATAACAATATAATTTTCCCCATTTCTACTCTATAGATTCCAAGCTAGCACGCACTCCAGTTTGCAACACATTAGACTAAACATTTAATAAATATTAACATCAGCGCCTTGTGTTTCTGATTTTCAGGGTACTTTCGCCGAAGAATAATACCGCGAAGTGCAGAGCAGAGTTGATAGCGTTTCCGTCGGAGAAGTTTTTAATTTCAAGGCAATAGAGCGAGACAGTTTTTTAGAAATGAAAGCTTCAGAGCATAGCTGATTCATGAAGCAGTTCAGCGCTTATATCATTTCCTTGATCACTGCTTCATTACAGTTTAGGGTTCCAGAACAGAAGACAACCTCTATCTTGAAACGTTGATAGCTGTCAACCGTGCATTAAATGTAAAGCTCAGCTAAACATTTTTAGCTGAAGCCTGCTCCTACATATAAACATTCGGAGGAAAGATGGTACGGCGCCACTCCATGTATTGGTGTTTTGTTTCCTCTTCGATGTGATGAACTCATGTTTCATCACCTGTGACGGCGTTTGTCAAAAACATTGTCACGACCAGCCTCGTAGCGCTCAAATAAATCCGCACAGATGGTCGTTGATTTGCCCTTATGCTCTTCTAATAGGCGGTGAGGAATCCAGCGGGAGGAAACCTATGAGTACTCCTACTGGTGGACGAATGTGTCAGCATCACCAACAGAGAATTCCAGTTGAAGAGCGAGATGTTTGATTGTGATCAGTCGATCACCTCGAATGAGTGTGTCTGCACGTTCCAACATTGCAAGAGTCACAGCTGTGTGGGGCTGGCCGGCACTCGGGACAAAGGACAGGTTTGCACGACATTGCAAGCCCCTACGAATATATGCTTTGCTCTGGTTTTCCGCCAAAAAAAAAAAAAAAAAAAAAAAAAAAAAAAAAAAAAAAAAAAAAAATCAATAACAGTCCTGTGCTTGAAACACATATCCGTTACAGGTGCCATTTTGAATGCTAAATATAGCGCCGCAACCTATCGGAAATTCATGAAACTCTAGGGATTGAGGCGAAAATATTCCAGGATGTCTCACAACAAATTCCAAATTTTTTCAACCAAAACTAACTGAGAAAAAAAGTGTTGCACTTTTCATTGAACGCACGTCGTTCCCTGACATTTAATTACACTCTTTACCTAATCAAGACCTGTGACCACTCTTTCACCAAGGCCACTAACGGTAAGGTCTGTGGCTTTTACTCATTATTTAATCAACACGTGTACTGTCAAACAGTTCAGTTGTCGACTAAGCATCTGTATTTCTGAAGTATCATTATATTTTTATCTTCCTTTTATAGACCTGATTGCGACCGTAATGCCGTAACCGGTTAACGGTTGATTCACTTTTTACATGTGGTGAAGACCAGGTTCTACAGACTATTTAAAACGAAATTGTCTGTAGATGCTAGAAAGTAAAGAAAAACAAGAGGAATATTCGTGTTTAAGTTCCATCAGTGTCACTGGAGAAGGATTAAACTATTTCTTCATTCGTCTGAATTAGTTTAAGGCTACGACAGGAAATTTAAATCAGGAATCCTGAAAGAGACCCCGTACTTGGCCAATCTGAATTCGTTCTGTGTGTCTTAAGCGCTGCCAGACGATATACGTCGACCACCACATAACAGACTGAAAAGCGACGTTCGAAAATCCCAGGAGAATAAGGCACAGCATCAGTTACTTATCTGCTGCAATAATCCTAGCAACCGGTCTTATGTGTATGTAGACCAGTTTCCAAAACTAGGTTTTCATCTGCAGTTGTTTTTTGGGAGGAGGAGACCAGACAGCGAAGTCATCGGTCTCATCGGAGTAAGGAAGGGAAGAGGAAGGAAGTCGGCCGTGCCCTTTCAAAGGAACCATCCCGGTATTTGCGTGGAGCGATTTAGAGAAATCACGGAAAACCTAAATCAGGATGGCCGGACGCCGTCGTCCTCCCGAATGCGAGTTTTTCATCTGCATCCAGAAAGTGTGCAGCCGCGCGGGGTAGCCGAGCGCTGTCACGGTTCGCGCGGCTTCCCCCCGTTGGAGGTTCGAGTGCTCACTCGGGCACGGGTATGTGTGTTGTATTTAGTGTAAGTTAGATTAAGTAGAGTGTAAGTTTAGGGGCCGATGATCTAAGCAGTTTGGTCCCATAGAACCTTACCAAAAATTCCCCAATTTACAGAAAGAGTCGTTAACTTTAGAAACACGACATCCATTTCTTATTAGACACTTTTGCACTGGTGTGCAAGCGTTGTCAGTGCAGCGTCGTAGCAAGGGTGCTTTGAGTAACAGTCCCACGGACTTATTCTGCAACAGTTAGTTATCAACGTTTGAAGTTCGTCGCTAGTATTCGAACTGACCCTGTGCAAATTACGTGTAACACTTAGTAACGAGACACGCTGAAAGTCGCCATGCTGGGATGAAAACCAGTCAAGGCATGCGCAGGGTAGGCTCTCCAGTTATGGCGAAGCCAGAGTCGAGCAGGGCAGCTGCGGGCCTGGGCTGTGGCCTCCTGGAGATGTCGCAGAGGCCAGGTGCCGCGGCACCTGCTGGCGACGGCAGCTGCCCAGTATGCGGGCAGGTGGCGCGTGGCGTCGCATTCCTCAAGGTGCGTCCGTCAAGGGTAGTAAGCTGCGGAGGTCACCAGCGGAGCATCTGCCACAGGTCTAGCTGTTCCAACAGGGTCAGCGGACAAGCTTACTACAAAGCGCAACGCACAATCCAATGTATGCTCATGTTCAGAAAAAACAGAATACCTTTAACGACTAGATACACATTCGTGTTT
The DNA here is from genome assembly GCF_023897955.1 of Schistocerca gregaria. Taxonomy (NCBI): domain Eukaryota; kingdom Metazoa; phylum Arthropoda; class Insecta; order Orthoptera; family Acrididae; genus Schistocerca; species Schistocerca gregaria. Next base: position 420,419,741 of record NC_064921.1, on the reverse strand, counting down.
AGAGGACATGTACATTAGAACGTTCTGCAGAAACGATTAACATTTCGGTCACCTCAGTTTAGCAATGTGTCTGTTACCTAGTGGTCACAGAGGCCTACCTGCACTGTGGCCTCCTGGTGACGTCGCGGCGGCCAGGTGCCTGATGGTATCGAAGCGTGTAATACGTGCTATAGCATCCATGCTCCATTCACCTAGTTCCAAAGTTCATCTGTGGTGGTTGGCATAGGTTCACAGCGCTGCACCTGTCGTTTCACCATATCCCGCACATTTTCGATTGACGACAAGTCTGCTGATCTGGCGTACCAAAAAGATACGTGTTCGTGCAGCAACATGTGGTAATGCATTGTCTTGCTGAAAAAATGGCGTCAGGGATATTGTCCAGAAAGGGTATGGCTAAGGGTCGAAGGATGTCATTTACGTAGGTAACACTGGTCACAGTGCCCTGGACACGGACCAACTGTGATTTTTGGCTGTATCCAATAGAAGCCCACACCACAAGGCCTTGAGATGGTGCTGTATGTCTTGTGGGAACGAAGTCACTGTGATGTCGCTTCCCCTGTCTGCGGCGAACCAACATGCTGCCATCATTTTCAAACAAACAGAACTTGGATTCGTCCGGAAACACTATCTGATTCCTGTCCCCAGTGACGTCGTTCCACGTAACACAGCCGTCTAGCAAGTTTCTCCACACTCGTCAAAATAGGTGGAGAAGTGGACGACGCGGACATGACCCATGTCTTCATAAACGGCGACGGACTGTCACACCTGATAGTTTACGATGTGTTACACTGTTCCACTGCTACGCGAGAGCTGTGGAGGACGCAGTTCTGTTCTGCAATGCCTTTCGTATAAAGTGTCGATCTTCTAGAAGGATGGTCTGGGTGGACCGATATGACCCATAACGTCGCGTTCTAGGGCATTCCGCGAACCATACTTCACACACGCGTTGCAGTCCAGAAACACTTTGTCCCACACGAGCAGCAGTTTCCCGAGTGGGTGTACCACAAGCTCTCATGTCTACAATGCCCCCTCTTTCCAACTCGCTGATTTGACGGTACGGTGCGCGCATACGTTTGCGAGGCATCCTGCACTTCTGCTCCAGTCACACTGGTCCATTACCTTCGATTTATAGCTACAACCTGAGCCTGAAGCACATGTTACCGGTCGGTGGTGTTGCATCTTGACCTTTAACACCCGGGCCGACATGAATCAAATGCTAATCATTTCTGCACAACGTACTAATGTCCTATCTCTAGTCGTCCACGGTATTCTGTTTTTCCTGAACATCATTGACCTTCATAATGGTAAGCACTGGCGTAGACTTTATAAGTCTCTCTCAGTGTAAGATGCATTCGACTCGTTCTCATGATACGAATTTCAGCTTGGCAAAACTCCTGACCCATACCATTTTGTCAGTTTTTGAGAGACGCAATGTGCTAATCACTCTGACAGTAAGACCCAGGGAGCCGAGTCTTCAGTCAACCACAGATAGACAAATCTCTGTCATGTGCTAGGTCCTAGGTCGGAAACGCACAAGGTTTGAGTATCATTACCCATCCCAGTTCCCTAACGTTTTGAATCGCGACGCTTGTATTGTGCGGTCCTTCCTTATCATGAAGCAACGATTTAGTTCGTATCGTAGTGTGCTCGAATCGCCGTGCTGTTTTCGTGAGAAAAAGTCTCCATCGGTTTTCTGACAGGGCAAATCACTGTTCCTTTCCAAGCAGTGGTTCTGAATACGTCCATTCTATCCATTTATTCTCTGTGGATGGCTGTGCGGTTCTAGGCGCTTCAGTCTGGAACCGCGTGACCGCTACGGTAGCAGGTTCGAATCCTGCCTCGGGCATGGATGTGTGTGATGTCCTTAGGCTAGTTAGGTTTAAGTAGTTTTAAGTTATTGGGGACTGATGACCACAGATGTTAAGTCCCATAGTACTCAGAGCCACTCTCTGTGGATAGAACTAAAACAGCCAAGCCGGCCGCGGTGGTCTCGCGGTTCTAGGCGCGCAGTCCGGAACCGTGCGACTGCTACGGTCGCAGGTTCGAATCCTGCCTCGGGCATGGATGTGTGTGCTGTCCTTAGGTTAGTTAGGTTCAAGTAGTTCTAAATTCTAGGGTACTGATGACCACAGCAGTTGAGTCCCATAGTGCTTAGTGCCATTTGAACCATTTTTTTGAAAACAGCCAAGTTTCACCATATGAAATAACTCCAAGAAGTAATTCCGAACCCACTCCTCCAAAATACTACAACAGATCATCACATACACTCTTTCCGACTAGCATTATCTCCCTACTCATGAACCTCCTATCCCAGCAGTCATTAAATATTAGGTATCCCAGTCACTCGATAAGTGTTAACACTGAATTTTGTGAAGTAATTGTGCGATCGATGATCTGTCTGTTAGTGATGCAAATGCCATTTGCGGAGAGTTTGTAAATTATTGATATATTTGCAGCGATTCTGATGGGTGACGGTGCACCTGGACGTTCTGGAAGCTGCAACAACTTTCCCGATATATCTTCGGACACTTTGCTACAACTCATCTCTAGAAGCTGGCACGAGCTTTCTGTGACTCGATGTCGTTAACGTATCGTCGAATCTGTAGTATACGGTAAAGTAAATCATCAACCAAACATCTGACGCTGTTCACACGTACTCCCTACCTGACTCGCTAAGAGCACTAAAGACGAACTAATGCACTGTAGTAGGCGTTCTACCTGTCACAGAGAACTGCAACTCTAATCATTTACTTACTTGCTGGTAGTACGTCTGTGTGCCATATTACATGCATTGACACCCGACCATGTGTTCTGCGCGCTTCATTATTTTCATCAGATAGTGTACACAAAAATAATACCTTGACGTACTTTGTAATATTTCTATCAGAGTAACCAGTAAGCCCGCCGTTGTGGCCGAGAGGTTTTAGGCGCTTCAGTCCGGAACCACGTGGCTGCTACGGTTGCAGGTTCAAACCCTGCGTCGGGCATAGATGTGTGTGATGTCCTTAGGTTAGTTAGATTTAAGTAGTCCCATAGTGCTTACAGACATTTGAACCAATAACCAGTAATATATCAGACAAAAGAGCAGGTCTACAGCAGTAAGACGACAAAACACTGACTTACCTTCTAAAAAAATTAAATAATTCGTTTATGTAAATGACTCCAACCTTGTCTCAACATTGTCCACAGTAGACTAAAAATATATAGGATACTTGAGCCAATATTTTATAACTTAACTGACAAGGAAACTGTATCTAACAGCCCATTTTCAAATTTCTATTTCCAGTCAGGAGCTGTAGGAGTATATCACTATCAGACGTCACAAAAATTTAGAAAAAGATGTTATTTTGAAATGTCTAAAAAGAAATAAATTACCTTATTAATGACTACAAAATGTAATGTAAATATATCAGTTCATGGGTACTTTGTTATTCCTTCTTGTACACAAAGTAAGTGCTACACACTGATGAGCCAAAACTTTACGAATATCTGTTTAATAGGCAGTTGCCCGACATTTGTAATGCAGTTGAGCAGCGATCCTGCGTGGCATGGATTCGAAAAATCGTAACTAGGATTCGGGAAATACGTGGCAACAGTCAATCACTTCCCGTAAATTACAGGACGTCGCTTTGTAAGCGTGGAGCTGGTGAGGGTTAATTCCACCTGTGTGACATTGGGTTCAAATCAGGCAAATTTGGTAGGCAAGAAATAGACGTGAGTTGCCTATCATTCTGCTCAGAATACCGCACGACTACTCTGCCCTAACACGGACAGGTTACCTGTTACAAAATGCCATCGCCGTCGGGGATGACATCACTAATGTAGGGTTATGCAGGTGATCCGCAACAATGTTGTCCTACTTCGTACATGTTATGCTGCCGTCGATTGGTACCATAGGTTCCATGTAAGCCCCTTTAAATACCCCCATAGCCACTGCCCCACCGTCTTGCGTCCGTGTGGCTGTGCTTATTTCGAGAATCCGTTTGGCTGGATGACGACGTTTCCGGACCCAGCCATCAGCCTGGTGTAACGAGAAACGTGATCCAACCGACCAGGGGACCCGACGTCGGCGTCTCTTTACACAACCATCGTCCTGGTGTAACGACCAACGAGACAGCACGTTGAAGGTGTCTCCAGATACAAGCATCATCCTCGTGTAACGAGAAACGTGATCCAACCAAGCAGGTGGCACGTTGATGACGTCCTGGACACAACCATCGTCCTGGTGTAACGAGAAACGTCATAAACTGGAACTGGCGGCACGTTGACGGCGTCACCAGACACAACCATCATCTTGGTGTAACGAGAAAACTGATCCAAGCGACCAGGCGGCACGCTTACGGCGTCTCCAGACACAAACATAAAAAAAAATGGTTCAAATGGCTCTGAGCACTATGCGAATTAACATCTGTGGTCATCAGTTCCCTAGAACTTAGAACTACTTAAACCTAACTAACCTAAGGACATCACACACATCCATGCCCGAGGCAGGATTCGAACCTGCGACCGTAACGGTCACGCGGTTCCATACTGAAACGCCTAGAACCGCACGGCCACAATTGGCTGGCCACAAACATCACCCTGGTGCAACGAGAAACGTGATCTAACCGACCAGGCGGCACGTTGACAACGTCTCTGGACACAACCAGCATCAATGTCTAACAAGAAACGTGATACAACCTACGAGGATGCACCAAGGTTAGGTTAGGTTAGGTTAGGTTAGGTTAGGTTAGGTTAGGTTAGGTTAGGTTAGGTTAGGTTAGGTTAGGTTAGGTTAGGTTAGTGGCGTCTCTGGACACAACCATCATCCTCATGTAACGAGAAATGTGATCCAACTGACGAGGCGGCACGTTGACGTCGTCCAGACACAATCATCATCCTGGAGTGACGTGACACCTGATCCATATGACCAGCTGGGACACTGACGGCGTCTCTGGACACAACCGTCGTTCTGGTCTCATGAGAAACGAGATCCAACCAATGGGGCAGCATGTTGACAGCGTCTCCAGCCATCCCGTCATCTGGTGTACTGACAAACGTTATCCACTGACGAGCCGTCATGTTTACGCCGCATCTGGAGACATCCATCATCCTTGTCTAACGACAAACGTCGTCCAACTGACGAGGTGGAACGTTTACGGCACCTGCGGACCCAACCATCGTACTGGTGTAACGAGAAATGTGATCCAACCAATGAGGCGATACGATGACAGCATCTCCAGACCCAAAAATAATCCCGGTGCAATGAGAAACATGGTCCAACCGACAAGGCGGCGCATTACTGGCGTCTCTGGACATAACAATCGTGCTCTTGTAACGAGAAACCTGTTCCAACCGACGAGGCAGCATGTTGAAGGCGTCTCCAGATACAACCATCGTCCTGGTGTAAAGAGAAACGTGATCCAACAGATGAGGCAGCACATTGATGGCGTCTCCTTACACAACCATCCTCCTGGTGTAACGAGAAACGTGATCCAACGAACCAGATGGCATGATGACGGCGTCTCCAGACCCAATCATCATCCTGGAGTAACGAGACACCTGGTCCATCCGACCAAGTGGCACAATGATGGTGTCCCCAGACACAATCATAGTCCTGCTGCAACGAGAAACCTGATCCATCCACCACGCGGCACATTGATGGCGTCTCCGGACACAACCGTCGTTCTGGCCTCATGATAAACATGATCCAACCGACGGGGCAACATGTTGACTGCGTCTCCGGCCATCCCCCCGTTTGTTGTAAGGAGAAACCTTACCCAACCGACGAGCCGTCACGTTGACGCCACATCTGGACACATCCATCGTCCTCGTGTAACAAGAAACGTGATCCAACGGACGAGGCAGCTCGTTGAAGGCGACTCCAGATGCAACCAACATCCTGGTGTAACGAGAAACGTGATCCAATTGTCCAGGCGGCACGTTGACGGCGACTCCAGACACAACTATCATCCCTGTGAAACGAGAAACGTGATCCAACCGACAAGGCAGCACGTTGAGGGAGTCTCACGGTGCAACCATCGTCCTGGTGTAACGAGAAGCGTGATCCAACCGACCAGGTGGCACGTTGAGGGAGTCTCACGGCACAACCATCATCCTGGTGTAACGAGAAACCGGATCCAACCGACCAGGCGGCATGTTGATGGTGTGTCCAGTCTCAACCATCGTCCTGGTGTAACAAGAAACGTGATGCAACCAACGAGGCAGCACAGTGATGGCGTCTTCGGACACAACCATCATTCTGGTGTAACGAGAACCTGATCCACCTGACAATGCGGCACGTTGATCGCATCTGCGGACACAATCATAAAAAAAATGTTCAATTGTGTGTGAAATCGTATGGGACTTAACTGCTAAGGTCATCAGTCCCTAAGCTTACACACTAGGTAACCTAAATTATCCTGAGGACAAACACACACCCATGTCCGAGGGCGGACTCTAACCTCCGCCGGAACCAGCCGCTCAGTCCATGACTGCAGCGCCACAAACCGCTCGCCTGTGCCACTTACATGAAGTTACCATTGTTAGCTAATGTGGTTATCGCCAAGCATGAAAGTGCATCGTATTTCTCTCAATTCTTGCTCTGAGGGGTGTTGGTAGGGTGCTAGCTTTTTGATGTGTAGAGTACATAATAATAAATCAATGCTTAAATATACTGCTCTAAAACCGACAGCGTATTTACAATGTGCTCCCAATATTTTTATGGGCCGGTAAGTCTGTATTTTTCCCGACGAAATATCAATATATCGATAGCTTTTCCGATATATCCACAGCTGTTACCCACACTTCGTTAAATATGGTTATATGGGATTCCCAATGTTTTTAAAAATATAAACAGTCCTAGTTTCCACTGATCCGTAGTTCAGTTTCGAGGCCCTGCGCCCATGCGCCCATGCTCCCATGCATACTTAGTAAGGCTTCCCACTACGGCCCCTCACCAGATGCGAGTGATAGAAAGGAAAGAGAATGAAGAGCAACGCGACGTTACAGCTTCATATAATAAGTGTGAAAGCACCATGGAGATGCTAATTCAGTTCCAGTGGCAAACGCTATGAGAGCCGTGGTTTGCTGTTAAAACTACTGGGCCAGAAAATTCCTAGATGATCAACCAGCACATTACTTCCTACTACGTATATCTCGCGAACAGACCACGTGGTTAAAAGCAGAGAGATTCAATCTCACATGAAGGTCTACCACAAATCATTCTTCCCATGCACCAATCGCGACAGGAACAGGAATGGGGTACAGTGACAGTGGTACATAAAGTAGCCACCGCCACAAATGTAGCCTGCGTGGATGTAGCGTTGATGCGCCGCATGTTGACGAGATATCGAATTTAAATATTATAAACATTTCAGATGTATAGCACCCCTCAGCTTCCATAGAAAGAGTGACAATTATTGAACTACACACATCAAAAAAAATTGAATCACCTCGGTTCCAGGAGTTTCGGAACCTGTACAAAATTGGGATAGAGATCAACATAAGCATCATTTCCGCCATTTTTATTGCTCATGAAAATTACTCATTGCATGTTGTACCACCATTCAGCGAGACCTTCAGAGGTGGTGTACCAGACTGCTGTACCCACCGGTACCTCTAATACCCAGTAGGACACCATCTTGCATTGATGCATGCCTGTATTCGTCGTGGCATACTATCCACAAGTTCATCAAAGCACTGTTGGTCCAGATTGTCCCACTCCTCAGTGGCGATTAGGCGTAGATCCCTCACAGTGGTTCGTGAGTCTCGTAGTCCATAAACAGCCCTTTTCAATCTGTCCCAGGCATGTTCTATACGGTTCATGTCTGGAGAAGATGCTGGCCAGTCTAGTCGAGCGATGTTATCCTGAAGGAAGTCCTTCACAAAATGTTCAACATTACTCAACATGGCGGCGTTGCTGTCAGGGTTCCTCCGAGCCATAACCAGTAGGTAGAGGTCATCCAATGCAGTAGTAGCCCTTGGGCGGCCTGAGCGACGCATGTCATCGACAGTTCCTGTCTCTCTGTGTCTCCTCCATGTCCAACAATATCGCTTTGGTTCAGTTCGAAACACTTGAACACTTCTCTTGTTGAGATCCCTTCCTGGCACAAAGAAACAATGCGGACGCGATCGAACAGCGGTGTTGACTGTCTAGGCATGCCTGAACTACAGACAACACGAGCCGTGTACCTCCTTCCTGGTGGAATGCCAGGAACTGATCGGCTGTCGGACCCCCTCCGTCTAATAGGCGCTGCTCATGCATGGTTGTTTACATTATTGGGCGGGGTTAGTGACATTTTTGAACAGTCAAAGGGACTGTGGTACAATATCCACAGTCTACGTCTTTCTTCAGGAGTTCTGGGAACCAGGGTGATGCAAAACTTTTTTTGACGTGTATATGACAAAACTGTAAATTAGTTACAAACCACAGAGTGCACCCATTTTATTCAATACGTCAACGTCACTACAGATTTCGGATTTAGATCATGTTATGTTTGATGAGAATGCCATCATTGGCGGTGATGTAGGGAAGACGAATACCAAAATTCTGCATGACGCGATGTAGTATCGGAACGTCCTGTATGGCTATTTTCAGCTCAGCTTTAGGATTATTTATGTACACATTATCTTTAATATAGCCCCACAAAAACAAGTCGCACGTGTTCACATCCGGTGTCCGCAGCTCGTGGTCGTGCGGTAGCGTTCTCGCTTCCCGCGCTCGGGTTCCCGGGTTCGATTCCCGGCGGGGTCAGGGATTTTCTTGCCTCGTGATGACTGGGTGTTGTGTGATGTCATTAGGTTAGTTAGGGTTAAGTAGTTCTAGAGGACTGATGACCATAGATGTTAAGTCCCATAGTGTTCAGAGCCATTTGAACCATTTTTTTGTCATCCACCTGCGGAGTTCTCTCCTGCAAAGTTCAAGTCTCGCCCTGTCGGTAGTCACGGTAAGCTTCTTAGACGGTCTTGGAATGCTCTTCCTGGACCTGAGTCGTTTCGGAGCAGGGTACGTCTATGCAAAGGGTGGTTCTCCTCTTTAAACCTCTAACGGTAGCCACTTCTCTGTGTACGGATAGAGGCGGTATTGTAGCAACCCTCTCAGCCACTGAAGTCATGCCGACGGTCTTCTCGGACTCTGAAGGGGTTATTGTTATATCCCACCTGGAAGGCGGCGCGTGGGTCTGCTCCTGTAACCTGAAGGGTTGGCCGAATATAGGAAGCTAGGAGGAGCAGGTGAGGTAGAACTTTCGGCACTTCAGTGCGAACTAAAGTCACTTTGCGTAAGATGAGCACGTAGGTGCGAAGCCGTACATCCAATTCCTAAGTTACAAGTAGTGGTTAGCCCACTGTGAAATAGAAACAATGTTGCTAGGTCGTAGAGCTGGACAGCACCGGCTAGAGGGCGCTGTCGAAGGTGTCGGTGTCGTAGTGCCACCGTACGAACTTGCACCTACGCCGTGGCATCCTAGCTATCGACACCACAGTTATTCTGTTTGTGGTCCTTCCTCATGGTGCAACGATCAACCCTCAAGTTTATTGTGCTACACTCAGGAAGAAACGGCTTTAGCGCGTTCGTCGCCACAAAAATATGAATGAGCTCCTCCTCCATGACAACGCAAGACCGCACACAGGTCTTCGCGCCCGAGAGGAGATCACAAAAGTTCATAGGACTATTCTTCCTCATCCACCCGACATCCGGGATCTCGCTCCTTCCGACTTCCATCTGTTTGGCCCAGTGAAGGATGCACTCCGCAGGAAGCAGTGCGCGGGTGATAGCGACGTTATTAATGCAGCCATACGTTGGCTCCGATGCGGGCATACAGGCCCTCACAGTAAGGTGATGTAAGGCAGTTGCATTGAACACAGATTATGATAAAAAACCGGGTTTTTTAAACCAAAGAATGGGGAATAATATGGTGTATGGGAATCGTGTATAACACCAACCTGCTTTCAGAAAAAAGGTACTGCATTATTTTTTGAACCCCCCCCCCCCCCCTCGTCGATACAAAAGTAAACCGGTACACTACAACTGGTTACGCGTTAAAGTTTGATTAAAACTGTGAACTGTACAATTTATTTAAAAATCTAGGTGACCAGTCTCCTCCAGTGGTCAAAGAGATCTCATTTCAAGTCCGTTTCATTTGGCCTGAAGATACAAGTTACTTCAGGAGTGTAGTAATTCCGAAATTTGATGCTCTACGCGTTTACTAAACAAAAAACGTTTTATTTGTGTCGTCTGACCGACGCGATAGTCGTCGAAGACGAATCACAAGCTCGGAAAATAGGATTAATTTCTGGTTCTGACCGACACATGAAAACCACCTCCTGCATTATTTCCAACTGGGATTCCCTCTGCCCTTTATAGCTCACTTGATATTTGGTGAAAAAGATCCTCACTCTGCGATGTATCGATACTTGCACCACCAACTCGTAGGAAAAAAGCGTATTAGCTAAAACGAATGTCAAATAGAACTTTTTATTGTCCTCCCGCTTTCCTAACATTTTAATTTGGGGAAAGAAGTTAGTTTAAGGGATGTTTCAAGTTATGTCAGGCGTTAAAAACTTCTTTTATTCTTTCTTGACCTTTACCGCGATCGAGGAGATGCAGCAATTGACCCACTGCGTGCGTATTTTGAAGGTGTAGGATTCAAACCCCTTTTAGCCACACAAGTTAACTTATTTCGTAGTTTCTCCGAACCGCTTAAAGTGAATAGAGAGATATTGTTCTTTTAATAAGGACATTCGGTGGGGTTTCCTTTCCAATTCTGTGATCGATCACGATCTTTTTTTCGACGGGTCATTAAGCACTGACTTTCAATTGAACCTTTCTTTCTTGCAATTATAAGCATCAAATCATAACAGGATGGAGGGTAATGCAGCTTTTAAGTATCCTGTTGGGAACACGGAGTTTCTTTGCATGCAACAGTGCACATGAAATACTCTCCCCAGCAGCTAGTTGTGTCTCCCTGCTTACAGTTTCCAAAATCTAAGCAGAGGCCTTGCTATCTTAGAAAATTTCGATACAGCTTATGGAGATGCTCCACGAAATAGCTATCAGAGGACAAGCAACCAGCGTCGAGGGCTCTCGAAGCTCTTGACATACTGTAGTGTATCGACCCCCCCCCCCCCCCCCCAATCGAGTGTGGGTAGCCTTTTGTCGTTTCACAAAGGCAAGACTCGCAAGTCTGCTGAAATAAGATGAAAGTACCTCACGGCTTTCAGCCGAACGGCATAAGTTTTTCTACATGACTGTGTAAACCATTGATTTCCATTTATTTTTCAGATTTTGAATATTGATTGAATAATATAAATAACGCTTGCACTGTGCTAAGTAACCAGAATCATCAATACAATGATCACATTCACACTATCTTTTACGAAAAAATACCGGATTGGGCTATTAGTCCTGTCGACGAAGCAACACAGAAACGACTGCTGGAGGGGGTGGGGAGGGGGGCGGGAGGAAGAAATCGTCTGTCTGTAGGAGCAGGGAAGAAATCTTCCATGTCGGTTTTTAAGGAACCATCCTACAATTCGCCTAAATCGTTTTAGGGAAACCAAGGAACAACGATAGGTGATGATAATTTCAATATCATGCTTCCCGATTCGAGATCCACTGTCGTAAAGTTTTTACCTGCCTCGCAGCTTAGACTTCTACGTTATTGTTCTTGTTGTCTCCAGTCTGAATGCTGGTTTGCTCCAGCTGTCGTCTGTACTAGTCTATCCTGTGTCCTGTACAAGCCTCTTCATCTCTGCACAACTACCACAACCTGCATCCATTTCAAACTGTTTACTGTATCCAAGTCTTGGTCTACCTCTGCTTCAACTCCTAAACCCTCCCCCTTCCCCACACTTACTTCAGTTACCAAGCTGGCAATCCCTTAAACCCTCAGTATGTGACCTATAAAAATATCCCTTCTTTTATTGAAGTTGTGCCATAAACTCCTTTTCTCCCCAATTCAATTCATTACCTCCTCATTTGTCATTCGATCAACCCCTCCAATCTCATGCATTTTTCTACAGGATCACATTTCAAAAACTTCTGTCGTCTTCTTGTCTGACCCGCCTGTTGTCCACGTTTCGCTTCCATACAAGGCTACATTCCAACTACTTTCAGAAAAGATTTCCTAAGGCTGAAATTGATGTTAGACTTTAACAAAATTGCTGTTTTCCCATAAATGCGTTTCATGCTATTGGCATTCTTCATTTTATATCCTCTATACCTCGACTGTCATTAGTTATTTTGTTGCCTACATAATAAACTCATCTTCTACTTTGAATTTCTCGTTTCCTGGTCAAATTCAATCAGCATCGCCTAATTTACGTCGACTGCCTTGTTTCACTTTTTTTCTGTTCTGAAGAATAAAAGCTCTTCTGGTTTTGATGGTGTTTCCAATAGAGTACTAAAGATTTGTTGCCATATAATTAGTCCGGTATTGCCCGAAATATGTAATGCTTCACTAACTCAAGGCATTTTCCAGAAAGACCAAAATATGCCGTTGCTAAACCCCTCTTTAAAAAAGGTGATAAGAGAGATGTCAGTAACTACCGACCTATATCACCGCTGACATCATTTTCCAAAATTTTTGAGAAATTGAAGTTTTACAGGATTGATGGTATAGCCAACGAATGGATCATGTCATACCGAACGAAAAGAATGCAGAAAATTGTACTTAGTAGTAATCCAACCAACAGAATCCAGGGACATAATTCTGACTGGGGAGAAGTTACGTATGAGATTTCCCAAGGCTCAACCTCAGGTCCACTACTGTTTCTCGTATATGTAAATGGTCTAGCGTTTAATGCACAACAAGCAGAATTAGTTCTTTTTGCAGATGACACCAGTATTGTAATCACTCACAGTACACATAAAGAAATGGAAGAAATGGTGAACATATTTCTCAAAAGTATCAGTGACTGTTTTTTTTTTTTTTGCGAATGGTCTCACCCTGCATTTAACAAGACACATCATATTTAGTTCTGCACCTCTAGGAGTATTACACCAGTGATAAATGTAAAACATGGTGATGAACAATACATAAGTTGGGAACTTCAAAATTGTTAGGCGTCGATATTGATGAGAATTTAAATTGGATAAAACACATTTTGGAACTCCTCAAACAACGTAGTTCAGCAACATTTGCACTTAGAATCATAGCAAATTTTGCGGAGAGAGAAATCAATAAGTTTTTATATTTAGCTTATTTTCATTCAGTAACGTCATATGGAATAATGTTCTGGGTTAAATCATCTTTAAGAAAGAAGGTCTTCATTGCCCAAAACCGTGCTGTAAGTATAACATGTGTTGCTCACTCGCGATCATCTTGTGGAAATCTGTTTAAGGAGTCGGGCATTCTGACTACTGCTTCACAGTATATTTATTACCTCATGAAGTTTGTTGTAAATAACCCACTACAGTTCAAAAAGAACAATGACGTACATAATTACAATTCTAGAAGGAAAAATAACATTCATTACTCAACATTAAGGTTGTCTTTAGCACAGAGAGGAGTGCACAACGCTGCAACAAATATATTTGACTACTTACCCAGACTTACCCGGACAGGAAGGTACAATTTGAAAGTAAATTGAAAAAGTTTCTCCTTGACAACTCCTTATATTCCATAGATGAATTTCTGCCTTTGTAATGTGTAAAAGGTGGTGGGTAGGAATTGCTAACTCTATCTTTATATCTTGTTTACATTTCGGGAAAAAATTTTATGATGATGTTTAGAATTCAAATAAATGTACAAATTAATTGGCAATATGGATGTAAAATGACTCGTTCCACATCACGACGACTTATCGTGCAAAATGATCCACGGAACATGAAAGTAACACGACTTCCTCCATTCAAATGCTTTCCAAGTCCTCAACCGTCTCTGACAGAAAAGACTGATGCTTGCCGATGACATAGTAATTCTATTTCTTCTCTCAGAATTTTAATTTCCTTTCCAAATTTCCTGCACATTTCGCTCAGTGTAGAGATAGAACAACTTCGATGATGAGACTCAACCTTGTCTCTCCTTTCTCAACCATCGCCTCCCCTTTTTCCTCTCGAATCTTATAGCAGCTGTCTGGTTTCTGTATGAATTGTTAATAACCTTTCGGTGGCAGTATTTTATCCACGTCACTTTCAGAATTTCAAAGACTTTAGACCAGTCCACGTTGTCGAAAGCTTAATCTAAATCTAAAAAGGATCACATAGCTTTAGCTTTCTTCAACCAATCTTCTAAGGTATGTCGCATGGTCAGTATTGCCGCTCATGTTACTTTTCTGGGGAAACCATAATGATCTTCTCGAAGGTCGACCTCTACGAGCTTTTCCATTCTGCTGTAAGCAACTAGTGCCAGTATTCTGCAATTATAATTTATTAAACCGATGGTTCGGCAGTTTTCACACCTGTAAACACCTGCATTATTTTTAATTGGAATTACTACATTCTTTTTGAAATCCAAGGGTACTTCGCTAGTCTTGTATACTTCGTACACCAGGCAGAATAATTTTTCGAGGCTAGCCCTCGTAAGGCTCTCGATACTTCAGAGAATGTGGTTTACTCCGGGGACTAGTTTCCTCTTAGGGCTTTCAGTGTTCGGTTATACTTCTCTCGCAGTATCATATCTCATGGCATCTTCCCCTATTCCTTCTTCTCTTCCTGTGTTATTATCTTCAGTATTGTTTCCTTTATTATATGGTGTAAGGTTAGACGAAGTTTGGATAAGGAGACTCATAGATACAGGTAGTGCGTTACCTGCAAGAAAGGAAGCACGACAACTAAAGCTTAACGTCGCGTTGAAGACACGTACATCCATTACATATACTCCTAAAAGCACCTTACGGCCCCCTACGGTCTTTAATTTATCTGAAATTGTTGTGGTCATTTCGTGAGACGCAATTGGGATGAAGTGGTCCTTAGAGAAGGAACAGATGCTTGGTCTGAATAACACTAGATCATGAAGTAAGCCGTTACCTTTTTGCCAATCTTAGAAATCAGCTTAAATAAATAGAAAATCAGCGGAAAATTAAAATTCTGGGTATCCGAATGGAGGTATGAGCGTCCTACTCCTAAGTGAGTCAACCCTGTCTCATTCACAGCATCGCCCTGGTAGGTAGTAACTGCTATCACGCATCGTAGCTGTAGATGACAGAGTTAGGTAAGAACTGTACTGAAATATTAGGGATGTTCCATTAACTTCTTAATCATCTCAAGCCTATGATTTACTTCGGACTCAGAGATGATCATGTTTGAGGGACGAATTTACTAGATTTTGTTAATAATTAAAACCATGAATCGTTGAGATGGGAAACTTTCGAGGAAAATTAATATTTAAGGGGGTAGGACGTCAAACGAGCCGACTTGGAGCTGCAGAGGCACCACAGGACATTTTAATTTCCACTGTCTATAGTTTTACAAATAAATTCATAAAACTTTGTCAGCAGGGTCAGGGAGGATTCAGGATTCACACTCATAGCATTGGAAGTTCAAAAACATAACAAAATAATTTTTTTTTACATGTGAAATTCCATCATTTTTTCACATTCTATAGGCTGCATTTGTTGCTATAGGTACATTTGTCTTCATAAGTAAGAGAGATTCTTCAATGAATTTTGCACAGCATACAAACCATATTTACAGATGCAGAAACTCCAGAATTTTTCAAATCTATTAAAAACTGTGGTAAAAATTGAGATAATTAACTATAAAATTTGAATTTTTTCTAAACATGAAGCTTAAAATGTAACACCTCCTTCATTTTTTCATAAATTAAATAAATTTTAGAGTTTCATACACCTGCAAGTATGGTTTGAATGCGGTGCAAAATTCATCGAAGAATCTATCTTACTTACGAAGAAAAGTATACCTATAGTATCAAGTACAGCCAATAGCAAGTGAAAAAATGACGAAACTTCACATGTAAATAAAAACTATTTTGTTACGTTTTTGAACTTCCACTGCTATGAGTGTGAATTGTGAATCCGTCCTGGTCATTCTGACAAAGTTTTATGAATTTATTTGTAAAAGTATGGACTGTGAAAATTAAAATGTCCCCTGGTGCATCATTAGCTCCAAGCCGGCCGGTTTGACGTCCTATCGCCCTTAAGCACATAATTACTGGCCAGTTTTAGCGTTGGAAGTCATTTTCTGATCAAACATGGGCTTTGAAGAAAATCATCGATCCACCAGTCTGTATCTTAAAATAGTTCTTTATCAAGCGATGCTGCTTTGGAGGTTTGCTCACTCTCAAGAACATCTGTAATAGACGTGGATACACGTCCTTGTCAAACAGAAATAGCATGTCATGCCTAGTTGTGCATAGCACGTTCGACAGATTGCTCGATTTTACGATGATTGGTAGTTATTTTTGAAAATTAAAATAAGCTGAATAGAGCTGAAAAAATTTCCTAAAACGCTTTGTCCGAGGTAATGAACTGTAATGGGATCACCCAAGAAAAGTACTGTGAACAATAATACGCCTCACAGTTTCCTACAACGCAGGAGAAATCCAGACAACAGCAGCGTACGCCGGTGTCGTACACTTTTGGTAACTCATGCAGGTAATGCAAATGAGCTGCCACATGTGGTGTCGCCGGCGCACGAGGTCGTCTGTGACGTAAAGGAAATGGCACGCAGCGTGTCAGTGACGTAGCGAGCGGGGGCAGCTACGCGAAGGCTGATCAAATGACGTCTTGTCTTCTCAAAGATAACTGTGCTGTAGTTCGCTGAGGTCAGTAACAGCAGCTGTCGTCTGCATCCTTAACAGTGCGTCACGCTCTTCGCTATGTTGAACGCATATTTCTAAATCTTCCCGTGTACTTAGGGCTACAGTAGACATTTATAAACATACTTTTGATGGAAGTTCCAGTTGACGTGTCTTTTTCAGAACGAAGACGGTTATATGAGTAATTTTTAAGACAGAACTTTCGGTCTGTATTGTTGGTTCAAATGGCTCTGAGCACTATGGGACTTAACATCTGAGGTCATCAGTCCCCTAGAACTTAGAACTACTTAAACCTAACTAACCTAAGGACATCACACACATCCATGCCCGAGGCAGGATTCGAACCTGCGATCGTAGCGGTCGCGCGGTTCCGGACTCAAGCGCCTAGGACAGCTTGGCCACCGCCGCCGGATATATTGTTGTTTAGATTGAAGAAGAGGCTTTTGAAAATGAGTAACTTGAAACTTCTTGTGATAATCCAAGAGCCGGCCGGTGTGGCCTTGCGGTTCTAGGCGCTTCAGTCCAGAACCGCGTGACCACTACGGTCGCAGGTTCGAATCCTGCCTCGGGCATGGATGTGTGTGATGTCCTTAGGTTAGTTAGGTTTAAGTAGTTCTAAGTCCTAGGGGACTGATGACCTCAGACGTTAAGTACCATAGTACTCAGAGCCATTTGAATAATCCAAGAGACCAAAACGAAAGTGAGATTTAAGCCTGATTAGGCGCGGGGATAATCAAAATGTATACAGTGGAGGCTTGTAACCACACATTCGGGATTATCTCGACAACTGTTTGTTCGCTGAACCATGTTTATTGGAACGTTTATGCTTCTGTTATCGAATACTTTTAAAGTGTCAGTTTTAACTGTTGACTGAAGGGTTACCATGCTGAAGGGACTAAGCAACAGCTTTTCGTAAGCTGTGTTTCCTATTTAGTCGGGTGGTATGTGAACAGGATTATTACATACTAGCCCGAGATCAGTATACTGCATGTGACGTGACTCTTACAACCTTTTCATGCTAAATGTGGGATATGCAGAATGTGTCACATGAGCTTCTACATCTACATCTACATTTATACTCCGCAAGCCACCCAACGGTGTGTGGCGGAGGGCACTTTTCGTGCCACAGTCGTTACCTGCCTCTTCTGTTCCAGTCGCGTATGGTTCGCGGGAAGAACGAATGTCTGAAAGCCTCCGTGCGCGCTCGAATCTCTCTAATTTTACATTCGTGATATTCTCGGGAGGTATAAGTAGGGGTAAGCAATATATTCGATACCTCATCGAGAAACGCACTCTCTCGAAAACTGGCGAGCAAGCTACACCGCGATGCAGAGCGCCCCTCTTCCAGAGTCTGCCACTTGAGTTTGCTAAACATCTACGTAACGGTATCACGGTTACCAAATAACCCTGTGACGAAACGCACCGCTCTTCTTTGGATATTCTGTATCTCATCCGTCAACCCGATCTGGTACGGATCCACCAATGATGAGCAATACTCAAGTATAGGTCGAACGAGTGTTTTTAAGCCACCTCCATCGTTGATGGACTACATTTTCTAAGGACTCTCCCAATGAATCTCAACCTAGTACCCGCCTTACCAACAATTAATTTTATATGATCATTCCACTTCAAATCGTACAGCACGAATACTCACAGATATTTTACAGAAGTAACTGCTACCAGTGTTTGTTCCACTATCATATAATCATACAATAAAGGATCCTGCTTTCTATGTATTCGCAATACATTACATTTGTCTATGTTAAGGGTCAGTTGCCACTTCCTACACCAAGTGTATATCCGCTGCTGATCTTCCTGCATTTCGCTACAATTTTCTAATGCTGCAACTCGTCTGTATACTACAGCATCATCCGCGAAAAGCCGCATGGAACTTCCGACACTATCTACTAGGTCATTTATATATATATAGTGAAAAGCAATGGTCCCATAACACTCCCATGTGGCACGCCAGAGGTTACTTTAACGTCTGTAGACGTCTCTCCATTGATAACAACATGCTGTGTTCTGTTTGCTAAAAACTCTTCAATCCAGCCACACGGCTGGTCTGATATTACGTAGGCTCTTAGTTTGTTCATCAGGCGACAGTGTAGAACTGTATCGAACGCCTTCCGGAAGTCAAGAAAAATAGCATCTACCTGGGAGCCTGTATCTAATATTTTCTGGGTCTCATGAATAAATAAAGCGAATTGGGTCACACACGATCGCTGTTTCCGGAATCCATGTTGATTCCTACAGAGTAGATTCTGAGTTTCCAAAAACGACATGTTCTAAAATTCTACAACAGATTGTCGTCAGAGATATAGGTCTGTAGTTTTGCGCATCTGCTCGACGACCCTTCTTGAATACTGGGACTACCTGTGCTCTTTTCCAATCATTTGGAACCTTCCGTTCCTCTAGAGACTTGCGGTACACGGCTGTTAGAAGGGGGGCAAGTTCTTTCGCATACTCTGTGTAGAATCGAATTGGTATCCCGTCAGGTCCAGTGGACTTTCCTCTGTTGAGTGATTGCAGTTGCTTTTCTATTCCTTGCTTTTCTATTTCGATGTCAGCCCTTTTTTCGTTTGTGCGACGATTTAGAGAAGGAACTGCAGTGCGGTCTTCCTCTGTGCAACAGGTTTGGAAAAAGGTGTTTTGTATTTCAGCTTTACGCGTGTCATCCTCTGTTTCAATGCCACCATCATCCCGCAGTGTCTGGATATGCTGTTTCGAGCCACTTACTGATTTAACGTAAGACCAGAACTTCCTAGGATTTTCTGTCAAGTCGGTACATAGAATTTTACTTCAGAGTTCACTGAACACTTCACGCATAGCCCTCCTTCGCTAACTTTGACATCGTTTAGCTGCTGTTTGTCTCAGAGGTTTTGACTGCGTTTAAACTTGGAGTGAAGCTCTCTTTGCTTTCGCAGTAGTTTCCTAACTTTGTTGTTGAACCACGGTGCGTTTTTCCCGTCCCTCACAGTTTTACTCGGCACATACCCGTATAAAACGCATTTTACGATTGCCTTGAACTTTTTCCATAAACACTCAACATTGTCAGTGTCGGAAGAGAAATTTTCGTTTTGATCTGTTAGGTAGTCTGAAATCTGCATTCTATTAATCTTGCTGAACAGATAAACCTTCCTCCCTTTTTTTATATGCGTATTAACTTCCATATTCAGGGATACTGCAACGGCCTTATGATCACTGATTCCCTGTTCTGCACATACAGAGTCGAAAAGTTCTGGTCTGTTTGTTATCAGTAGGTCCAAGATGTTATCTCCACGACTCGGTTCTCTGTTTAATTGCTCGAGGTAATTTTCGGATATAATGTCACTCGATTCTCTGTCCCTACCACCCGACCTAAACATCTGAGTGGTAAATTGAAATCTCCACCTAAGACTATAACATGATGAGAAATTTTATGTGAAATGTATTCCAGATTTTCTCTCAGTTGTTCTGCCACTAATGCTGCTGATTCGGGAGGTCGGTAAAAGGAGCCA
Organism: Schistocerca gregaria; assembly: GCF_023897955.1. Taxonomy (NCBI): domain Eukaryota; kingdom Metazoa; phylum Arthropoda; class Insecta; order Orthoptera; family Acrididae; genus Schistocerca; species Schistocerca gregaria. The sequence continues at coordinate 420,399,541 of NC_064921.1, read as the reverse complement.
ATTATTAACCTAGCTCGGTTGTTGAGTGTAACCTCCACCCAAAATAATTCACAGGAACTATCCACTTCTACTTCACTACAGGATAAACTACTACTAACAGCGACAAACACGTCACCACCGGTTGCATGCAATCTATCCTTTCTAAACACCGTCTGTGCCTTTGTAAAAATTTCGGCAGAATTTATCTCTTGCTTCAGCCAGCTTTCTGTACCTGTAACGATTTCAGCTTCTGTGCTTTCTATCAACGCTTGAAGTTCCGGTACTTTTCCAAGGCAGCTGCGACAGTTTACAATTACAATGCCGATTGCTGCTTGGTCCCCGCATGTTCTGACTTTGCCCCGCACCCTTTGAGGCTGTTGTCCTTTCTGTACTTGCCCGAGGCCACTAACCTAAAAAACCGCCCAGTCCACGCCACACAGCCCCTGCTACCCGTGTAGCCGCTTGCTGCGTGTAGTGGACTCCTGACCTATCCAGCGGAACCCTTAACCCCACCACCCTATGGCGCAAGTCGAGGAATTTGCAGCCCACACGGTCGCAGAACCGTCTCAGCCTCTGATTCAGATCCTCGACTCGGTTCTGTACCAAAGGGCCGCAGTCAGTTCTGTCGACGATGCTGCAGATGGTGTGCTCTGCTTTCATCCCGCTAGCGAGACTGGCAGTCTTCCCCAAATCAGGTAGCCGCCGGAAGCCAGAGAGGATTTCCTCCGATCCATAGCGACACACGTAATCGGTGCCGACATGAGGGACCACCTGCAGATGGGTGCACCCTGTACCCTTCATGGGATCCGGAAGGACCCTTTCCACATCTGGAATGACTCCCCCTGGTATGCACACGGAGTGCACATTGGTTTTCTTCCCCTCTCTTGCTGCCATATGCCTAAGGGGCCCTATTACGCGCCTGACGTTGGAGCTCCCAAGCACCAGTAAGCCCATCTTCTGCGACCGCCCGGATCTTGCAGACTGAGGGGCAACCTCTGGAACAGGGCAAGCAGCCATGTCCGGCCGAAGATCAGTATCAGCTGAGACAGAGCCCTAAACAGGTTCGTCAGACAAACTGGAGAGGCCTTCCGTTCAGCCCTCCGGAATGTCTTTCGCCCCCTGCCACACCTCGAGACGACCTCCCACTCTACCACGGGTGAGGGGTCAGCCTCAATGTGGGCAGTATCCCGGGCAGCCACAGTCGTAGTCCGATCGGGGGATGCGTGGGACGAGCTGGCCGTCCCCGACAAACCCCCGCCCGGACACCCTTAGTGATGCCCATTGGCAACAGCCTCAAGCTGTGTGACCGAAGCCAACACTACCTGAAACTGGGAGCGAAGGGATGCCAACTCAGCCTGCATCCGAACACAGCAGTTGCAGTCCTTATCCTTGCTAAAAACTGTTGTGCAAAGACCGTCTGAACTAATCTACAGAGAGCACAAACAAATCGACACAAAATTTAAACGGTTATTAAAATACAAGATTGCCTAGTAAATGTAGTAATGCTGCTACTTGCCCACTGCTGACACACTGCTCGACGGCGGAAGGAGACTACGCAATTTTACACTATTCAGGTACTAAAACGCGATGCTACAACTCTCAAATACTATAATACGCCCGAAATTTATGAATTAAACAATGCAAGTTCCTAAAACACGCAAAGAAATTAAGAATTAAACAATCTAACAAATAAGTGAGCTAGGAGTATACCACTTGCTGCTGGCAGCTGCTTATCCAACGGCGGCAGGGAGCACACTCTTCTCCTTGTTCCTGGCCTTTTGTAGCCTGTCTCTTGCTAGTCTTCGTTGGTGGTACAATAGATAGTGGAAACAATATGAATAATTCAGAAAAGGGAAGTAATATAAAAACTGGTAACTCTTAGTGAGTTCAAATTATTAAAAAAAGAGCAAAAGTGAGGAAGCTTCTTGATCCTGAAGATTTAATGAACACCATAGCAGCAAATGCAGTAAGCAACTACTTAAAGTTATTCAGATGAGAGGCAGTTGTTTTCTGGACTTTCAGCAAGAAGCTGATATGATCGTTAGCACAATTAAAGTTAGTATAAGTTCTGCCTCATGGATTAAAATGACCGTGCATGGGGTAACTCAGATAAAAAAGGCATTTGGTGAAACAGGGGGATGGGAAATGATAACTGTGTTGAGAAAGAGTGTCGAAGAGGAGATTCCAAAATGATCACATTCTATGCGGTCGTTGCTGCAAAAGGATTGCCTTTTGAGAAAAGAAACAGGTCTAAAAAGTATCATAGAATACCTACATGAAGTACAAATATAGTTTTACAGTGAATTATACCAAGACTGAATAGTAAAGTGATTACCAGACGTAGAAATATTACAAAAATTGCTTGGTGGACTTAGACTGCTTATCATTTCATTGTAAATGTATTTAGAAAAGTCAGTGGTTACTTATAATTTTGTGATCTTTCCAAGTGATTACTTGTATTCCAAAAATCAATGGACAAGAGTTAATGTGGATTTAGTACATACTTAAGTTCAAGTTATTTGTATAACGTTTATTCTGAGTAGCTCAGAAAACACATTTTGTTCAAAAAATGGTTCTAATGGCTCTGGGCACTATGGGACTTAACATCTTAGGTCATCAGTCCCCTAGAACTTAGAACTACTTAAACCTAAGTAACCTAAGGACATCACACGACACCCAGCCATCACGAGGCAGAGAATATCCCTGACTCCGCCGGGAATCGAACCCGGGAACCCGGGCGTGGGAAGCGAGAAAGCTACTACACGACCACGAGATGCGGGCACACATTTTGTTTCTCAGTCCCTTTAACATGAGCATCCTCAGTTGTGTTCCACACAGTATCTACGACACACAGTATCTGTCTCGTACAATAACAAACTTTTTCACTTTAGCTTTTAGAGACGTCAGAAATTATTTTAAATATAAGTGAATTGCGGGACGATATAATCGTCATTTGACTGTACAATATAGTACACGATCTAGGTTTCAGCCTTCGGCCATTTTCAAATGTTACAACTGGAATAAATGAATACACAATAAAAGCACAAATTGCAGAAAGGCAGGGCAAAAAAAAAAAAAAATTAATACACTCCTGGAAATGGAAAAAAGAACACATTGACACCGGTGTGTCAGACCCACCATACTTGCTCCGGACACTGCGAGGGGGCTGTACAAGCAATGATCACACGCACGGCACAGCGGACACACCAGGAACCGCGGTGTTGGCCGTCGAATGGCGCTAGCTGCGCAGCATTTGTGCACCGCCGCCGTCAGTGTAAGCCAGTTTGCCGTGGCATACGGAGCTCCATCGCAGTCTTTAACACTGGTAGCATGCCGCGACAGCGTGGACGTGAACCGTATGTGCAATTGACGGACTTTGAGCGAGGGCGTATAGTGGGCATGCGGGAGGCCGGGTGGACGTACCGCCGAATTGCTCAACACGTGGGGCGTTAGGTCTCCACAGTACATCGATGTTGTCGCCAGTGGTCGGCGGAAGGTGCACGTGCCCGTCGACCTGGGACCGGACCGCAGCGACGCACGGATGCACGCCAAGACCGTAGGATCCTACGCAGTGCCGTAGGGGACCGCACCGCCACTTCCCAGCAAATTAGGGACACTGTTGCTCCTGGGGTATCGGCGAGGACCATTCGCAACCGTCTCCATGAAGCTGGGCTACGGTCCCGCACACCGTTAGGCCGTCTTCCGCTCACGCCCCAACATCGTGCAGCCCGCCTCCAGTGGTGTCGCGACAGACGTGAATGGAGGGACGAATGGAGACGTGTCGTCTTCAGCGATGAGAGTCGCTTCTGCCTTGGTGCCAATGATGGTCGTATGCGTATTTGGCGCCGTGCAGGTGAGCGCCACAATCAGGACTGCATACGACCGAGGCACACAGGGCCAACACCCGGCATCATGGTGTGTGGAGCGACCTCCTACACTGGCCGTACACCTCTGGTGATCGTCGAGGGGACACTGAATAGTGCACGGTACATCCAAACCGTCATCGAACCCATCGTTCTACCATTCCTAGACCGGAAAGGGAACTTGCTGTTCCAACAGGACAATGCACGTCCGCATGTATCCCGTGCCACCCAACGTGCTCTACAAAGTGTAAGTCAACTACCCTGGCCAGCAAGGTCTCCGGATGTGTCCCCCAATGAGCATGTTTGGGACTGGATGAAGCGTCGTCTCACGCGGTCTGCACGTCCAGCACGAACGCTGGTCCAACTGAGGCGCCAGGTGGAAATGGCATGGCAAGCCGTTCCACAGGACTACATCCAGCATCTCTACGATCGTCTCCATGGGAGAATAGCAGCCTGCATTGCTGCTAAAGATGGATATACACTGTACTAGTGCCGACATTGTGCATGCTCTGTTGCCTGTGTGTATGTGCCTGTGGTTCTGTCAGTGTGATCATGTGATGTATCTGACCCCAGGAATGTGTCAATAAAGTTTCCCCTTCCTGGGACAATGAATTCACGGTGTTCTTATTTCAATTTCCAGGAGTGTATGTCGACGACATGCCTTGTTTTCTTGCTTACATGTCAAAAATTATCGGAGTGAATTTTATATGACTGTTGCTCCACATGGAGGAAATGTCATCAGACGTGAATTGGTTCTTCGCCTAATATTTAGCAGTGGAATAAGACTTAAAATTTATTTCTGTTACAGAATTTGTATAAAAGCCTGCTATTTGTTTTAAAATGGGATTACAAGGGCACTAGATTAAGATTTATTTTTAAAGGTTTATATCAAGAAGCCAAGGAAAGGTTACTTATGTTTGGAAGGTTGGGAGGAGGGTGCCAGACGATATGTCACTTGTGGGGAAAAATGTTCTCGAACTGGCCCTGGTTTCACTACCGGATATCTTACAGCATTAAAGTGTCTCAAGCTTTTGCGCCGTGTTCAAAAGGATTTTTTTTCTGGACAAAGCAGACGTAGTCTCTGTCAGCAAAGGATGTCTTTGAAGAGGAGAGGTGGAGGGAAAAGGGTCGATCACTGCACACACAGGCAGCAGTGATACACTGCAGGTAGTTGGCTACGAACCCCGCTGAAGATGTCCTCCACAGACTGTAATGAAACGTCGCATTGATCTAGAATGTTCATTCCACCACGCTACATAAAACGACGTATTTTAATAATTGTGATACAATGAAAGACATCCATTAGAAAACATCTTTCAAAGCATTGATCTGTAGGCCAGATATCAGTTGCTGGCAAGTTACAAAAACACACTATGCACGGATTTCTTGCGTTATGAGTGCCACAGTCTTTGACTACACAGCGAAGCTGCGTCTATACTCCATAATTCTGTGCAATAGCTGTTTGATTAATCCGGTGTCAGTGTGGTAGCATTCGAGCAGTGCATCTCTGTAGATGGTCAGACAAATCACACTTGTGTTCGCGAGAGCATAGGGACTAGATACATTGCGAAGACGCTGCCTGCACTGTTTCGATAACTTGGTCAGATGTTTCTTTTCGATCACCATTTTCCATGCTGCAACCTACTGGTTGTGGCTTACACACACTCACTGGTGCAATACTTCATTCGCGAGTTTTCTCCTTTTGTAGATATAACGTCTTTCTGACCAAGGTTGCAAGCGAATGCTATGTTATAAGACTGAGCAACTAGCGTGAGCTGTGAAGTAAAGCCCTGATCTGTAAAGCTATACTGTATATGTGAATGTTTGTGGCCTTGTATTCAATTAAAAATGCTTTGTAGCTACAAATGATTATCGAAGTAGTCACATGCAGAGGGGTTGATTGGTTGGGGGAAGGAGACTAGACAGCGTTGTCATCGGTCTCATCGGATTAGGGAAGGATGGGGAAGGAAGTCGGCGGTGCCCTTTCAGAGGAACCATCCCGGCATTTGCCTGGAGTGATTTACGGAAATCACGGAAAATCTAAATCAGGATGGCCGGAAGCGGGATTGAACCGTCGTCCTCCCGAATGCGAGACATGCAGAGAGGTAAAGTGGGTACACCTCTTCGAAATAATCAAAAAATCTGTTTTTTTTTTTGTTGCTTAAATTGTTTTCTTGGAGGTATACTTTATTGTAGTGTTCATCCCAAAGTCACTTGAACCTCCGTTATTCTAGTTAGATGCCCATATGTGAAAAAGTGTTTCCGAAAACCATTCGTAGCGCAAAATAAGTTGACATGTAATTTCAGCGATGGCCTAACATGCATTAACATAATTATAAACGTGCTCGAACTCGACATGGGACCAGCGTGTTACAACGTCTGCACAAAAACGGTGGGAAAGCGTATCGAGCGGCCGAAGTAGCGGATGTCTGAAGCTGCCAAAGAGGCACACGGGACGGTAAAAACAACTTGAGAACGGTAGATACGATTTGGATCGGAATCCTATGCCGACATTCTAAATTAAATTCCTTATTAATGTACACAGCCATTTTGTAATATCTTCAAAGGTCCATTTTTGGTGCACGCTTGTGGCTCGATTTCGAAGGCTAAGAAAATGGCATTCGTTTCAAGACGTCACTATTTTGCTAGAACTTTATATATGTCAGTTATCCTAAGTATAACAACGGAAAAAATATTGAAAATGACTTACACAAAATTCTTTTGGTACTAGTTCAGTAGATGGGCTTCAGTAATTCCCGCTGATGACCAGTGTTTCAGCTGCAAGAGTTCCTTCCACATGTGCAGAGGTTACACGGAGAGTTCCGATGTAGACACAAAAATGATTTCTTCAAGACGAAACTATATCATCGAATTTAACATTAATTTCCATTATACTTGAAAAAAGTCACGAAAATCTATTTGTCACGTATTCAAAGGGTGCTAAGCCCTAAATGTTCTGTGGCCTGTTTTCATTTCATTATACCGAGGTTTACCGCATATTTACATCAGTATAACATACATAGCTGCTCTACGCGACTTGCCGTTACTGAAAGGTCAAACAGAAGTTCATTCCTTAAAAAGTATGTCACACAAATGGCTTTAATCAAAGCGGTGTGTTATTGAAAACTTACGCGTTATTTCCTAATTACTTTCTCAATCATTGTTTGAAGAATGGCCTCAGTCTCTTCCCGGATTGCGACTCTCAGTTCATCAATATTGTGGTGTCGTTCTTCGTTCTTGAGATGATACCACAGGAAAAATCATCACGGGCTGAATGATCAGGTGTCCTCGCAGGGCATGCTTTGTGTCCGAAAAATATTACACTTTTTGTTTATTAACAAACCCATTCAGATGAAATATGCCTCTTCTCATCCTGGTCATTTCTGACCAATAAAGTTGTGCGGACTTTGTGCCTAATCACTTTATCTCCCGGTCGTAACTGTTGAGCCACATGCAGCTTATGAGGATGAAAGTTTACATCCCGTTTCACAAGCCTGTGTAAAGACCTGTGAGGGATTTGTAATTTTCCGGAACGGCGATTCGGAGAGTTCGCTACGGCGTTCGTTCCAGAGCTGCACGAACTCTTTGGATATTTTCCGGCGTTCGAACTGTCATTTCAGTTTCCTTGCGGTTCACACTGGGTGCAGAACCTGTCTCGAACCACTGTATTATCCTCCCGGATAATAATAATTAATAGCCGGCCCAGGTGGCCGAGCGGTTCTAGGCGCTGCAGTCTGGTTGAAGAGAAATGGTTCAAATGGCTCTGAGCACTATGCGACTTAACTTCTAAGGTCATCAGTCGCCTCTTGAAAGGAGACAAGCACCCACCAAAACCTTTCAAAAACCATGTAATGTGTACACTTTCACCTTATAACCAAAATTAGTGCAGTGAGGCTATTTCCTCGTACCGGTAATCACTGAATTTAGGCTCGGCAAAAGTAATTATTTAAATACTTCATTAAACCAGTGAGATCGTAACGTAGTCTCCACGTACTATTGGAAATAGGGAGCCCCTCACTACATCGTGTTCCACGAAATATCTCACTGTTGTACAGAAACATAATTCGGAGGTGTCAATTGATTTACTTAATATATCCCTAAATTCTCCAGAAGATTATAAAATGTGATTCCGTTGCGCTAAATTTTTCTTGAATTATTTTGATGCCACAGTCATTAAAATGTTTTCCTTTGATGTTTCCACTTGCTCACATATTCTTACCCAAATCAGTAGCTAACCCCAACAGAATTCGCACGTTCAGCCTTCAGCACAATCGTTTTTCACATAAGCTACCATCACCAGAAGTATTTTTAACTTCTTTGCACGTATTTTACAGCAGATTTAGGGGAGGATTCTGTTGCTGCGAGCTTGGAAGATTTTTGCTGATCCTGATATGTTCGGAGTGATAACAGTACTGCATATTCATTGTGAATACATGTCACATCACACAAAACGAGGGATTAAATCCTTATTTCACGTACCCTTTCTATTAGAAAGGGAACACATATACTTGCAGGTCGTACCAGGAGATCAAAGAGTGCTGATTGTAATGTTGCATTTGCTTGAATACCTGTTAAGTTCCCCTTAAATCACTTGTTGCGCTGCAAAAGTCCTCCCTACTTCTCGTTATATCACGCTAAAATCATATAGAAGTACTTTCCTTTCAAGATTCTAAATTCTGCATAAAAAAGAGAACATTTTCAGAGCATTTTCACTTCAGTCATGCCAGTTATGTACTCAGATTTCTTCAAAAAAAGAAGTGGGAGTCTTTCAACTTTGCTTTCCTTGTTGTTTTCATCGAAACATGTCTGTAATCGGCACATAAGCACACCACTCGATGGCCACACACGCGAGCGACGTATCGCAGCAGCGATCCGTCGCACAGATATTCCTGCAGTCAGTGGCTCGCCTCGGCCCTACACACACAAGTGATTTGCTGTGCAGTTTCAACCAGTACCGCGAACGCCACTGTCGCGTGAAGTTCTGCTATGCAAATTGTACTGCTGTATTAATAATGTACTTCCGAGTGTTCGGCCGAGTTGTTTCCATTTTGTGCACAATACGAGGACGTGCTGAAAAGCAATGCTTAGGAATTTTTCATTCTCTTCTCAGTAACAATTGAGGTATTCCATGTCATGCATATTACTTGGTCGACTTTCCTGCTTTGCGGACGCAACTTGCAACCCTCTATGCCAGAGGGCTCCGAATTCTAACGTATAAGATGGCGATGTGTACCGCAACCATGGAGCTAAAATATGGGGAGTTGCCATGATGTCACAAACTTGAAATAAACGTCCGCCATTTAGTAGGGCCAAACGCTAGCTTCTGTAGGGAGTGTTTTTATAAAGAAAATGCTACCTTGCATCATTTACAGGTGTATTTGTTTTTCTGATTATAGCCTAAAAGTGTAGCGGAATCACATTTCACTCATATGTGGATTCGTTCAAGCGATATGTTATTTTATATATATGAATTGTGCATTCGCTAGTTACTTTTACTGTAGTGGTGTTATTTTTGTCATTTCACTTTAAATTTCCTATAAATACAACTCAAAAAGTGCTCTAATTGAATGCCGTGAGAAGGAAATATTACAGACCGTCCAGACGTAGCAAAAAATTTACTGGAAGAGGGCCTAGACGAAACATCAGTTTCGTCATTCCATATTAAAGAAAATTCTGGATTACGAAAGCAGCCATTTCGCATCACATACTTCGCTTCTTGGTTATTTTAAACGCGTAACAAAAATGAAGTTACACTAACGAGAACAAATGTGTCGTACTAGTGGATCAAATATGCCTTTAACACTAGAAAAAGTCTGAAAATGCCATTCTGATGCTGTATTACTGAAGAAATTAGTTAAATGTTTCCTACATAAAACAAATGTTGCATGGACACGACTGAAATTAAAAACAAGAAGCGACTGTAAACAGTAGTCTACTAACGTTTAGGGGCTGCTAACGTTGCAACAACGGCTTCAAAGTAATGTTCAGCGTTACGTCCGTAGTGCCATCTCCCCTTATTATAGCTTCATAAATTAATTACGTCGGCGAGCGAGAAACTGAAGCTGCGACATCTGCAGCGGTCCGACGGCTTGGGTTCACTGTCATCGATCATCCTCCATACAGTTGGCCTCATCCGATTTTAGTCTGCTTTCAAAACTTACAGAACGCCCTCGACGACTTCACTTAGATAGTGATGAAGCGGTACAAACAAATCCGAGGTTGTGGCTCCGTCAACAAGATCAAATATTCTGTAGTGACGGTACTAACAACCTGGTATCTCATTGGGAGAAATACGTCCGCCGCCAGGGTCACTATATTAAGAAATAAGTATATTGACAGAAGAATAAAGATGCAGACTATTACTTAAGTTTATTTTCTTTAAAAATCCTTAAGAGTTTTCACATAAAAATTTTGGAGGCATTACTTTTCAGGACGCCCTCGAATTTCGACGGCCGACCAAGCCGTCTTCTTCAGGTGCTACGACTTTTGCTGTTGTGTGTACTCGCTGCGTGGACTCCAACCACACTGTCAGATACTGTTGTTCTCGCGCCACAGTTTATAGCCTAGCTCGATTACCGGGCCCATTATGCCTTCTGATGCACTTTTGTTTTCCAGACTTCACAAATTCTCTCAGCGTTTTCCAACTGTCGCTGATCGAAGCTAAATCGGAACCACTGTCGCTCTTTATTAGGTTTGTTGATTTCTTGACTTCAACAAACTCCCTAATTACGCTGTTCCAGAAACGTGGCGACCGAGCGAGGTGGCGCAGCGGTTAGCACATTGGAGTCGCATTCGGGAGGACGACGGTTCAAACCCGCGTCCGGGCATCCTGATTTAAGTTTTTCGAGATTTCCCTAACTCACTTCAGGTAAATGGCGGGATGGTTCCCTCCAAAGGGTACGGCTGACTTCATTCCCATCCTTCCCTAATCCTAAGGGACCGATGATCTCACTGTTTGGTCCCCTCCCTCATATCAAACGACCAACCAAACTTGGCGCTTCCACCGCGACACTGGTCTCATCGTACTTAACTTCATGAATATTTTCGAGGCAGTGCTCGGCGACAGCAGATCTGTTCCGATGTTTTACTTTGGTACGTCGCTTATGTTCGTTGCATCTCTTTCCGACTATTCTGATAGTCTGCACGACGTTAAGACATGACACATTCGCGTGGAATGCTATATACACCTTGCTTTCGGAGACCTAGATCATCTCTGACGTTACAAAGAATACTTTAAATCTTGGTTAAAGGGAGCAAAATATACTGGATGCTGTGTTTTCGTAGGAGTCTACTGAACGTACTGGATAATGGACCAGGATGAGGTAGATAATCGATTTTTGGTTACTGTTCCTTTGTCTCAGTCTCAGCTCCTTTCTCAGGCGTTCTTGATTCTGATTGCATAGCAAAGTGAATGCAAGAACAGAACAACGGAACAAAACGTGATGCAACCAGTATCGCGTTGCAAACACCAAGGTTATGCGGCAACATAATTAAGAAGTCCGTTAGGTCTTGTGACATGTTCATTTAGATAAACAGAAACAACGGCTTCAATTTAAATAACACTTGGAGTCCTTCACTCAATTTAGAAAAATCTCGCCAGCCATCACATTCATCGGTGTTAGAAAACACTGAGAGAACTTGCGTATCATGAAACATCAGTGCAATCCCTCAAAAACAGAAAACAATCAGAAGACACAGTGGGCGTCGGGAATCCAACTCTGTTACGAGGGTCACTCCAAAAGAAATGCACACTATTTTTATAAAAGTACAGTTTTCATTCTTCATGTGTGAAAGTTTTACTGTGTGTAGATACATGCTTCCCGCTTGTTTTCAAACTTAGTTCAAGCTGTTCCCGTGATTGGCACCGTCACAGCATGTCTTCAAGATGGCTGCTACACTTGACGTTTGTCAGAAGCAACGTGATGTCATAGAATTCATGTTCTGTGAAAACGAGACTGGGAAACATCCACAAGAGGTTGAAAAAGGTATATGCAGATGCTGCTGTCGATCGCAGTACAGTTAGTCGGTGGGAAACCAGGTTACGTGATAAAAGTGGGCACGGCAATATTGAGGATTGTCCTCGCAGCGGCTGGCCTCGTACTTCACACATTCCAGACAATGCGCAGAGAGTTACCGATTTGGTGACTGCTAAGGGAATGCATCACAGTGAACGAATTGTTGGGACAGGGGAAGGAAGTGTTCGCAAAATACGGAAAGTGTTGGCGTTAAAAAAGGTTTGAACCAGGTGGGTTCCCAGGATGTTGACAGTGGCTCACAAAGAAACAAGAAAAACGGTATGCAGCGAACTTTTGGAACAGCACGAGCTCCATGTGACTATCGTCTCTTTAGGAAACTGAAAGACTCTTTTCGTGGAACAAGGTTTGAAGTTGATGACTCCCTTGTGCACACTACGAAACAGTGGCTCCAACAGGTTGATACAGAATTTTACCGTGCGGGTATACAGAAACTGGTTCCAAGATGGCGTAAGGCAGTTGAGAGGGATGGAAATTATATGGAGAAATGAAAATATTGTTCCTAAAGGATGTATCTACATACTGTAAAACTTTCAAACATGTAGAATAAAAGATTAATTTTTAAAAAAAGATAGTGTGCATTTCTTTTGGAGTGACCCTCGTAAAAATAGCGGCGCGAGACCAAAAAGTAATTGAGTCTGGTAGAAGTCCAGGCAGCGAGTACACATGACAGAAAAACTTGCAGCACCTGAATTCTGGGTCGAACGTCGAAACATTGCACACAAAATGGAAACAACGACTCCGCAGAACACCCGAAAGCGCACTATTAATCAATCGCGCCGAGAAAATCTAGGAGATCAGTGTATTCTATGCTTAGTAGCAGTTGTAGGTTGTCTCCGTACCTCCACGAACACTTGCAAAAAAATAAATTTAAAAATAAAAGGATTTTTTTACTAAACCTTTTTTTAAACGCTTTTCTTGGGACCTGCAGGTTACTTTACAGAATATATTAGATTACTCAATGACGCCAACAGGATTGCGCATGCCTTTCGTGTGTGCTAATTCAATTCCTTTTTCATCCATTAGTCTTATAATTTACCTGTAAGTATTTACGCAGTTGCTTTTGCAGTCTCAAAGTGTCTATAGAAATACTGTCAACAGCAACACTGCTAATCACAATAACTCTTTATTGTAAATTGTACGAGGGAGAGTTAGCTCGTATGAAATGGCTTAGGACTTGAGCATAGCTTTATAACAATTTTCCCTGAACATTAAAATTACGAGAGGGGTTCAGTAAGTAAGGCAACATTTTTGTTTTCTGAAAGCAGGTTGATGCTATTCAGGATTCCATATTATTCTGCGCTCTTTCGGCAACAAAGTCCTATATCTCAGCACAATCTCCGTTCAATGCGAGGGTCTTCCAACTCCTTATTGGGAGAGTCTGCATGGCCTCATGGGATCACTCTATTGGTCGACGTCGGAGCCTACGTCTTCATACATAATTAATCTTCCCATCATGCACATACTGCTTCCCGCGCAGTGCATCCTTCATTCGGTCAAACGCATGGTCATTCGTTGCTATTTATGATCTTCTGATAGACAGTGACGAACCCAGCAGCACCTGAGTATCCCATGTGGTGGACGAGAGTGTCAGCACTACCAACAGAGACGTCCAGTTCCGTAACGAGCCGTTTGTGATCCGCAATCAGCTCGAATGAGAGGGTCCGCACGTTCCAACACTGTAGGAGTCACAGCTGTGTGAGGCTGGCCGGCACGTGAGAGATACGACAGGTATGCGGCAACTTGTTGCGATGATGACAGATGCCTCGGCTGACTGCGCGGCCCCTCCCGCCGGAGGTTCGAGTCCTCCCTCGGGCATGGGTGTGTGTGTGTGTGTGTGTGTGTGTGTGTGTGTGTGTGTGTGTGTGTGTGCGTGTGTGCGTGTGTGTGTGTGTTGTTCTTAGCATAGGTTAGTTTAAGCTAGTTTCAGTAGGGTATAAGTGTAGGAACCAACGATCTCTGCAGTTTGGTCCCTTATGAACACAAATTTGAACACTGTGAACGCCTCGCCCAACGAATCACCATGCTTTCATCCACTACCAGGTCTCTGCTTGGAAGACATCTCCGTTACAGACGCCATTTTGAAGGTAAAATATAGCACCGCCACAAGTTAAAACATCACGAAAACATAGGGGCTGAGGCGGGAATATTTCTCAGTGCCGCACAACATATTACGCATTTTTTCAACAGGCATTGTGTGGGAAAAAGAATGTGCTCCACACTTATCAAGCGCCCCTCATAAAACGTCCAATTAATATTTCGCAGCGACGTTCTCTTTATAAGTCAAAAACCTTATCATATGTGTAGTTGCTTCATAAAATGAGTTTCCCGTCAGTTCTACTTTTACAAAATGGTTCAAATGGATCTGAGCACTATGGGACTTAACATCTGAGGTCATCAGTCCCGTAGAACTTAGAACTACTTAAACCTAACTAAACTATGAACACCACACACATCCACGCCCGAGGCAGGATTCGAACCTGCGACCGTAGCGGTCGTTCGGTTCCAGACTGAAGCGCCTATACCCGCTCGGCCACAGTGGAAGGCCCTACTTTTACAGTAGAGGCTTCCGATGCTTATTTTTATATTACTTCTGAATATAAACTGTAACTCCGGCTTCAACTTTAGTCCTCAGAATGGTTCGTGGTCCCGGAATAACTATAAAATTTTAAGTGCAATTGTTACTCAAGGAGCCAAAGTGAAACGAAAAAACTACGCAAGCACGCTTAATAAGTGCACAAACGTGTTGCGGCCAGATTGGCACCCTACGAGGCTGCCACACCATCGCCTGCGGTCCATTAGATAGACAGGAATTTCCAAGCGATCAGCCACCGAACCCCGCGATTGGCGATCGTGTGCCCATGCGACGGATCGCTCCTATCTGCCGCTCGCCTGTGAGGTTCTTTGGACATCAATCGAGACGCTAGAGACACTACGTCACTCGACTCGCAGTTATAGCAGCTGGGTTAAGAAGACACAGCGTGCATGCTGGTTGATGTTAAACAAAGAGTTAGATTCCCATATGGTTCCTTCAACAAGGACGCAACCATATCGTCTTTCCCTGCCGAAGCTAGCGCCCTGAGATTCTAGTGCTTTCACCCTCGATGGGACATAGAGTCCTTCCGCTTGCGGAGGTCGCGGTATCGGGCCCTTCCGCTCACGTGCACACGAAACGGTGAACGTGCGCAGCGGCTCGCAGTGCAACCCGATAGGCAGCAGCGACGGCCAACCTCGTGGCTCGCGGCTCGCGGCTCGTGCTTGGCGGTCCTTATCGTGCCTGCCCTCATTAGGGGCTAAGTGCTCCGCTAAGCGAACCGTTTGGCGCGCTCTATCCAATCGCCGCAGCGGCATGCTCAGTCACTGCCCGTAGCTGTTACAAGCGCTTTTCGCCGCTGCGGTAAAGGAAGACAACGTCTCGCATTGTACCGCAACCACCTTTCTGTAATCCAGAGGAGCGTACTTTCTGAGCAGTGATGTGGGTGCTGCACACTGCAAATCGAGTAAGAGCCTTGAAAAACACCACATCAGTTGCGTAATGTAAAGCGGACCGCAATATTCGTGTAACAAGGCGTCATTGCAAAGGGTGATAGTATTAGGGAAGGGTAAAGTGGAAAAAGGGCGGCCGGGGCGGCCGAACGGTTCTAGGCGCTACAGTCTGGAACCGCGCGACCGCTACGGTCGCAGGTTCGAATCCTGCCCCGGGCATGGATGTGTGTGATGTCCTTAGGTTAGTTAGGTTTAAGTACTTCTAAGCTCTAGCGGACTGATGACCTTAGAAGTTAAGTCCCATAGTACTCAGAGCCATTAGAGCCAAAGTGGAAAGAAATGTGAATCAGTAGTCAGCGTGAAGGTTGTTTTTAACTGACTTATTCAGAAAGGTATAGAGGGAACTGCAACTTAACGTGGAGTCTGAGCATAAGTGGCATTCTTCACACTTACAAATCATTACCACTGGTGAAAGAAGCAATAAGAGCCAAAATCTAGTCACCGACTGAGGATTGAACACCGAACCCCTGAAACTGAAGCCTGACTTCCCAAAAAACTGTGTGCCGTACCAGAACATGAGCCTGGTACCTTTGCGTTTCGTGGACAAGGACTCTACCGACATTTTTTCCTTCTTTTTTCTATCATTTTCTTTGTTGTGTTTTCTTCAGCAGTTCTGTGTGCATGTCGCATAAAGTCTTTCATTTTCCATCGACGAAAACTTCACTCACTATTTTTTATCCCACACTGTGGACAGTCTCCTAAGCGAACACGCTTGAGCTATAAGAGCACGACACAAGAGCCGTGCTCACGGCTATATTTCCTTCAGTAGTTCTTCTTCTGCCCTCCAAACTCCACAGTATTTCTTCTGCATACCTTGTGAGACTATCATTAGTGGTGGAAACGATACTATTGAGAAATGGCTTAGCTACAGCCTAGAGAATTGTTTCCAGAATGAGTTTTCTCTCTGTAGTGCCGTGTGCGCTGATTTGAAACGTCCTGGCTCATTAAAACTGTGCACCGATCTGAGACTCGAACCTCGGGCCTTTATGCGTACTCCGCTGCAGAGTGAAAATACAGATGGAAACAATCCCCTAGGTTGAAGCTAACAATTCCTCCAAAATATCCTTTCTTATGAGGGTGTTAGTCCGGCAAGGTATGCAGGAAAACTTACGTGAAGTAGCGAAAGTAGTAGAAAAGGTACGAGCGGAAGGAAAGCTGTATGAGAACGCCGTGAGTATTGCCTGGATAGCTCAGTAGGTAGCGCAGAGGTTCCACGTACGTGTCCCGGTGAGGCACTGCGATGTTTGTTAATGGGCGCGAGGCCTTACTGACTTGGGCCAGTGAGCTAATTACTGAATCAGGCAGGGAGGACCAGCGGCACAGTGCAAAGGCCACCCAAGCGCAGCGACCTCCCTGATGAACCGTAGCACATTGAGTTAATGAGAGGATGAATCGCTAATAGTGAAGAACAAGAAGCTGCAGCTGGGGAAACCGATTTTCCATCCTCAACTTAGGCGATTGTAACCACACGAAAAGAAGGCCTTCTGCCTCTGCATCTACATGATTACTTTGCTATTCATAATTACCTGTAAAGGGGTTGGGTTGGGTTGTTTGGGGAAGGAGACCCGACAGCGAGCTCATCGGCCTCATCGGAGTAGGGAAGGACGGGGCAGAAAGTCGGCCGTGCCCTTTGAAGGGAACCATCCCGGCATTTGCCTGGAGCGGTTTAGGGAAGTCACGGTAAACCTAAATCAGGATGGCCGGACGCGGGATTGAACCGTCATCCTCCCGAATGTGAGTCCAGTGTCTAACCACTGCACCACCTCGCTCGGTGGTGTAAAGAGGTTCATTGAACCATCGTCAAGTTATTTCTCTATCGTTCCACTCTCGAGCTGCGCGCGAGAAAAGCGAACACTTTCTCTTTTTTTGTGATGATCATTTCTTCCTATGTAGCGAGAATTTTTACGTCCTGGGGGCAAATCTGGTAATTGAAATTTCATGAGACGATCCTGCTGCAACGAAGAAAGCCTTTTTTTTAATGATTGCCTCCGCAATTCACATATCATGTCCGTGTCACTCTCTTCCCTATTTACCTATAATAAAACTTCTTTGAACTTTGCCGATGTCCTCCGTCGGCCCTACCTGATGCAGGTACCAAGAGCGCAGACAAGCGTAGTGTAAGCAGTGTAAGCTGTTGCACTAAGTGTTCTGCCAATAAATCGCAGCCTTTGCTTTGCTTTCCTCGTAGCATTATTTAAGTTATTCGTAGCTGTAATCGCTAAGTACTTAGTTGTATTTACAGGCTCTACGTTTGTGTCTATCATGTAACAAAAATGTAGCAAAATCCTTTTAGTACTCATATGAATGGTTTCACACTTTTCATTATTTAGAGTCAATTGCCACTTTTCGTATCATACTTATATCTCGTCTAAATAATTTTGCAATTCATTTTTATCATCTGATGACTTTACAAAATGGCAAATGGCAGCATCATCTGCACAAAATCTAGGAGGGCTGCTCAGATTGTCTCCTAAATCGTTTATGTAGCTTAGGAACAGGAGATGGCCTATTACACTTCCTTGGGAAACGGCAGAAAGTTTTACGCGATGACTTTCCGTCAGATACTACGAACAATGACCTTTCTGACAGGAAATCACGAATCCAGTCGCACAACTGAGACGATATTCCACATCCACACAATTTGACTAGAAGTCACTTTCGAAGAATCGTATCGAAAGCCTTTTGGAAATCTAAATATATGGAATCGACATCCCCTATCGATAGCACTCGTTGCTTCGTGTCTCTAATTGGGCACTGCTCACTGTCATGTGAATCCTTTTTCTGGCAAAAGGGTCCATCAAAGGGCATTGCTAATACGACCATCAACATGCTACTTTTTGGAAGCAGGCATCCACTTTTGCTGTGAGAGACCCCATGTGTCTAAGGACTCACCTATTTTAGTTGACATCACATGGTCAAGCACTTAGTAACATTTCGTAATTTTTTTCAGATTTTCTATAACTTATTAGAAATAAAAGCGTAGCTTGTCCATATGTCCTGTTATAACACGATAAATTTCATCCTTTCGGAGGTACCTAGAATCTTCTACAATTTTCTGTGCACTTTCATTTCGTGCATTTCGCAATGTTGTTACATTACGTGAGAAGTTGCCCTACGTTCACCATGATTGTCACTAAACCAATGCAAGGGACACGCCGTTGTAATGGGACTTGAATGATGATTTGAACACCACAGTGCTTTATTAGGCGAGGGTATACTGGAGGCGGCAAGTACTTGCTTCCCTCTGACCTCCTGACTGACTGACCCATCCAGTTACAAGAAGACCTACTCTGATGAACCAAAACATTGGAACCACCTGCTAATAGCGTGTTTGTCCGACTCTGAAACGAAATACATAACTGATTGTGCGTATCAGGGATCCGACAGTTTGTTGGCAGGTTTGTAAAGGTGTGTGGCATTAGATGTCTACCCACAGGTCATGTAATTCGCGTAAATAACGGGACGCTGATTTGCGTACGCGGTGATGGCCTCCGACAGCTGCCCAGTTGGGTTCTATAGGATTCACATCAGGCAAATTTGGTCGCCGAGACATCAACATGAGTTCACTTTAATCTTCTCAGACCTCTGTAGCACGGTTTTGGCTCCGAGATGCACAATTATACTGCTGAAAGATGACGTTGCCGTCGGGGAAGACATCAAGTATGAAAGGACGACGTTAGTTCGGTGCTGTCAGCATGTCTTAGATTACAACCACAGGTCCCACGCAAGTGCAGGAGAATGTCTCACCCAAAGAGCCGACACGTTTCCATTGATCAACAGTCGAATCCCGATGGTCCCATGCCCACTGCAGTCCTAATTGACAACGTCGTTGGGTCATCATGTGAACACATAGGGGTGGTCAGCTACAGGGTCCATGTTGAACCATGTACAATGAACGGTATGCTCCGAAACACCTGTGTGTGCCCCAGCATTGTGCTCTTTTGGCAGAGATACTATAGAACACTATTTATCTTATTTTAAAGAGCAGACAAGCCTCCGAACCCCACGTTCTACGAAGAGTCGTGAACCTCCCACCATTTAGCGCCTAGTGGTAGTTTCACTGTCCTTCTACCTCTTTCCTAAGATGATCTTGACAGTAGCTCGTGAACATTCGACCACCTTCACCGTTTTCTAGATATTCGTTTACAGACTCCCCGTAATAATCATCTGCCCTTGTCAAACTCGCTTACTTCAATGGATTTCTCCATTTGCAGCCTATATTTCCGCTATGGTGATCCCTCGTCCGTGTCTGCTCCGCTTACATACTTTTGTTGCCGCGTCACGTGCCCGCAGCGCATCCAGGCGGCTTCCAACGTCGCAGTGGGCAGTGATCATAATGTTTCGGCTTATCAGTGTATAGTTTAAAGTGTATTTGCAAACACGCTGTAATGTGGCATTGCCGCTTAAAAAAATCGTTCCCAGAAATGAAAGAAGTAATAAGTGACAAAAAAACATACTCGTGTTGACCGACGATCAAATCGCAAATCATTGGGTTTGTAGCCTGGCACTTACCTACCTCCTAAATATTTTCGTAGTGGTAGATTTCCCTTTGGTTAGACCATATATCTTGATAGGATGTGTCTAGCAGCCCGGACGCAAAAAGTGTGTTTGAATGTGAATCTTTAATTCAGTTACACTTGCCTGCTTTCCCAGATAGTATTATTCACGTGGTGTGACGTTTCCTATTACAAAGCACAATTCTACATTCTTATTCCTAGATCATCCTTTTCAAACACCGTGAAGTCTAAAGAACAACATCCACATTGAGTACACGGGAATCTTGACAAACTTTATGGAAAATCACCATCGTGTAGTCACAACGACGAAACGGATGGATGACAGCTCTTTATACACCTACAACTTGCTGTATGAACAAACTGCTAAATACTTCCATAAATTAGTATACTATCTATTCAGTAATAATAATCACCTAAATCACCTTGTTTCAGATAAACCTTTCCCATTGTTTCCCTAATTATTTATTACTGCAATCTAGGCTTCAGGTCATTGGAAGCACATTGCCTAGCGTCATTGGCAAAGATGTTCTGTGCACCATAACGTTTTATCAGTGACACAAGACTGTGGACTAACAAAGGGAATGTAGGTCACAAAAAAGTAAAACAGTGCAAAGGCATTTTCGCTGTGCTCAAGTTTCATTATGCAGTCAACCGAAATTATCAGTCTGTTTTAATGGTCCTAAGAAATCTTTACAGTACCAATTGTTTGAACATCCAAATACTAATTGACTTTATATTCGATATTTTAAATCAGTTCTCTTTAAAGCTGCTTACGCAGTATGATAACATCAATTCGCTATCCTCTTATTATTTCTAATTACCTACCACATATAAAAATCCAGTTTTCATCCCAAATATAAATTCTTATATAATATTCTTTCACAAAATAATGTTAATAAAGTTTTTTGCAACTCAAGAAAAACATTGAAAATTAAATTTTTTCATCGTTATGTATTTTACTCGCACGCAAATACACGCAGAACATACACATTTGTTTAAAAATTTACCATGGCCAGGAATCGAACTTGTCGCCTCTATGTGAGGGGCAAGTATTCTCCTACAACGCCGTATTGCCTGTAGAAAAAACAGTCTTAATTTAGCGCACTGAAGGTGCTCATGAGAAACTTCAAAGGCAATTTTATCGTGATTTTTTTTTTGTAGTAGCATGGTCCTATTGTGTGCGATTGACGTTTGAATTCTGAACTTCTCGTACCACAAATACATAAACTTCAAAAGTCCTGTTGTCGCGTAGTTTCCTTCTTAGCCACCGAGTTACATGAAATGTGTTACCTGAGATCTAAACTGAAACTTCCTGACACATCAAAACTCTGTGCAGTAACGGGTCACGAACCTGGTCCATCGTCTTCCGAGGACCAGTGCTCTAGCGACCGCTTTTTCCTTGCAATTTCTTTCTGTTTCTTCGTCGCATTTCTTCAGTAGTTCCTTGTTTAATGACTTCGTTGTCGAAGGGATGATTAAAAAAATTCTTCCCGTTTAGACCACTTGGTTTTATAATTTAACTACAATTAAGAGCACGGTAATAAGTACACGATGTAAGGCTTTTGGTTATGCTGCTTGATGAACGCCGTTTCACAGTTTCCACTACTGTTGGAGTAAATATTTCAGCTGTATTTTAGTTGCAACTAATCAGAGTTATTACTTTATCCACTGTGTTTAAAGGAGACTGCACCTGTTTTCGTAAGTTACGCTGTAGGAAATACCGTAACCAGCCACAAATTTTTTAGAAATGATTTTACTGTGCCGTTATTAGTTTTGTGGCTGAACCCCGACTGCATCCTGAATGATCCACTAGAATTACAAATTCAAATGTACCTTACCTCCAAAATTCGATACAACTCCTGTAATTTTAAATGGTAGAAATAATAATTAATTGACAGAGAGAATATTCTTCATTGACCATTCCCAGCAGCTTTCATATATAATAATTAAGTCCATACGTTTAAAACTATCCTGACAGTATCTCCAGAAGTGTGCCATATCTGTACACATGTCATGTTCTTTGCCACATCATATCAGCAGCTGATGTAAACAAATTGATCCACCATCTTTCTTTTAATTTAGCTTATGGATCAGCATGGATCGAAAATGAGAATCAAAAATATTTCTTGTGATATCTAAAGGAGATCGTGACAGAAAATACGTACAATATGTAGAACTTATGTACAATGTAAAACATTTTATAAATTAATTAATGACAAAAACTTTGTTATATGTTAGGACAAAAATGTTGGACCTTTTGTTAACTACGTAAGCACAAAAACTTTGTTATATTTTTAGGAAAGAAATATAAAACTTGCCAAGGGATCAACTCTACCATCTCAGGCACGAAACTAGTTACTGTACAACAAAATCATTTCTAAAAAACTTGTGGTTTTTGCAGCACTTTGTGCAGTGTAATTTAATCAGATCCACTGCATTTCTTTCCTCTGGCTTGTGTATATTTGTCACCGTACTGCTCGGCGTATTCAATGGAATATACATTTCCTGCTTTCAAAGATAACTAACTAAGTAGACTTACCGGTGATACTCTTTGATCTTGTGGCGACCACATTTCCGCACCGTGGCGTAACATGACAGCGCCCGGTTTGATTTTGAAAGATGAATTAATTAAGATGTATTCGCCTTACTTTAGTCACTTTTTGACGGCACCGGCTATTTCTTTGACAGATTTAAGATCTCCTTACAGTATTGGAGTTTCAGCGGAATATAAGATTTTAATTAGTTACTCCCTTGGGTAACAGTTCTTAAACATTCGCATAATCCATATCATCAGAATTTGCAGATTTATTTCAATGAAAACGTAATAATAAGTCCTATTGCTCCAAAAAACAAAGTTCTATAGAAGACAATGCTTTCACTTTATAAGTGAAATGGTTTGTTACCAGACACGCTGTTTTGTTGTTGTCTTAAGTTTATCACTAGCGCAGTATATACATACGTCTCACTAGGTACCAACTTTTGTTCTACACTAGTACTTTTTGTCACTGTGATGGCTTGCAGGAAGGAATCGTTCTCATAAAAAAATCATTGTCGTATTTACGTTCTTGTGAACAGTTCTCACCCATAGGGAAAAATCAGCAGTATACCAACGGCTACAGCTAGTTCAACAGAAAATATAATTTTTCGTATAACACATAAGTAACACATTTACACTTTAGATACAGAGTTTGTTTTCCTGTCCTCCAAAATATCCGGTAATTAATTTTTCTTTCTCATTTTCATGAGCTTTAATGACAATGCATATTAATACGCATTAATTTATCACGTGCAGTAATGACTACACCTGTACTATCCCCTCAGCAACAGCATGAAAAAGTCAAATTAGGTTAATTTCTATTCTATTCGGTTCATTTATTCAGGTAAAATATTATCAAACATAAATTACGAAGCTGATAATAAAGAATAATACTTATACAGTATGCAGTATCAAATGTTGAAATATACTTAAGAACTACTTTTGGAATTAATTAAAATGTTGTGCCATCTTTCTTTGTTGATGCGCACCCAGAAATCCATTACTTTTTATAAAATGTTAACTGAAAATTTCTCTTGGTTTCAGAAAACTTATTGATGGCTAGGCCTCCAAATTCATTGATTTTGTAAGGAATGGTAAGAATTACTCCGCAGTAATAGACTTCGTTCAGATATCGTGGAACCTATCCAGATGATGACCCACATGTTTGACGTCCCAAAAAACTGCTGCTAACAGATGACAACTCAAAATACACAATATGTTAATACTATATCGACCTTCCCATGGCATAGCTGACGATGTAGGGAATCCAGAACCAAATTAACTATGAGGACGCTTTATGCAAAGTATGAGTTTCGTTTCTAGAATGATAAGGAAATACGAAAATTCTCGGCAGTGTTCTACCACTTCAAAAGGAAGTAACTACATACACTGATTCATTACGGTTAAAAACAGAGGATCCATTACTTTCATCGCCAAACGCTGAACAATAATAGAAGCAGTGGATGGGTTCCCGTGGTTCTGCATCAGAGTAGGAGAGAATACACATAAATTCACTTACTACAGAAAATGTTTCGTAAATCCAGAATGTGGAACGCGCGATGATTTGAAATTTCATGGCGAATTAATACTGTGTGGCTTCCTGGGAATCGAACGTGGTACATTTGCCTTTCAAGTATGGTTAGTGTTTACCGGGATGCCAAAGCGTTTGTTACGAATTACCTTATGGTAGAGGAGGAAACAATAAACAGAGAGTACTAGGCAAGTATTCTAGACCATGTGGATGAAAAAATACCTGAGAGAACACAAAAGCTGAAAAAAAAGAAAAAGAGTTGAAACCACCAGGAATCGAAAGCTAAATCCTAGAAACTGTAATTAATAACACTACCAAGAGAGAAGGAATGCTCGTAATGTGAGCATAGGTTGTTGTTTTCGTGCGTTTTAAGCGGAAGTAGTATTGTTGTTTGTCATCGCCTTTTTCTTTTAAGTATCTTGTAAATGCAGATGGGTAATGTACTGATATCTGATTTAAATTCACAAATGAAAGTCTTGTAGAAACTAAATCACTAACTAAATCCTCATAAATATTTTACATCTCGTGAAAACAATAGTAACGGCTTCGGTCAAGAATACCATCATAACGACCAGGAGAGCGACGTGCTGACCCCACGCCCCTCCTGTCCGCATCCTCCCCCTTGAGGGTGACACGGCGGTCGGATGGTCCCGGTAGGCCACTCGTGGCCTGAAGACGGAGTGCTTTCCGTGAAACCAAGAACCTAAGGAAAATGTTCGTGTACACCCCATCTGTTTTGCCTTTACTCCTTTTTCATTAGGAGAACGAAATTTTTCGTTGGCCTAACTGAAATGCAGTGCGCTTACAATCCCAAATGGTTTCTTTTGGAGTACTGAGAATAAACCTTCTTCCCTGCAGAAATGTAGGCTTTTCTGTTGTAAACCCAGATACAATTTACAACATGATTCTGTAGTTCGTATCGTATTCCTCTACGAAAATTATGATTGTTTTCGCATACAGTAAGAGCTTGGGTTACTCATCCGTCCGGCTCCATGTAAGAATAACATCTGAAAGATACAGAACGTGCGCGAAACAGATATGTAATGTTTTATATTGTGCCTCCAAATTATGTTTAATTTATACATCTAACTGAATGCTGAGTTCGGAGGCTTTGGATTATATTGGTTAAAGACATACAGCAACCAGCCGCTACTTACGTATTTTTATTTATAGCTGTATGCGTTTCGGGCTTTCGTCTATCTTCAGTTGTCGTAATACGTATTTAAATCTTCAACTAACACGTCGTTAAAAACATCGACTGTAATTCGGTTGTTGCAGCTACCGTTCTAAACTGTTTGCTGTTGCTCCAGTTTTCCGCATTTATAAGCATAGAAGAAACATTTTTTCTTTGTTTGTAGCAGAAAAACAGCGCAGTAGCTGCGATATTGCCGACACTGGCTGATTGTTGTATTTCCTCAAGTAATAGAAGCTATAAACGGGAGTAGTTAATTTCATGATTACATTTTCTCGAGTCGAGTAAGCAGGAGGTTGTCAAGTCTTCAGCAGGCTGTGTAAAGTACCAGTGAAGTCTGGTTCCTCTATGGACACTGATCTAAGACGAAAAGGTAGCTGCCGTTTCGTCCGAGGCGCCTTGGGTGGCCGAGATTCTGCCTTGCTGCCCGTAAACAAAAAAGAGAAAGGGAAACGAAAGCCGCTGGAGCGTCCAGTCCAGTTCAGAGAGTCTCGGCGGCAGCGGAAGCGGCTGGAACGCGGTGACTCACTGCTCCAGGCCCAGCCACGCCAAGGCCGACTACAGAACGATGTCAGCCGAAGGGCGACGGAGACACACGAGGCGCTGTCACGAGAGCTCTCCATAGTGAAACTGAGTGTGTTACTCCCAGGAGCCACGAATGGTTTTTCTTTTTCTTTCGTAAATGGGAAAGTCCAATTATTACTGTATACATTATTCCACTTCATTTTGGCCTGATGCAGCAGCGGTGCTTCAGTGTTACAAAAACAGAAAACAGTCTCTGTTGCAAGTGTTTTATTAATAACGACGCGTTTCGCGAGCTTAGAAGACTTCAAATTATCTGTAATTAGTAATAACAACCTCGTTACATAACAGTCTCGTTACATAACAGCTTATTCGTGAACATAACTAGCACGGATCACTGGGACAGCTATAGGAGAGAAGTAAATTGATTCACTTGCCTTCAACAGCGGAGTCATATTTAAAAGCTATTGATACGACGGTAGCCGGCCGGGGTGACCGAGCAGTTCTAGACGCTTCAGTCTGGAACGGCGCAACCGCTACGGTCGCAGGTTCGAATCCTGCTACGGGCTTGGATGTGTGTGATGTCCTTAGGTTAGTCAGGTGTAAGTAGTTCAAAGTTCTAGGGGACTGATGACCTCAGAAGTTAAGTCCCATAGTGCTCAGTGCCATTTTTTGATACGACTGTGTTAAAGCGAAGACTCCAATAGTTACATAAGAACATAGGAAAGCCTGAAATGGCAGGTGAAAACCTCTACGTTAAATGCGGCACATTAGAACATTAATGAGAAATTAAATCACCATGGACGCTTGATTAGGAACCTGGAAGAAAGTCACAAACCATGGCAACATGGGGTATGAAGATAGGTTAGCGATCACAGCCATGAATCATAGCTGTCAACAAATACTGCTCTAGATAATATATATGACGAAGCAGGTGGTCCGCACAGTAGATTGACGTGAGAATGAAACTTAGAGGAAGCGTCGACTGGCAGCGCTGATAGTAAAAACGAATGGAAATTAAGTAGATACTGAAGAGAGCCAGTTAAAACGATGGAATGGAATGGCATAAAATACTCGTAACAATTAAAAATAGATGAACTAATGGTGACATACAACATAACTAATCCAGTTAACTGACCGAAATATCAATACGGAGGAGCAGAGGATGGCGCTGTGAGAGGGGAAAGAATTGGAGCTGATAATCATATATTAGAAGGGGGAGGGGGTGGAGGGAAAAAGTTAATAACCAGAAAGGCTTAAAAATATTAACAGTGTTTAGCACTTTCATTTATGGCCCTGATCACTAACCAATCTTCGCACATGTTACCATGGTTTGGTGAGTTTCTTTTTGCGTTCATGCAGATTTAATTTCTTATTAGTGCTGCAATGTTCGCTTTTATCTTAAGAGGCTTGCACTTGCTATTTCGGGCTCGCCTATGTTCGTGCTTGTCGTCTGCGGTCTTCGCTTTAACTCCATCGTATCAATGGCTGACTACTGAGGTCTCAACCGTTCAAGGTGAGTCAGTCACTGCACTTCTCACCATTAAGTTAGTAATTCCATTAATCGGTGCTAGATAGATTCACGTATAAACTATTATGTAACGATATTGTTATTACTACTTACAGATAACCTGAAAAGCGTCATTGTTAATAAAACACATGCAACAAAGACTGTTTTCTATTTTTGACCCAATAATTAGTTAACTTTACAGAATTTTGCAACAGCAAAAATTGAGAGGTAGGCAGATGAAGGTAGAAAAGCAGATTAGATAGAGGGAGGACGAACTTCCTAAGCGTTTGTTCGGCAGATTATGAGAGTATGGACAACGGCGAATACAAGACCAAAATTTACAAAAAAAAACCATATTGCTTGATAATTAGCTGCTAGTCCCATATTTTTTGATTTTTTTAATGTGCAAGCTACATAAAAAACTGTGCCAAACAAAGACTCAACATAAAACCTTCCCTTTCACAAGCAATATACTTTTACCACTAAGCCCTCCGCGATCCTCAATCGCAGCTTCAAATCTGCCAACACGTCTCCTCGCTTTTCAAACTTTACAGAAACTCTCGAGCACATTTTGATTGCCTGGATCAGCTGGAAGATAGGATATAGGGAAGCAACAGCTCGAACAGCTCAGCAATAATCTAGACGAATGTTTCCAGAACGAATCTTTCACGTTGTAGCTTTGTCTACGCTGTTGTGAAACTTACTGGCAGATTAAAAATGTACCGTGAGTCGTACCCGGTTAGACGAAAAAATAAGGCTTCGAGTTCGAATGCCGCTCTGATTCACATCTTTAAACAGCCAGGAAGTTTCAAAACTGCGCACACTCTGTAGCAGAGTGAAAGATTCATTCTGGATATCGATTCTATTCTTTCCTGCTTCTATTCTTTCCTGCTTCTAACAAGGAGCGGATGCAGCTGCAGTTATTGACTTATTTGCCAATAAAGACCATTATTCTAATGCCGCATGCTCCAATGCCTTGTGATTCATAACATTAGTCGTTGACAGAAAGCTATATTTCTTCCAGACGCTCTCCAATTACCCACAGTAATTCCGATAGTAGTGCTTTGCTAAATTGCAGCCACTCTACAGCGCTTGAAGCGTCACAGGGGAAAAACAGTGTAAAGGCAGAAGTTCTGTTCTGTTACCCACAAGCTTCAGAAGAGCAGTTCTGCATGTCTATGATGCTACTTTACAAGTGTCTGTTACATTTCTGTATCCGGGTTGCCCAATACTTACCTTAATTGACGTATGCTAATCAGTGTCCGATGCAGAAGTTAAACAGCGAATGAAGTGTGAAATGGAAGAAGTTTGAAAATTTTTTTGACCATTCGTAGAGTAAGGACTCACAGATTATTCAATTGCTACATCTCTGTTGAAGCCATATGACTAAAATTACGGCAAATATTCTGGATGTACTATAAAATAGCCAAACTTCTTTACTAATGTGTTCTCTTAGTTTGCATTAACTGGTAACGCTGCTGTCAAGGCTAAGACTCAAGGTGGTGGTGGTGGTTAGTGTTTAACGTCCCGGCGACAACGAGGTCATTAGAGACGGAGCGCAAGCTTCGGCTAGGGAAGGATTGGGAAGTAAATCGGCCGTGCCCTTTCAAAGGCACCATCTCGGCATTTGCCAGAAACGATTTAGGGAAATCACGGAAAACCTAAATCAGGATGGCTGGAGACGGGATTGAACCGTCGTCCTCAAGAATGCAAGTCCAGTGTGCTAACAACTGTGCCACCTCGCTCGGTCAAGACTCAAGGAAATGCATTTTAACTGGCAGTCTGGATGTACATCTACAGAGATACTCCGCAAGCAAACGTACGGTGCCCGGCGAAGGGTACCTTGTATCACCACTAGTCATTCCCTTTCCTGTTCCACTCGAAAATAGAGCGAGGGAAAAACTATCTCAATAGTTTTTTTCAACAGAAACGTTGCTTTCCCTCTAGAGATTTCCATTTGTATCCCAGAAGCATCTCCGTAACATTTACGTGTTGTTCGAACCTACCGGTAAGAAATATAGCAGCCTGCCTCTGAATTTATTCGATGTATTCCTTCAATCTGACCTGGTACGGATCCCAAAACTCGAGCTGTAATCAAGAATAGGTCGTACCAGCGTCCTATATGCGGTCTCCTTTACAGGTGAACCACACTTTCCCAGAATTCTTCCAATAAACCACAAGTCGACCATTCGCCTTTCCTACCACAGTTTTCACACGCTCGTTCCATTTCATATCATTTTTTGCAGCGTTAAGCCTAGTTATTTAAACGACTTGATCGTATCATGCAGGACACTAGCAATACTGTATTCAAACATTAAAGGTTTTTTCTTACTACTCATCCCTATTAACTTACATTTTTCCACATTTCGATCTAGCGGACATTCATCAAGCCAACTAGAAATTACGCCTAGGTCGTGTTGTATCTTCATACAGTCACTCAACTTCGACACTTTACCGTACACCATAGTATTATCAGCAAACAACCGTAGATTGCTGCACACCCTGCCCGACAAATCATTTATGTATATAGAGAGCAACAGGAGCCTATTGCTCTTTCTTGGAGCGCTCCTGACGATACCCTTGTCTCTGAAGAACATTCGCCGTCGAGGACAACATATTGGGTTCTATTACTTAAAAAGTCTTCGAGTCACTCACGTCTCTGTAAACGTATTCCATATCTTCGTACCTTCGTTAAAAGTCTGCAATGGGGCACTTGTCAAATGCTTTCCGGAAATCTAGAAATGGGAATCTTCCTGTCGCCGTTCATCTGTAGTTCGCAGTATACCAAGTAAGAAAAGGACAAGCTGAGTTTCGCACGAGCGATGCTTTCTAAAACTATGCTGATTAGCAGACATAAGCTTCTCAGTCCCGAGAAAGTTTAATATATACGAACTGAGAATATGGTCAAGGATTCTGCAGCACACCTAAATTAGGGATATTGATCTGTAATTTTGCGGATCCGTTCTTTTACTCTTCTTATATACTGCAGTCATCTGCCCTTTTTTCCAGTTACTTGGGACTTTGTACTGAACGGGAGAATCACGATAAATGCGGGCTACGTAGAGGGTCAAGGCCGTAGAGCACTCTTAGTGAATTGGGACTCCAACCAGACCTGGTGATTTATTTGCTTTCAAATCTTTCAGATGTTTCTCTACGCCAGGGATGTTTATTACTATGTCGTCCATACGGGAGTCCGTCCGACGGTCAGATGACGGTATGTTTGTTCGATTTTCCTATGTGAACAATTTCTTGAACGTGAAATTTAAAACTTCAGCTCTCGTTTTGCTTTCTTCAACTACCACACCAGACTGATCAACAAGGGACTGAATGGAAGCCTTAGACTCGCTTAGCGATTTTACATAAAACCATTGTTCCTATCATGGGCCAAATATTGGCTACGTGCATTTAACAGCGCCTATGACTGCAGCGCAGTATTTCGTCATTAAGTGGCTCGTATATGGAAGGTGGTAAGAGAACTGTGAGCTCTCGGAAGATAGCTAGTGTCTTTTGCTTTATTAAATCGGGAATGAAGAAATGTTTTCAAACATTCTTTGCCAGTTAACTCTTACAGAACTTGTATAGGAGCGTTAACACTGATTTATACAAAAGTAAAGCAGTATTTTTCGTACTTGAAGAACTTATTAAAGAATTATTAAAATAAATTTCTGCAAATACTTCATTACACACACTTCAATAATTGTATTCTAAAAATGTTAATGCAACGTCAAATAAAATCGATTTAGACAAAAACGTTGATTGTTTAACCATGGTACCAATAACGACAATCTACGAAAGATATTCCTACTCGCTAGGCGACCACAAATATACCCGGAAATAAGAAGCAAAAATTGCAAGCCGATGGACTTCAGAGAAGGAACTCATACATAGTCCGATGTAATCAATAAACTCTTTCTTAAAATCAAGAATCCCCGTTTACTCTAGAAAGATAGGGAGAATAACTGTTTTCTCAAATTTCTTAAACAGCTCCAGATAAAAAGAAATGATAATTATACCAATGAGGACTCTGCAGTAAAAAAATATCTTTATCCTTGGCCACTAAACACATATAAGCACAAAAACAAATAAATAAAATTTTTCCTTGAGTCTCGAATTGTTTACTGCCAACTCCAGCAAGTGGACAGGTTACTTAATCCGAGTAGCTGGACTGTGCTCTAGTACAGATGAGTCAAAGTAATTTTGTATTATGTTGTTAAGAGTGTTGTGTTTACGTGAACAGTGCATTAAGACATGTTTTTTAACACATCAAAAATGGCTCTGAGCACTATGGGACTTAACTGCTGTGGTCATCAGTCCCCTAGAACTTAGAACTACTTAAACCTAACTAACCTAAGGGCATCACACACATCCATGCCCGAGGCAGGATTCGAACCTGCGACCGTAGCAGTCACGCGGTTCCGGACTGAGCGCCTTAACCGCTAGACCACCGCGGCCGGCTTTAACACATCTTGTGGAGTGGATTACTGTATACAAAATGTAGGGTGCTAGTTGAAACAGGACTACCGAACAATATTATAAGCTGATTAATGACCCCCCTGGTAGCTAAACAACATTTGCTTGATACATTTTTATTTTGCTTCAGCACAAAAGGTTACTTTGAATGGCCAACATAAACGGAACTCCATGGACTATATCGACATGTGTCCGCAATTTTACAACGTTTCCTATTCAAGGCAACCTAATGAGCTTCATGCACACCACGTATGGGCTACATACAAGAGCCACAGATTAAGAAAGACATTTTCTGAATGACTCCGATCTTTTTGTCCGCCTACATAGCTGAGTGGTCAGAGCGGCTGGTTGACATACACTCCTCTCCAAACAAGTGGGCCTCGGAACTCCCAGTGGTACTACTGATCGGCCGCCGTTTCGTCCTCAACCGATAGGCGTCAATGGATACCGATATGGAGGAGCATGGCTACTCTTCAACCAGGTAGCCCCTCAATTGGCCTTACAAGGTTTGAGAGCAACCCGCTTGCCAATGGCGCTCGATAGACCAAGACGGTCACCAACCCAAGTGCTTGCAAAACTCGACAGCGCTTAACTTTGGTGACCTGACGCCTCTTGAGCAGGCGATTCGAGCTCCAGTCCCGACTTGGTACAAACTTTTGTTTGTCGCTTCAGACTGCATTCATATTCTATTATAGATTTTTGGTACTTAAAAAGGTCTTTGGAACCAAATGTTTTCATTTACTGAGTACAGTTTGTAAGGATTTTGCAGTCGTATATACAGAGGCTTCTGTGGCTGAGGTCAGGTCCCATAAAAATGCTGTTGGGAAGATGTAGAGAGTACTTGACGCCCATTGATGAATGCTATTTTGCAATAACGGCTGAAAAGTGATGCAGTTGGTTACTAGGTGAAATTGTGAGAAACAAATCTTTTACAGAAATGTTTATTTGACGATTTTTTGAAGTCTCAGTGGGACCAAATATGGTACAGTGAAGTAGAGTGCAGATCAAGAAATACACATCTCTACCTATACTCTTCTTAATTAAGGAAGGCCGGCCGGTGTGGCCAAGCGGTTAAAGGCGCTACAGTCTGGAACCGTGCGACCGCTACGGTCGCAGGTTCGAATCCTGGCTCGGGCATGGATGTGTGTGATGTCCTTAGGTTAGTTAGGTTTAAGTAGTTCTAAGTTCTAGGGGACTGATGACCTTAGAAGTTAAGTCCCATAGTGCTCAGAGCCAAATAAGGAAGATCGGCGCATGACAGAATTGTGAGTTCACAGTGTGAACTATGTAATGTCTCAATTACTTCCTCAGTGCAATACAGCCGCTCGCCAGCTGCAACTGGTACGAATCGAAAGAGTATCAAGCAGTTTTTCCTCTATTCTGATGAAGATTTGTTAATCAGATGGACAACTAGGGAACAATGATAACGAAATCATTCCAAAAGTGTCCAAGCGTATTCAAGTTTCGAATAACGATGGAACACGTGGCTGTGCAGACCGATTGTCAATATTCTATTATGCATTTAAATCGTTTTGATCAGTGCGCTTTAAAACAACGAAGGCCCCTGCTCGGACCTCCAACGTGACGGTTTGAAATGTCTGAGGCAGGTCATGTGTTATGCAAGCTATATGTAGTTGCACCAACTGGAAAGAGTCACTGACATATTAGTTGTTTAATTTATATGTTGTGTGTAGGGCTACACGAGGTAATCAGTACAATCCCAGCCAGAAGAGTGTTTTAGATCATACACCATAACAACAATACCTTAAGTGTAGGACACACGATTCAGAGACCAACATCAGAAGGCCGCTGTGTCACTGCATTAACAAGCTAACAGCGCAAGCAAAACAGACCCGCAGCTCTGAGCCCACATGCTTGACAGTATCCGTATTATCTCGCGCAACGGGCAAGGGCACCATTGAACGCGTAACAGGAACAAAGAGACGTACAAACTGACACGACGGTAGCAGATCCTGCAAAGAAGCAACCACCTCTCACGAAGGGAACCCGCCATAGATCGCTCTCTGATATAGTCTAAATTTTCATGGTGACAGGATAATATAATAAATGACACTTTTTTGACTTAGATACCAACATGCAATAGCTTCCGAAGAAGTGACGGTCAAAGCTTCGACGCGACTTTATGGGGGCACTCGCGTTATAGGCAAATGGCGATAATATATGTACAAGAGCCAAGACGGAACAATAAGAGTGGAAGACGAAGAACGAAGCGCTCGGACTAAAACAGATGTAAGACAGGGATGTAGTCTTTCGCCCCTTCTGTTCAATCTATATATCAGAGAAGCAATGACGCAAAAGTGGGATTAAAATGCAGCACGAAAGGATATCAGTGATTTTAGTATCCTCAGTGAAAGCGAAGAAGAATTACAGGATAACATGAACGGTATGAACAGTGTAATGAGTACAAATACGGATTGAGAATAAACCGGAAAAAGAGGAAAGTAATCAGAAGTAGCAGAAATGAGAACAGTGAGAATCTTAATAAGAAAATTGGTGATCAATAAGTAAACGAAGTTAAGATATTCTGCTGCTTTGGAAGCAAAATTATCGATGACAGAAGAAGCAAGGAGGGTGTAATAAAACAGACTAAAGTAAGCAAAGAGGGCGTTCTCGGTCAAGAGAAGCCTACAAATATCAAACATTGCACTTAGTTTGCGAATGAAGTTTCTGATCTAGGTTTTCCGTGATTTCCCTAAATCGCTTCAAGCAAATGCCGGGATAGTTCCTGTGAAAGGGCACGGATGACTTCCTTCCCCATCCTTCCCTAATACGATGATACCAATGACCTCGCTATTTGGTCTTCTCCTCCAAATCAACCCAACCAACCAACAAAGTCATTTGTTTCCTAGTATATGATGCAATTTGCACTGTTCATTGGAATTTCTGATTCGTAGCCTATGTCTGGAAACACGTTTATAAAATTGTTAATCTCCTTTACGCTACCGTCATCATCATTGTATTTGCTTTGTTTATTCCTCCGACATATTCTGTATTTAGTACGTTGTCCATGCCTTTCAACAGCTTTGCTTACACTCTGTGATGAAATCTAGGCTGATACACCATTCTGAAGACACCGATACCAGTGGGTTTGTATGGAATTATATGTAACTGAAAGTCATTATTGTAAGCACACTATTTACATTCATATTTATATATTTATATTTTATGTACTTATGTTAATTTTGAAGCTCCAGCATGAAAGACTAAATTTAAATTTTACTAATTTTTTCTAAATTAAATGTGTATTATCGAAACAACAATATTTGATAACTGTGTAATTCATTTAACTCTCTTTGCTTCAAATGTAATATTTATCTTCTATTTGTCCGTACTTGATAGGATGTTGTTGTGCAATAGTGTCACGTCACGTTTTGTCATGCTGTAGAAAGAAGACATGTTCAGTTAGAATAAGTGGTTCAAAAAGACCGAATGGTCGTGAAAGTTTGTCAATATGAAGAACTGGTAATACAAAATTAAAATCAAGATCTGGGCCGTTGTCGTACTCATGCCAAAAAAAAGTCGATGAGACCAACCTTAAGACAATCGGCTAAGTAAATAATATAAGTGTACATACCCTTCAGCGACATTTCCTTCAAAATAATGATAAAACGCTGTTCACAAGACAAGTCATTGTACAGACGTTATTGAAGAGATGTTTTACAATCCAGACAGTAGGGCCATAGCATTGGTATCTCTCCCTCTTGAAATTTTTCTCCTCATCCGAATATTTTTTCTCTCCCCTCATCAGTTGTTGGGCGTAAAAGTTGAACACAGTAGTGAGAACCTTCAATCCTGCCTCAGACCCTTCTAAACATGAGCATCTGGCTCTTGACCTGCGCTTAAATCCCAATATTCTAAGCATTGTCCGAGCGAAAAGGCGCAACAGGAAGTATTCTGGATTCCGGAGGTTCAAATCCCAGTCCAGTATTCAGATTTAGGTTTTCCGTGATTTCCCTAAAACCCTTGCGACAAATGCTGGGACGGTTCATATGAAAGGTCACGGTCGACTTCCCCAGTCCGAGCTTTTACACTGTGTCTAACCTTTCTTCCTTCTCAGTATTACTCCGCATTTCGTCCTTGAAGTCTTTTTCTAGAAGCACAATCGCTAGGAAGATATTCGTCAGTCTACCTCCCATTACGAAGCCTGGTGTCCGAATTGCTTCCCCGTCACTTTTTCCTTTCCTGAAAGACTAATCAGCATCCAATACAACTTCAATCTGTTAAGCTATTTACAAGCAACACTAGTCAAACTAATAGCCCGATATTTTTAGGTTCATCAGCAGGAAATATGATGATATTATCTTTCTACAAATCTGATGGTAAGTCAATCGTTTCATATATTTTGAACGCCAGCTCTATTAATCTCATGGTTCCTACCCCTCCCATTGATTTCAAGCTCCGAAGGTATACTATCGACTCGTGCTGGATCGACTGAGTTCAGATCTTGCAGCTCTCTCTTAATTTCGCATTATTGAAGCACCTATTTCTCTCAATTTTCTCTTTCTCTTTTATCACAGTTCGGAACAATTCCGTTCCAGCGTACTGATCTTCGATGTATTCATTCCACCTGTTTGCCCCTTTATCTTCATTTAATAGAAATTTTCCAGCCGGATCTCATCGGTTAACACACTTCCACTTTACTTCCCCGAAACTACTTTCATTCTCCCTGTACACCATATCCATTTTTTCAATAATCTTGTGTATTTCTTTATACTGAAAAGCTTTTCTCATCCATTTTGATTTTGCTTTCTTACACTCGTTCATAATTTCGTATCCAAACGAACTTAACTTGTGCATTTCAGTTTCTTTCTTAATATTCTTACATTTCTTCTTCCGCCCGTAGGCTCGAGTATTTCCCAGGACATCAGAGCAATCTTCATTCCTTCATCCGCTAAACCAACAGCGTCCTACCCTGCCTTAGCTACTTCTTCTTTAGTACATTCCACTTCTCTTCTGCTGAAGCACTCTTCATACCTTACTTACGACACTGGTCAACGCCTCGGAGAATTTCCACTGCTCAGCATTCCATTTCACGGTACTCCTTGTCCTTTATCCTCTTCAATTTCTGTTGTCACTACTGGATTACGGTTAGAGTCTTTGTTCGCACCTAAAATGCTTTACAGTCCTGAATTTTATTTCTATATCTTTTCATAAATCTCATGCAGTCCGTTTGATGTCTCCTCGTGTTCCTTTGTCTTGTCCAAGTATACCTTCTGATCTCTTGCGATTTTAGCTACCAGGGTTCGCTATAACAAGCTGAAATCTACGTCAGAGCTCCAGAGGCCTCACTTCCCTTTCATTTCTCTCCTCCAGCCTATGGTCTACAGTTACCGTACCTTCCATTTCTTTCTTTATAACAGCGTTATAATCAGTCTCTCAAATTTACACTCCCCTTCACATATTTGATCAAATCTCGAATTTCGTCGTGTATTTTCTGTTTGCCATCATCATCAGTTTGTAATGTGCCCATTCATAACTACTCTCAGAAAAATAATTGCGTCGTTATGTTGTTCACAGTAAATTATCCTGTTGCCTAAGGTACTGTTGTAACTAGTACACCAATCATTAATGCTGCTATAATAATACTTACATCTTTGACCAGGAATCTCTCCTCTACTGAGTCTAAAATCATTTGATGAGATATCTTTCTCGTCTAATGAGTATAAAGATAGTGTGCTCATCTCTCTACCCATATTCTCTACCTTCCGGAATTCTAACATCTCAAGCTGTGATTCGTCGTCCCTCTGACGACCGATTCCCAGGGCGTTCACATCCGGAAATCTGAAGGAGGTATTCGTTTACTCCCGGATTTTGTGTGAGAGAAGCCATCATTAGATTATCTAGCAAGTGTGAGTGTCTGTGGATACAGTTTACGTATTTTTAATTCAGTGATTTCCATTGCCTTCGGTATCATCATGCAGCCCTACCCATTTATGCTCAAATCCTATTCCTTCGGCCAGCATATGTCCTGAACCTATGTCCATTCCTCCTTCCTATCTTTACAAGAAAGTAAGTAGAATAAGAGTCACTCCCTTTCGGGAAGTCAAGTCGTAATGGGTGACGCTTTTTATTTAAAAACTTAAGCAGTGAACTGGATCGAAACCAGGGCTACGGACCAAAGCAAATAAAGAGGAAAATTTAGTACGTTTTCGAGGCGTGATCATTAAAGACTTAGCCTACAATCTCCGCTTTCTTCAGAAAAATTTTACACATGACAAGGATGGGGAAGGTAATTGAACTTCCTCAGTTAAATCGTTAAATGTAACCTTTCGGACATTCTTCTAAACTGGTTTTGGGAACCACGTAAAACCCAAATCTGGAATAGCAGACGTTGATCTGATAGCCGCTCCTGCCACTTACGGATTAACGTTGTAGCTGTTCATTAATTTTGATCGGTATTTATGGTCATTAGTCTAATCGCTTGTGTTATTTGGAATATTAATGTATTTGAACTGTTTTATTGCACTGAAATTTTACTTCCTTAACGAGTATTTGCAGCTGAAAAAGTCAAATAGTGAAATATTGTTCTTCTGTTGTCTACTGGTTCCGGAGGCCAAATGTAGACATATTCGGTTTTGAAATTTTGACAAGGAATTGAGGAATCAGTTTCAGTGACTGTATATCTAGATCACAGTGTTATATAGCAACGAAATCTCGTGTACCACTAAAGTAGAAACTAGTGCTATTTGAAAGTTGGTGCTACAAAAGCACATTGCATTGCCCGATAAAGTACAAAATAAAGCTATGCACGGACAACAATACAGATGTATTTCAAGCTTTTATGAAAAAGTACTAATTATAAATCTGATCAGAAATTAAAGTACTTAAATCTAATCATACAGAATGTTGTGCGGAGATGCGGAGGTTATCACAATACACAAAGAAACAGACAATGATACCAAGAGACAGGCTAATGATACAAAGCATGATAATCTCGCCTGTTTTATCAGTTCGCCAACCGTTAAATGAGTGCAGAAAATCCTTTATGGGATTAGGTTATTTGAAGAATGGCTCCGTCTCTAATGTTCTCGCTGTCGACAGGACGTTCTAATCTTCCTCCTTTACAACTCTGAACTGTCGTACTTCTGTTACTTTTACTTCAGCACATTAACATATTTTTAGAATATTAATTGGAATGAAAGCCATTTAAACGTAAACGTAGCCCCATGAGCTGCACTCAGCAGAAAATACGAAAAATTACATGTCAGTAAGATTATGTGATGTGTAAACACATATTGCCGCTTTTTGACAATAGATACCTAACTATTATTGACGCCTCTGTAGTAATGATGACACACAGAGTGCAATTGAATTTTTTTCAGTACTGAGAACGTTAATAATCAGTTGTCAAATGTGTGATATATTTACCACAAAATGTTTCGGGACTACGGTATTCCATTAGTAAGTGCTTAACGTTTCTAAACCATTAGGCACCGTCAAAAGTAAAAAGCCAGCAACGGGAATGCATTGTCAAACAGAATGATTCAATGACAATCTTGTAAGCGTATAATGTTCTCAAAAAGCTGATAACGATTAGATAGACTGAAAAGCAGCAGCAAATAAATATTTGTTTATTAATACCTCGCAATATTGCAGAAAAATGAATTTTTCACAAATATTTACGAACTGTGGGGCACTGCCTGCACAAAGTACATTTAACTGAAAAGCCTCCATAACTTATTTGTAATACCATAAATGATGAATTTATCTCAAGAAATAAGCGTCAAACGAAAAAACTACAAAGAACGAAACTCCTCTAGCTTGAAGGAGGAAACCAGATGGCGCTATGGTTCGCCCGCTAGATGGCGCTGATATAGGTCAAACGGATATCAACTGCGCTTTTTTAAAATATGAACCCCCATTTTATTACATATTCGTGTAGTACGTAAAGAAATATGAATGTTTTAGTTGGACCACTTTTTTCGCTTTGTGATAGGTGGCGCTGTAATAGTCACAAACGTATAAGTACGTGGTATCACGTAACATTCCGCCAGTGCGGACGGCATTTTCTTCATGATACATTACCCGTGCTAAAATGGACCGTTTAGCAATTGCCGAAAAGGTTGATACCCTGTTGCTGTATCGCTATTGTGATCAAAATGCCCAACGGGCGTGTGCTATGTATGGTGCTCGGTATCCTGGACGATATCATCCAAGTGTCCGGGCGTTCGCCGGATAGTTACGTTATTTAAGGAAACAGAAAGTGTTCAGCCACATGTGAAACGTCAACCACGACCTGCAACAAATGATGATGCCCAAGTAGGCGTTTTAGCTGCTGTCACGGATAATCCGCACTTCAGTAGCAAACAAACTGCGCGAGAATCGGGAATCTCAAAAACGTCGGTGTTGAGAATGCTACATCAACGTCGACTGCACCCGTACCATATTTCTATGCACCAGGCACCAGGAATTGCATGGGGACGACTTTGAACGTCGTGTACAGTTTTGACACTGGGCGCAACAGAAATTACGGGACGATGACAGATTTTTTTGCACGCGTTCTATTTAGCGACGAGGCGTCATTCACCAACAGTGGTAACGTAAACCGGCATAATATGCACTATTGGGCAACGGAAAATTCACGATGGCTGCGACAAGTGGAACATCAGCGACCTAGGCGGGTTAATGTATGGTTTGGCATTATGAGAGGAAGGATAATTGGCTCCCATTTTATCAATGGCAATCTAAATGGTGCAATGTATGCTGATTTCCTACGTAGTGTTCTACCGATGTTACTACAACGTGTTCCACTGCATGACAGAATGGCGATGTACTTCCAACATGATGGATGTCCAGCACATAGCTGGCGTGCGGTTGGAGCGGTATTGAATGGCATATTTCATGACAGGTGGATTGATCATCGAAGCACCATACCATGGCCCGCACATTCAGCGGATCTGACGTCCACGGATTTTTTTCTGTGGGGAAAGTTGAAGGATATTTGCTATCGTGATCGCCTGACAACATGCGTCAGCGCATTGTTAATGCATGTGAGAACATTACGGAAGGCTAGCTACTCGCTATTGAGAGGAATGTCGTTACACGTATTGCCAAATGCATTGACGTTGACGGACATCATTTTGAGCATTTATTGCATTAATGTGCTATTCACAGGTAATATCGCTGTAATCAAATTTATCGTATAATCAAGTTTATATGTAACTTAGCTCTGCAGATGACGAAGAAATTGAAGAAATTGTATGATGAAATAAATGAAATTATTCAGATAGTGAAGGGAGACGAAAATTTAATAGTCATGAGTGACTGGAATTCGTCAGTAGGAAAAGGGAGAGAAGGAAACGTAGTACGTGAATATGGATTGGGGGTAAGAAACGAATCAGGAAGCTGACTGGTAGAATTTTGCGCAGAGCACAACTTAATCATAGCTAACACTTGGTGCAACAATCATAAAAGAAGACTGTATACATAGAAGAAGCCTGGAGATACAGATAGGTTTCAGGTAGATTATATAATGGTAAGACAGAGATTTAGGAACCAGGTTTTAAATTGTAAGACATTTCCAGGGGCAGATGAGGACTCTGACCACAATCTATTGGTTATGACCTGTTGATTAAACCTGAAAAAACTGCAAAAAGGTGGAAATTTAAGGAGACGGAACCTGGATAAACTGACTAATCCAGAGGTTGTAGAGAGTTTCAGGGAGAGCATAAGGGAACAATTGACAGGAATGGGGGAAACAAATACAGTAGAAAAAGAATGGGTAGCTTTGAGGGATGAAATAGTGAAGGCAGCAGAGAATCAAGTAGGTAAAAAGACGAGGGCTAGTAGAAATCCTTGAGTAACAGAAGAAATATTTAATTTAATTGATGAAAAGAGAAAATATAAAATTGCAATAAATGAAGCAAGCAAAAAGGAATACAAACGTCTCAAAAATGAGATTGACATGAAGTGCAAAATGGCTAAGCAAGGGATGGCTAAAGGACAAATGCAAGAATGTAGAGGCTTGTCTCACTAGGGGTCAAATAGATACTGCCTACAGGAAAATTAATGAGACCTTTGGAGAAAAAAGAACCACTTGTATGAACATCAAGAGCTCAGATGGAAACCCAGTTCTAAGCAAAGAAGGGAAAGCAGAAAGATGGAAGGAGTATATACTCTATAGAAGGGCGATGTACTTGAGGACAATATTTTGGAAATGGAAGAGGATGTAGGTGA
This sequence comes from Schistocerca gregaria, assembly GCF_023897955.1. Classification (NCBI taxonomy): domain Eukaryota; kingdom Metazoa; phylum Arthropoda; class Insecta; order Orthoptera; family Acrididae; genus Schistocerca; species Schistocerca gregaria. Next base: position 420,357,645 of record NC_064921.1, on the reverse strand, counting down.
AGATGAAATGGGAGATATGATACTGCGTGAAGAGTTCGACAGAGTACTGAAAGACCTGAATCGAAACAAGCCCCGGAAGTGGACAACATTCCATTAGAACTATTGATAGCCTTGGGAGACCCAGTCCTGACAAAACTCTACCATCTGGTGAGCAAGATGTATGAGAAAGGGGGATTTCCCTCAGACTTCAAGAAGAATATAATAATTCCAATCCCAAAGAAAGCAGGTGTTGACAGGTGTGAAAATGACCGAACTATCAGTTTTATAACTCACGGCTGCAAAATACTAACGCGAATTCTTTACAGACGAATGGAAAAACTAGTACAAGCCGACCTACGGGAAGATCAGTTTGGATTCCGTAGAAATATCGGAACACGTGAGGCAGTACTGACCCTACGACTTATCTTAGAAGCTAGATTAAAGAAAGGCAAACCCACGTTTCTAGCATTTGTAGACTTAGAGGAAGCTTTTGACAATGTTGACTGGAATACTCTCTTTCAAATTCTGAAGGTGGCAGGGGTAAAATACAGGGAGCGAAAGGCTATTTACAATTTGTACAGAAACCAGATGGCAGTTATAAGAGTCGAGGGGCACGAAAGGGAAGCAGTGGTGTGGAAGGGAGTGAGACGGGGGTGTAGCCTCTCTCCGATGTTATTCAATCTGTATATTGAGCAAGCAGTAAAGGAAACAAAAGAAAAATTCGGAGTAGGTATTAAAATCCATGGAGAAGCAAATAAAAACTTTGAGGTTCGCCGATGACATTGTAATTCTGTCAGATACAGCAAAGGACTTGGAAGAGCAGTTGAACGGAATGGATAGTGTCTTGAAAGGAGGATACAATATGAACATCAACAAAAGCAAAACGAGGATAACGGAATGCAGTCGAATTAAGTCAGGTGATTCTGAGGGAATTAGATTAGGAAATGAGATACTTAAAGTAGTAAAGGAGTTTTGCTATTTGTGGAGCAAAATAACTGAAGATGGTCGAAGTAAAGAGGATATAAAATGTAGACTGGCAATGGCAAGGAAAGCATTTCTGAACAAGAGAAATTTGTTAACATGGAGTATAGATTTAAGTATCAGGAAGTCTTTTCTGAAAGTATTTGTATGGAGTGTAGCCATGTATGGAAATGAAACATGGACGATAAATATTTTGGACAAGAAGAGAATAGAATCTTTCGATATGTGGTGCTACAGAAGAATGCTGACGATTAGATGGTTAGATCACATAACTAATGAGGAATTGTTGAATAGGATTGGGGAGAAGAGAAGTTTGTGGCACAACTTGACTAGAAGAAGGGATCGGTTGGTAGGACATGTCCTGAGGCGTCAACGGATCACCAGTTTAGTATTGGAGGGCAATGTGGTACCCTCCACAAGGGAGACCAAGAGACGAATACACTAAGCAGATTCAGAAGGATGTAGGTTGCAGCAGGTACTGGGAGATGAAGAAGCTTGCACATGATAGAGTAGCATGGAGAGCTGCATCAAACCAGTCTCAGGAGTGAAGATCACAACAACAACATCGCTGTAATAACATGCGTTCTCAGAAATGATAAGTTCACAAAGGTACATGTATTACATTGGAACAACCGAAATAAAATGTTCAAACGTACCTACGTTCTGTAGTTTAATTTAAAAAAACCTACCTATTGCCAACTGTTCATCTAAAATTGTGAGTCATATGTTTATCACTATTACAGCGCCATCTATCACAAAGCGAAAAAAGTGGTCCAACTAAAACATTCATATTTTTTTACGTGCTACGCGAATATGTAATAAAAAATGGGGGTTCCTATTTTAAACAAACGCAGTTGATATCCGTTTGACATATGGCAGCGACATCTAGCGGGCCAACCATAGCGCCATCTGGTTTCCCACTTCAAGCTAGACGAGATTCGTTCTTTGTAGTTTTTTCGTTTGGCGTTTATTTCGTGAGATATTTGGCCCGGTCACAATCAATGGACCACCCTGTATTCTTCACACAGTTGCCATCGATTAGGCACAGCTGCGTATCATTCGTGGAAATAATACCTGAACAAAGAGGCGCTTATTAAAATTATCGAGATGGGAGAAGCTGCATATTAAGCACGTTCTTTGGCACAGTGTTCCACACTAATATCTTTAAAGATTACAGCCAAATCGAACAGAAGAAGGTAAATGACTGTCGTAGGGGGAGGCGATACAGACAGGTCGGAGGTCTGAATGGTAGCTAACATGGCGCGTGTTCGCCAGGGAGCCGATGACCCCGCAGATATGAAATGCCGTGACGTCACATCCGGCGCCACGCCGGAAGCGGAAGGCGGTGGCGCAGCGGCCATGAATGTTGACGACCGTGTCGGAGTCCCCGTCTGAATGGGCTACCTGGGCCGATGTAGGTACCTGGTGGCGCTCAGCTACTGCAGATGGAAATGGAAGCCGGCAGTGCGCTGTTAATGGACGGACACCTCTACTGGAAAAGCAAACGAAGCTGTACCTCCACACATATGTCAAAGTTGACAAGCGTTCAGGATTTGAGAACACTAGAGCTAATAGGTCCGAGATCTGTCGCTAATTTCACAAGTCGATGAGTGGTTTAATCGTACTGTCCAACTTCCCCAAAATCAGCTGCAGAGACAATGACTACCGCTCCACTTCACAATAAAGTAACACGATCCAGATAGTTGGAACACGTTAATTTTCAGTCAAAGATGGAAATTCTGGGCACTGTGTTTGAAACTTCTGAAAACCATTGCAGTTTAGTCCATGATATTACTGATTTTCATCAACTTGAGTCCACAGATGCAACAAATTGTTTAAATGATTGCATTCCGCCTGCAACTTTCAGGTTTTTTGGTGTTCATTTCTAGACAACACATTTGCCACAAATTTCTTGAAAATAGCTCTATCGAGGACACTTCTGAATGAAAGTGGAGAATCCTTGTACGAATACTACCAAATAGGTATACGTTCGTAGACTTCCATAGTTAGTCAGTTTGAATAAAATCATAATGGCTATGGTGCCGCGTCATTATAAACCGTTAAACACTTACAGAAGTCGAAAAGGCATTCAATTCGTTGGTAAAAGGGGTACTGGACATAATCATCAGAATATTTGAATGCAGAAAGAAGCTAGAGAATATAATAATCCTCCAGGGAGAAGGAAAAGTGCATCACTCACATCCACCTGCGCCCTAGAGAAGACAGTGAGAACTTGAATGCGACAGTAACGGAAGAAAAGTAGTCTACTTAGGGAAAAAAGTCGAAAAGTAATACTTAGCTGTTGCTGATCGATTTGAGGTATCTTGAGAAAACTCGAAAAATCTACCACACGGCTCTTGGTAAAGGTCGCAACGCTAACAGGCTCAGAATCGCAGCAGCAAAGACTAAATTCGTGAGAAACGACAGAAGCAGGCAAAAACTGAAATGGTGAAATAGCTTAGGACGTTCAAATACCTTGATGAGACAATACAAGAGAACAGATTTTCAAAGATGCCTCAGATAGAATTCTTAAAAATGGAAACATCATTCAGACTGAGAAAAAAGTTCTAAAATAATGAGTGTATCTCTGAAACATCAAAATAATGCATTGTAGCTCCTGTCCAAAGAGTACCTGTGCGAAAGTGAATTTGATTTTGAACGTGTCGGTCTCTTAAATCTCCCTTGAAATACATATTTCATGATAATGCAACGGTCACAAATTGAAAATCTACAAGGAACCCAGTAAAACAAAAGTCAGAACACATGCAACCTCATGCCACCCAAATAACCCAAAGATTTTGTTCCCTACAGATCAATGCGAGCATTCATGACGCCTCTGAACGAGACAGACAAGCAGCAGTAAGCAGATATTAAGCAGATGCAATAGTAATTGTTACTATGAATCCGTAATAATGAAATTAATGGAGACATTAAAGAATGAATAACTTCAAGGTAACAATGGCATCATACACGACATGAACAAAAACAATCACATAAAATTTACTCAAATCATGTGGTCTGTAGACAACCTTCCCAAGTACAATGGAACTAAATTCTCAATCTCTGGGGTATACAAAGTTAATTGTCCAACATGTTCAAAATATTGCATAATTTTAGGAAAGAAGAGAAATATCAGAAATAGAAAGTGTTGAGAATATGGAACACACAAATAAAGCAAACAGTTGTAGAAATATGGAAATCGTACAAGATAAAAACAAAGCAGATATGTCCTTTGAGGTATGTAAAGAGAAAGGAACAACTTCCAAGACAAGAACCAGAAAGGATTTCGAGGAAGCATAGGATAAGTTTGTTCTTGAGATAGGGTATTATGTACATGGGAGCCAGTTAACTAGATATAAATGATTAATCACATAAATAAATCAGAAAAACTTAGTGCGATGTTAAACCAAATGAGGGAACAGCAAGGGATAAACGTAATCAAATACAACCATATTAGTGGAATATATTTTCCCCATTTTAAAAGTATACCTGTACAGAGACTTGGACAACCATTCAGTTGATTGGTGCTTTTCTGCTGCTGTGGCACCTGACGGCAGGCAACACCCCGTAAGAGGTGTTTAAAGGGTTGCCCGCTCTCAGATTCCAGAGCAGCAGAGAAGCACCAATCAACTGAATCGATGTTGAACTCTGACAACTACATTTTTAAAAGTGATCAACATAGGTGTGAGGGTGGCACCGAAGATGTTGCCAAACTGCAGGAAACTCTAAGAAAAGGAAACCTTTGCCATTTTATTTACGGATGTGTAAGTGTTGTAGCCACCGTAATCACGCCACAGATGGGCATGAAACAGGAGCGCTGAAAAAGCATGAACACCGATTGTTACTTCGGATCACGTTTCAATTCGGTCAAATAGTTTTGAACAGTCCCTAGAGTCCTCCCTGTATACTAGAGCAAAAATTTCTGTCACGCTTCAGTCGAAAGGGGTGCGACCACGTTCACTGGGGTTGCTGCCCCACCCTGTCCTTAGAGTAGGACTGAATCGTCCGGGGGGGGGGGGGGGGGGGGTCAGCAGTGTGGAGCCTTATGAAGAACGTCTTTTTGTCGCTGTGCGAACTGTCGTTTTCGACCTCAAAATCTGTGAGAGCAAACACATCAAGGAGGCTTTTTGTGCCAATGCTGAGCGGCGGAATGTCTGAAGTGCTTTCTTCTGCCACCGTAAGAAAACCGTGGGACTTCAATGCTGGATGTCGTGGTTCTGTCATCCCTCAAAGAGAAATCGAAAGAAGTGGTGCAATGTGAGTAAGAGGGGCTGTGATGACCTTCCCATCGTATGACACGCGATGGTGGTGGCCAGAATTGTTGTGAAACTTGGTGTAAATGTGACATCATTAACCCACGTTACAGAAAAACGTCTGATCTGTGACCTTTCCGGAGGTGTCGGCACCTTGTTGTCTGAAGCATCGCAGAGTCCAACGATGAAGTCGCACGGCGCTCTATTTTGCACCGTAAAAGAGGTTGTAGGCAACTTTGAGCTACATTTCAAACTTGCACGTAGCAATGGGAGAAAAAGTGATCATTAAATTTTGTTTCGCAGTGTGTATTCTTCTTGAGAGGATGTTCATGACAAGACAATTCCACTGCAACTTCCCTGTGCAATAAATAGCATTGCTTTCTTTAGTGTCGGAAGATAAGGTAATAACCGAACTGTGCCGACTTGTTTTCTTTCAGAATGAAACTAGCTTTCACTGCCACCTGTAAAGGAACTGAAAATATTGTGATTTAATCGCAGAGGTGCTCAAAAATTGTTCCAGTGACACACCAGAGAAATATCTGGTAAACTTTTTATCTTTGAGAGACATAGGAACAATTTCGCCCTTCGTTTTTTATTTCTTGTATGAACGACTACTTTTTGTTCTGATGGGCTGGTGGGATATCGTACTGTCTAATTACTAGTGTGTGCGTATGTGTGGTAAATGAAAGAGTTTTATATTATTTTCATCGCACAACAAGCCTTATTCCCATGCCTATGGAGTATTTATGTTAAGCAGAGAAGGCGAGTTTTAGATGGAACCGAAGATCTTCAAAACGGCGCTGCTCAACAATAGAGGTGCGTGATTGTGCTCTCTACTTTCCTTTCGTGGCCGCTAAAATTACTTCCGATTCGTTTTGCCGAGACATTCGGAACCTGCAATCTTCTTTTTCTTATAAAAATACTAGTCCGATGCAAAAGAAATACTCTTAGATTTAAATAATTGCCATTCTTTTACCCAGGCCACGGGGAATGATAGAACGTACGTGCCTCTACTCTGAATGTACGTTCGCAATCTCCGAGTGTGTTACGACGAAATTATTTCACAATGAAAATTTCTCATCAGACCGCAACCACTCGCACGCGAATGTACGTACCCTCTGAATGTATCTAGTCAGTCACGCGCGTTGTTCAAAAGCTTTACTTTTAATATTCAGTGGATTACATTTCCGAAATTAATTTTTGTTTATGCTGCAAATCGTACTTCACGCGAAGTATTTATTACGTAAGTTTCAGGCTCAATTTAATAAAAAAAAAGATTCCGAATAATAGAAATAAAGAATAACAATCAAACAATTCAAACCTAAATAAACAGAAAGAGGGAACGTTACACACCCTTGATGGATCTGAGTTCTATTTCTCCGTACTACGTTAGAAGTTGCTACAAACTCCCACAAGCATGAGTCCACGCCCGCATCTATCTGAACTTCAGTAACTCTGGTCTGATCATGTGCAAACGCGCCTCATTTCAAGTAGGAGTGCAAAACGAGGAAAGCACCATCTTGTGAAATATTCAAATCTCTCCCACTCTATCTTATGTTATTGCATGGTCGCCATTATAATCACAATATCCACACTTTCACAGTTTTGTTGCAGTGGCCACAGAAACAGTACGGTCTCGCTTTAAACTCGGAGCAAAGACTTCAAACCCTCTCAGCTACCGGAATACAGTATATTGCTAGTTCTTTTGTGTATGTCACAAGAAGTGCCAGTCGTAGATTTTTTCTGTCGTTCTGTGTGACGTAAAATTTCCAAAGTAGATGTGACCATTCTGAAGTCTCTTCATTTTACGTGAAGGACCACTTAAGTTACTTTATTTCTGCCATCATACTTTTGTATTACTATCCCTGCGTACCTGGCGGACACAGAGGAAATTATTTCTTAGTTGTATCTGCCTGGCTCATACAAAACAGTAATGATTGTCCTTAAGGAAAACATAACTTTCATTTAGTATCCACTTCTTTCGGTGCAGAGATAACTGTAAAGAAGGTTAGTAAACGAGACATTCTTTCAAATGGTTCAAATGGCTCTGAGCACTATGGGACTTAACATCTTAGGTCATCAGTCCCCTAGAAAACTACTTAAACCTAACTAACCTAAGGACAGCACACAACACCAAGCCATCACGAGGCAGAGAAAATCCCTTACCCCGCCGGGAATCGAACCCGGGAACCCGGGCGTGGGAAGCGAGAACGCTACCGCACGACCACGAGATGCGGGCGAGAGACATTCTTTCCCGTTATATACTGTCAAAAACTGGCACTATGAGACGATAGCTACCTGTCGAACACAGATAAGTGCTTTCTGAAATGAAGACAGAAACCATTTTGTGTTACTTGCTCTGTTCCATAAAAAGAGAGACGTTATCGGTTTAGTAATTTCAATTCTTCAGCCGCCACACACTGTGTACAGCAAACAATACTTCCAAAAAAAAAGCTTTCCAGTATTACAAATTTTTAATTTCTGGAAAACATGAAACCTGAAATGATTACATGTTATTAAGAGCAGTAATTTAGCTGGGAAGAAATAAATAATAAAATAATAGTAAAATCCAGAGCTCTCAGAACATCACATACTCGTACATAACAATGAGCCATTCTTATTTATTTGAATATTTTGTTTTTTAGTCATACATTTACGCTAGCTAGAAGAGAAAATTTTGTTGTCAGTTTCCGTTTTGTGCTACACATCCAGTTGTTTCAATATCTTTACAGATAAATACGTTGTAAGCATTAATCATACAGCAAACTACTCTCTGCACCCCATGATTTTATTTGCGGAAATATTGCTTAGAAGCCTTGAATTCTTTAAGAAATACCAGAGAATCAGAGATATATGCATTATGTCGAATATTCTCAATACTAGCTTCGTACATCGAGCATAGGACAGCACAACACAACAGGCTGTGTGTGTGTGTGTGTGTGTGTGTGTGTGTGTTCCACTTTATAGTCACCGGCAACGGCGTCGAGAATGCAGAACTAAACTCATCGTGTAATTTTAAGCATTAGATTACTGATACTAATATTCGTGTCAGGTGTCCGTCAAAATTACAAGCAAGATATCGCACGTTAAGTATCTTCGAAAGAGAGGCTTGATTAATAGTAACGAGCGTAAGTTCAGTAGACTGTAAACCAGACATTCATTATTACTAAGTCACGGGTAGCATCTTAACAACCTCAGTGACGCGTTGCGCTAGCCTGTTACAGGTTATGTAACGTCGGTTAGTACCTTCGTACATAAATTTGCTTTATAGAGGTGTTCCTCAGAACACTTTTTTTATAGCGACGAACGAGGTCGCCAGCGCGTTACGTTGTTTGTGGCGGCGAAAGCCCAGACCTCATCCTTACGTAATGTCTCCGCTGTCTGCACGCCGCGAAACTGATCCGCAGGGCAGGAGCTTCCGGAATACAATCACCGTTTCGTATCTCCCACCTGAGATTGCTTGCGAACAGAAAGGTACTACGGAAGACAACACAGATTACGTTTCTTCTCTTTATCGTAACAAGTACTTACGTAAACAGTACCGGCATATTCAGACACGACGTCTTCCTCGCTTGGCAGTCTCATTTACTTCCGTCTCAGAGAAGAAGCATCATCACTTAATTCTTTTATGTCTCTATGAATCTTTTTTTCCATTCAGCTGTCCACTTTTTTTCTGTAATACGTAAAATATCTTTTGAAGTGTCGTGTAGAATTACTACATAGTAGTGTACATTATTTCTTCCCCTATATTATCGTCTTACAGTTTTTCTGACTTAGCAAGAGCTGCTTTTTTATTGTCTGCGTCTTCTTGGGGAGGCCAACAGTTTTCACGTTCATGTCTGTTACTCGGCGCCATTTCTGTTCAGGACGTCGACGGCCGATACTTCCCATGTCGCCGCAGTCTTGTCACGGAGTAGGTGCAGCACACAGCACTTGTCTGTACCAATGAAGCTCATCGTACCTCATTTACTTTATCATGGACACATACAGAGACCAGCTGATACTGCTTAGATTTGCGAGGCGAGGAGATCGGATGGAATACACACGGCATAAGGACCGTTTGCCGGAGTACACGGTTTTCCACTCTCATTTAGGCAGATCTTCGCCTCAGAAAATACGATATATAACCAGTTTATATATGTCAATACACACATTATGATCTGTACCGTATCTGACACATGAGGTAATGTTCCTTTTCTGGAATATTGCTACTGGATGTATATCATTTGAAAGTGCATCTCCTATAACACTTTCCCGAGTTCTTGGATCTCCATGGCACTGAGCATCGCATTTATCTCGTCGATTTTAATCATCTGTCTATGTTCCATTGCCGTTAGGATGGGAGTTAATTGCAGGTACTTAGAGATAGCAAACGCTACAGGCTGCATCCCCTTCGCAGACGATCTTCTCCTTACAGTGTCTGCCAGCACAAGGGCTAAATTAGTGAAAACAGAAGTTGGAACATAGAAAAGAAACTGACAACAGCAGCACGCAGAATTGCTTATGTGCCACTAAAAGGAACATGCTTGAGAAACCTCACAATCCGAATAAATGACCATCCTGTGAAAAGAAAAGAAGTATATGGGTACGTTGCTACAAACATAGACGACAAACAAAACTTTCATAAAAAATGTTCAAATGTGTGAAATCTTTTGGGATTCTACTGCTAACGCCATCAGTCCCTAAGTTTACACAGTACTTACTCTAAGGAGAAACACGCACACCCATGCCTGAGGGAGGACTCGAAACTCCGCAGGGACCAGCCGCACAGTCCATGACTACAGCAAAACCTTCATACACATATATAAATCAACGGCTAGATAAGTATTAAAACCCTGAACAAAGAAGTAGCAAATGGCCAAAGAAATTTTCATCTGCCACTAAGTGCAACACGAACGTACCAAAATGCAATCTCACTCGCTATTGCTCTCATAGAGCCAGAAAAGTAAGGACAGTACAGGCTGTACGGCGAGCACAGAGGAGTGTGCTCCTTAGAAGTAAGAAAGAGAGGTGCTCAAAACTGGTTCGTAAAGATCAAATATGACAAGGTAAAGGAAATATTTGGCACAAGAACTACACTCCTGGAAATTGAAATAAGAACACCGTGAATTCATTGTCCCAGGAAGGGGAAACTTTATTGACACATTCCTGGGGTCAGATACATCACACGATCACACTGACAGAACCACAGGCACATAGATCCAGGCAACAGAGCATGCACAATGTCGGCACTAGTACAGTGTATATCCACCTTTCGCAGCAATGCAGGCTGCTATTCTCCCATGGAGACGATCGTAGAGATGCTGGATGTAGTCCTGTGGAACGGCTTGCCATGCCATTTCCACCTGGCGCCTCAGTTGGACCAGCGTTCGTGCTGGACGTGCAGACCGCGTGAGACGACGCTTCATCCAGTCCCAAACATGCTCAATGGGGGACAGATCCGGAGATCTTGCTGGCCAGGGTAGCTGACTTACACCTTCTAAAGGTGTACGGGATGCATGCGGACGTGCATTGTCCTGTTGGAACAGCAAGTTCCCTTGCCGGTCTAGGAATGGTAGAACGATGGGTTCGATGACGGTTTGCATGTACCGAGCACTATTCAATGTCCCCTCGACGATCACCAGAGGTGTACGGCCAGTGTAGGAGATCGCTCCCCACACCATGATGCCGGGTGTTGGCCCTGTGTGCCTCGGTCGTATGCAGTCCTGATTGTGGCGCTCACCTGCACGGCGCCAAACACGCATACGACCATCATTGGCACCAAGGCAGAAGCGACTCATAGCTGAAGACGACACGTTTCCATTCGTCCCTCCATTCACGCCTGTCGCGACACCACTGGAGGCGGGCTGCACGATGTTGGGGCGTGAGTGGAATACGGCCTAACGGTGTGCGGGACCGTAGCCCAGCTTCATGGAGACGGTTGCGAATGGTCCTCGCCGATACCCCAGGAGCAACAGTGTCCCTAATTTGCTGGGAAGTGGCGGTGCGGTCCCCTACGGCACTGCGTAGGATCCTACGGTCTTGGCGTGCATCCGTGCGTCGCTGCGATCCGGTCCCAGGTCGACGGGCACGTGCACCTTAAGCCGACCACTGGCGACAACATCGATGTACTGTGGAGACCTCACGCCCCACGTGCTGAGCGATTCGGCGGTACGTCCACCCGGCCTCCCGCATGCCCACTATACGCCCTCGCTCAATGTCCGTCAGCTGCACATACGGTTCACGTCCACGCTGTCGCGTCATGTTACCAGTGTTAAAGACTGCGATGGAGCTCCGTATGCCACGGCAAACTGGCTGACACTGACGGCGGCGGTGCACAAATGCTGCGCAGCTAGCGCCATTCGACGGCCAACAGCGCGGTTCCTGGTGTGTCCGCTGTGCCGTGCGTGTGATCATTGCTTGTACAGCCCTCTCGCAGTGTCCGGAGCAAGTATGGTGGGTCTGACACACCGGTGTCAATGTGTTCTTTTTTCCATTTCCAGGAGTGTATATGGAATTAGCAAATAAAGGCAAACGTTAATAGTGGATGGCAAGAAATCTGGGACAGGGAAGAAACAAGAACGAGAACTTAACAGTTCCCTCCTAAAATAAAAGGTAACTGAAGAATATGAGCACAAGAGACACATCGAATAAGCAAATAAAGGCAGACATTAATAGAGAATGGCAAGAGATTTGGGACAGGGAAGAAACAAGAACGAAAACTTACCAATTCCTTTGTAAAATAAAAGAAAGCTCAAGAATGTCATACATCCTTCCGACCGAGGGAGGTACACACTACCTGTTAGGAAATGGTCCATATCCCACCTGCTTACTAAAACCGGAACTGAGTTTCACAGACTTATGAATGTGGGACAAGCAGCACATCATCTGCGAAAGTGCCGCTAGACAAAATCTTACAGACCAGGATAGTAATGAGGAGCTGTGGTACAGTCTGGACTAGCCGACAGGCAAAATACGAGTATCAGCTTATGAACTGTGAGCCTACGTGGCTGAGCGAAAACCAAGAAGAAGCCGTACATCATAATAATGAGACGCCCCACGGCAGAACATCCACCTACAGCGTCCTTCCACAAGCAGCGAGATGAGCACCAGGAAGGATTTCCTGAGACCCTGACAGCCGTCTGCCAGCCTATAGCCTTGTGTGGCATAGCAGCAGCAGCAGCACCTGTGAATCCTGAGTTGTGCCTCAGCGTGCCAGGAGCTATCCAGACAAATGAGGGAATGCAGCTTGATTCCAGTACCAAGTACAGCAGTGTAGTGTAAGTGTGCTGTAGTATAGTGCTGTGTACTATTGTATAGTAGCGTACTCTAGAATTATAAATTCAAATTTGTGTTGTAGCAGTGTAGGGTAGTTTAATAAAACAGTATCATTTGCCTTCCATATATATATATACACTCCTGGAAATGGAAAAAAGAACACATTGACACCGGTGTGTCAGACACAGCATACTTGCTCCGGACACTGCGAGAGGGCTGTACAAGCAATGATCACACGCACGGCACAGCGGACACACCAGGAACCGCGGTGTTGGCTGTCGAATGGCGCTAGCTGCGCAGTATTTGTGCACCGCCGCCGTCAGTGTCAGCCAGTTTGCCGTGGCATACGGAGCTCCATTGCAGTCTTTAACACTGGTAGCATGCCGCGACAGCGTGGACGTGAACCGTATGTGCAGTTGACGGACTTTGAGCGAGGGCGTATAGTGCGCATGCGGGAGGCCGGGTGGACGTACCGCCGAATCGCTCAGCACGTGGGGCGTGAGTTCTCCACAGTACATCGATGTTGTCGCCAGTGGTCGGCGGAAGGTGCACGTGCCCGTCGACCTGGGACCGGACCGCAGCGACGCACGGATGCACGCCAAGACCGTAGGATCCTACGCAGTGCCGTAGGGGACCGCACCGCCACTTCCCAGCAAATTAGGGACACTGTTGCTCCTGGGGTATCGGCGAGGACCATTCGCAACCGTCCCCATGAAGCTGGGCTACGGTCCCGCACACCGTTAGGCCGTCTTCCGCTCACGCCCCAACATCGTGCAGCCCGCCTCCAGTGGTGTCGCGACAGGCGTGAATGGAGGGACGAATGGAGACGTGTCGTCTTCAGCGATGAGAGTCGCTTCTGCCTTGGTGCCAATGATGGTCGTATGCGTGTTTGGCGCCGTGCAGGTGAGCGCCACAATCAGGACTGCATACGACCGAGGCACACAGTCCCAACACCCGGCATCATGGTGTGGGGAGCGATCTCCTACACTGGCCGTACACCTCTGGTGATCGTCGAGGGGACATTGAATAGTTAACGGTACATCCAAACCGTCATCGAACCCATCGTTCTACCATTCCTAGATCGGCAAGGGAACTTGCTGTTCCAACAGGACAATGCACGTCCGCATGTATCCCGTGCCACCCAACGTGCTCTAGAAAGTGTAAGTCAACTACCCTGGCCAGCAAGATCTCCGGATCTGTCCCCCATTGAGCATGTTTGGGACTGGATGAAGCGTCGTCTCACGCGGTCTGCACGTCCAGCACGAACGCTGGTCCAACTGAGGTGCCAGGTGGAAATGGCATGGCAAGCCGTTCCACAGGACTACATCCAGCATCTCTACGATCGTCTCCTTGGGAGAATAGCAGCCTGCATTGCTGCGAAAGGTGGATATACACTCTTCTAGTGCCGACATTGTGCATGCTCTGTTGCCTGTGTCAATGTGCCTGTGGTTCTGTCAGTGTGATCATGTGATGTATCTGACCCCAGGAATGTGTCAATAAAGTTTCCCCTTCCTAGGACAATGAACTCACGGTGTTCTTATTTCAATTTCCAGGAGTATATATATATATATATATATATATATATATATATATATATATATATATATATATATATATATATATATATATTGCTAGTGACTAATATGCAGGTTTAAAATTATTTTATAATATTCTTATGTAGGCATATTAAGCAGGTATTTTTCCTTGAACACCATAATGCTTAGTTAAACAAACACACTTGAAATTGTGTTAAAATATTGCATGTTATATTCATACCTATTCATATATATATATATTGCTAGTGACTAATATGCAGGTTTAAAATTATTTTATAATATTCTTATGTAGGCATATTAAGCAGGTATTTTTTTTTTGAACACCATAATGCTTAGTTAAACAAACACACTTGAAATTGTGTTAAAATATTGCATGTTATATTCATACCTGCTCATGTGGAACGTTTGGTCTATTCTTAAACCTAGAAAACAGACTAAACGAAAGTATAAGTAAATACATAAAACATTTTAGTTCGGAAATTTTCAACCATTTTCCCGGCATTCTCGCCTTCGTATCCAGATTATTTGGTCCTCTTGCACTCAAAGCATTAGCTTGGTTTTCAACGGCTTGAAGAGAGCGAGGAACTCAATGCTGCCGTTGTCGACTGGTTCAATACGTAGGCGGAAAGCTCCTACGCAGAGGGTTTGAAGAATGTAGTGCAATCTTACGAAAAGTGCTTAAAAGTATAGGGGGTGGGGGGGGGGGGGGAGTAAGGGTTCTCTGGTGGAGCGCAGTGGGACACTGTGAGTTACAAGCAGCAGTAGACATCTTTTATTTACTTGCCAACAGTTTAGAACAGTGCGAGACACGAGGACGTTTGTGTGTAAATAACGCTGTGAACTGCGCCGTATTATGGCCGATCCCTGTCAGCTTCCCTAAGAGGTACACCGCGGACGGACAACGTAACATGTGCTAATCCCTGCCAACCCACATCTAGTGACACAGGGCGACCCCGCGAAGTTGATGGTTACTGTGCCTTTGCACAATGTTTTCGCGTTGGGTAACACACCTTCTACATCACTGTCGCCATTACACGTCAGCTTGTGGCTGAGACAACTCGTTACCAATATTTGAGAAGGTCAAGTTTCTAGCTGACAAATTTTACAGGTTGATCTGTAAATGTAATTTATAAATGCTAATTCAGCAGAAATTATCAATGAAATTGCAACCGACATTGGACTGATTTTAAAATAGAAAGGATAACATTTGGATCGCCCCCAGCGAGATATCGCTCGAAAATTCTGCCATTTCACTGAAGGTGATTGACGCAACATAAAATTCCACTTAGAATAGTATGGGCTTGACCCATGATCTAGGAGTAGCGTCTTGGACTGCTAATCAAAACTTCCTCGATCCAGGGTCCGAACCCCAACGCCGCGTTAGTTTTGAATAAAAACAATCAGGAAACTTGCTCGAAAGTAAACGTTGCAGCTCTGGGCAGTCTTATTTGAGGCACATACATCCTACATAAAAAGTCACTCCCGTTCGGCCAACGGTCTTGTCAAAGACGGCGCGAGCGGACAGAGCTCCAGGGAACTCTCTTGCCCTTGGGGTGGGAAACTGCCCCTAAAAGCGGAAGAATCAGCAATGATCAATGGCAACGGAAACCACTGCATTAAGGACTCACAATGCGTATCCACAGGACACGTGACCCGTAATTGGAAAAGGTGTCATGGTGATCATTGTCAAAAGATTGCGGAATAGTCCTCATTTGGATCTCGGAGAAGGCACTGCCAAAGAGACAAGTGACCATAAGAAAAATATGGAATAACCAACGACAGGATAACGTTTTACGAGTCGGAAGACGGAATGTCAGAAAATTGAACGGAGCAGAAAAGTTAGAAAATCTGGAAAGGAAAAAGTAAGGGCTCAATCTAGATGTATTAGGGGTCAGTGAAGTCAATTGGAAAGAAGATACGGATTTGTGGTCAGACGAATGTAGGGTAGTATCAATAGCAGCTTAAAATGGTATAACAGGGGTAGAATTCGTTATGAATAGGAAGGTAGGGCAGACAGTCAGTTACTGTGAACAGTTCAATAAGGTTGCTCTCATCAGAATCGACAGCAAACCAACACTGACAACATTAGTTCAGGTTGTAAGGTTTTCATATGTTTTCTGCCATTGCAAATAGCGCACCTTTACTGAACTGGGACAAAGATGAATGACCGATCTGCACGAGTAGTGAATAACATATTTGACTCTGTGTTTAAGTTTATCTGTGGCTAGCTTGCTCGAAAGTAAACGTTGCCGCTCTGGGCATTCTTATTTGAGGCACAGCACCGAGCAATCGAGTTTTTAGAGGACATTTGATATTTGTGAATCTCAAATAAATTGTCTGGAATAATTTGTTATGGAGATGAAAACTTTTTTGTAAACATATGTTATATTCAATTTATGGAAAACTATTTTTGGAGGAAATTTTTCAAGGTAACCAATATATGAGCAAGAATGAAATGTTTATTTGCCAGAACTATAAATTGAAGAAAATCTGTGTTCATTAGATAACTTATAATATTCATGATTACTGTTAATTTGAGCTCTTTATTTCTGTTATGTCGCAAATAATGCAATTAGTTTAAATGTATGTAATTTTTTAGTTATGATATAATTCTTAGTAAAGTTTTGAATATTTTGTCGCTCTTGCATTGCAACTTACGCCACACGAAGCCACAGATTGTCTCTGACAAGCAAAAACAAATTTTGTAGTGAGTAGATTATTTCCTTTAGCTGCTGCATTTGCTGATTTCAATGTGCTTTCCAGAACGTCTGTACATCAGACACAAAACACAACGTACTGAGCATGACATAAGTTACTTTAATTTCAGGACAGATCTCACTTTGCATTCTTATGAGGAAACAGTTCGTAGTCAGAATTATCAGGTATTCTGCTAAGCAAGCAGATTAATTTACATTAAACAGTGTAAATAATCGAAAACAGTAGTGAGTAGAGCAGTATGTTATCTTTGTGGACGCTTCAAGTCGGGACATGCAGTTCATATCCAGCAACTTTCATATTATAATTCAGTATTGAGTTTTAGTTAAATAGTTTTCACTGAATACACAATTAATTATTTATGGCAATTAATGAGTTTGGTTTTCGTTATTTCAGAGTCAGCATTTCACTTCGATGAAAGGTTAGTTTCATGACACTTTGTATGCGCAACACTGGGTGAACTGACAGTCTGTATAGCTCTGAAGTTGAATACGAGGAGAAAGTTATTTTTTTTAGGAAGGTACTTATTATTTTCATTTACAGATTAATTTTTATATTTAGCTAACAACGTGCACCTGGCGAAGAGTAAGAAGATACTGAGAAAGTATATGAAGGTACTGAATGAGTAATTCATCATGTAAAGGGAGATGAAAATCTAATAGTCATGGGGGTTTCGAATGCAGTTGTAGGGGAGGAAGTAGAAGGAAGGTTTACAGAAGAATATGGGCTTGGTAGGAGGAACGAAAGAGGAGAAAGACTGAGTTCTGCAATAAATATAAGTGGTAATAGGGATCACTCTGTTCAAGAATCACAAGAGAAGGAGATATATTTGGAAAAGGCTGGGGGATATGGGAAGATTTCAGATTACATGAAGGTCAGGCAGAGGTTTCTAAACCAAACATTGGATTATAAGGCATACCCAGGAGCAGATAGAGATTCAGGGCACATTTTTGTAATGATGAAGAGTAGGCTGTATTTGAAGGGCTAGTCAAGAAGAATCAATACGCAAAGAAGTGGAATACGAAAATACTAAGGAATAATGAGACACGACTGAAGTTCTCTGAGACTATGGATACTACGATAACACCTCAGTATGTGGTACAATTGAGGAGGAGTGGACATCTCTAGAAAGGCAATCACGGAAGTTGCAAAGAAAACCTGAGGGAAGGAAGGCAAGTTCGAAGAAACCTTGGATAACACAAGAAATGTTTCAGTTGATCGAAGGGAGGAAGTACAAAAATGTTTAGAGAAATTCAGGACCACCGAAATGCAAGTCACTTGGGAACTAAATAAATAGAAAGCACAGGGAAGATGAGGCAAAATGGCTGCAGGAAAAATATGAAGAAATCGAAAAAGGAATGATTGACGGAAGGACGGACTCGGTATCTAGAAAAGTCAAAATAACGTTCGGTGAAATTCAAAACAAGAGCGGTAACATTAAGAGTGCAATGGGAATTTCATTGTTAAACGCAGAGAAGTGGGCGGATAGGTGGAAAGAGTACATTGGAGACCTCTACGAAATGAAAGACTTTTCTAGTGACTTTATAGAAGAAGAAACATGAACCTGTTAGATGATGATAAGTTTGGCTTTAGGAAAGGCAAAGGCACCATAGAGGCAGTTCTGGCGTTGCGACTGGTAATGGAAGCGAGACCAAAGAAACATCAAGACACGTTCATTGATTCCGTCAACCTGGAAAAACCGTTCGACAATGTAAAATGGTGCTAGATGAGAAAAATAGAGGTAAGGAATTGGGAAAGACGTCTAAGATATAATATGTACAAGAATCAAGAGGGAACAATAAGACTGAAAGACTAAGAACGAAGTGTTCAGATTAAAAGGGTGTAAGACACGGATGTAGTCTTTCGTCCCCACTGTGCAATCTATGCATAAAAAAAAGGTTCAGGAATGGTATTAAAATTCAAGGTGATTCGCTAATAACATTTCTATCCTGAGTGAAATTGAAGAAGTATTACAGGATCTGTTGAATGGAATGAATAGTCTGATGAGTAGAGAATGTGAATTGAGAGTGAATCGGAGAAAGAAGAAAGTAATGATAAGTAACAGAAATGAGAATAGCAGAAATGAGTATAGCGAGAAACTTAACAACTGAATTTTGGATCACGAAGTAGACAAAGTTAAAGAATTCTGCCTCCCAGGCAGCAAAATAGCTCATGACACACGGAGAAACAAGGACATAAAAAGCAGACTAGCACTGGCAGAAAGGGAATTCCCAGCCAAGAGAATTCTGATAGTATCATATATATCATACATAAAAATTTTTGGCAATGTACGTTTGGAGCACAGCATTGTATGGTAGTGAGACATGGACTGCGGGAAATCCGTAACAGAAGAGAATCGAAGCCTTTGAGATTTGGTGCTACAGAAGGGTGTTGGAAAATTAGGTGAACGAATAAGGTAAGGAATGAAGATGTTCTCCACAGAATAGCGAGGTAAGTAACATATGGAAAACATTAACAAGAGACACGATAATAGGGCATGTGTGGTACCAGCTGCTGAGGGTAAAAAGTGTAGACGAAGACAGAGATTGGAATACGTCCAACAAATAATAGAGGACGTCGGTTGAAATTGCTGCTCTAAGATGAAAAGGTTAGCAGAGGATAGGAATTTTTCGTTGGCCTCATCAGACCAATAAGAAGACTGAGGACTGAAAAAAAATGAAAAATAGCATAAAAGCAAAAAGAAACAGAGTTAAAATCAGAGACAATCCGAAATGAGTTATAAGAAATTCGTGACGGCTGCATTATAACAATTTATTAATTTGCTGTCGGTTTAGGTCAATTAAACAGGTAACAAATTAATAAATTGTTCTAATGCAACCAAGTGCCATGGATTTCCTGAACCATACATCCGCTAGTGATAGTTGGCTGAAGGAAACATTCCAAACGAGTTAGGTTCGACAGACCGAATGTTTGTCACGAAACACGATTAAAAGGTCGTGAGTTGCTTTTAGATTACTCGACAACACAAATAACCACCTGAATGACTGCGCAGAGAAGGAAGAATGTAGGCTGTTGTGTGACTGGTCATCCCGCATGTCTCAGATGATCCGACAACGTGATATTTGTCTACTTGACCTAACCAAACCATCCTAAAGTCCCCCCGTATTGCTACCGTCGCGCTGCGGTGTTACCAAACACTCGCACCATGTTCGTGGCGGCAGGGCTGATGTACACCATACCTCCACGACTGATCAGCGAAATTCGGCTAAGACGCAGAACTCCGGATCCAGCGCAGCTGCAGGGTCGGCTCCAGACCAAGCGTAGAATAACAGTGTATTAATGAATAAATCTGAACCAAGAGTTTCCTCTCCAATTTTCCTTAACTTGTCTGCTGAAGTTCGTTCAGACGCTCTCTCCTTGCTGCTACGGGCAGTCGCAGGATACTTTGCGAACGCACTTCGAATGACAGAATTATGATATTAAATTTTGCTCCCATCAAGTTTTTAAAATCTGAGTCGGCCAATCCATAGACTAGTGGAAGTGGAATGAGCCCTTAAACTTCTTTGTCACGTGCTACGGAATTTCCCAAGTGCGCCAAAATACACTCCTGGAAATTCAAATAAGAACACCGTGAATTCATTGTCCCAGGAAGGGGAAACTTTATTGACACATTCCTGGGGTCAGATACATCACATGATCACACTGGCAGAACCACAGGCACATAGACACAGGCAACAGAGCATGCACAATGTCGGCACTAGTACAGTGTATATCCACCTTTCGCAGCAATGCAGGCTGCTATTCTCCCATGGAGACGATCGTAGAGATGCTGGATGTAGTCCTGTGGAACGGCTTGCCATGCCATTTCCACCTGGCGCCTCAGTTGGACCAGCGTTCGTGCTGGACGTGCAGACCGCGTGAGACGACGCTTCATCCAGTCCCAAACATGCTCAATGGGGGACAGATCCGGTGTTCTTGCTGGCCAGGGTAGTTGACTTACACCTTCTAGAGCACGTAGGGTGGCACGGGATACATGCGGACGTGCATTGTCCTGTTGGAACATCAAGTTCCCTTGCCGGTCTAGGAATGGTAGAACGATGGGTTCGATGACGGTTTGGATGTACCGTGCACTATTCAGTGTCCCCTCGACGATCACCAGAGGTGTACGGCCAGTGTAGGAGATCGCTCCCCACACCATGATGCCGGGTGTTGGCCCTGTGTGCCTCGGTCGTATGCAGTCCTGATTGTGGCGCTCACCTGCACGGCGCCAAACACGCATACGACCATCATTGGCACCAAGGCAGAAGCGACTCTCATCGCTGAAGACGACACGTCTCCATTCGTCCCTCCATTCACGCCTGTCGCGACGCCACTGAAGGCGGGCTGCACGATGTTGGGGCGTGAGCGGAAGACGGCCTAACGGTGTGCGGGACCGTAACCCAGCTTCATGGAGACGGTTGCGAATGGTCCTCGCCGATACCCCAGGAGCAACAGTGTCCCTAATTTGCTGGGAAGTGGCGGTGCGGTCCCCTACGGCACTCCGTAGGATCCTACGGTCTTGGCGTGCATCCGTGCATCGCTGCAGTCCGGTCCCAGGTCGACGGGCACGTGCACCTTCCGCCGACCACTGGCGACAACATCGTTGTACTGTGGAGACCTCACGCCCCACGTGTTGAGCAATTCGGCGGTACGTCCACCCGGCCTCCCGCATGCCCACTATACGCCCTCGCTCAAAGTCCGTCAACTGCACATACGGTTCACGTCCACGCTGTCGCGGCGTGCTACCAGTGTTAAAGACTGCGATGGAGCTCCGTATGCCACGGCAAACTGGCTGACACTGACGGCGGCGGTGCACAAATGCTGCGCAGCTAGCGCCATTCGACAGCCAACAGCGCGGTTCCTGGTGTGTCCGCTGTGCCGTGCGTGTGATCATTGCTTGTACAGCCCTCTCGCAGTGTCCGGAGCAAGTATGGTGGGTCTGACACACCGGTGTCAATGTGTTCTTTTTTCCATTTCCAGGAGTGTAGGTCAGTCAAAAGTAAAGGAAAATTTTTGTCGTGGTTACCAAGATTGTTCTGAACGATATTGCAGTAATTTCCTGAAACCGACTTCCCAGTCCAGCAGAAACAGTTTATGCCTAACGGAACGTCTGGCCGTAGTGCTGAGTTACCCAGAGGCAGTGAGTATTCTGGTGTGGCCTTTGAGCCAGATGATTATTGTCGGTGTTGACCACCACAAAGATTAGCTTCCGATGTCGGTATAATACTGGGCATTCACAGACTTCCCAAGACGCGTATTTTTCCCCCAAAGCAGACTTAAGATATAAATAAACGTAATGATGTAGTGTGACTGGGGCCATCCATTAGGGAGACTGTTCACCAGGTGCAAGTTTTTCGATTTGACGCCACTTTGGCGACTTGCGCGTCGATGGGGATGAAATGATTATGATTATTACAACACAACACCCAGTCCCTGGGCGGAGAAAATCTCCGACCCACCGACCTTTGTGGCGAAGCATTGTTGTGAAGACGCGTGCACCTGCTACGCCCAGCGCAACTGAAAGACGGGCTGACCTTGGGAGCCTAGCATTCCTCGCTGGGCGGCTGAGCTGCTTCACGAGATGGCGCAGCGGACTGGAATGACTACGCTGAGCGCTGGACGTGCTGGCAGGCTGCTCAGGCGTGGCGAGTAACAGAAACCCAGGCATCCGGAATGCGAATCGCCGCCAGGCTGTCTGGCTGGTGGCGTCTGTCGCTGGCGGATGCCCAGTCGCCCGGTGGCTCAGACGACCTTCGACCCATCAGTGCTGCGGCCGGACCCCCGGAATGGCTGTTGAGCAATGGCAGCCTCATTGCGGTAGCCCACACTGTCAGAAACCGACTCGATATCTCACTGGTTCGACACCTGACCAGACAGCCAGTTTATACGCCAAAGGGGATTTATTGTGGCGTGGCCGCCGCCAGTGTCATGTACAACGTATGCCAAAGCACCACTGTGTATTGTAGATCGTTGGTCGCCGACAGGGAAGGCAATCTGCCGACGTAATGCTGTGCAAGCATATTATAGCAAGTGGTTCTCTTTCAATGACAAGTGCTTGCCTGTAGCTCACGCCTTACAGAAGTAAATGGGGATTATTCGCAAAAGTGAAGCAGGTTTTGAAGAAACTTGCTACGAATCAGCAGAAATGTGACCCCCTGTCAAAAGGCTGAATAATCGCTTTTTACAACCCGGACCTTGCAAGACGTCCAGGAAGAGATTAGTGAGATTCTGGAAAGTACCGACAGGGATGTGGAGACAAGCTGACTCCAGTGGCGTGACAAACTGCGCTAGGTTTCTGTGCTGAGGATCCATGGTGTCAAGAGCGCGATCAATATGGCCCCACATATCTTCAATTGGGTTTAAATCCGGAGAGTTTGGTGGTCAGGGGAGTACGGTAAAATTATCCTGGTGCTCTTCGAACCACGCACGTATACTGCGAGCAGTCTGACACGTTGCCTTGTCGTGCTGGTTGATGTCACCGTGCCGAGGAAAAACAAACTGTATGCAGGGGTAGACATCATCGCAAGGATATATGCATACTTGTGCTGATCCATTATGCCCTTCAGAATGACAATATCACCCATGGAACGCCACGAAAAAAATTTCCCAGACCATAAAGCACGTAGGGTGCCTGCTTGTAGACGTTTCACGCCGTACACGCCAATTGCCATATCTGATGGAGTATATAATGTCATTCCTCTGAAAATATCACCTGTTGCCGCTAAGTGGACGTCCACCTGCAAATTCTGGTCTTTCGTCGCCGACGAACAGTCAGCATGAGTGCATGAACCATGCACCTACTGCGGCGGCTATTTTGCAGCAAAGTCCGCTGAACGGTCTTCGACACTACTGTTGGTTCAACTGTGTGGTCAGTTGCTCAACAGTTACTCGTCTATTCGCCAGTGCACATCCCTGCAGCTGCCGCTCCTCCTGGGCATTTTTATAGCCTGTGGTGCACTAGAATTTCCTCCCAACCGTTTTGGTTGGTTGGCTGGTTTAACGGGAGGAGGGGCGAGGGAGTGAGGAACCAAACAGCTCGGTCATTGGTCAACGGTTTTGGATAGCGCCATTTTGCCAAGCACGGTATACTTTAACCACAGGGGCATTCGGACAGTTTACAAATTTAGCCGTTTAGGAAATGCTTCCACCCTTGGCCCGAAAATCACTAATCATGCCCTTTTGGACGTCAGATGAATCACTCGATTTCTACATCCCGACAATTACTGCACTGTTTTCCACATCCTCCTGACACGTTTTATGTGTCCTGCACTGCTGATGCTGCCACCTGCCGTCTGTCTGGTTGTTGCACGCTGATGTTAAACATAGGCGGTGGTCACATTAATGTGACTGGACTATGTATAATCTAAACGGAAAAGAAAAGGAATAAGAGCAAATGGAAACAGTATGTAGACCATATGGGTCTCATAGTAAAGGCTCTCAGTTATAAATGCAATAGAAGAATAAATGTAGGAAGGCCTTACAAGAAATGGAGTACCACAAGAGGAAATTTGTCTAATACATAAAGTGTAAGAAAAAGGAGGGTTTTTACAATATTTATCAAACACAATTTTTCGTAGACAATCAGCAAATACTAGGCACCACGGCAATTAAAATATTTGTCCAAATTACAGTATCTCACCGTATACTCGTGAGGATTGTTTTAACAAAATTACAATTTGTATTCAACCATAATTATTCTACACTGTCCAGTAATACTGATGTCACCACCGCCTATGTTCTACGTCAACGTGAAAGAACCACTCACAGATGGCAGTTGCAGCATTAAGAGTGGAGGGAATTGAAAGAAAGTCGAGGGGCCACGAAAAACAGTGCAGACGTTGTTGTAGTGTGGAAACCGACTAGTTTATCTGACTTCCATAAGGGCATGATCATTGGCTTTAGAGTCAAGACCGGAACCATTTTCGATATGGCTAAGTTTGTAAACCGTTCGCGTGCCGCCCTATTCTAAAGTGCGTCATGGATGGCAAAGTGGCACTATCCAAAAGCAGGACGGTGGCAACTGTCGTGCACCGCAGGTCATTGATGACAGGGGTGAACAACGGCTGCACAGATGTCTACGGGCGAATAGACGTGCAACTGTTGAGCATCTGACTGCCCAGATCAAGCAACGGTTTACCGACTGTCTCGTCAAGGCCCGTTCAGCGATCGTTGCTGCGTATGGGCCTCCACAGCAGTACGCAACTGGACGTCCACTGAATGACGACAGGTACCCTTTTGCAGATGAATCACGTTTTACACTTCATCGGACAGATAGCCATGGCCTGTACGTCGTGAAACGTCTGAAAAGAAACAGTCTGCAACAATCGGAGAAAGGGTCCAGGCCGGGGGATGGAGAGTTATAGACTGGGAACACACTGTAGTCTCGTCATTCTAGGAGGCGCATAGTTCAACACAAATATGCATCTACCCTACACACAGTCCTTTTTCCTCCGCACAGTGGCATCTACCAGCAGCACAATGCAAAGTGTAACACAGCTCGCAGTGTACATGCGTGGTTTGAAGAGCACCAGGATGAGTTTACCGTACTTCGTTGTCCACCAAATCCCCCGGACTTAAACTCAGTTGATAATCTGTGGGACCACCTCGATCGGGTTGTTGCTGCCATGAATCTTCAACCGAGAACCCAGCGCAGCTGGTCATGGCACTGGAGTCACCATGGCTTCACTCCCCTGTCGATGACTTCGAGAGCCCCACTGACTGTCTTCTTGCAAGTCTCTCGACGGTACACGCTTCAGTAGGTCGCTATTCAGGTACTTTACAGGTGTCACAATGAAACGACTGGACAGTTTAATGACACAACTGTCTCCAAAACCCTTTGCAAAAAGCTTTGCCAGTAAGTACACTCTAACTGATGACAACACCTGGTACGGGTTGTACATAACTGTCATGGTGAGCTTCCTAGTCGACCGCCAGGTGAACCTGTTGTCCGTCGTCCAGACATTGCTAGCACGCCGGCCTGTCAGTTGCTGTGCCGTCCAGCTCGGGGGCAAGACTCTTCAATCAATGGGATCTTATAATTAGCAAGATTTAAATCTAGTGTTGCAAAACCTTTTGCCCATCCGAACCACGAGAAACGAGAATGGAGGTCCGGTAGTGGAACGGACTGGAGAATTATTTACTTTTTCAGATCTCTATAATCAATTAATGGCCGAACTTCACCTAACCCGTTCGGCATATACAGGGTGTAAATTTTAAGTTGACAAACCATAATAACTCGAAAAATAAGCCTCACACGAAAAACTGTGTACAATCCAACGTTGATTATTTTCGAGGGGGACATATGCTGGTGCTAAAATTAGCCCTCTACCCCAGCCCCCTTGGGGTGGGGGGAAGCAAGTTTATAATTTCAAATTTTTATTGCAGAATCAGATTCTACATAAAAAACTAAAAAACTAAAATTCTCCCTCTCTCCCCATAGGGTGGGGTTTGAGAGAGAGGAATTAAAGTTTTACAAATGCTGACCCAAATATTAATTTTTTCCGCAGATTCGGATAGGTTTTGTTTGTTTAGTGGTCTTGAGGCCGCACAACTTTTAATTACCAAACTCATTTACTAAAAAACTAACTGACTCACGAAACTTCAACATTTGTAAAACTCTAATTCCTTTCTCTAATACCACTCCCTATGAGGAGAGATAGAGAGTTTTAGTTTTAGCGAATCAGAATTTACGAAGTAATAACTTTTTTATTTATCCATAACCATTTTCCAAGCCAAAATGAGAACATGGATTTTCTTGAATTACAGCGCCAACTACCAAGAATCAAAACAAAAGTCTACGACAAAATGTACGTAGTTTTTTTATCTAGAATCTGATTTAGCAATGAAAAATGGGGGTTATCATTTGAAATTTGAAATTTGTGTCCAGCCCCACCCCCAGGGGGCTTGGGTGGCGGGCTACTTTTAGCACCAGCAGATGTCCCCCTCGAAAGTAATCAAATTTGATTTCTACACGTTTTTTCGTGTGTAGCTTACTTTTTGAGTTATTCTGGTTTGTCAACTTAAAATGTACACCCTGTATATATGGTTTAACTATTCCCTCTTATATCTCCTGATCAGTAACCGACTTAAGCTGTCTTATCCTGGGTGCAAAAACAGGTATGGCTTACAATGACTATTTGTGGCCTCTGTAGTGTGCTTGTGTCGTGAGTCGTTGTCACAGTTGAAGTCCCGCCCCTCTCGGCATCGGGTACAAAGGCCTGAGCAGTTTTAGCGCATTGCTGAGACTGTAGAAATTACAGCACAGACTAATTTAGACATTCTATACTCTGTTCTTCCCTGCGTTGCTCGCGTATTTGCAATTCCTTAATATCATTGTATACGGCACGCAACTCAGATCTTAATGATGCGACCCCAGACGGCACCTGGACGGGTCTATGACATATGGGCCCTGTTTAGCGACTGAACTGGTTAGCACGAATCACTTCGCTCGGTGCGCGTTATGATCAACTGAGATGCCCTTGCCACCGCCACCCCTGCCTACAAGTGAGCGACTGCAGCCAGTGGTCTGCGTAACAGCGAAACTGCCAGCCATGGAAGAAGATTTCGAAGACGACTGGCGGCTGCTCGCTGACAATACACAGATAGGTTCAAACGGCTCCGAGCACTATGGAACTTAACTTCTGAGGTCAACAGTCCCCTACAACTTAGAACTACTTAAACCTAACTAACCTAAGAACATCACACGCATCCATGCCCGAGGCAGCATTCGAACCTGCGACAGTAGCAGCAGCGCGGTTCCGAACTGAAGCGCCTAGAACCGCTCGGCCACCCTGGCTGTCCCAACACACAAATAGCGTCAAGATTATTCTATAAGGATAGCGGCGACAGGTGCACGAAGGAGAGGCCAGCCAATGTCGTCCAGGTGCCCGAGAGGTCTGTTTCTATAGCACAGTGTGTGTGCTGTTTGCCCTACCAGTATATAGGACTCCCCAAGGAAAATATCATGCTTTAAGTGTCTGACAACAAACATTTAGTGTTGTTTAGGGTTTCTCTTGCAGTCTCACCAGTAATTGGCTGAAGCCTATGCTTGAAATGCTTCCAGTCTTCGCCCGAAAGCCAATGATAATGGTTGGCCAATATGACCGAGTGGTTCTAGGCGCTTCAGTCCGGAACCGCGCTGCTGCTACGGTCGCAGGTTCGAATCCTGCCTCGGGCATGGATGTGTGTGATGTTCTTAGATTAGCTAAGTTTAAATAGTTCTACGTCTAGGGGACTGATGACCTAAGATGTTAAGTCCCGAAGTGCTTAGAGCCATTTTTGAACCAATGATCATGCCCTTTTCGGCCTCAGGTAAATTACGCGGTTTCCGAATTACGATAACTACTGCACTATTTTTCGTGGCCCCTCGACATGCTTTTATTTTGTGACTGCGAGCTATAGTGCTGATTGCTTACTCACAGTAACAATTACAGAAGCTAGTGCTAATAGAATTGCATAGCCCACATTGAACGGTCTAGTGGCATCTTGTGTGTTTCGGAAATTCCTTGCCAGATTAGCGCTTAGCTTTTTTGGTTTCTTTATTTATTATGAGTGTCTGCCTGACATTATTCCATTATGTTAGTTAATACATGTGTGTATAATGAAAATGTACTCGAACGTCAATTCTGGTAAGAGTTACTGAGTATAATAAATTCTGTATGTGTACCTGGTTAATGTACTTGATCTGATTTGTTCAACGTCATTTAAATGTGAATTGCAAAACCAATGTTGTGGATTTTAAGTTGTGATTTCGGTTAACATTTGTGCCCTTTTCGAGAAATTATAGTAGAATTCAGTTATGCCAACGATTGTCTGTAATTTGGGATTCGAAACGAAATGTAATTACATTTTTTGAATTTTAGTTATTGGCTTTTCACAGTCATATTTTTTTTTTTTTGCTCTATTCAATATAATTTGTTAATAAATGCCTCAATTAGGGTTTTTATGATAACAATGCTCCTTCCTAATAGAAGATTTTTCCGTCTGTTTGGAGCTGATTTTTGGAATTTGTGTTGTCAATAAATTGTGTTTGATACTAAGATGCCTATGTGCCCTCACGCCTTCTACTCCACAGGTTATATTATTGCTGCCAGATCCCCACTGTTTTAAGCTACACCATTTACGTGACTCCCAACATCGGGAAAGGATAGACACAAATCAAACAACTATACAGATTTCTCGGATTTAAACGTTCAGCTCGAAACTTTCTTTCTTTCCGCTACGCTTAACATCCACAGTCTGAGCTACGATAGTCCTATACACTCACAAAATTTGTGCCTTTTGTTATTACAAACGCTAAGAGAAAATCCCCACTTTCTTCTGTTAGGTACAAGGTTCTTCATCATCATTATCACTGACATCAACAAGTCGTTGGACTCATTGTGGATCGTCGTGATCCCATGAACCGAACGTCTCCATTCTGGACGGTTTCCAGCTTCTCGCAGAGCTTCTGAAGAGGTAGAGTAGAAATCGTCTTGATTTTATTTGTCTACCTTCCCGCTGCCCTTCCCCTCGGTCGCAAGCCCTCGATGATCATGATCATTTTCCGGATCTCTTCTCACAACATGGCCAAAGAACTGGAGAATTTTTGGCAGACACGAGAAGAAATGCGCTTGACGATAATGAGTTTTTCAATAATGGACACATTAGTTCTTCTGTCAGTCTATTTTACGTGCAGCATCCTTCTACGGCACCAAAGCTCACGTTTCAGTACGCTGCTTATCTCTAGCCTTAAAAGAAGACGGAAAACTCATTTTAATACTCCGGATCTTTGTGCTGTCAGATCTTGATTAGCTTCTTCAGAGCCACTCGGCTTAGAGTCATCCATCTTCTTATCTCATCTTCATGACTTCCCTTGTCGCAGATTTTTCACCCAGGATAGACGAAAGAATGCACTACTTCCGTTTCCTATAACCGACCTGTGGTTCTCAACAAAATGGGAGCCCAGATCAAGTGCACTGCCAAATTACGTGTCAAAAAACCACAAGTATAAGCTTTTTCTAACGAAAGTAGGCGTCCAGGCACATGCCGTGTTCCTTGATTTCCGGAAGGCGTTTGACACAGTTGTGCACTTCCGCCTAATGAACCACTTACGAGCGTAATATCAGACCATATGCGTGACTGTGCTGATGAGTTTCTGGCAAAGAGAACACAGCTGGTCATTCTAAATGGAGAGAAGTCTTCAGACCTAAAAGCAACTTCAGGCGTATTACAGAACCTTTACTCTTCACAATATATGAATAAATGACCTAGCACATAACGTAGGAAGCTCCACGACATTTTTTGTGATTAATGCTTTTGTATGCAGAGAATTACACAAAGAAGTTACAACACAAGAAAGTTGCAGTGAAATGCGGAAGATCTGCAGGGGATCCACACTTGGGCAGGGCTTGGCACAGTTGACCTTGAAGAGCCAAAGTAACTGGTACACCTGCCTATTATCGTGTAGGACCCCCGCGAGCTCGCAGAAGTGCCGCAGCGCGAGGTGACATGGACTCCACTGACGTATGAAGTAGTTCTGGAGGGAATGGACACCATGAACTCTGCGGGGCTGTCCATAAATCCTTAAGAGTACGACTGGGTGGAGATCTCTTCTGAACAGCACGTTGCAAGGCATCCCAGATATTTACAATAATGTTCATGTACGGGGACTTTCGTGGCCAGCGAAAGTGTTTAATTTCACAAGTTTCCTGGAACCACTCTGTCTCAGTTCTGGACGGGTGGAGTGTCGCATTGTCCTGCTGGAATTTCCCAAGTCCGACGCAATACACAACAGACATGAATGGATGAAGGTGAACAGACAGGATGCTTACGTACGTGTCACCTGTCAGACATATGTAGACTATTAGGGGTCCCATATCACTCCAACTGCACACGACCCATACCATTACGGAGCCTATCCCAGCTTGAACAGTGCTCTGTTGAATGCAGCGTCCATGGGTTCATGAGGTTGTCTCCATACCCATACACGTCCATCCTCTCCATACAGTTTGAAACGACACTCGTCCGACCAGACAACATGTTTCCAGTAATCAACAGTCCATTATCGGTGCTGGCGGGCCCAGGTGAGGCGTAAAGCTTTGTGTCGTGCAATCATCAAGGGTACACGAGTGGGCTTTCGGCTCTGAAAGCCCATATCTGTGATGTTTCGTTGAATGGTTGGCAAGCTGAGGCTTTTTGAAGGCCCAGCATTGAAACCTGCAGTAATTTTCGTAAGGGTTGCACTTCTGTCTTGTTGAACGATTCTCTTCATTCATAGCTGGTCCCGTTCTTGCAAGATCTTTTTCCGGCAGCTTCGTTGTCGTTGATTTGATGTTTTACCGCATTCCAGATATTCACAGTACACACGTGAAATGGTCGTACAGGAAAATCCCCACTTCATCGCTACCTCGGAGATGTTGTGTCCCATCGCCCGTCTGCCGACTAGAACACAACGTTTAAACTCACTTAAATCTGCCATTGTAGCAGCAGTAACCGGTCTAACAACCGCGCCAGACACTTGTTGTCTTACATAGGCGTTGCCGACGGCAGCGTTGTATTCTGCCTGTTTACATATCTCTGTCTTTGAATATCCATGCCTGTACCAGCTTCTTTGGCGCGTCAGTGTAGAAGTGTAACGTATTACTAATACACAGACAGAAGACCCTTTATTGTGTTAAGAAATAGATTGGCTTTCCATGACTAAACATTGATGTCAGCTGTTTGTGCCGATCCGGGACTCGGGCCTCATCGCTTATCGAAAGAGGTCGTCTTAACAACTTATGCTATCCGAGCACGTCTCCAGGACCGATCGGAACTGCCATACGTTACGTAGTCATAACCCTTGTGCTCACACAATTCGTGATTCAGGTACAGTCGAAGTGATTAAGGCGACCGCTAGCGATATGCGGGAACTTCTGGTTCGAATCCCGGTCGTGCACAAATTCTCATATGTTGTAAACAACTGACGTCAATACATAGTCGCAGAATACGAATGTATTTCATAGCGTTTACCATAGCTGTAATCATCAGTGACAGTCTCTGTTCCTTCAGACATGGATGCATGTTTCAAGGACGTTGTATCGTGAAGATACAGTCACTGTATAAACACAGTCATTGAAATCATCAGTTACCTTTATTGTATGATTACTGGAAATAATTACTTTCATAAAATAGCAGGAGTGTATTTACGGAAATGACCACATAAAATTAATCTCTGGTGACACAGATGCCAGACCGAGATTGATTGGAAGAATCCTCATAAAATGTCGTCAGTCTGCAAAGGGAGTAGCCTACAAACACTCATTCAACCAATAGTTGAATACTGCTCGTCACTGT